>NW_025334030.1:1320000-1980000 GCF_019186645.2 Phyllostomus hastatus
GAAAGCTGTGAATTATAAAAAGACATTTTCATGAACAGAATATGGCCAACTGAATTTTATTGTTCAGTGCAGCGGTCTTTGCCTAAAGCTAGCAGTGCTGCTGATTACACTGAACATTTCAAATGTCAGGGTTTTGCCAATATGGAATTCTTTCATTAGGCGGTGCTCCGTTTTCTCTCCTCCATGCTCCCTTGAAGGTGGGAGAAACCGAGATGGAATCTCCTTATAACCAAATAGTGACAGAGGAGTAACAGAATCCAGCCAGAATGCAGGCCCTTCAGATTTAATTTCCTTAGCTAAATGCTTGCTATCAGCAGTGATAGCCTCCCAGCCCTCAGTCTTCCATTTACATCTGCAGAGTTCTCCTGAAACTTGGGGAGAGCAGTGGCATGGATGCAGAACTGAGCCAAAAGGGGATTTGATTTCTTGACTATAGAGAAATAAATGTGATTCCCAAGAAATGAAAGTTCAGGTATAGATGAGAGGAGGGGTCTCATGGTGGTGTGGACGGATGGGGTGGACCGAGGTTCTGGTGGGAGGCAGGGAGGAAGAGGGGCAGGCTTGGAGTGGAACAAACAGAGAGAGCTATCTGATTCGGCAGATAAATCCAGGGTACAGCTTTCTGACAGAGCACCCACAACCAGCTCTCAGTGGCTGCTATTTCACAGTTTCTAATCAGTGAATGTTGAATCCACTGTGGGCAATGTTCATCCAATGTTGAGGGCAAGTCTCACGTGGTTGCCGTGTAATTTTACCCCCAGGTGGTCACCTCCAGGTGCTGTGAAACAGGCAGGAAATGTGTGGGTCAGCCATGCAAGAGGATGCTGTCACTTCCTCTCAGTCGGGGACTGCAGCCTGACCTCTGGAGTAGGAAGATGTTACCCGTTAAGCCTTAATGAGATTTTCCGAGAGAGAAACAGTTGGACTGGAAAGGGTTTTCTGAAGATAATTTTGCTCAGTCACACAGCTCTTCACTGAGGGACCGTGGCCTGCGGATCCAGAGCCACACCAAGCTCTGGACACCACGGGGAACACAGTTCTGAACAGTGGCCTGACCTCAAGGAGGGTTGGGTCACAGGGGGAGAAAACAGGACAAGAACCAGTAGCAGGGCAAGGCTGGCCATGGTAGGTGCCCCAGGTGGTAGGGGAGAAGGGGAGGCATTCACCCAGGTTTCCCAGATGCTGTGGGAATACGGAAGTGACAGGAAAACCTACAAGGGAAAACCTCTGTGAGTCAGGAGTTTAAGGAGGTGGGTGACCCTGGCCCAACACACCAAGTTAAACATAAGTCTCGGAGCAGCACATGGCATGAATGTTAACCAGGAATGAGCACAGCCACGCTCATTCACTCCATGGGGGAGCATGCCATTGCCCCTCCAGGTGGTGAAAATTGGCTCTTGGTGAAAGAGAATGCAAAAATGCTCAGCTAGCACCATGGTTTGTGACTCTCCAGAGAGTCAATATATGCAAATAGATATACAGTCTGTTTGCGGTATTAAAATATAATGAAGGACGGGGAAGATGACTGGGACAAAAATTGTCTAAAAGGGCTCCTTGGTGAAGGGGCAGCAGTAACCACACACAAGACTGAGAAATACTGGCAGTGCCTTTTCATGATGACTGCTTTGTCTCTCAAAGGGACTAAAAGTGACTCGGGGCAAAAACCTCAGCCTTCTGAAAGACAAGGAACCTGTTTCCTGAGTGTGGAAACCGGGCTTAACCTCTACCCTCTCCATGGCCCTAAAGACAGGACATTTGGGAGACGGGGGGACTGAGTAAGGCCAGGGAGCGGAGCGGGCGCAGAGACCATACCATTCCTGTTCTTCCCTCCACTGAAAATAGGTCACATACTTACATTTCACATATTTATTTTTAAGTATATTTTAGAAGCTCACCATTCCTTATTAAAAATGAACAATGTCTTTAATACTTTATTTTCATTCCAAATTACAAAGGCAGTGTGTGTTTATTATGGAAATTTGGAAAATACAGATAAGACCAAAGGAGACAATAAACTAACACCAACACACATGATGCCACCGTCCTGAAGTGGACGCATTATGAACTTACTAGATTTCCACCAGACCAGTGAGACCCTACAGGGTCACTGTGAACATGGGGCTACTGAACACTTGCAATGTACTTGGTCCAAACTGAGATGCACTGGCAGTATAAAATGCACAGTGGGTTTTGAAAACTTAGTAGAAAAAAACATAGTATGTCATTAATATTTCTTATATTGACCACATGTTGATGTATGCTAGAACAATGGTTTGGTATAGGTGAGAGGAGGCGTCTTGTGGTGGGTGTGGATGCATATCTAGATATACTAAAATATATTAGATATGCTATTTGAAATAAAACATATTATTAAAATAATCTCACCTGTTGCTTTTTACTTTTTTAAATGTGGCTACCAGAAAATTTGACATTTATATGTGCGTCTTGCATTTTATTTCCATTACACAATGCTGGTCTAGACTTTACCTATGAGTGCAAATATATATATACACACACACATGCATACATATGTACATATATGCACATACATACATATGCTTAAGACAATAGATAAGAGTGTATATTCGTTTGAAGTCTTTTTTCCACTAAGTATAAGCTGGACATCTGTCAGAGCAATATGTTTGTACTTATGTTTAAAGTAAATGTTTAAATGCTAAATAACATTGTGTTATACAGATGTCACTAACTATATTCAACCAGTCCACTATCAGTAGGTACTTAGATTGTTACCGATTATTCACTAGGTTTGCAACTCTGCAGTGAACATACTGTAACCACATCTGGGCACAAGTTAAAGCTTCCACAGCAGCACGGTAGAGTGGAAGTAGCAGTGTTTAAAGCCAGACAGTTCTTGATTCAAATCAAGTCTCAGACTTTAGCTGTTTAAAGTTTGGCAAATTGTATCCCCACCTGCAGGCTCATTGTCCAAAGAAAGAACAGCTTCTTTACTTTCCAGTCCTGTTGGAAGGATCAGGAATGGCAGTATTTGGGGCACATGAGACACTCACTGTATAGCAGCAAACATTTTTTTTAATATTGTAAATAAAACATTGGAAACACCATTGTTAGGAAGTTGCAGAACGATGGGCACTCATACTGCCACAACAAATAAAATGATAGAAAATGGCTTATTAAAGGATGAGTCATCAATGCCTTTCTGAGTTAAAATCTGAAAAAACCTAGAGAGATTTACAGTATACACTGACTATGTTTTTGTTCGGAAGATTTTACCTACTTCACACTAAAATCACTCACTGCAGACTTCCAGCCCTTTTCTGCTTATTCAACCTTGAGTGGCATACAACCTAATGTACCATTCTAGGTAGGAGGAATAATGTTTCAGAGATACAATGCTTACAGTTTACTTTTAGGATAGTGAGGGTTGCAAAGCTTGCCTGAGGATGTCTTTCTAACTTAGATTTGAATGACTCTCACCTCTAGTTAGATGACAGGATTGAATAGCAGCATCATTCCTTTTTCAAGATGCAGCGTAGAGAATTATAACTTGGGAAGCAAACAAATGACATCCTGACACAATTAGGTAAATGTCAAAATGGCACCTGGAATGAGTGTAAATTGATACCAAAGAAGGAGATATAACTTGCTGGCACCTTCTAGGGCTTGACCAGACTATTGATACTTTGGCAATGGACTGGCTTGGGTGACCAAAGCAATGTTATAGATAATTCAATAAACTCAATTAACCTAAGGATACCCAGAGTTGGTCCTGCCAATAGGTGAGCCATCCAAGAAACAATCAAGTGGCTAAAGGCAAATAAGTCAAGAACTTCTTTACATAGTGATTAACCTTGAGTCCTGGCAGCCAGGCAACTTCTGTGAGATCTTTGTGCTCCAGCAATTAACTTTGCAACTTTAGGCAAACTATTAACCTCTTTCCTCATCAGTCTCCTCATTGCCAAACAACAGGGTCATAGGGTTGATTTGAGGATTAAAATAACTAATTGAAATCAAGGGAAATCAAGCACAATACCCAAGGTGGAGTAGCAAGCTCTCAAAAATGCTAGGAGCTTCTGTAGCTTCTACTACTTCTAAATCTTGTGAAATCTTTTAAAAACAGCTCTTCATTTGCTTGTCAGATTCTGATATGGTCTGCTCTTGATACAGCAGAGCTCTTCTATAGAGAACTTTCAGAATTAGGTACTGAGCATACAAACTATTAAATCCTCTGACACTCATTTCTCAAGTGCTTTCATGCACAGAGTTTGGGCTCAGTGATGAAGAGACAACTAAACAAGATCTCTGCCCCTCCCACCCCTACCAGGAACTCACAGCCTTAACTCATCAGTTGGTGGGTCATGGGAGATCTGACACCCATCATTATGCAGTGATGGATAAAGGTATCCAAGCTGCCTGAGAAGCAGGTCATGGAGGGCGATGTTAAGCTTATGCAAGATGGACAAATAGAAATTGGCTAGGCAGTAGAGGAGTAGGAGGTAAGAACATTCAGAAAGAAAACAAAAATGTTTTGCAGGTGCTAGAAGAGAAGGATGGTGAGAGTCAAGGTTGTGGAAGTAGATAGAGATCTGATTCTTAGAGTTCAGACTCTGTCCCGAAGGCAACAAATATCCTTGCTCTTCATTATTAGCTTGTTAAGCCAGAGAATACCACTCACAGCAGTTAGAAGAAAAGAATGAACCAGAGCCTGGCATTTTCGATTTTCAGCCCGATGCCACTACCATCAACATGAATTTCTTGAACAGCTCCATGTAATAGAATTGACTGAATGATTTGTTCATTTCATCCCCAGGAACACATTTGTGAATGGAGAAGCAAGCGTGACCCACAGCCTCATAGGTCTTGGTCCTTGCTTTTTCCAGAGAAACAAGAGAGGTGGAGAAGAGACTTCATGCAACAGAGCTGTCACAATGCAAACAGATTGACCTGGTTATGCTTGCTGAGTCCAGCTACATTGTGTTTAAGAGGTAAATAATTAATATCATTAAAATGTCCATACTACCCAAAACAATCTATAAATTCAATGTAATTCCTATTAAAATATCAGTGGCATACTTCACATATCTTGAACAAATATTCCAAAAATTTATATGGAACCAAAAAAATACCAGAATAGCCTTAGCTCTCTTGAAAAAGAACAAAGTAGGAGGGATCACAATACCTGATATTAAATTATACTACAATGTCACTGTAATCAAAACAGTCTGGTACTGGTACAAGAACAGACACGTGAATCAATGGAACAGAATAGAGAGCCCAGAAATAAATCCATGTCTTTATGGCCAATTAATATTTGACAAAGGAGGCAAGAGCATATAATGAGGTAGAGACAACCTCTTCAATTAATGGTGTTGAGAAAACTGGACTGGTACATGCAGATAAATAACTAAATAAAACTAGACCACCATCTTACACCATATACCCGAATAAAGTCAAAATGGACAAAAAAAACTTAAATATAAGTCATGATACCATAAAAGTCCTAGAGGAAAACATAAACAGTAAAATTTTAGATATCTCCCCTAGCAATATTTTTGCTGATATATCTCCTAGGGCAAGGGAAATAATGGAAAAAATAAATAAACCAGATTACATCAAATTAAAATAGTTCTACACAGCTAAAGAAACCATTTGCAAAATAAAAAGGGAACTGACTGTATGGGAGAACAGATTTGCCAATGATACATTGGATAAGGGTTTAATCTCCAAAATATATAAAGAACTCATATGACTCAACACCAGGAAGACAAATAATCCAGTTAAAAAACAGGCAAAGGACCTGAACAGACACTTCTCCAAGGAGGACATACAGAGGGCCCAGAGACATATGAAAGGATGCTCAACATCCCTAGTCATCAGAGAGATGCAAATTAAAACCACAATAAAATACCACTTCACACCTGTCAGAATAGCTATCATCAATACATTAAAAAGCAACAAATCAACAAATAACAAGTGACAGTGAGGCTGTGGAGGAAAGGAAACCCTAATAGTCTGTTGGTTGGAATGCAGACTAGTGCAACCACTCTTGAAAACAGTAAGGAATTTCCTCACAAAATTAAAAATGGAACTAACTTTTGACCCAGCAATTCCACTGCTGGGCATATATCCAAAGAATCCCCAAACACTAATTCAAAAAAATATATGCACTCCTATGCTTATAGCAGCATTATTTACAATAGCCAAGTGCTGGAAACAGCCTAAGTGACCATGAGTAGATGAGTGGATAAAACACTATGGTACATTTACACAATAGAATACTACACAGCAGAAAGAAAGAAGGAACTCCTACCTTTTCAGACAGCATGGATGGAACTGGAGAATATTATGCTAAGTGAAATAAGCCAGGTGGTAAAAGACAAATACCATATGGTCTCACTTATAACTAGAACCTGAAGAACAAAATAAACTAATGAGCAATGTAAAATTGGGGGCATAGAAAAATTGGGGGCATAGAAACAAAGAACAGACTGATAGCTGTAGGAGGGGAGTAGGGAGGTTAGGACTGGTTGGAAAAGGGTGAAGTTAGACAAGGAACATATGGACATAATGGTGTGGGATGAACTTTGGGAAAGGGAAACTGGGGGAAGGGGGCAAAGGGGAAAAATCGAGACAGCTGTAATAGTATAAACAACAACAACAACAACAACAACAACAAAAGAATGTAAATAAGAGAGGAAAGATGCAGAACACTTATTTACCCAGAACGGGTTATTATCAATTATCAGGGATTAAGATGCCAAATTTTATTTAAATAGAGTGTATGGGTATTTACAAAACTTACAAAATGTCTGTACTTAGACACAGACAGAAGCGCACACATGGAGGCTCGGAGATAATGGTCCTGCCAAGCATGGGAAGGCAGGTAGAGTAATGGAAAGAACACTCGATCTGAAAAGTCAGAGACCTGGGTTCAAATAGCAGGTTTGACAATTGCTACTACATAACTTTAGCACACAATTACTATATTTCATTTAAAATGGACATAATAACAGCTAACCTAAATACAACTGTGTTTGCTGTGGGAGCTAAATTCGAGAAAGGATTTGAATAGAAAATATCAGCTCCGAGACAAAGTTGGTGACATCGATGAGTGGAGTAGGCAACTAAGGGGCTCATGCCACACCCAAAGTGTACAACAATTACTAAACCCCAACTTATCGTCGTTATGTTGGATGGTGGCTCCATTTTGCCAGATTTTCTATTTTTTAATGAGAAACCAAACATCTAAATATCTAAGTAAAAATTCCTGATTTTTCAATGTGGACAATAAATTCAGCTTTGAAGCAGCTGGAAGCCAACTAAATACAAAAGGCCCATGGTTGGTCAGTTTGAGACCTCTGCTCCAGCCAAGTGCACCATCTTTTCCTGCAATTAGCAAACATGGAGTAGTCAATGAGACATGTTTTCCAGTTTGCTCCTGAGTTACATTTCCATTTGCTTTCAAGTCCATAGGGGGAAGGATTGAAATTTAAAATTTGTAATAAATGAATGAAGCTATGAAAAAAATTCAAAGACAGACCAGCTCCTTTCTTCTTTCTGGTTATTTAAAAAAAGGAACATTTCACCAACAGTGCACAAAGTTTCCCTTTTCCTTACACCCTCATCAACACTTCTTGTTTGTTAATTAATGATACCCCTTCTGATAGATATGAGGTGATATCTCATGGTGGTATTATTTTTCATTTCTATGTGATTAGTGATGTTGAACATCCTTTCACATGTATGTTGGCCTCTTGGAGGAATGCCTATTCAGGTCCCCTTCTCATTTTTAATGAGATTTTTTGTATTTTTGGTGTTAGTTTGTATGACTTCCTTATATATTTTGGATATTAACCAGTTGTCAAATGTACCACTGGAAAATATCTTCTGCCATTCAGTAGGCTGTCTTTTCATTTGTTTGATGGTTTTTTGGTGCTTCCACTATAGGAAACATCATGGAGGTTCCTCAAAAAATTAAAAATAGAACTATAATATGACCCAGCAATTCCACTTCTAGGTATTTATTCAAAGAAATCCAAAACACTAATTCAAAAAAATATAATATGCCCCTATGTTTATTATTGCAGCATTATTCACAATGGCCAAGATACAGGAGAAACCTAAGTGTGCACTGATTGACAAGTGAATAAAGAAAATATGGTACAAGGGGCTATATGCAATGGAATATTACTTAGCCATAAAAAGAATGAAATCTTGCCATTGGCAACAACACTGGACTGAGCAGGTATTATACTAAGTGAAATAAATCAGAGAAATATAAATACTATATGATTTCATTCATATGTGGGATCTAAAAGACAAATAAACAAAAGAGAAACAGATCCATAGATACAGAAAAAAACAAAACAATTATGATTGCCAGGCTGGAGTGGGTGCTAGGAAGAAGGATGAAACAGGGGAAGTGATTAAAATGTACAAATTGCCAGGCATAAAAATAGTCATAAGAATATAAGGTGCAGCATAAAGAATATAGTCAACAATATTCTAATAAGTTTGTATGGGTACTAACCTTATCATGTGATCACTTTTGAAATTGAATAAATGACTAATTACTATTTTGTATACCTGAAATTAATATAAAATTTTATGTAAATGGTAATGGAATTTTTTTTGAATTTTTTAAAAAGAAGGGGAACATACCATATCAGCCCTCTGTAGTGATTCTGAGCTGGGAAATGTGTTCCTTCTCTTCCTGTTCTGTATTCTAATTTCAGTGGCCAGGTCAGCAGTATCCTAGGCCTCACTATCCTTCTCCACTGTCCTTCTCAGCCCCAAAGACTATAGGGGTTTTAGATTTTTCATTTAAGAGCCTGTTTAAGAATCTTTCAATGCCCTAGTTGCTGAAAGGAAGGAGAATAGCCAGGAGAACCGCAAGAAGCTTGATTCCTTGGCAGAGCGATATAAGAGGTTACACCTAGTGTGACCCTTCCTGGTAAATACTTTTATATATAAATGCCCTGGGTGCATACAAATTCTGAGAAACACAGTGTGGTGTTCTTCAACAGTCTAATAGCAAAATGTACTATTCTAAATACACTCTGATGATGCTGAATTATGACCCAGGGGCTTGAAGTATGGAATCTGAGTCTCTACTTTCAGGCAGTTTACTTTCTTGGGGAAAGGGCTGAAAACAAATTAAACAGAGGAAAGTATAAGTTATGATCACAGTGGTGGGGGCCAGAGCATAGAGGATAAAGCAGCTAACTTGAGTGGCTCAGTTAGGAAAGATTTCACTGAGATGACACACACAAAGAAATCGTGTTATGCTACCAAGCTGGCTCTAATGTTTAATCATCATGCAGGTGGCATTCATGGCCACTACTATACTGTTAATATAAGTATCCTTTCCTCCCACTTATGGAAGACAATCCATTCTTTTTACATCCATAGTATAGGGAATCTATCTTCATGGTATGGGAAATGTAGCTTAGCCCCCACTCGGAAAGGCATATGGAAAGCAAGGTCAGCACACAGGACTCACGCCCACGGATAGGTTTTCCCATGGGGAGTCAGGCCTGTATTGTACCTAGGCTGCTATGAGGCTTGCTTTTGCTAAAAGTCCCTCACTCTGAATTGAGACAGCAAATGCTTACTGCATATTTTTAAAGTAACTATGAAGAAATCTATGCTAAACCTCCCAAGTATGGAGTATAATCAGTTCAACCACTTTTCCCTTTACATTTGCAAATATCCTTCTTCTTTGATGTAATTAGCAACATCTTCTCCTTTGTTTTCTATAAAATGTAACCATCTAAGGGAACCTGTGCACAGTAAATGAGGACCATCCTCAATGTAATGTACCCAAAAAAACAATAAAAGCCTGTCTAGGCAGGGGTCATGGCCTTCTCTCTCACTTAGAGAGTGGTCATGTCATCCTTTTTTCTCCACAGGACTTCTGCAGTCCATGTGAATTTGTCCATAGCAGCCACAGCACACGGACCCTGCAGGTTGAGGTCTGCATCACCATAGGAAACTTTTGCCCTAATAGTTAATCTACACATGTCTGCTAAGTGAAATCATGTTTTTGCTTACCATCCAGAAACACTGTATTTGAGTGTTAAAAATAAAAAAAATAAAGATACAACTCTCGAAAAATTGATAAAAGACATGAAGATTTTTCCAGAGGAAGAAACACAGTTGGTGTGAGAACATATGAAAACACAAGGTGAACTTTGATAGTTATTTAAATAAATGTAAAACTGATAGGTTCTATTTTTTTTTTGGCCAAACTGGCAATAGGAAAGGATTTTTATAATGTTAGTCTTCATTATTATAAGATATTTGGGGGCAGTGTCTCTCTGAAACCCTACTGTTGAGAGTGTAAATTGGTTTAACCTTTCTGAAAAGACAATTTACCAATGTGTATCAAAAGGCTTAAACATTTGCATACCCTTTATTCAAGTATTTCCAATACTTGTAGGGGCTGATTCCAGAGAAAGTCCTGGTGAGCTTAAGATAGAGATGTGAAGTTGCCCATCACTGTCCCTTTGTTATGGTGGAAAACTAGAGATAAAACACAAGAGCTCCACAATTGGGAATTGTGCAAAATAAAATAAAATAAAATAAAGTAAAATAAAATAAAAAAAATAATTTGGTACCTATTTGATGGTTTACTTTACTTTTATAGAAAGAAGCTTTGTGAAAAAGGAAATTTTGCACAAATTTCCTCCTTTATAAATATATAGTTACACTTAAAAATTGCAGTGCATATGTACAGTTGATACACAATGTGTTGCACTAGTGGAATAAAGAGAGGGAGGGGAGAGAGAGAGAGAGACTCATATGTCAGTTGGAAAAACCCTTTCTCCTTAGGAATAAAGGTAAAATTGACACAAAGCTCCCATTTCCACAGCCTTTGGGAGTCCAAAGACCTCCCAGGTTTCCACAAATTCCCAAGTGGCTTTTGTTCTCATTGCCTTCTCTGCCTTCCAGGCTCCTCCTATCATATTTAGCATCTCTCTAGTGCACCATTTTCAGTGTCTGTCAAAAAACAAAGAAAGGAAGCAAAGGAAAAGGAAGAGAGGGAAGGAAAGCAAAGAAAGAAATGGAAATATCTGCTCTGCAAACCATCTGAGAGCATGGTCAACTTTCCTGAAGGTTTGGAGTCACAGGAGCGGGGAGACTCCAGGTAACCCTCAGAGTCCTGTCCTCTTCCTCTTTGATTCCTTTCTCTCCCTCTCCTGTCAGTCCTGGTACATTTCCCTCCTTCTATCATGCTGAGTACTGTGATGCATGGTTCTCAATCCTAAACTGACAAAATCAGACCTTTCCAGGATTCTGCAAAGGTCCTTGCATTGAACAAGATAGAGGCATCTCTCCTCCTTGGCAGTAGCTATACATAGCAACACTTGCCTTGCTCTTTATAAGTAGATGAGACATACACATTATAAATAGATGATAACTGAGCTGTTACAAAGACCATTGTCATGAATAGCATTTTCCTGGTACATCTATATCTAGATATATAGAAAATAGATGAACTATAATGTTAACTCACATTATCTCTGGATGATGAATGCCAAGTTATCTTAATTTCCTTCTTTGTGCTTATCTGCAGTATCCAAACTTTCTAAAATACACTTGTATTGCTTTTGTAATAAGACAGAATTGAAAATAAGTCAACTTTCCATAAAAAAGAAATCCTTGGTCCTGGAGGGAAGTTGGGCTCATGGATGAGATGACTGATGAGACCATCAATGATGGCTGAAATTAACTGAAGATTTTCCTAATTCAGCCAACTACACAGTAAGTATAAACCTGAAAGTTCCTGTTGATCCAGACCACCATTTTCCCCAGAGGCTGAGAGAACAAGAAGAGGTTCAGCCAGAAGATGCTGATCAAATGCATTCCAATGTTCACATATAGCATCCTACCGAGAACTGTCAACAACTGAGAATTGTTAGACAGTGCTGTCTTTTATGAGAAAGGAAGAGAAGTGGCAGTGGGTAGGAAAGAAAACATGGATTTAGGGAGTCATTTGTGTGCCAGAACTGTGTTGTTAATGCTTTGTTAGCCTTATCTTGAATCCTCCAAAAACCCTAGGACATCACGAATATTAGCTCCAAATGATGGATAAAGAAACAAAAGCTCAAAGCCAAGAGCTCAGCTCTCTCTGATGTGTTTGCCTTTAACCAGACCCCCAAATCAGAAGCTATTCTTCCTTTCAAAGCAACAATTTAAACTGCTTAGACAGAATTCCACTGTGTAAATGTCCCATGGTTGTTTTATACACACATCCACTGATGGACACTTGGGCTGCTTCTGTATCTTGACAATTGTAAATAATGCTTCAATGAACACAGGGGTGCTTATGTTCTTTGAATTGGTGTTTTGGGTTCCTTTGGATATATTCCCAGATGTGGGATCACTGAGACAAAAGGCAGATCCATTTTTATTTTTTGAGCTATCTCCATACTGCTTTCCACAGTGGCTACACCAGTTTGCAGCCCCACCAACTGTGCACTAGGGTTCCACTTTCTCCACATCCTCACCAGCATTTGTTGTTTATTGATTTATTGATGAAAGCCATTCTGACAGGTGTGAGATGGTATCTCATTGTGGTTTTTATTTGCATTTCTCTGATGATTTGTGATATTGAGCATATTTTCATACATCTATTGGCCATCTCTACTCAGCCATAAAAAAAGAAGAAAGTTTTATCATTTGAGACAGCGTGGATAGACCTGGAGAACATTATGCTAAGTGAAATAAGCCAGTCTGAGAAATACAAATACCATATTATTTCAAGCATATGTGGAATCTAATGAACAAACTGAACTAACAAGCAAAAATAGAGACAGATTGATGGATAGAGAGCAGGATGATAGCACAGGTGTGGACAAGGTAGGAGGTGGAAGGATTGAGCAAAAAGGAAAAAGGACTCATGGACACAGACAGCAGTGTGGTAATAGTGGGGGGGAAGGAGGAAAAGGAGACTAAATGGTAACAAGAAAAATATATACTTTACTAAAGATTAAATACTTTACTAAATACTTTATACTTTTTAGTATTTACTAAATACTAAATACTTTAATAAAGATTAAATTAAAAAATAAAATTAAAAAAAAGAAAAAATACAATAAAAAAGGAAAAAAAATACCTAGACAGAAACAGACTCATAGCTACAGAAAACACTGATGGTTGGCAGAGGTAAGGGGAATTAGAGGACTGGAATTGAGAGCTACAGATTGGTAGTTACCAAATAATTATGGGAATGTAAAGTGCAGTGTAGGAAATACAGTCAATAATATTATAACTATGTATGGTGCCACTTAAGTACTGGAAATATCAGGGGAACACTGTGTAAAGTATATGATTGTCTAACTACCATGTTGCATACCTGAAACTAGTACAAAATAATATTGAATGTAAGCTATAATAGAAAAAATTAAAAAAAAATTTAAACTTAGACAGCCCCAAGCTTGTTTCCTATGATGAAAATGTACAATAACCTAAATTTAAAGAGGCTATGTTCATGATATTTTGTGACAACTGAATTGAAAAATTTGTAGTGATAGTCACTAATATGTCCTTCAAATAACAAAATTGCTATGTCAGGTATAAACTCATTTAGGTATAATTTTGAGTTTTTGGTTGTTTTTAACAAAAAACTGTTTATTAAGCTAATATATTATTGAAAGTATCATTCATTTGGTCTTGTAGATAAATTATTATTTTAATCATAATTTCAATAAACAGTTATTTTGCATTATGTACCTGGCACTTAAACCTCATTGTATTATTCATTTCTTAGTATGTGTTAGATCTTTGAACTGTACAGTGTGTGGTAGAAATATTCATTTATTCCATGGACAGAATGTTTTTCTCTACTCCTTGGCTGTGGGGTGTGTCTGTGTGACTTACTTTGGCCTACGTATGCTAACTGGTAGCCAGTGTGATGTGGCCGAAGGCTTAAAGGTGCTTGCACAATTTGGCTTGCTCTCTTGTGCTTTTCTTGTCACCATGAGAACATTCCTGGACGAGCCTACTGCTCCTGGGAGGAGAACATGAGACACATGGACCAGAGCCCCTCCCAAGCTGAACCTTCTCAGCCTGGTGCAAGCTAGGTGAGCAGCAGCTCCTAGATCACATGACTGAGTCAAGCCCACACCGATGCCCACAGTGTACTCTGGACACATGAGCTAAGTAAATGCTTATTGGTGCCTGACAATTAGATTATGTGCTTTTAGGTTGTGATAACAAAATGATACATGCAATATCCTAATGAGGGAAGCATTGTTCTCATTCTTGCTTTAAAATGAGGAAAACGAAGTTTAGGGAGGTTATGTAACCTTCACATTTAGTGAATAGCAGATCTGGAGTTCCAGTTTCATTCTAAAATGCAACCTTCTAGCTGAAGCCCACCTTGGTAAGTCAGCCAGCCATTGAACCCTATATTTAATAAGCACATGCTGCATGCCAGGTGCTGTCCATGGTGCTGAGAATATAGCCGCCAGCACCACAGAATTCTATGAATTTCAAGGTTTGTTGGTTTGTTTGTTTGTTTGTTTGTTTGTTTGTTTGTTTAAAAGCACTTTTAAGGGAGGACAGGAAAGAGGTCATTGCATTAAACCTCAGTGAAGAAGCAGGTGACCACACAAGCTAACAGTCAATAGATGAACAAGATTAAAGGCCTCTGGATAGGAATGGGCTTGGCATGTTTGTGGAAAAAAAAATAGACCACAGTATTGAGTGCAGTTACAGGGGAAAGTGGAGAAAGATGAGATCAAAGAGCAGGTAACATAGAGCCTTTGACAATCACAAGAAGTCCTTTTTCAATTCTGCTTACAATGGGAAGCCACCAGAAAATTGTTGGTACAAGAGAAAAATGTTCTGGTTATGATTTTGGAACAATCTGCTCGGATGGCTTGCTGTGGGCAGACTCTAGGGATTGAGACTTGAAAGGGGCAAGTCTAGGGAGGAGGCTGTTGGAGCTGCCCAGGTGGGAGATGGTTGGATTGGATTAGGGTACTGGCTGTAGAGAGGCTGAGGATTGTTTCCAAATTGCTTCTGAAATTCATAAGCAATTCTAACTTCCATAATTCTAAAATAGACTTGGCTTCAGCATGCTTGAGCAAAACATTTATCAGCTTAAGAGCCAAACTAAATTGTAAAAATCTCTCTCAAAATATTTGCTTAGAGTACAAAGTAAAAACACTCTTAGCAATTGTGAATTAGTCATTCATCTAAGGTGGGTGATAATTTATGCCACACTTGTAGTTGAAAAGGAAATTTACATTTACACTGAAATCTATACATTTTCTTTGCAGCGATGGGCTAATTGTGTTTGCTGAATGGTTTCAAGTTGCTATGGGCTGGGATAATTGAGAATCTATTTGCAAGGCTATAGGGATTAAGTTAGATAAACCCAGAAAGAAAGTAATTGGGAAACTGGGAAGTGTTGTATGAGTGTCTAAAGTATTGTCTAAGGCACTATGAAAGATTAATGGGCAGACAGTCAACTTGAAGTTTAAAAAAAAACCCAACTTAACTTTGATCCTAAGGATCCTTCAGCCAGTAAACAAACATCTTTCAAAAAACAAACAAAAACATTAGACTATGTGCACTTGTTCATCTGCTCTAGCCTTGCTTTCGCTTCCTACAAGATTAATGTGCTACCTCCCAGGAAAGTTATAAAGATCAGATTTCTTTTCTATTGTTTTCTTTCTTTTCTTGAGTATGAAAACATGTTTTGCAAATCATAGTGTTCTCTATTTGTCTCAAACCAGTAACCCAAAGAATAGATTGGCCTCACCCATATGTTTTGTCTTGTCCAGGTAAGTTAGAAAGGATGATATTAGAGGTCCAATTTTTAAATGGAGAGATTTCATTTAAAAAACAGGTTTTGGGAATCTCTGGAACACAAATCAGAAAATTTGTATATGCTCATGTTGAAAAATATCCTGGAGCTAGGCAGTAGCTGCCACCCTTAGACTGAGCACCCGTCTGCCACTGTCCCTATTGTTCTCCACTGTGCCCCTAACACAAAGGGTCATTTGACAATTAGCTTTCCATGTGATGTATTTTCTTATACTGCAGGAAGATGTCTCTTTACATCCATCATGGTCATAAGTGGGAGCATGAAAAGTAGATGGAGGTGGGCATATTCCTTATGACTCAGCCCACCACCTTCATGTATGACTGCTTCCCAGCTCCTGGGTTAATATGTCTGATCTTTCCACAATGCACAGTATTAAAGGAAAGTGAGTGAGAAGTGGAGGGAACCCATAGATAACAAGCCATAAATTTACAGGTTTCGGCAGTGACATCGGTTGAATATTCACTATAACTGAAGCCCTGGCCCAGTCCCATTGTGTCCTGATTAAAGTGTCTGTTCTCCAGTAGCATCACAACCAGAAGTGACTGCTGGCTCTGATACTAGTGGAAGAATGCCAGAAATACACTCCCACTTAAGAAAATTGAACATGATTTTGCAAAGGGGATGGCCAAACTTGATCTCAATATGACAAGGAAAAACAAAGGAGTGTGCTAAAATTGCTCACACAGGGAAAAGGTCCAGTGGCCTATGAGGGTGCATCTTCAGGGTCTGAAGAAGTTGCTCAAGCATCAACAACTTTCAAGGTCAAGATAATCATAAAGACTAAAGTGTAGTTAATACAACACTAGGGTTTTTATTTGTTGTTGAATATTTTAGCATTTTCCTGGAACACATTCTGAAAAAGAGATGAAAGATACATTCCCATGAATGTTCATTTACTTTTACATTTTTTCCATGAAGATACCACTTGACAACAATGTTACTATTTAAAATTGAGCTACAGAGTGAGCTAAGAAACAGAAAACAAAAAGCTTTAACATGTAGTGATTATTTAATCTTGTTGAGAACATAAAAATACTTTCAGACATTGATTCAAAAGCTATGAACATTCTTTACAGAACTAAAAGTATATCAGACACACATGCAGAGTTTGCTATATGACTTCAGAGATTTAATGGATCTTCTGGATCCAACACTAGTATTAAAATCTTTGGTCACATAAAATCCAAGAATGCAGCATCATCTTTTAGAATAAGGAGTATGGGAGCAACTGCCTGAGGTTGCCTCTGATTGAACCATGCCCCATGTGAAATTCTGAGTCTCAATTTTCCTCATCTACAAAATGGGAGAATGGCAACCCATAACTCATGGGTTTGTTTGGAGGATAAGTGAACTGAATTCATACCAAGGGCTAAAATATTTGCTGGTACATGGTGACAGATCAATAAATGTTTTGCTGATGATTCACATTCTGATTTAATACTGGCTGTTACAATTTTAATGAAAATCTTCAAGTGTATTTTATTGGCATTCCTAATGTTTTAAGTTAATGACAAAGAGAATCAAAAGAATACATTATTATACCATCTATTTATATATAAAAATGTGAGAGCTTGACATTCTAAAAATCAAGTCACAAAGGTAAAAAGGGGTGGAGGAGAACAAGAGAAGGAATAAGATGAAGATGCCAGAGATGTAGAGAAGACATGGCCTCATATGCATGACAAGAATATGAAGGATCGGCCCTCACACATGAACACAGACCTCACAACTTATCCTGGCGGCATAGTCCACATGTGGCCAGTAAAATCAGGTCCGAATAAACAGATCGGTCATTTGGCAAAGCTGTTTAGTCAGTTCTATCAGACAACTAGTCAGTCCAATAATATCAGTCCTACATGTGGCCAAAGTCTCAGTCAAAAACATGATCCAACTGGCTGGTATATGCAAATAAAGAAGGTAATGTTTGACTTGATTGAATGCTGAGCCTCGTGCAGCTGTCATTTCTGAAGGTTTGTTGAGCTTACTACTTGTGACCAGGAGACCTCTGGATGCCCAGGATGTGATACAATATGGAACATCCTATTTCTTTAGTATAGGTGTGACTGAGGAGACTGGTGGAGGAGGCATACTCTATCCATGAATTCAACAAATGGCAAGATTGAAGAGCTAACATTCCCTATGCCAAGAAGGCCTTCAACCTACATGCAGAACCTCTCCTTTCATGGATGGTGTGTTTCAGAGCCAGCCACACTAGGTAGACTTTGAAGAAATGTGACAGGATTTAACCCTTCTTGGGGGACTAAGGTGCATTCAGGAAAAGGGTATTAGGGATCCCTCCAACAA
This sequence comes from Phyllostomus hastatus, assembly GCF_019186645.2. Lineage (NCBI taxonomy): Eukaryota > Metazoa > Chordata > Mammalia > Chiroptera > Phyllostomidae > Phyllostomus > Phyllostomus hastatus. Next base: position 1,338,125 of record NW_025334030.1, read on the forward strand.
TGCAGCCATTCTTCTCATGCTTAGACACTGGGGGTGGCTTCTCCTTGTCTTCATTTTGAACTGCCTCTTTGCTACATTCTGCTTTCTTCTGCATCATCTTTGAAAATAAATTTTGCAATATAACCATTCCATAAATGAAGGAACTAAGGCTCAGAGAGGTCTACTTACTTGCCCAAGGTCATACAGCTCTCATGTTGCTCAGGCCAATGTGTTTGCATCAAATGTGCCTACTTTTCCTATCATGATTTGCCATGCCTGTTATTAGAGATTTATTTTTTCATTTGTTTTGTTTAGATATTTATGTACAATTATGTCCTTGAATTTTGGACAAATGTTTCTGTTGGCTTGTTCATTATACTATTCATGAAATAATGATTTCCAAGTGTTAGAGTGTATATATGATATCCACATATATGAGTGTGCAAGTATATATACATATATGATATATTGTATATGAGTGTGTCTCTGTATATGATATTCACAAATATGAGTGTATATATATAATATCCACAAAAGTGTGTTATGATATACACATATATGAGCACATGTGTATATGCTTGTGTGTAGAACAGTGAACAGTGGTTCTCAACAGGTGGGCAATCCCTCCCCTCCAACATTTGAGAGTGACTGGGAAAGTTTTTAATGTTATGACTGAGGTGTTGTGTGCTAATGGCTTCTGGTGGGTAGAGGCCAGGGATGCTGCTAAACACCCTATAATACACAAGACAGACCGTCTACCTCACAACAATGAATTCTCAATCCAAATTACCTGTAGTGCTGAGGTTGAGGGATTCTAAATATATGCACACATCGGTAGACATATATATACACATTTCTGTACATGAACATTTGTTTTCATGTATATACATATCACATAGACATACATATATTATGTGTACATATAACTCATATGTATACCTATATATCATATATACTTATATGTGTGTGCATACAAAGATATGCATATATCTGTCAATTTATCTCTATATTGGGGGAAACAGAGGGAAATGCGGAGATGGACATATATATGCATATGTGTTTGTATATGCATATGTATAATTGTATCTACCCATTGGTCTCATATTTGTTTTCCAGGTGTGCATTTTTTCATAATGCACTCTTACTGAAAACATGCTGGAGGTAAAGAAGGAACGTGTTTTTTCTTTACTACAATTTCCAGATACAATAAAACATTTTTATTGTTATTCAATTACAGTTGTTTCGGTTGTCTCCTGTTGCTCTCCCCTATCCCACCCACCCCCTACTCCCACAGTCAATCCCTACCCTGTTGTCCATGTTCATGGGCCTTTTTATGTGTTCCTTGACTAAACTCTTCCCTTTCTTTCCCCATTAACTCCCTCACCCCTCCCCTCTGGTTACTGTCAGTTTCTTCCTTAATTCCATGCACTGGTTCTATTTTGCTCATTCACTTATTTTTTTCATTACATTACACTTATAGGTGAGATCATATTGTATTGGTATTTTAGCACCTGGCTTATTTCACTTAGCATAATATTCTCCATTTCCATCTGTGCTGTTGAAAAGTTCCTTCTTTCTGTCTGCTGTGTAGTATTCCATTGTGTATATGTACCACAGTTTTTGATCCACTCATTTACTGATGGGCACTTAGGCTGTTTCCAGCACTTGGCTATTGTAAACTGTGCTGCTATGAACATTGGGATCAGAGGTTCTTTTGAATTGGTGTTTCAGGATTCTTAGGGTATAATTCCAGCAGTGGAACCACTGGATCATGAGGCAGTTCCATTTTTAGTTTTTTGAGGAAATCCCATAGTATTTTACACAGTGTTTGTACCAGTCTGTATTTCCACCAACAATGCCCTAGAGTTCCTCTTTTCCACCTCCTGGCCAACACTTGTTGTTTGTTGATTTCTTAATTATGGCTATTCTGACCAGCGTGAAGTAATATCTCATTGTGTTTTTAATTTGAATCTCTTTGGTGGCTAGTGATGTTGAGCATTTCTTCATAAGTTTATGGGCCCTCTATATGTCCTCCTTGGAGAAGTACCTGTCCTGGATACTTCTGTTCCCATTTTTTAATTGGATTGTGTGTCTTCCCAGTGTTGAGCCATGTGAGTTCTTCATATGCTTTGGAGATCAAACCCTTGCTTAAGATATGATTGGCAAATATGTTTTCCCATACAGTTGGTTCCCTTCTCATTTTGCTAATGATTTCTTTAGCTGTACAGTTTTTCATTTTGATGAAGTCCATTTTTTATTCTTTCCTTTATATCCCTTGTGCTAGGGGATATATCAGTGAAAATATTGTTACATAGAATATCTGAGATTTTCCTCCCTATGTTCTCCTCTAGGACTTTTATGGTGTCACGATTTATATTTAAGTCTTTTATCCATCTTGTGTTTATTTTTTATATGATGTAAGTTGGTGGTTGAGTCTCATTTTTTTTTTCATGTAGCTGTCCAGATCTCCAAATACCATTTGTTGAAGAGGCTATTTTTACTCCATTCTATGCTTCTGTCCCCTTAGTTGAATATTAATTGGCCATAGAGATTTGGGCTTATTTCTGGGCTCTCTATTCTGTTCCATTGATCTCTGTGTCTGTTCTTATGCCAGTACTAGATTGTTTTGATTACTGTGGCCTTGTAATACAGTTTGATGTCAGGTATTGTGATCCTTCCTACTTTCCTCTTTCTCAAAATTGCTGAGACTATTTGAGGTGATTTATGGTTCCATATACATTTTTGAAATACATATTCCATATCTGTGAAATATGTCATTGGTATTTTAACAGGGATTGCATTGAATCTATACATTGCTTTCAGTAGTATGGACATTATAATGATGTTAATTCTTCCAATCCACAAACATGGTATATGCTTCCATTTATTTGTGTCTTCCTTAATTTCTTTCTTCAGTGTTCTGTAGTTTTCTGAGTACAGGTGTTTTGCCTTCTTGATTAAGTTTACCCCTAGATACTTTATTTTTCTTGTTGCTATAGCAAATGGGATTTTGTTCCTAGTTTCTGATATTAAATTGTTGGTGTACAAAAATACCTTTTATTTCTGAATATTGATTTTGTGTCTCACTGTTGTGCCAAATTCACTTATTAGGTTGGGTAATTTTTTGGTGGCACCTATAGGGTTTTCTATGTACAGTATAATGTCATATTCTAACAATGACATTTTTACTTCCTACTTCCTAATTTGCATGTTTTTTATTTCTTTTTCTTGTCTGATCACTGTGGCTAGAGTTTACAATATTATTTGAATAAGAGTAGTCAATGCAGGCACCATTGTCTTATTCCTGATATTAATGGGAAAGTTTTAGTTTTTGCCCATTGAGTATGATGTTGGCTGTAGATTTCTCATATAAGACCTTTATTATGTTGAGGCATACTCTCTCTACTCTCACTTTGCTAAGTGCTTTTATCATAAATGGGTGCTGTACCTTATCAAATGCTTTTTCAGCATCTATTGATATGATCATGTGATTTTTGTCTTTCATTTTGTTTATGTGATATATTACTTCTATTAATTTGTGAATATTGTACCATCCTTGCAAACTTGGGAAGAATCCTACTTGATCATCTTGTATGATATTTTTAATGTATTATTGGATGTGGTTTGCCAATATTTGTTGAGGATTTTGGCATCTATGTTCATCATTCATATTGACCTATAGTTTTCTTTCTTTGTTGTGTCTTTACCTGGTTTTGGAATTAGGATAATACAGGCCTCATAAAAAGAGTTTGCGAGTCTTTCCTTTTCTTGAATTTTTTGGAGTAGTTTGAGAAGAATAGATTAGCTCTTCCCTAAATATTTGGTAAAATTCACCTGTGAAGTCTTCTAGTATAGAGATTTTGTGTGCCAAGAGTTTTTTTATTACTTCTTCAATTTCACCAACTGTTATCAGTCTATTTAGGCTTTCTACTTCTTTTTCATTCAGTTTTAGAAGATTATATGTTTCTAAAAATGTGTCCATTTCACCCAGGTTGTCACATTTCTTGGCATATAGTTGTTCATAGTAATTTCTGAAAATTCCTTGTAATTCTGTGGCATTGGTTGTAGTTTCTCCTCTTCTGTTTCTGATTTTGTTTATTTGGGTCCTCTCTCTTTTTTTATTGATGAATCTGGTTAAAGGCTTATCAATTTTGTTTATTTTTTCAAAGAATGAGCTCCTGGATTTATTGATCCTTTGAATTGTCCTTTTAGTCTCTATGTCATTTAATTCTTCTCTGATGTTGATTATTTCCCTCATTCTACTTGATTTGGGCTTTGTTGTTGTTCCTCTAGTTCTTGTAGATGTAGGGTTAGTTTGTTTATTTGAGATATTCTATCTTTTTTAGGTAGGCCTGTATTGCTATGTCCTCTCAGGACTGCTTTCACTGTGTCCCATAAGTTTTGGGCTTTTATGTGTTTAGTTTCATTTGTTCCAGAAACTTTTTGGTTTCGTCTTTGATCTCATTGTTTACACATTCATTGTTTAATAGCATGTTATTCATTCTCCATGAATTTGAATGTTTTTGAGTTTTTTCCTTGAGGTTGGTTTCTAGCTTCAAGCCATTGTAATCCAAGAAAGTGCTTGTGTGATTTCAATTTTCTTGAATTTTTTGAGGCTTCCTTTGCATCCTACCCTGTGGTCTATTTTTGAAAATGTTCTCTGTGCATTTGAAAAGAATATATATTTTGCTTCTCTGGGGTGAAACATTCTGTACATATCAATTAAGTCCATTGATCTAGAGTGTCATTCAGTGCCACAATGTCCTTGTTGATTCATTGTTTGGGAGATCTATCCATTGTTGACAGTGGGGCGTTAAAATCCCCTATTATAAGTGTGTCACAGTCAGTATCTTTCTTGAAGTCCTCCAAAATTTTCCTTATATATTTGTGTGCTCCTATGTTGGGTGCATATATGTTTATAATGGTTATATCTTCTTGATGGATTCTTCCCTTAAGTATTATGAAGTATCATTCTCTGTCTTCTCTTATGGTCATTGTTTTGAAATCTATTCTGTTTGATATAATTATTTCTACCCCAGCTCTTTTTTCATGTCCATTTGCTTGGAATATTTTTTCCAACCCTTCACTTTCATTCTGTATAGGTTTTTGGTTCTGAGGTGGGTCTCTTGTAGGCAGCATATGTACAAGTCATGTTTTCTTGTCTATTCAGCTATCCATGTCTTTTGATTGGAGAATTTAATCCATTAACATTTATTATTATTGGTATAATTGGTTAACATTATTATTATTGGTTATTATTGATAGGTACTTATTCATTGCCATTTTTCCATACCCTTTGTCTCCCTCTGTCTTTCTGTCTCTCTTTCTTCTCCTTTTTATAGCAAAACATTTTAAATAAGCCTTTCATAATGTCCAAACCCAAACAAATCCACGAAGACCCATGTATACAAGTTTTTCCTGTGAAACTTTAAAAACTTTCAAAATACCCTGTTCAGGAACATGTAAGTCATCTCAAAGGTGCCAAAGGATTTAATTAAACAACCACACTTAAATGTTGGAGTGTAAAATTTGCCCAGTGAACTGCAAATCCCATAGTACTACATGGAATCACATATTTCTCCAAAACAGTTCAAGGGGCCAGGAGGTGACTTGCTCTCTGCTTGGGCCACGTCCATGATCCAAGCTGGGATGAATTAAAATAAATACCAGCATTTAAATGAAAGTGCCAGAATTTGGCTAATGAGTATGAAAACTGTTGCAATTTATGTGAGAGGTGGGGGCAAACGTTTCAGGATTCAGAATAATTCAGTCCTCCTGTGGGTTTCTCATTTTGCAAATGCAAGAGGTACTTCTTGCTTGGCCCCCCTAGCCAGAAATGGCAATCTGATGTACACACTAAAATCTCCACTTCATAATTTTAAAAAATTGCTTCTCCAACCCAAACCCAGTAGCTTAACTTCCATAGCCAGAGCTGATGTTGCTGCACACTAAGGCAGTGGCTTGAGAAAGTGTGGGAAAAAGAAAAATGTTACATCAAAGAAAAACTTTTTGTTCCGTTGTTTTAAAGTCTAAAGTAATATCAGTAGTGTATAAAAAATTAAGAAAACAATATCCATATATCAAAATATAATACAAATAACATATTTGTGTTTTGCTTTTAACATACATTAAATGTATCAACAGGGAATCTTAAAAAAAGTTAGTGTGTCAGTTTATAATCTACAAAATATGGATGATATATAGAAGTAACAAGTATTTTATGCAGATTAGTGAATTAGTACATGCACATGATTTAGAACAGTGACTGATATAATTTCCATAGATAATATTGTTAACTATTATATGAATTCTATGAAGAATATAGATTTAGAATTCCATGACAATTGAAATATTCATCAACATTGGGAAATTTCCTCTTTGAGCACATTAAGCTATATGGGCTCAGTTCAGGTACTGATTTCAAGTAGTCAAATGAATGTAAATGATATTTATTTTCTTCCCACAAGCCACATGCCCCATTTTCACTCTTAGTGAGTTATTGCTGATTCAACAAAACACAGAAAAACCTCAGCAAATTCTAATAAGGTAACTATATCAAGAGTCCAGAATAGCAAAATAATACTCAAATATTAGATAAACATGATATCAGACTTAAAAGGGGCAATAGTACCCCCCAAATTCCATGTTTTCTAATTTTATCTTATCCTTCATACATACACACACACTTACAAATGGGCTACACAGGACACCTAAAGTACTTTGGAAATTTTCACCTCAGCCAATTCTACATTTTTCTGAGAACATCTCAACACCCACAGCCCCCACATAAATGTTAGAAGGAGCCCCACGGTTTATCAATGTTTGTTTTAGGAAGAAAGAAAGAGAATGAAAATAAATGCAGGTGTATGTTATTAGAGATTCAGAATTTGGGAGATATAGAAGGTAGAAAGAAGACAGAAGTGGGGATTCCTACCTGTGTGATGATTGGGCCAACGTTTGAATGATGAGGAAGGTTTATTTAGAAAAAAGAGCCAGTAAATTTTCTGGGGAGAGGGAACAGCCTGTGCAAATGCCATGTGGGAGCAGGGAGCAGGATCTGTTTTAGGAAGTCAGGGAAAGAGAGTTGGTCTGGTAAAGGAAACAGAATTTATTTTCCAGTCACACATATGGAAAGAGGCAGAGTAGGGATACTGAGCTAGTTAGTCCAACTCTAGAGTCTGAATTATTTGCTTTTAACTTTGCTTATTCCATTCTGCTTTAGGCTAATGAGAGATGTAGATGGATAACAAATATGTAAATGAGTTACAATCTGTGCAGCATTTAGAGCCCTGCTTCCTCTGTAGACAGTTATGTAAGAATCTTTTATATTGCTTTCATTAGTTATCATTGTTATGTACAGCACACTCAATTTAGGCCATGACCAAAGTCCATTCTGCATTCTCTGGTGATCTATCCAAATGTTTAGTTGACACAGAGGAAGAAAGGGCAGAGGGGCTCATGGTTCTAGCTGGAACAGAAGACCATTGTGTAGTCTTCTGGATCACAAGGCAAGTCCCCAGGTGCCAGAGAGGGGAAGTTATTTTTTGTGACGGCATCTGGTATGCTGGCCTATCCAACTGACATTTATGCTGGCTGCTGTGTTGCTGTCCCTGGGAAGTTTGGAAAGCAGCTAGCTGCCTCCAAAGCCCACACTGCTCTCCACCTCTCCTGAGTCAGGGTGATGGGTGATATAATAACCTCTTCTAATGAAGCAACAGCTCTCCTCTCCTCTCCTCTCCTCTCAAGCCAGCCTATCCTACATGCATCTAGTGTCCAAACCACAACACAGAGGCAGTCTGCTCGTGCATAGTAATGTTGCTAGAGTATACCAACACCAGAAATTCTAGAGAAAGAAAACAAGGCTTACTGCTATTCATACCTGATGTGTACCGCCAATCAATCTACAGTTTGCTAAGAACCAGAGATGCTGACCAACCCAAGCAGGATGATCCCTTAGCACTAACTACATTTCAATGTCTGCTAGAAAACTGCATGCTTTTAGAGACTGAAGAATTAAAAAATGTAAAGTTGCTAAATTACTTCTAAAAACAACTACCAAAAGCCACATAGATATATCACTATCTGGGAAGTTGACTATAATATGCTATTGCACAAAGGGTAAACTATTTCCAGGTAAGAGATATCAGTTCATGTGTTAGTAATTAACCAAAAGTAGGATCCTAAAGACAATGGGATGGATGAATCTGGGAGCCATGGGGCAGAGAAGGATTCTACCAGAGTTACAACAACTGAGAGGAGAAAAGGCAACTGTGACCTGCACAATCTCAGCACCACCCCAGAAGAAGACATGACACTTCTGATACAATGGGAAGGGGAGAATTTTTATCTTTTTTGCATATGCAACATTCTTCCCTTCCTAACCTGAGTTAAAGCAATGTGGTGCTAAATAAATCTTACCCTGGTTTACCCTGAATTATAGAGTGTTTGGGCTTCTTTTTAAAGATCTAAAATACATTACTTGATGATTAGTGACGCTGAGCATCTTTTCACATGCCTATTGGTCAATAGACATCAGAGTGTCCTCTTTAGAGAAGTGTCTGTTGGAGTCTTTTGCCCATTTTTTTAAATTGGGTTTATTATTTTTTTTTGGTGTTGAGTTTTGTAAGTTATATATAAATTTTGGATATAAACCCCTTTCCCAATGTATTGGCTAATATGTTCTCCCATTGTGTGCCTTGTCTTTTTATTTTGTTGTTTTGCTTTGCTATGCAAAAACTTTTTATTTGATATAGTCTGATTTGTTTATTTTTTCTTTTCTTTCCCTTGCCTGGGGAGACATATGGAAAATATTGCGACAAGCAATGTCTAAGATTTTGCTGCTTGTGTTTTTTTTTCTAGGATTTTTACGGTTTCAGGTCTAACATTTAATTAAGTTTTTAATCCATTTTGAATTCATTCTCCTGTGTGTTGTAAGAAGGTGAATCTGATTTTTGACCCAGTGATCTCACTTCTGGAAATACATGAAAGGAACCCAAAACACTCATTTCAAAGACCATAAGCACCCCTATGTTCATTGCAGTGTTATTTGTAATTGTCACAATATGGAAGCAGCCCAAGTGTCCATCAGTAGATGAGTGGATGAAACAACTATGGGGCATTTACACAATGGAATACTACTTGGCCATAAAAAGAAGAAAGTTTACTACCCTTTGTGGTAGTATGCATGGACCTGGAGAACATTATGTTAAGTGAAGTAAGCCAGTCAGAGAAAGTCAAACACCATATGATTTCACTGATATGTGGAATCTAATGAACAAACTGAACTAACTAGCAAAATAGAAACAGACTCATAGGTGAAGAGCAAGATGACAACTAAGGGAAGGGTAGATAGGGAGTGGAGGGATTGAGCAAAAAGAAAAAAGGACTTACGGACATGGGTATCAGTGTGGTGATTGTGGCAGGGAGGGAGCATAAGGGGACCAAATGACAATAAAAAATACAGTAAAAAAGTAAAAAAAAACCAGTTGAATATTTGCTTTGGTATTTGAGCTATTAAATATGACAAAATTAATGCTTGCCATTAGCATTTTTAGGTGTCCTATATAAATCACAACCAAGGAAATGCTTGAATTTCTGAGATGCCGAAAAGTTAAGTCCAGATTGACTAAAACCAGGGTCTTCGTGATCTGAAGGGCTACTAAACAAGAAACCCACATTCTAGCTAAATCCTTCCAGTCAATAATCAGTTCTGGTACAATCCAGAAAACACACCTTTTGTATTGAATATTGAAATTGGCTGTCATTAAGAGAGATCACTCAAAGGCAGGCAATGAGACAGTGATCGATATTCATATGGATCCACGCTGCCTCATTGATTAATAGCCTTCAACTGTAAAAACTGAAATGGCAATAATAAAGCATTATTTTTAGTGCAAGCTGACACAGGGTATTACTTAGATTTAACATTTTTTAAAAATTGAGCCATGAAGGAAAAGAGATGGCTTTTCTCCACCCCCCAACAGGATGTTCTTAATGCCACATGAGAGGGCAATGTCATAGTCACCTCAGAAAGGCTTGTTCATCACCAAGTGGCTCGCCATTAACTCAAAGATTGAGAAGCAGTGCCCTTCTTCTATTCCCCATGCTTCCATTCACTGGATGGAAGTGATAAATCCCCACAGGCTCACACAGTGTCACAAATCACTAGTTTCTACTTGTTAGTTTATGATGTCTGCATTTTAGAAATAAAGTTTCTTCAACCAAAATGATTTGCTACATCCCTGGCTGGGGTGCTAAGTTGGTTGAAGTGTCATCCCATGTACTAAAAAGCTGTGGGTTCAATTACTGGTCAGGGCACATACCCAGCTTGGAGTTTGACCCCTAGTTGGGGAGCATTTGGGAGACAATCGATGGATGTTTCTATCACATATATGTCTCTCTCTCTCTCTCTCTCTCTCTCTCTCTCTCTCTCTCTCTCTCCCTCTCTCTCTCTTGCAGCAGGAAATACATTTGTGAACAGAGCTGAGGGCAATGGAAACAAAATACACACAGTCATGAAATCATTCCCACACCCCCCTCTCTTTTCATAGTAATAGACTCCTTGGGGTTGTCTCAGTTTTGCTGAAAATGAAAGGTATGGAAACAGAATTAAGCACTTTCAAATCTATTCCCTTAGGACTGGCTGAGCCAGTCAAGATGGAAATTTGTCCACTAACTAAACAGTCAGAAGAGCTCCTGCCGAGCAGTGATTGACTTTTTGGCTAAGCTCAGCAGAAATGGAGCTTGTGGTCAATTAGCTTTTCCCTTAATAGGATTGTGTTGGGCAAAATAAACTAGAGAAAGAAGTTGAAGGGAAAGCTGTCATTTAATGAATTCCCAGATGTTGTCATTTTTTCCTGAGACATACATCATAAATAAAAGAAGGGATCAAAGTTCAATGCACTGCCACCTTGTGCCAAGGTCACACTCCTTGTTGTAATGGCAGAGGACAGACAGAAAAACAGTGAAACATCCAAAAGGCAAACTGTAAGTGTGTCTCCTTAACCATTCCACAAGTTTGTACTTTAGGGCAAAGTGGACTTGTACCATTTTCAGGACTATAATGATAATTTCCACACGTTGGTCTCATTGAACAAGCACTGATCCAGGGCCTACCGTGAACCAAGCATTGCATTGGTGAGTGGAGCTGCCTTCCTGAACAAGGTGGACAAAGTGCAAGAAACAAGTCAGTTGTTTAAAATTATTAATGGTAATAATGGTTTTGAAGTAAGTAACCAGGGTACCATGGCAAAAAATAAAGAAGTGGGATACTACTGTAAGAAGAGTAGTTAGAGAAGGTCTTTGATAAGGTGACATTTTAGCTGGAACACAGCCAGCTTCAGACAAGTCAGAGTCAATAGGATCAGAATGAAAAAAAAAAAAAGGAGGGGGGGGTGAATTTAGAGAGATAGGCAGTAGCCAGACTTTGAGATGTTTATATGAAGGGGGTTGGAACTCTAAGTGCAGTGAGGTTCTTAGCTGGGGACGAAAAGCATCCTATGTGCATTCTGAGATGGGTTCTTTGGCTACTGTGGGAAGAATCTAGTGAAAGCAAAGGAAATAGAGCAGGGAGGGCAGCCCACTGCAGCCGACCACGGAAGGGTGAGGACAGCCCGAACTGATGGAGGCAGACAGAATAGCAATTTTTCAGAAATACGGCAGTTTGTATTTGACAGGATCTGATAATAATGTGTGGTAGGTAACCCTTTACCTATGCTTTCTCTAATGTCAAAGTCGACTTACTGAGTAAGAATCATTTTGGTGCTAACGTGCATACAAGTGCTTGTGTTTGGGGAAGGGTTGCTTATGTGTGATTTATTGAGCAGCTAGCAGTTGCCTTATAACATTAGCTCCTTTGAACCTCACCATTACCCAAAGTTGTAGGCATCTCTTGCCCATTTTATGAAAGAAATACGTGGCTCAAGCAAGTTACATATCTCACCTATGGTTGCACCACCCTAGGTCTCCTTGCCTTTTTTTCACTTGTTTTAAAAATCTTCCCCTGAGGATAAGTTTTTATTGATTTTAGAGATAAAGGCAGGGGGAGGGAGGGAGAGAGAGAGAGAGAGAGAGAGAGAGAGAGAGAGAGATGGATGAGAGAGAAACACCCATCTGTTGCTTCCCATACATGTTGTGACTGGGGATTGAACCACAACCTAGGTATGTGCCCTGACCAGAAATTGAACCTGCAACCTTTTTATGCATAGGACAGCATTCCAACCAGCTGAGACACCCAGGGCAGAGTACCCTTGCTTTCTTTTAATTAATTAATGATTTTAAAGTGAACAATTCCATGACACTTGGTACATTTACAATGTTGTACAGCCACCAACTTTGTCCAGTTCCAAGATATTTCATCATTCCAAAAGAAGATCCCAAATCCTTTAATCAGCAACTCCTCACATTCTTCCTCACAACCCTGGAACCACCAATATGCTTTTAGTTTCAGTGGATTTATCTATTCTGCATATTTCATACAAATCAAATTATATAATATGTGTCTGGCTTCTTTCAACTAGCATGATATTTTTCAAGTTCACCCACATTATAACATATATCAGTACTTCATTATTTATGGCTGAATAATATTGCATTGCGTGGATAGATCATATTTTTTTATTTATCCATTGGTAGACATTGGGGTTCTTCTCACTTTTTGACTGTTGTGAATAATGCTGCTACAAACATTCATGTACCAGCATTTATTTGAATTCCTGTTATCAGTTCTTTGGGGTATTTACCTAGGAGTGGAATTGCTGAGTCATGCAGCAATTCTACATTTAACCTTTTGAGAAAATTCTTCTTGCCTTTTAAAGGTTTGGCTAGGTTGATGACTGAGCTGAGTAAATTGCTTGCTCTTAGATACCATGTAGTAGTGGACATTGATAGCTTCCCCCACTGTTACCGTGATTAAACTCTCTGACACTTCAGTTCAGTCACATCAACACCAGTAGTCCATTCCTGACATTCTGATTGGCTTAAAGGTGGATACAGGTCCAAGTAAAAATGATCTAAGTCCTCTCTTCTCCCTTTACCCAGATAACAGAAAACACAAATGTGTTCTAACTTCCTGGGTTGTTCTGTTGGCAGGATGGGAGTTTTGAGCTACAATGGCCTCTTTGCTACCATGTGAAGAAAACCCATGTGATCCAGGTAACACACTTACTCCACTCTGAATTCTGGAGACACAGGTCTTGAGGAATACTATCCACTTAATAGAAAAGGCTGACGATGCCCAGGCAGCCTGAGTTCTTGCTTAAGTTCTACGTCTGACTAGTGCTGATGCTGGAACTCGGGCTTAGGCCTTTGGATCCCACAGCTCCAAAGTGCAGTGACCAGTTGCCTGGTATCAGAAGGTGGAATTACAGCCAGTAATTTTGGGGAGAACAGACATGTTTTCATAAAATGAGGAACTGTCAGTTGTCTAAAAATAAAGTGACCTGCCCTGCAAAGCCGCAATTCTATTGGGTAAAAACAAACTGATGAAAAGTGTGGAAGAAGTTTAAGTTTAAAGAGCAGAAAGCCAGCATTGTAAATTCATATTGGCTGGCTTAGGTGACCTTGAGGTCATTTTCAATTCCAAGTGGCTCTCCCATCTATACTTAATGCTTCGACTCATTTTCACGATCAAGTCCCAGAATGAACATATCAGAAAGCAGTGGAAGAACCCAACATCACTGCTCGGTTTGGGAAGTAAAGCCAGCCCAGCTTTCCTTTCCTTCATGGATTGGGGGACTGAGTCTGTCAGGCAGTGCTTTGTTATGGCATGTTGGGTCAGCTCTCTCCTTAATGTGATGATCCACTGCCCCAAATCTGTGGGGTCTGAGTGCCAGGCTGGTAGATGAATGAACTGTTGAAGTTGACATGTCGGGCCACAAATGAGGCATGAATGCAAGAATACAGACACTGCCCCAACACATACGATAGCGATTTCTGAATTCTTTTTTGCCTTTTCCACTAGACCATGCACCCCATGAGAGCAGGCACCCTGATTGGTTTTGTTTACCACTGTTGCTCATGTGGTTCACACAGTAACTGGACACATAGTACATGCACAATTAAAAAATATTCTAGAGTGAAAAATAAATGGAGGAGAAAATGATGATGACATGGAAGAATTTTTTTAAGCTTTTTTCCCTCCCTCTCTCCCTTTCTTCTCATCCCATGACACTGATACTTTCATACATCCATATCTGAATGATGGAGCCACCTACATAGACAGGGAAACTAAACAGTCCATCTCCATGTGTCCATCATAAGGCAAGGTCCAACGCATCATTATCGTTAAGGTTGATATAAAGAAAACTTAGTGATCTCATTTTTAAAAGAAATTTGGATCATCTCTGGTACTCATCAACTTAGGGGGGTAAGCATGTCTTTGTGAAAAACTTTATATCTTGCAGAAGATTTCAATGAATTCCTGGTACACTGCAAGGTTTAAGACTGATGGCTTCTGAAGCATGAAAGGAGCATCTGCAGCTTTTCCTTTTTATGTTTAAATTACCTTGCTTCTACTTGACTACTTTTCCTGACCTTTTACAGTGCTTCCTTCTTTATATTTCTCCTTGAGTTCCTTAACCATGTTTTAAAATAGTTGAGATACATCTCTTATGTATCTGAGTTCTTAGCCTTTGTTCTCCATCTTCTGGCTCCTCTGTTCTTCACTTGACCCTTCCATATAAAGCCTTGCAATATTATTATTTTCTTTGCTCCACTCCATCCCTCTTCTTTTTTCTCTCATAATGTAATATATATAATGTGAAGCTATGGATATATAAAACTCTCTTCTCATTTTCAAGTGAAAGTGAAGTTATGACCAAGGGGTTCTGTTTTTAATCCATTTTCCCCCAAAATGAATATAATGGGGAACTTGGTCTAATCCACTTAACCTCTAGCACATTTCACCTTGAGATTAATGGTCTTCTTGTCATCTTGCACGGAGCTTTGGCAGAAAAGAGTGAGACAATGAGGTGCCAAGAGAAAAGAAGATTCTGAGGATCCGTCCAGACAACATCTGAATCAAGTCTCCACTACTTAACAGCTGTGTGGCCTTAGAATATTTACTTAACATCTGTGGTTTCTGCTTTCCCAATCTATAAAATTTGGTTGATATTCCATATATCAATGAGTCACTGAAGAAAATTAAGTTAAATGATGACACCTACTTAGAACTGTCATAGGGTAGATACTCAAGAGAGTCATAATAACGATTAAGGCTTTCAATCAGCAACACTTATTGAACTCATTTGATAATGACAGTGGGACAAAGAAATGAAAAGGGGCCCTTGATTTCCTTCTTTATATATGAATTATAATCATGAAATGATTATAAGCACTTCAGCTCTGACCACAAGAAAGTTCGTTCATCCACCCAACAAATATTTCTTGGGAATCTACTGTGTGTTGACAAAAGACAATGAGCAAAATCAAACACAATGCCTGCTACCTGGAGCTTATCCATGCCGCGTTCCTGTAAGGCAGTGGGTCTCAACCAGGCAAATATTCCCCCCAGGGACTTTGGCCAATGTCAGAAAAAATGTTGTCACAATTGTGTGCTATTGTTATCTAGTGGGTTGAGACTAGAGATCCTGCTAAACGTCCTCTAGTGCTCAGGAGAATGCTACAACAAAGAACTGTCTGACTGCAGAGAAACCTGCTATATGGGAAGGGATAAGGATGTGAGATAATCCATTATTAAGGCGAGGAGTAAAAACAGCTCAGACAGACTTCCTCATCGCTCTGGATTCTTCCAGACACTAAATTGCAATTAGGAAATTAGAATTTCCTGCAATTGACTATGGAAGGAAAGAATTCCCAGGCTCTTAGGCTAGGTGGTACAGCTCAGCCTGGAAGCAGGAAGACAGACCAAATGCCCACTGTTAGTGCCCTGACTCTTTGCTGCAATGACTATGCTGAGGATGCTTGGGTGTGCAGCTAGCACATCTGGTTTTGCATTTCAGTCAATGCTTTTGGACTCTGAAAGCTGCCCCCAGGGAAGCCACTGCATATGAAGAGCTGCAGAAGAAGCACTTCAGTAAAGATAGTTAGATAAATAATCCTGAATAAATTGCGTATTTTTAAGTGCTTTATTAATACGGTTGGGTAGAGAGCATGCTAAATTCCTACATTGTGAAGATGAAGGTTATAAGAGGAGGATTATGCAGAGAACTAAATGAGAGGGTGCAGGGAAAGAAAAGAGCAAGGCAAAGGCAAATTCCTTGTTTGTGTGTGTCTGTGTCAGTGAGAATAAATATAGAAGTATAGATACATGGATATGGAGCACATGCTGTATTTTAGAGCTGTTTGGGGAATTGGACTGGCATATTGCACAGGCCACCATGTATGTGAGTATGTGACATGCTACTATTACACCAGGATTTGCAAACTCAAATGCCTCTAGTTCTGAATAGATCCCATAAATGACTGAAGCTGGCCAGGTGAAACTTTGGGGGGAATGCAGAAAGCATGCATTGCCAGAGAGGACAACCATATATCAACTCCAGTCATTTATTATCTTTGGGGTGCGGGGAGAAGCCAGAATTCATATTTTTACATAAAATATTATTTGTTAACCCATACATACATCAAGGGAAAATAAAACTATTTGCAAGTCATAAAATCCACTAGCCGTGTAAGCCTCAAATTCTCAAATTTGTAATCTCTGACTAGACTTTTATTTTAATGACTTATTTTTTTTAATGATTTATTGCAGAGAAGACTATACAGGAGCATGGGGTTTTGAAGTGGGAATCCAGATAGTCCTTCTAATTAACTATGACCTTAGACCCATCACTGTGTTTTCTTTTTTTCTTTTCTTCTCTTTTCTTCCTCCCTCCCTCCTTCCCTTCCTTCCTTCCTTCCTTCCTTCCTTCCTCTCTTCCTTCCTTCCGCTGCCTTTTCTGGTTTGGAAGTTTGAGCCTGGAAGACCTACTTAAAGAGTCCTTGTGAACCAATAATGGGCTGATGGTGTAAACAACTTACCATTCCAATACCAGACAGAGCCACCAGATATTGGCTCCTTTCTTCCTTGGGAGGCAGAGTTGAAAGGAGTTAGTTGTTATGGCACAAAGGAGGAAACACCAGAACTTTGTTCTCAGAATGTATATGAAGGCAGGTGAAATGTCAGTGCAGATTGTCCCCCCAGCCCATTTCTTTCTACCTAACTCCCTCAACTGACACTGTGTGGTATACATTAATCTCCAACATCTTCTAATTTCTTTCTCCTGATAAGAATAACACCTTGAATTTCTTCTAAGAAAAAACTCCTTCTCCAGCCCTAGTCTTATAAAACTTATAGTTCATACAGAGTCTTGTTCATCTTTGAGTCCAAACCTGACTAGTAAGGTTATCCCATGTTTCAGACCAGAATAATTTGTTCAAGGATGGGTGTGTGACACATGAGAGTTATCACTGGGATGTTGCCTTGGTGACTGGGAAAGAGGTACTCTTTTTATCCTGGTCTTGCTAAGCAGGTACAGAGTTGCTGGTGAACATCCTTCTACTACTTAGGGAGAATGTGTCATGAAATAGAGTAAACATCAAGGAAAACAGAGCCTAGAGTTACAGCAAGGCACATTCGCAAGGAAATCATTATTTGGAAATCATTATTTTGATCCAGCCATGGCTGAAGCCCATTTTGAACCATAAAATGCATGGTTTTAAAACACAGTATATTCTGCTTTTGACTAAAGGCAGTTCTATTTGGATTTCTGTCATTCTTAAATAAAACATCGAGAAGAACAAAGCTCCCCTGCCCCATTGCAGACTTGTTATATCAAGATACAATCCAGTAGTCTTATGTGGCTCATGAAAGGAAAACAATCTGAAAACTTACATCTAGAGTCATAGTTCCTATCTTCTTACATTATGGCAAGTAAGCTAAGTATACGGCTTTGGGAAAAGACCTCAGATGGTAATTTAACTCTTCCATCTACTATCTGAGGACTCTGAACAAGTAACTCACAATTTCCTTATCTGTATGAAAGGAATCATGTTGCCTTCTGTGTAGGGTCATTGTAAGAACCAAGCAGAATAACAATAACCTATATTTGGAACTCTGAATATTAGACACTGGGTTTACTGCTTTTCATGCATCACATGATTTAATTCCTATAACAATTTAAAGAGAAGTATATCACAAACATGTCTAATTCACCTGAGTACAATCCAAATGTCACTGGGGCTGTCAATGATTTTTTAAAAAGATTTTGTTTATTTATTTTTAGAGAGAAGGGGAGGGACAGAGAAAGAGAAAAAGAGAAACATCAATGTGTGGTTGCCTCTCACATGCCCCACAACTGGAGATCTGGTCCACAACCCAGGCATGAGCCCTGACTAGGAATCAAACCAGTGACCCTTTGGTTCACAGGCCAGCACTCAATCCACTGAGCCATGCCACACAGAGCTGCCAACAACTTTTGTTAGAGTAAGTATATTGACATGAAATCTGGTAAATTTTATCACCAACATTTAGAGAAACATATTCCATAATTTTTGCTTGTACAAAGACTAAAATAAGCCATTTTGTAATTGGAATGTTAGTATCATGGGCCTCTTCTCAATAATTTATTGCATTAGTCCAGTTCCTCAACTGAAACATTTTTGAAAAAGGGATGAATCAAGGTAGAAAATGCTATTTGAAATTCTAGTTCCTGCAAAACCTGGAACAATCAATCTGAGTAATCACCTGTTTATGCCAATGATCATAAATTTAAAAATATTGCCGTGGCTGGGTAGCTCAGTTGATTAGAGTGCCAACCCAATATTTCAAGGCTGTGGGTTTTATTACCAGTTCCAACACTTAGAAGAATTTACCAATGAATTCATAAATAAGTGGAAAAACAAATTGATGTTTCTCTCGTTCCCTCTCTCTCCACCTCTCTCTCACACACACATACACACACATACTTTTCTTTCTCTCTAAAATCAATAAAAATAAAATACAATAAAATGGCCAGGAAATTTTCATTCCTTCCCCTGCAAAATTAATTAATTAAAAATATATTAATAATATATCACATTTTACCTATGTAATGATAAGTCACATTATTTCAGAAATTCATAAGGCAGATGAAGCTTAATTAGGTCTTCTGATCCTAATTTACATCTACTTTCAACTGAGTACATTTAAACTATTATAAGATGTGCTAAATAACCAGCTATGAGATACATATAGATTTTAATAAAGAAATTGCTATTTCTAGGGAAAAATGCTCTTTTGGCTTAAGAAGTGTCCCTATTTCTATCAAACAAAATCTAAAATTACCAGGGGTACATTCTCTGCCTTTCTCCACATTGCTTATATGCTTCACACTGAAGGCTAGATTGAGGGTGAAAGTTACATATTCCACACTTTTGTATGTCCTGTAATGTCCAGAACTGTTTGCATTAGTGGAAATTGAGTACATGTTTCTGTAGCTCCCAGACATGAAACACTAAAATGAATGGCATAGTGTGGAAAAACAGAGTTTGGGGGGTAAGCTGACCTGCCTAGAAGGTTGACTTCCTGTGTAATCCTTGACTGAGTGAACTCACCTGTAAAATGGGAGTCCTACAGGTTAAGACATTAAGCAGAACCTATCATATTATATTATTAACATTACCAATAATAATAAATTATTATGACTCAATGAAAAAGACACTTTGATGGGGTGTCTCTTTTCACATCTATCAGTGTAGCTCACCATAGACACACATCAAACCCTGAAACATTTTCTTCTGTTGACTGTCAAATTTTCAGGGAAAAATCCTTTCATGTGCTCTTGAGAATAGCAGGTGTATATGGTTTCACTTTGACCTGTGAAGGCTTCCCTGGAGGTCTTGCTCCTTTGTCACTCTGATCTCAAACCAGAGTTCTCAATCTGACCCAGCCACAAATGATAATCTTCCTGATCCTGGCTAGTCCTCCCTGTGCTCCAGCCTCTAACCCTGGGAGATGCAAGTAAACTGCCTTTGTCCATCTTGGTAGCTAACTTCTCAGGCCACTTCTGGGAGGTTAGAAACAGAAACCTGTCCTTCAAGCAGGCTTTAGCCCACAAGAGTGTTCCCAGAAAGTGGAAGAATGGAGAATGAGCTATACTGGAAAAGCCATACAGCAAAGAAATCTACACTGGCTAATGGGGGAGCCACATGGAAAGTCATTCACCACAAATGAGAAGAACTGATTGGGCAAAACATAGTGAGTGAGAATCCTGGACAAACACCCTTCTTAGTAAACCATTGAATAATGCCTATTGAGATACTCCTTGTACTTAGGACTGGGTTAGGTCTTGATATTTTACAAGGTGAAAATATTGTAACACAAAAATACATTTAATATAGCTAACCTACCAAAATCAGCACTTAGCCTAGCCTACCTTAAATATGCTCAAAACACTTACATTAGTTTTCAGTTGAGCAAAATCATCTTGCTACTGCTGCCCAGCATCATGAGAAAGTATCATGCTGCATGCATATCACTAACCCAGAAAAGATAAAAATTCAACACTTAAATATCAGACTTGAAACCATAAAAATCCTAGAAGGAAACATAGTCAGTAAAATCTTGGACATTGCTCATAGCAATATTTTTTTTCTGAAATATCTCCTTGGACAAGGGAAACAAAAGAAACATTTTTAAAGAATGGGACTACATCATACTAAAAATGTTTGCACAGCTAAGAAAACATCAACAAAATGAAAAGACAACCCACTGAATGGGAGAACATATTCACTGATGATACACCTGATAAGGAATAAATTTCCAAAATTTATAAAGAAGTAATAAAATTCAACACCAACCCCCCCACAAATAATTCAATTAAAAAATGGACAAAGGATCTAAATAGACAGTTTTCCAAAGAGTTAAACAAATGGTCAATAGACATATCAAAAGATGTTCGGTGTCACTAATTATCAGAGAGATGCAAATTAAAACCACAATGAGTTATATCACATCTATCAGAATGGCTTTCATCAATAAATCAATAAACAACAAGTTTTGGCAAGGATGTGGAAAAATGGAAACCCTCATGCACGGTTGGTGGGAATGCAGACTGGTGCAACCACTGTGGAAAGCAGGATGGACTTACCTCAAAAAATTAAAAATGAAACTATATTATGACCCAGCCATTCCACTTATAGAAATATATCTTAAGAAAGCCAAACCACTGATTTGAAAAAATATATGCACCCTTATGTCCATTGCAGCAGTATTAACAGTAGCCAACATTTGGAAGCAGTCCAAGTACCTACCAGTAGATTAGTGGATAAAAGATCTGTGGTACATTCACACAATGGAATATTACTCAGCCACAGAAAAGAAAGAAATATTTTCCTTTGCAACAGCATGGATGGACCTAGAGAGCATTATATTAATTGAAATAAGCCAGTAAAAGAAAGATAAGTACCATATGATTTCACTTATATGTAGAATCTAGTGAATAAAATAAACAAACAAAATAGAAACAGATTCTTAGATAAAGAAGAGACTGACAGCTGTCAGAGGGGAGGGTGTTGCAGGGCTGAGTGAAAAATGTCAAGGGATTAAGCAACAAACAAAAAAATAAACAAAAACAGCACTGGCTGGTGTAGCTCAGTGGATTGAGCATGGGCTGCGAACCAAAGTGTCGCAGGTTCGATTCCCAGTCAGGGTACATGCCTGGGTTGCAGGCCATGACCCCCAGCAACCGCACATTGATGTTTCTCTCTCTCTTTTTCTTCCTCCCTTCCCTCTCTAAAAATAAATAAATAAAATACAAAAAAAATAAACAAAAACAAAACATTGACACAGACAATAGTATGGTGATTACCAGAGGGAAAAAAGTAGGGGGAGGTAGGAGAAGATAAAGGGGGGATAAATGGTGATGAAAGGAGACTTGCCTTTGGGTGGTGAACACATAACACAATATCCAGATGATGCATTATAGAATTGTACATCTGAAAAATATGTAATTTTATTAACCAGTGTCACTCCAATAAATTCAATTAAAAATTTAAAGTGCAGTTTCCACTGAAGGTGTATCACTTTCACACCATTATAACATTGGAAACTCAATGACTTGAAGCATCATAAGTCAGGGGCCATCTGTACATACATGGAACATCTTTCACGGTGAATCCTTGGAGGGCTCCTTGTAGCTGTGCTGATTCCTGCTTTCCACTTTAATAATAGTTGCTACAGAGCACCTGATGTGTGTCAAGCATGGGGCTAAATCCAACATATCTCATTTAATCTGCATGACAACCCTATGAGGATGAAAGGCTTACAAGTGCTAAGAAACTTGTAAATAGCACACAGTTCGCACGTGGCAGAAGGGACACTTGAGCTCAGGCAGTAAAATATAGAATGCCAGCACCCAAGATGCATAATCACTGTGGGTGCTGCCTCATGGTGTCTGTCCCCTGGATTCCATTATCCAGAGAGCTTTAGGTTGTCGCTTTCCTGCACTGCCGATTTTTCAAGGGGGACAACTCATTTTGGCAGAGTTCTGGGACACTGCATGCCCTAAACACTCCCTAAGAATGAATTAGGAAACTATCATCACTGAGAAATGTGTTAATAATTGTAACTGACACGGGAGCTACCTACACAGCCAACATGAGACTTTGTACATGAAGGCTCTTTGTCTGTCAAATGCAGCATTATAACTTTAATTGCTGGGACTTACTGCACTCATGTAAAATAAACAAGAGCAAAGAGGAATTTATAGTCCTTTGTGGCCAACTTCCCTTTACTGTGGTCATTTCTGTGTCACTTTCTTGCCTCTGGCTGGGCTTTAAGACCAGGAATCTTTTTTTAGCTGGAATATTCACCGCCACCTTTCATAATATCAGCTGGAAGGACTGACAGGCAGTTTTCAACACTTGGCTTTGTGTCTTTATGAGGAAATTTTAAATGATTGACAGGTTGGCTAATAATGGTAAAAAAAATAAAATACAATGCCACCTCTCTACTTTTGCATCACAGAAGAAAAACAAGACTTTGACATCTCTTCTGCATTTTAGGATTTTCTACCCATTTTGTAGTTGGACATGCTGAGACGTCAGTTTCTGTGAATGGCTAAGATAAATCAGGAACTGCTCTGAGAAATCAGTTTTGTACTTCTCAGCAGCTTCATGTTCTTCATCTCACTTCTAAATGATGTGATCATTCTACAGAATAACAAACTTCAATGGACAGTAATTATACTAAAATTTTAAAGTGTGTATATGGTGTAGAGGGTAATTCAGAAAGAAAAAAGTTAGAAGTTAGAATTTCCCTTTTATAATTTGGCTACCTTGCCTTTGGAGATCTGCCTGGAGTCTGGGCAGCTCTAACAATTTACAAAGTATTTCTTGAACCCCTTGAATATGCAAAGCAGCTGTTTGGAATCACATCCTCTAAAAGATGCAGGTGGCTCTTGTAGAGACATCTAAAAACATGGGCCACAGTATAAAACATAGTAATCAAATCAAAACTCAATTACTCACAAGTATTCTGGCCTCATGAACACACACCTGATAGAAACCAAACAAACTAAACTCTTCATTGTTAGATTTGAAGAACAATGGATTGTTTTTTTAGTTGGACAGGTGCGCCTTTCCCATCAGTCTTTATAATGCAAATTCATTTATATTTTCTAAGCACACACTCAATAGAACAGTTCCAAAAATGTACTAGGTCATAAGAGACAGAAAATAGAATGGGATATAAATGTCCTTAGAGATCAAGGAACATTGGGAACACCAGCATGCCCATTAAAAATGTTGATTCTAGGACTACTTTTGATATAATAGGTCAAAAGTGGGCCTGGGAACTCTACTTAAAACCAGCATCCCAGATGATTCTGAGGCAGGTGCAGGGACCATAGTCTGAAAAATATATTGCCACAAATCATTCACAAAGTGGATAATTTCAAAATATAGCTAATAGTTCTCAACTAGAAAAGATGAAGCAATGGCACCTGAAAGTGTTTAACAGAAAGTGGTGCAGCTTCCAAGAGACACATCCAACATTAGGGTTGTGTCCAAAGTGGGCGCAGAAATCCCAACTCACACCTGGTCTAATCTTAGGTAATTGCTTAGGAGAAAGGTACTATGTTTGCGCCAACAATCTGTCCTTCAAAAATTTCTGATATAATGCATTGCTTTTGTTTTGATCATCACCAGGTTAAGCTGTTGGCTTGTGTTTAGGGATACATTGTATGAACAATACACAGTTTGAAATGACATCACACTTGGCGTGCTGAGGAGACAGAACGAGGGGAGACAGGCAGGACAGAGGCCCAATGAGGGGCACCATACTGAGTCATCTCCCTCTCCCCTACTTCAGAGCATGCTCCCAACTAATGCCAAGCATTTCCCTCCTGCATTTCTGTTGCTATGACTTTTGGGAGGGGGGAAGGACTTATAGGATATGTAGGAATGTTGGATTTCATTGGCCTGGCATCCATAATTGAATTCTTTTAGGTTAAACATGTGAATGATGTGACTCTACTATAGCACTTTAATTTTAAAATGAAGCTTAGTTGGACCAGATACATCACATTGACAAAACTGAGATAACTTGGATTTTTAAAAATCCCTAAAATAGCTAGAGAAACCTATTATGTTTCTATTTTTTCATCAAATGGATTTCTCTTTGGTCAGAAAACCTCTTTGGACAAATGTGCTTGCTGTTTCAGAAACAATGTAAAACCCTTTGTTGGAAAGAAGGTCATGTATTAATCTTATGAACATAGAGAAAAATCATTAAATTATCCATCTGGCTTTCTGAAAGGAATGGAGTGGTTCCAAAACCACTTTAAAAACCCCTTTCCTTCCATTTCCAGGGTGTGCGTGGAACTGGGATCTACAGCAGAGGAATTCTTTTGCTTTGAGTTTGACAAAGACAATCCCATCAAGTGTGAAAAATTCACCAAAATACTCTTTCTGGAACAGCTAAGTTTTCTTATTTTCTGGGCACTACAAAATGCCTAGTCCATCATATTTGTTTCCAACTGCATATTACATCCGTTAACATACCTAACAGTTACTTTCAGGGGAGAATATGTTTATAAATGAGCATGGCTACAGCACCGACAGTCCCTTTCCCCCCTCAAACTTTTAACTATGCTCATCAATTACCCTTAACCGTGCAAAGAGTTGGCAGTGTTTACCCACCATCCTTTCTGAGTTATTCAGCTCGATCTTGCGGCTCATTAAAAGCATCTCTATTTATTTGCTATGTGTTACAGTCCTTAACTTTGGCACAACATGCCAAAAGAAAGCCCATTTTACTTTTCCCTGTGGTGTTAATTGGTAGAGCATGCTGCCTGCCTCTTCATTAATTAAGTCAATGCCTATGAAACTTCCATTTTCATGGGGGTGAATTAACAAGCCTGCTCTGAAAAGGGCTGACAAAAAGCCAGCCCGACTACCTGTGACGATGGGGATAATGAAGACTGCTGGTGGGCAATGCCGTGTTCCCTTACAAAAGCCTGCTTTGTCTGGCCCCAGAGCCCTTCTCACTACCCCTTCTCTTGCGACCACCAGCAGGAAACAGGCACTTTTGTGAAGCCTGGGATATCAGCTCTGCTAAGGACATCCCATATGCCTGCCCATACCCCAGAGATAAGATTGTGCTGAACATACTAACTGCATGGGGTTGATGAAGGAAGGGGAAGGGGGCCAGTTCAAGCCCACCAAATGCAGCAGTGGCTTCTGATGCTTTCAGACAGGTTCCTGATTACCTCACTGCAGGGGAAGCGAGAAAATAAAAGGTAATCCCTGCTGAAAACTCCTTTTTTATCACTCTGAGAGATGACTTGTAAAAGTCTCACAGCTAGGTAGGAGCAAAAGAAAGACACACACACACACACACACACACACACACACACACACACACACTCACACTGAATAACCCTAAAAACCTTAAGCCAAATCACATCTTCTGGTTAATAAAATCGTTCATTTTTTTTCTTTCTTCCTTTTTTTCTTCTTGATCTACTTCTCTGCTCAATTACTGTGAAGGTTGGTAAAAGAGTGACACCTAGTTACTGTTTTACGGTTTTCTTCCTCAAATATGCACCTCCTCTGTGAGCTCTCTAACATCGGATACAGATTTCATCTCTCTCTCGCTCTCTGTCACTATCTCTATCTTCATCTCCCTCTCTATCTCTTTCTGTGTGTCTCAAATGACACATACTCTGGAGGAGAGTGAGAGAAAGAAGACACATCTTTATGAAAGCCCAGTTAGAGTGGACTCATTAATTGCCCCTTCCAAACACACCTTTGGGAGGTAGAGAAGTGATTTGCAAAGGATTTAGCCAGAATCACAAAGAAAGAATGTGTAAGGTTTAAGATCACTTCCCCAATCTCTAGGCAAAGGTTTAAGAAGAGTCAGCAAGATGCAGCAATGCAACCTGGCCTCTGAAGAGGGGCACTCCGGGCAGGTAGGTGTATGGGTGCATGCACACACACAAACACATACAAACATATGCACAAACACCCATACATTTATGTATATACACACAAACACCTGTAGACAGATACATACACAAACACACACATATACAAATACAGTCAGTGTTCATTGTGTTATAGCCTCTTCGCAGAGAACCTAAGATCTCGAAATCTTGACTATTAGGAAGTTCTTTCCAATGTCTCATTGCAGTCTTTCCTGCTGTGAAGACAGCTTTTTCTCAGAAGAAAGTGAAGGGCTCCTATCCACCAAAGAAACTTTCCCATTATAAGAAGCAGGTGTAGCTTTGGCTGGTGTGACTCAGTTGACTAGAGCATCGTCCCATAAACTGAAGTGTCGCTGGGTCGATTCCCAGTCAGGGCACATGCCTAGGTTGTGGGTTTGTTCCCCACTCCCCAGTCAGTGTGTGTATGGGAGGCAACAGATCAATGTTTCTCTTGCATCAGTGTTTCTCTTCTTCTTTTCTCTAAAATCAATAAATACATCCCCCAAAAAAAGAAAAGAAAGAAAAGAAGCAGGTGTATACTTTCTCCTTTAAGCCAAGTCCTAGAACCAGCTATGTCAAGACTTCTTTTTATGCCTTGTTGTGAGGGTGGTGGATGTGGAGGTGTAAGTCAAGAGGCAAGTGGATAACAGGTTCCCTAATGCCAGGAAATGCAGGTTTCAGATAGTCAGTGTTCGGGTTCAGGCAGAACCTCTGTGCACTTGGGCACATTCCTCAGTCCTCTGTGACTTTGTTTCTTCACATATAAAATTAGAATATAATGATTATATCACAGGTTTATTGAAAAGAATAAATAAATGACCAGGACAGAGTGAAAATCAAATAAACATTTGTGAAAAAGAATCATAGCCCTCAACAACTGCTACCACAAGAGTTTTGTCCTAAGAAAAAGTGAATCTATAAGAATAGTACCAATTTATGGAGTGCTCATTACATAACAGGTACTGGGCTAAACTCTTCACTCACATCATTACAGTTCATTGTCATAATGACCCATGAGGGAGATGCTATTATTGTGCCCATTTTATAGAAGAGAAAATTGAGGCTTAGATAAGTCAAGTGGCTGGCTGAATTCCTGCTGATAGTAAATGGAGATACCTGGACCTACTGATGCTTTTACTGATATGTGGAGAGGGGCATGATTCACAATACCAAAAAAAGTGGAAACAATCCAAACGTCTACCAGCTAGTGAACAGAAAAATAAAATACGATCTATCCATACAACAAAACATTCTCTGGAAATATCAGCTACAATGTGGATGAGCCTAAAAAACATTATGCTAAGTCAAAGCAACCAGACACAAAAGGCCACCTATTGCATGGTTCTATGTCTATGAAATGTCCAAAACAAGAAATCCATAGGTTGTCTACAGTTGAGACAGGGGTAGAAGAATGCTAGCCTGTTGGAGGATATTTTGGGGGTATTAAAAATGTTATTCCTCTTGCCCTAGCTTTAATGAGGTATCATTGACAAATAAAAATTATATATATTTAAGATTTACAATGTGAGGATTGGATATACATGTATATTTTATTTTGTTGTGAAACGAAACATTCTAAAATTAGATTGTGGTGAGGGCTGCATAACTCTGCAACTATACTAAAAAACATTGACTTGTATACTTAAAATGGGTGACTTCTATGGTATGCAAGTTACATCTTCATAAAGCTGCTTATGAAACAAACAAAAAATCCTCTCTCACTATGAGACAAGCTACCCAGACTACTCCACATACATATAATCTCATGGACACAGGTACAGAATGTGGGAAACATTTACCTATTACTTTTGCAGAGCAAGAGACAGAAACAGGAGAGAAATGAAGCTGAAGAGCAGAGGGAAAGATTGTATAACATGTGGTAACTCATGTGAAGGAGTCTGTACTTTATTTCCAGGGCTCCAAGAAGTGCATGTTTTTGGCTGTGTGTGTTTGTGTGTATGTGTAAATGTTTGTGTATACACAGGTATGTGTATCTTTGTGGGTATTTGTGTATATGTGTTTGTGTGCATGTGTATTTTCAGCATTGGAGAAGGGTAGTGTGGAGACATGATCAGATTGGTATTGACACTATTACTCCAGCTGCACAGTATAAAGTAGGGACAGCTAACTGAGAGGCTAATCATGCAGAAGCCACAGTGGTTTCTTGTCTGAGAGACAAAGGAGGTCTGGAACAGGGAAGTGGTAGAGATGCAGAAAATGGATGGTTCTGCAAAGGAAGTCTAGACATGGTTGTAGACAGAGAGGAGAGCAGGCTGTGAGAGAAAGAGGGATAAAAGTAGGCACTGAGTTTAGCTTGAACAACTGCGGTCATGTCATTTGCTAACATAGGATCCATGTAGGAAAACATATTTGCTGAGTAAGATCATTGAGTCATTGTGAAGATCATCCCCCTCCCATAATGCATAAGAAACTAAATCCCAGAAGGTCTTTGGGGAAGAAAGATGAGAAGAAAATAGGATAAAATATATATTTTATTAAATTAAGGGTTTGCATCTGCCTCATTAGAAATATTTAGAACACTTTCTTGCTTGATACATGGTCAGGCACCAAGGAAATAAGGTGGCAGAGGAAAGAAGTGAGAAAAGACATTTCCCCCAAGCAAGTTCAGAAACTTCCAGAAAGGATAATGTTTTAGGAGAGAGGGGAAATGTCAAATACCCTCTCCTTTGCTCTTCAGGACAGTAGAGATTAATCCTAGGTTATAGAGTGTAAACTTGGAGTGTTTTATTTTTTTAACGATGCACCACTTCAGATTCATGCCCTATGGCTGACGAAGCCCTCCAGCTATCTTTTAGTCCAGTTCCCTATTTCTGGGCAGGACATATTTAACCCTTAACCATCAGGGAAGTCTATTAGGCAGAGCTGGCTTTGGCATAAAATAGACTTGAGTTGTTTTATGTCTCTATCCTTTATTCATGGGGACACCTTGGGCGTGATCCCTGGCCTTTTGGAATCTCAGCTCCCTCATGTATGAAATAGGACAGTGCCAGGGCCATGAGCATGATTAAATGAGATGATCTATCTCAAGACACCACTCTAGGGCCTGGCACACAGTAGGCTTTCAGTTAAAGATGGCGGTGGTCACCATCATCCTCTAAAGCAAGGATGCTCTATTTTTTTAGTTTGTTTTTTGACATTAGAGGATCCTTTTGAGAAGAAAACTGTTCCCCATACCTTCAACTTTGAACTTGGAACATGAAAGTTGAACATGAACTTTGAACTCATGAAAACTTTGAACAGACCTATTGAAATCTGATCCATAAACCATATTTTAAGAATCTTTGATCTCAAGCATGGTTCTCAAACTTGGCTGCCCATTAAAATACCTAGGGAAATTAAAAAAGAATACTGATAATCAAGCCCTTCTTTCTTAAAATGATCTTTAATTCATCTGAGGTTGGACACAGATAATATTTCTTAAGCATCCTGGGAGACTGTAATGTGCAACCAAAATGGAGACCCACTGACGAAGGGTGAAATATAGGTGCCTCCTTCCTCTGCTCAAGACATTTTCAGAGTGTCCTGCACTTCCCCTGATCCTGGCAGTGCTTCAGGGTGGTTAGGACATCAGCCTCTGGGCCCCTGATGACCTAAAAATCATCCATTCTTGACCTCCATTAGCAGCATAATCTTGTCAAGATTTTCAACTTTTTGGTTCTCTTTTATTTCTTCCCATCTCTAAAAACAAGAATGGGGCAATCATACTTGTCTTCCAAGATTTGGGGGAGGATCAAATGATGTGCTCCTTGGAATAGCTCTTAAATATGCATGGCATAGCAATAGCTCAATAATAGGTCTTATGTAACCATAATTGCTTTCATTAATATTAAGGCCACCATCACTAGCATCATCTTCATCATCTTAGCATAGAATCCCTTTATCCTCAATAACAAAACTCCTCAAATATTGATGCTATTCTTTCTCTCTCTCTGTCTTTAAAAATCGCCTGAGTGAGACTGCCTTATGCCAGAGTTATCGGCCCCCTGGGGCCATGAGACTCCTCTGCCTGGAAAAAGGGCAGTTCCTAGGCCCTTGTCCCAGAAATTTTGGCTCAGTGGGATACATATGTGCCCAGATAATCCATCCTTGGTCCCTGAAAATGCTGAGATACTCTACTCTGGGAGGTAGCTAGATTTTGAATTTCCTACACCTTAAATTTGCTTCTGTTTAGATTCAAGTGTGCCCATATATTTAAAATAGTGTGTGCAGAGAGGCTGCTAATAAAATAGCTATTTCTCAGTTATCAAACACAAGGGCCATTGATCCGACAGCCAAAAGATTACTCTCCCTGAGGGTGAGGAACTGTATCAACGTCAGGGAAGCAGAAGCAAAGGGGTTATACATAAAGGCAGCTAACGTGATGACAAAATCAAGCCGCTAGGGCTTCTCCAGTCCCTGGTTTCTTTCCCTTGACCCTAAATGACAGATGTCACTCAAATGGTCTGATTCAAGCAGCCCTTCCTTACCTGCCACCCACACAGGTTAATCACATTGCATTTGCTATATTCTCTTTCCACTGCTGATCATCATCTCGTCATTTCCTTGACTTGCCTGAAATCTCCCTGGCCCCGCTTTTCCAGAAACAGTGATTCAACCCAGCAAGGCAGGTTATTCAGGGTGGCTTGATGGGGGTGAGAGGGGGTAGGCAGAAGGGAGGAGGGGTGAGAGGAAGAGGCAATTTACGGTGCCTGTGGGTAGCTGGCTTCCCCCGACTGGCACACTTCTAATTTTATTTTGCCTGTACTTATATTAGGAAATGCTGTAACCACTTCGTGCTCAGGGCGGGAGATGGACTGGAGGAAGATGTGAAGGCTCACAGCAGCTTAGAGACCAGGGACATTGGAACCAACTCCCCCTGAGGCTTCTTTGTTCAGGCTACTGCCCACCTGCTGTGGGAGCTAAACAGGAAACACCCCCATAACCCCCATTGCAGGAATTACTGTGACTTAGGTTCTTGTTCATTTCCCCCAGAAACAAAAGGAGTTTCCTTCACTTGTCAGGTATGGCTCTAGATTCCAACATTCTTTCTCTCTCATTTCAGATTCATGGGATGCTTTTTACATGGAAGATGCTCCCTGGGGCTTTTACTATTTCCTATATTTATGAATGATGGAGCCTAGAGCAGAATTTCTATCCCTCTGACAGCTACCACACAGCACAATGGTTTGAAGGTTGGATTTGGAGGTCACACAGACCTACTCCTTAATCCAGTATGACCTTGGACGTGTCATTTAACCTTCATGAACATCCTTATATATAATATGAGAATAATAATTGGGACAGAAATATAAATAAAATTACCCTATTTTGTCTGCTGTTTCATTTTCTGTGGTTTCTGTTATCCTCAATCAACCTCAGTCCAAAAATATTAAATACAAATTTCTAGAAATTAATAATTCATAAGTTTCAAATTGCATGCCATTCTGAGTAGCATGATGAAATTTTGAACCATCCTGCATCTCTATCCCACCCAGGAGGTGAGCCAGCTCCTTGTCTAGTGCATCCACGCTGTATGTACTACCTGCTGGCTGGTCACTTTGTTGTGCCCTTTCTGTTACCAGATCGACTGTCATGGTGTCACAGTGCTTGTGTTCAAGTAACTCTTAGTTTACCTAATATGAGTCTCAAAGCCATTCATGTGACTTTTATTACAACATATTGTGTAATTGTTTTATTAGTTGTTATTCTCTTACTGTGCCTAGTTTATTAACTAAAGTTTATCACAGGTATATGTATATACAGAAAAAAACAGTACATATAGGGTTCGGTACTATTTGTAGTTTGGGGCATCCACTGGAGATCTCGTATCACATCCCCTGCTGATAAGGAGGGGATACTGTACTACCTATAAGAATTTTAGCAGCATGTCTGATACCTACCAAGAATGTGAGAAAGAATAGATGTTGTTGTCATCAGTATCATATTGGTGGTCAATTTTATGTGTCAACCTGGTTTTATCAAACATTAATTTTGTTTGTTTGTTTTATTATTTTATTATTTTTATTTAATCTTTATTGTATTTTTTCCAATACCATTTAGTCACCTTACATTTTGTCCCCCCAGCAATCACCATGAAGTTGTCCAGGTCCAGGTCCATGAGCCCTTTGTACTTACTAATTTTGTATTATTTCAAAGATATTTTGTTAATGGAATTAACACCTACAATCAATTGTCTTTAAGTAAGGATATTACAATAAGAAACTTTAGTGAGCCTGATGTAATCTGTGAAAACCTTAAAAGCAGAACTGAAGCTTCCTTGAGGAAGAAGAAATTTCATCTGCATACTAGGCATCAGTTCCTACCTGAGAGTTCACAGCCTGCTCTTCTCCCTGGATGGCCTGCCCTGTGGATTTCAGACTGGTCTAGCTAGAGCCCACACTCATGTAAGCAATTTTTTTGCAATAAGTGTCTCTCTCAATTCCTTCCTCTCTTTCTTTCTCCCTTTCTCTCTCTCTCTCTCTCTCTCTCTCTCTCTCTCTCTCTCTCTCTCTCTCTCTTCTTTATGTTTATCAAAATATGCAGGGCAGATGTGTTTTAATTTGGTGAGGTTAGCCCTTCCACATTTTCCAAGGAAGCACATTTAGTGTGGGGTAGTATGTTACTTTTCTAGAACTTCCATAACCAAGTACCACTGACTGGTTGGTCTAAACAACAGAAATTTATTTTCTCACAATTCTAGAGGCTGGAAATCTGAGACCAAGGTGTTAGGGGACTTGGTTTCTGGTGAGGACTCTTTTCCGAGATTTCAGACAGCCACTTTCTCCCTGTGTCCTCACATGGTCATATTGGATTAATGCCCACCCTAATGACCACATTTTACCTTAATTATTTCTTTAAAGACCCTATCTCCAAATATAGTTGAATGGTTAGGTACTGGAAGTTAGGACTTCAACATGTGAATTTGGAAGGGGATGACATGTTTCAGCTCATAACAGATGGTGAGAGTATGGGCCCCAATCTCATACCTTAGCTCCATTAAGATCCCTGTCTCCCAAAGCTCAGTTTCAGAGATAGTTTGCAACCCTGTTTCACCTGTAGCCACTCAAGTCTTTCTTGGTTCTCTCATTGGTGATGCCTCAAGTTCTAGCATGCTGGAGAGGACAGAATGTACCAAGTTCAGTTAGGGGTGGACAAAATAAGTTCCACTTATAAGAGGCCCAGAATAGAGGTAAAAAATGTGTTTCCCTAAGACAAAGACAGAGAGAGGTGAGGGTAAACTCCTTGAATTTGAACTTCCACTCTAACAGTTCATCCTCTCTATGGCTTCCTCCCCTAAATGAAAGTAAGATGTTCTCCAGTGACAGATGGTGGACTGCTGCCCTCCATCAGTGCAGGTTCTACCACAAAGCCACCTGAATTGGGTCCAATAGTCATGTTAGCACGGATGGGCTAGAAAGCAACTGCCTTTCAGAGAACTCCAGATTGTTACTCGATTGTTGGGTTCTGTTAAAAAAAAACAACTTTTCATTCTCATCCATATTTAGGTTGCAGAAACAGTTTTTAGCACTGAGCACTCTTTTGTTGTACCTCCTAATAATAACACTGATAGCTCATCTGACCCCAAACCTGACTGGTTGTATTTCTATTTCATTATTTTTGTAGCAATATCACCAATTAATTTGACCATTTCACCAATCAAGCAATATTCAATGGATCATCTATTGTGTACCAGGCACTATTAGGGACCCATCTGGAGTGGGTCCCTAATTTCTATTTTGGCTTTTCTATGCTGTGGAGTCCCACCCTCTCTACCATTCATGTGAATCTAATGGAAGGAGGAATAAAGATTCTTGGAAGGGACAGTGGAGAAATAATGAGAATCATGTTCTGTCTGATCAGCAACACACGTGATTGATCAACCTGAAGCTAGCAGAATGCAGGGCCAGTGTGTGACCAGAAGAGCCACCGTAAAGCCTGCTTGATGATGCAATATGCATGGAAATGGAAGCTATGTGAGAGACAAAAGTAATGAAGATGCTGTAAGAGAAAACACAGTGTAAACCTCTTGCTGATCAGGTAAGAAATGCCATTAAGATGGATGGGGTTATTTGAAGACTCTCCAAAAGCACCTACATATCCCTATGCCATTTCCATAAAGCCCTTGAAGTCACCAGGATGAGGAATGAGGTGATGATGAGCTACAAAGGGCTAAATTGGCTGTAAAGGCCATAAAGCCCTGAGCATGTCAGTGGGACTAGCATAGAGAGAGGGAACAAACCAGGGCCATAGGAAGAAATAAACTAGCATTTCAAGTCAAGATGATTTCTCCTGCCTCTCCACTTTTTTTCAGATAAAGGGTATTGTTTAATTGTTTATAAGTCCCAACCTAAAAATCAAAAGAACCTCCTGTACTCTAAGATTTGTCTCTGCTAATATGCCTGCCCCCTTTCCAACACTTCCATTGCATATTTCTTGGCCAGGAGCTGGGGATTCAGTTATGGGAAATCTCACAGTGTCATGAGCAAGGCTTTGTCACAACATAAATCCTCACTCTGTGCTTGACAGGACTCCAAGATCATCTTTTAAAGCTAATCTAGCTGAGGGATAAAACAGTTTTCTTAGCATTCCAACTCCAGTACAATATGACTGGCAATAAAATTTGCTTTAACCCATATAATTGGCAGAGGGTTATGGTATAGCAGGCAACTAACTTTTGAGAGCTTGCAAGTTTCTTTCTTATGAAAAAAATACCTGTAAACAAATACCTTAGTTGCTAAAA
Source organism: Phyllostomus hastatus (assembly GCF_019186645.2). Lineage (NCBI taxonomy): Eukaryota > Metazoa > Chordata > Mammalia > Chiroptera > Phyllostomidae > Phyllostomus > Phyllostomus hastatus. The sequence goes on from NW_025334030.1 coordinate 1,373,249, forward strand.
ACACATGCAGTGTATTTGTATGGGGTCTGTTAGGTTTACTTGGCAAGACAAAGTCAGACACATTGCAGAGCAGACAATATCAAAACTGCAACCTCCTCCCCATCCCAAATTTGGTCAGATCTTTGCAAACACCAAATACTAAGATATTATTCCTTAACCAATCTACTTTACCTACAAAGTCTCACTAGCAAGATCTATACTAAGTGACTTATTGTGACAATAAATATTACTAGCATAGGGAGTTGTTATTCTAAATTAGACTATAAGTAAGCATTTTTCTAAATCTGCTCAACATTATATTGAATCCCTAATGTTGGTTCAACTAAAATAAAACATTCTGCTCTCCTGTGGGTGGCCAAATCACACCTGGGTTCAAAGAACTGTGTCTGCCATACTCTCCACACTGTTGGTCCTCTCATATGAGGATGCCAAGTAATCGTCCTGCAACTGTCACAGATGCTGAGGAGTGGGCACTAGTGACTGCATGGCTTCTGGATGTATCAGCAGAACATTCTTTTCCCTCAGCATTTGTTACATATAGTTCCCTCCATGGTGAGGTGACAATTCACTGCCCTCCCAGAGAATATTATTATGGTCCCTGCATGTGCTTCTGCCCTTTAAAAATACTCAAGGGGCTCCTTTTCTTTTCTCTCTGCCCACTGCAGAAGAGTGTAGGTGGAATGACCAGGTTTATATTAACACTACTAATGATGAGAAAGGCATGAAAATACAGTTTTCAAATTTTGCCATGCATTATAAACACAGATGGTAGAGATATAAACATGATGGGGAGAAACATGCTAGAGAATATTTTGCATTTCTCTCCTTAAGTTTTCACTCAATTGGAATTTTCCAAAATATTTACCTGGCCAGCCCTCATCTCTTTTACTATGTTTTCCATCTTTCATTTTCTGTCTTATTATCAGTGTTGGGGAGGGGGGATAAATGTAAAGGAAATTAAATATTACACATATAGTTTCTACCTCACAGGGGAGTGGCATAATTCTTCTCTATCTCTCTCTTTCTCTAACATACGTACAGACATACGCAAAGGAGAGTGCAAGATAAATAGAAACTTTCATTAATCTTCATAAGAAAGAGAGAACAGGATTTGGGAGTTCTGGAAGCAGCCTCTGAGATAGTGTGAGCACAAAAAAATAAAGAGAAGCCCTGGCCAGTGTGGCTCAGCTGGTTGGAGCATAGTCCCATAACCAAAAGGTTGTGGGTTTGATTCCTGGTCAGGACACATACCTACACTGTGGGCTCATCGCCTGTCCAGAGGAGTACAATCCCCACTCCAGGTACCTACGGGAGGCAACAAATAGATGCTTCTCTTTTGTATCAATGTTTCTCTCTCTCCCTTCCTATCTTCCCCCTTCCTCTCTCTCTAAAAGCAATGACAAAAAAAGGTCCTTGGGTGAGGATTAAAAAAATAAAGGGAAGTAAGGCAAATATGAACCATCAAATATGAGATGGTTCAGCTTTCCACTGGACTATCAGAGTGATAAGCTTTAATACATATGATGTCATGTTACTCCCTAACTGAAAGGGACCAGCAGTAAAATCTATACTCAACAGGGCATCAGAAGCTCTGTATGGTAATTCCCCTGCCTTGCATGTCCCTCCTCCCCCACCATCCATGCTGGCCTTCTATGTCTTTCTTGAGCATAGTCTTTTGGTTTCAGGGCTTTGTATTTGTGCCCTTCCACTTGGAACCTTCTTCACCCTGACCTTCACATGAAGATGCTGTCCCATCCTTCAATTTCAACTGGTAACCCTTTGTAATTCTTTGCCTATATATTATTATCTCTCATTATAGGAAAAACAGATGTAAAGACTGATTTTACATCTTTATTTTTAAGGGATATCTTTGCCAACCCAATGCTGTAAACTTCAGGAGGGTAAAGACTTGTACATCTTGTTTACTAGTTTATTAGCACCAAATGCATGTTTGTTAATGACATGAGTGGCTCACCCTTCATCTGCTGAGAGAGATGAGAAAAGTTAAGATAAGAGGGAGATGAAGAGGAGGAGAGAAGGGGCAGGGGAAAAGGAGAAGGGAGGAGAGAGGAGGGGAAAGGAAACTATGGAGGAGAAGGAGAAGGGTGGGTGGGCGAGTGGAGACAAAAGGCTAGAGATCAAGATGTAAGGAAACAAATTGCCAGTGAACAATTCCTGATGTCTGAGAAGACTGAGGAACTTTCAAAAACAAGGATGCTCATATTGAATTCTAAATTGCTTGTAATAATGTAATCCCTCCATCAACTTTGCAGCCACTGTGGAAAACAATATGGAATTTCATGAAATAAACAAAGATGGAGCTGCCTTTCAATCCAGCAATTTCACTGCTGGGACTATACCCTAAGAATCCTGACACACCAATTCAAAAGAATCTGTTTGTCCCAATGTTCATAGCAGCACTATTTACAATAGCCAAGTGCTGGAAATGGTCTAAGTGCTCATCAGTAAATGAGTGGATCAAAAAAACTGTGGTACATTTATACAATGGAATACTATGTAGCAGAGAGAAAGAAGAAACTCTTACCCTTCGTGACAGTATGGATGGAACTGGAGAGCATTATGCAAAGTGAAATAAGCCAGGTGGTGGAATACAAATACCACATGATCTCACCTATAAGTGGAACCTAATGAGCAAAACAAATGAGCAAAATAGAACCAGAGACATAGAAATAAAGAACAAACTGACAGTGACCAGAGGGGAGGGTGGAGGTGGGTAACAGGAGAAAGAAAGGGGAGGGGTAAGCAAGGGGACACATATAGAGGATTCATGGTCTCAGACAATGAAGGAGATTGACTGTGGGAGTGGGGGGAATGGGGTTTGGGTGAGCAAGGGGGAAAAGGGCAGGACAACTGTAACTGAACAACAGTAAATTTAAAAAAAAATTTTTTAAGTTGCTACACATAATGGCCTTGGATGCTATGTACTTGGAGAGGGCTTGAGAATGTCCAAGAGACTAGAGGTGTGAGGAAATCACCAGGAACAGAAAACTGAAATGAGTGGTAACACTGAGAAAGTACTGAATCCCTCCAGGTATATGCAGATACCCTGGAAAGGCACTGGGCTTACCACCACCCACGGATGAAAGTTGTAGTTGGAGAAGTTCGAGCCACCTAGGCTGCAGATCTACATGTTAGCCAAAGACTGTGGCAGTATTAAAGTCTAATGTGAGTGATGTCTGAGAAGACAGCACAGCTTGTGTAGCCCCATATAAAGCAGATGCAAATGATGTGTGAATGTGCACTGTCCTCCTCAACTAGTTCTAACTACAGGTCCCTTCTGAGGATTAGCACCCTGGACATCCCTAGATGTCTAGTTAGTGGATGGGGGGCCCCTCTCTCACATTTCAGGTTCTGAGAGGCTTTTGAGAAGAAGTCACAAATAAGTTCATATTTACAGGGGGAAATGTGAAAGTCAGAGACGCTGTTTGTCAACACAACTGTGGACTGGGACTCACAGATAAAGAGGCTTGCTTCTGAGCTGTGAGAAGGACAGACAAGGTTGTTCTGGCCTAGAATGCACTGCAATCCCAGGGGCAACCATATGAATTCTCTTCCATTTTTTTATTTTGGCATAATGCACATAATATAAAATTTTTCATTTTAACTAGCTTTATGTATATGATTCAGTGGTACTAAATACATTTATATTATTGTACAGTTGTCACCACCATCTGTGTCCAGAACTCTGTTCACTTGGAAAATGGGACTGCACCCATTAAACACTAACCTCCCATTCCTCACTGTCTCCAACCCCTGGCAACAACTTTTCCACTTTCTGTCTCTCTGAATCTGAGTATGCTAGATGTCTCAGAGTGAAACACACAGTATTTGCCATTTTGTGATTGGCATATTTCACTTAGCATAGAATTTCCTTCTTTTTAAGGCTGAATAATACTCCACTGTAATGATATACTCCATTTTTCTTAGCCATTCATCTGTCCATGGAGACCTGGCTTGCTTCCACATTTTAGCTATTATAAATAATGCTGCTATGAACATAGGTTTACTAATTTCTCATTGAGACCCTACTTTCAATTCTTTTGAGTATATACCCACAAGCTAAAATGCTAAACCATATACAGTAATTCTATCTTTTAATTTTTTTGAGATACTGCCATACTGTTTTCACAGTGGCTGCACAGTTTACATTCCCAGTGACGGTGCACAGGGTTACAATTTCTCCACATCAGTTGCCTCCTGTACAAGCCCCAACCAACCAGGTATCAAACTTGCAACTTAGGTATGTGCTTTGGCAGGGGATTGAACCCACAACATCTTGGTGTACTGGATGACTCTCCAACCAACTGAGCCACCCAGCTAGGGTTTCTCTTTTTTGATAATAGCCATCCTAATGGATGTGAAGTGGTATCTCATTGTAGTTTTGATTTGCATTTCCCTAGTGATTAGTGATGTGAATTACTTTCTCATGTGTTTATTGGCCATTTGTATATCTTCTTTGGAGAAATACCCTTTGCCCATTTTTAAATTTATTTGTGTGTATTTTGTTGTTGCTGTTGAGTAACCCATATTGATTGTTTGCACACAGTTAAGTGGTTCTAGCAGTAAGACTGTGAGAGATTCTTCCAAAGGCAATGTAGATGCTTCATCTATGCTCATCCTCCTAACATAGGCTGTGTAGGTTTTAATTGGCTTCCCAAATTTCTCTGAGCACCATTAGTACTATCTCTGGCACAATCAACTCTCACCTGGATGTTGACAGTCTCCACCTAAATGGTGACTCTACACTTGCCACTCCCATATTCCACACAGCACCTAGGGTGGGCTTTGTAAATAAATATGAAATCATCATTCTTCTGCCCGTAGCAAAAGCAGGAGTCCTGCCTCACTCAAAATACTATCCCCATTTCTTAGCATGGTTTACAACCAAAGAGGGACCTGGCCTTCCCTGTCTCTGCCGTCATCTGGCACCATTTCTACATCTTCTATCACTCTTTGATCCTTCTGACTTCCTTTTGTCAGTTATGCCATTTTGGTCCTTTTAGCATATGGAATCACTTGAGTCTGAAATGTTCCTCCCTCAGAAATTCACATATCTGATCCATTTTTCCATTCACACCTCAGACAGTTCTTCCCCCTCCCATCCCAGAGTAGCCTCACTTATCCCAGTCCCTCTCTCTCACATCACTCTGTTTTATTGCATGCACAGCAGGTTCTGCTTTCTGAAACTATTTCGTATTTGTGTTTCCCTCCTCGATCTCATAAAATTGGGTTTGGTTACAGAGTCCCAAAATAACCATGGCTCAGACAAAACACAGGTTTATCTTTTTCTCCCATGAAAGAAGTTCAAGGGTAAGCAGTCCCTCATAAGTCTTGTTGCTCCTTTCCCTTTTCTGTTCCACCATGCTCAGAACATAGATTCCATCCTCAAAGTTGCCTCAAGGTCACCTAGTTTCATACAGAGGGAGAGATAAAAGGAGAATGGGCACAGGGATGCTTCCATTGCAAGTGAGTCAGCCCCTATTAAAGGGTTTTCCCAAACACCACACCTAATAATTTTCATTGCCTTCCTGTTGGTGATCCCTCTCTGCTAGGAAAGCTGGAGAACACAGTATTATTTTCTGTTAATTTGGGCACCCTGGCTATGACTAAGAGACTTATCACTAAAGAAGAAGGAATAAATGGCTATTTGGAAGGCAGCTGGCAGCTTCTACCACAATTTCTTCTCAAACACTTTCCCTCTACCAGAAAACATGAGCTCCACGCAAACAGTCATCTAGTCCATGTGGTGTCAGTGCAGTAACCCCAGTGCTTGCTACACTGTCTGGTGGGCACATCATAAAGAGAGGTGCAGTAAGCATTTACTGAATAAGAATGAAGCACAGTGGTGGCTTTTACATTCCACGATGTTTAAGAACACACACGGATTCTTTCTGCTGCATTCAGAATCTACCAGATGACAGGACAGTTTTGTGTTGCCATGATCCTATCCACTTCCCCATTCCCCTCCCTAGGAGAAAAGTACTTGCTTTCAATGTAAGAGTCATAGAATCATCCTTATCATTGACAAGGAGAATCAGTATTCCTTTCTAAAAATTGCTGCTGCCTTGACCTAACCATTACATACCCTGTGGAGCCCAATAAGCAGGCCAGAATAATTCAAAGCCTTTCCTTTTCATTGGTACCATGTGTTCATGTCCCTACAGTATGACTTTTGGATTTCTCTCTGGAATTTTCCAGGAATCTGGTTCTGATTTTTGCTGACTTCATTCCGAGCACATTCATTCAAAAATGGGTTATTACAAAAGTGCTCCCACGATGTGCTTTTTGATTTTGTCCCAACACCACTCAGATATTGGCCAAGGCTTTATGGAAGTGGATGCATCCCTCCAACCAGGCACAGGACAAGCAAGTGTTTGGCTGAGTTAAAGTCTCCAGTCCACTGGTCCCTGCTGCCAAGAACACACGAACATCCATTTCCAATGACATTTTAAAGTGCGTGACCTGGGGCCCATATTGAAAACATTTCTCGTCTATTACTTTTTAACCAATTACCATTAGATTTTTCAAATGATAAAACAAGAAAACCTTTAAGCACTCACTAGATCTTGAATTATTAAATATAAAATGGCGCTTTGGTGTATTTATTATCAGACCAAAGGAAATCTTGTCTGGTTCAAACTCTTATCTCCTTGAATTGTCCCCTCTACACTGAAATGGAGTTAAAAATGCATTGTCATAAAACTCCATTTCTTTCCAATTTTCCCATCATTGGTTTCTGTCATTCTGGGCTGCCACCTTCCCAGTCTGCAACCTCCTCTGCAGAGGCCAATGGTTGTGCGATGCTGGTGGTCATATTCCACTAGCACCTCAGAACTGAAAACAAGCCCTGGTGTTCAGAGCTGCCCCATTTTCACTCTCCAGAGAGACCTCGTTTCTCCAAGGACCAATTTCTGGGGGCTTCTTGCAAGCATGGTTTGTATGTGCAAACTGTGTGCAACACAGCAAATTCATTTTCTTGGAACCTACCTTGAGTTCTCCCTTTGATGGTGCTTTCTATTTTTCTGGAGGCAAAAGTCACATGACATAAAATTAACTATTTAAAGTTGTACCATTCAGTGACATTTGGTACATTCACATGTTGCATAACCACCATCTCTATTTAGTTTTAAAGCATTTTTATCATCCCCAGTGAAAACCCTATATCTATTAGGTTGTCACTTCCTGTTCCCCTTCCCCCAGAAACCACCATTCCTCCTTCTGTCTCTATGGTTTTCCTATTCTGATAATTTTATATAAATACAATGACTCAGTATGTGGCCTTCTGAACCTGGCTTGTTTTCACTGACCACGGCATTTTCAAGTTCCATCCACTATATTTTCAAGTAACACGTATCAGTACTTCCTGACTTCTGATGGCGTCTCCTGTATAGGCTCACTACATTTTGTTGATCCATTCTTCTACCGATGGCCATGAGGGATGTTTCTAAATTTTGTCTATTGTGAATAATGTATAAACCTTCATGAACAAAGTTTTGTTTGAGTACCTGTTTTCAGTTCTCTTGGGTATATGCCTAGGAGTGAAATTGCTGGGTCATATGCTTAACTTTTGGAGGAACTATCACACTGTTTTCCACAGTCTGATTGTACTTTTCATTCACTGGTTTTTAGGTTCTCTCTTATTGATCCCTTCGTAACTTAGTACTCAAGAAAAGATCACTCAAGAGACAGAAAGAAGTTCTGGATTCCCCAAAGCAGGAGTTAAAATCAACAGCAAGCTCACCTTTCCACACTTCGAATACAACAACAGAAACCATGAGGTGCTCAGAGATATTTTCCTTATCTATTTAATTCCTCCCATAGCAGAACCTCCCATAGCTGGGTAGGAGACAAAGAGGAACCACATTTGTATTTAGTTTCAACAGCATGGAGAAACCAGAGAACACTGGGTGAAGGGCATGTTGGAGGTGGGATGGAGGGAGAAGGAAAAATTGGGGGACATGAAAAAGGAACAAGGCATATGTTCAGATATTAGTATACAGGGAAGAATAGGCTGGTTATGGTGTATGCCTTTGAAATGGAGGCTTTAAAACTTTCCTTAACTTACCCAGCCTTGCATATAAAGATGGGACCACTGACTTTATATAGTTCAGATAATCCAACTTCCCCTCTATACACCACTCTAACTATATTTAGCCATGCATATTTATCTTTGGCTTAGAATTCCACTTCCTTTTCCCTTTGCAAATGCTGTCCTCTTTGCCTGAAACATCCTTCTATAAATTGTCTGCCTGAAAAATGCCCGCCAATCCTCAAAACCTTGACTAGGAATCACCTTTCTTTTCTAACCTTCCAAGACCCTCTTGTCAGCATGACCTCTACCCTCTGTGTACACATATGTAATTCAATATTACAGTTATGTGGGTCTGTCTCCCCTTCCTAACCATGTGTCCTTTGAAGACAGGGATCCTGAGTTCCTCTTAAAAATGAGAATAAACATATTCACTTCTCAGGGTTATTGTCAGGGTGCAGTAGGCTCACACATTTAAAAAGTACCACCTTGTACAGCATAAATATTTAATAAATGTTTTCAAAGCATTTGAACCTCTGGATACCTGCACTATCAAGGTTGGCAATAGTCTGAACAAAAAATGCTTCTTGATTGTGTACTGCTAAATCCAGTCTGGTATATACAGCTAGGGAAAGAGGAGAATAGGGCTCCAGGAAATGGGGGGAAAGATTTACTGAGATCTTCAAGATGAAAGGTAAAAATGGTTATGACATGGCTAGCACCATGAACAGTAAATTTACAACACACACATGAGCTAAGTAAATTGAGCTATCATAACTATCATTATTATGCTATTCTGACTATGGAACATACTGATTTAGACTTTAAATTGCTGGCCCAAGGCTTTACCTTTGCTTTCTTTGGATAAATAAAAGAAGTAGGGGAAGAAACAGAAAAAAAAAAGGATGGAGAGAGAGAGGGAGGGAGACCAAAACAAAAACAGTAATCAATGAAGCTTTAGAACTCCCTCTGGAGAGGTTGAGAAAGGTGGCAGTCAGGTTTGTTAGATGCCCAGATCTTAGGAGAAAGTCCATAGATCATGACATAAACAACAATGCAATGAAAGAAAATGTGTATCACATGTACTAAGCTACACTCAGTCATCCATTGATAAGAGATATAAACCAGGTATCATTTTTTAAACTGTGAGCATCTTGGGGACTCAGTTCTTCCAAACCTGTGCTGTTTGTTGAGTCATTGTTTTGTTCTGCTGTACCATAGACCAGATGTTATACCAGATGTCAGACAGCTGCCCCTGCCTATGCAATAATGCTCATCTCCTCTGACCTAGAATTTACATGGCGGACAAGAAGCTTGCATACCAGTTCACTGATAGAATTGGTTTGGGTTTACTGCACAACCAAAATTCTCACAAGAAGCCATATCCTACAAGGCTGTGAGATGACAAGTAATGTAAGAGGATGATGCTCTAAGACACACACCTTCATATCACCAAATATAAAGCCAGACCAATAGGGATTTTAGAAATGTCATTGCTAGAATAAGTAGAAATGTGAACAGCAAATTAAGAACCAATGACTTAGTTAATCCCAATCAAATTTTAATGTTGAAAAAAGCACTATAAATTTTTCTTTGCAGTCTCCACTTTTTAAATTCAATGGAAGTATTTCTTTCTTCAATGGAAAAGGTAGAAAACAAAATGAGTTTAAAGTTGTCTCTGGGCTTTGTATCTTAGTAATGAACTCTTTAGTGTTCAGAGCTGATACTTCAGAGCTAGAACTCTTCAGCCCAAAGAATCAAATGTTCCCAATTTCATGCTTTTCTTCTGCTAATATCACTAAATGACTACCATGTGCTATAATAATACACTATCAGCTGCTTAATATGTCTTTACAGTGGTGAACTTTGCTTCCACTGGAACACATTATTTTTATTTATTTGTTTTTAAAGAGGGGAAGGGAGGAAGAAAAAGAGGGAGAGGAACATCAATGTGTGGTTGCCTCTTGTGTGCCCCTTACTGGGGACCTGACCCACAACCCAGGCATGTGCCCTGACTGGGAATCGAGCAGGTGACCCTTTGGTTGGCAGGCCAGCACTCAATCCACTGAGCCACACAGTCAGAGCTGAAACACATTATTTTTAAAAGGCAACTTTATATCAACACTGTAAATGGAAAATATAATATCACTTACTCCAAAGATAGTGTTGACATAAAAATAAAAATGCAAGCACAAGTTGTTAAAAATCTTTCTGCCATTACCTGCAGACACTGAGCCCAAGGTCTCTACTTTATCATTAAAGATCAGAATCATCAAGAATCAGAGAGATGTATAAGAGACTCTAGCATCAAACACTTCCTCAATGGCAGAAACAGGGAAATTGGAAAAGAATTGAAAAAGAAATAACTCCTTCCCCAATTGGTTTATTTGATATTATTTAATAGCATCTTTATGTACCAACTAAGACCCTAATAATTAAATGGGATTTATAGTTTGGGAAACATATTTTCTAGCCAATGCTTCAAAAACATGATACTACTCTCTTTTTAACTGCTATTAGAATATCTTATTTTTCCAGTCACCCCGCCAAGAAAACTTCAGTCTCTTATTTCTTCCTTCTTATGATATTTCTTTTGACTTTAAGTTACCTCAACAAAATATCATAATTGCTGCTAAGACTGGCTATACGAAAGTGTAGTGCTAATATACTAGGCTGCTTGCCCATGGAAGCTGGTTCACAGCATGGACCCTGTATCTCTAATACTTGGCCCTTTACACACCAGCTGTGACACTAGACAAGTTCACTTCTCTCTGCTCAGTCTCCTCATATATAAATTTGGGTAGAAGGTAGTACCTACCTCATTGGATTGAGGGAGGTGATGCATATAAAATGCTTGTAACAAATGAGGACCACGTAAGCTTTTGGTGCTATATTGATTTCTTGTCTATATTTGTTTCTTGTTGTTGCTGTAACAAATTACCAGAAATGTAATGGCATAAAAGAACACAAATCTATTGTCTTGAAGCTCTGTAGTTCAGAAATCTAATGCAGGTCTTATTGAGCTAAAATTAAGTTGTTGGTGAGGCTATGTTTCTTTCTGGTGCCTTTGGGGTGAACTTGTGGTCTTTCCTTTTCCAGGTTCTAGAAGGTGCCTGTATTTCTCAGCACGTCTCACTTCCATTTTAAAGAGAGCAATGGCCTACAGAGCTTTTTCTCAAGAAATATGACTCTGACACATTCTCTCCTCTTGCCTCCCTCTTCCACTCATAAAGAACCTCATAATCATATTGGGTTCAACCATAAAATCCAGAGAAATCTCCATACCTCATTCTATTTGCAACTATAATTCTCCTTTGTCATGTAATCTAACGTATTCATGGGTTCCAAGGATTGAATGTGTGGACATGTTTGGGGAGGCATTATTTTAGCCACCATACTGTCAAAGTATAAGACATCCATCTATAAAAAGTAGAGCAGAAGAGACAGCTTTTGTCTTTGCTTTTACATTGTTCTCAGAGGGTGCCTGAGATTGTCCTGATGGAATGTCTCAAGCAGATTGCCCTTGAACTTGGTATTTCCTATTAACATGTCCCCCACTTTGCCTTTATTGTTTATAAAAATATTTTTATTTTGAAAAATTCCAGATTTACAGAAAGATTGCAAAAATAATAGAGAAATCCTGTGTATCCCTCACCCTAATGTTATTATCTTACTAAATCATAGCACAATATTCTCACTAGGAAATTAACATTGGCACAATACTGTTAACTAAACTGAGGATCAAACTGGGATTCCATTAGTTTTATTTTTGTTTCATTTATCTCCCTTTTCTGTGCCAGGATTCAATCCAATGTCTCACCTTCCATTTTACTGTTAATTCTCTTTAGTCTCCTTACAGATGATATTCTACTATGTCAACATTTGTTGAGTGCAATTGTTCCTCCTAGTACTCCCCCACCTGCCTGTATTATAATCTCCACTTAGGGGATCTTCCTGGCCCCTATCGGCATTGGAGTCTGCCACCCCTGTCTAATTAAGCCCTATAAGGACTCTGAGAAGCCCCATGTCCAACAGCTTTCTCACCTCAGCCCTCTCAGAGTAACCATCTCCCTGAATATTATAACTCTCCTAACTTCAGATTCATGAGCAAATTTTCTCCTGTCACAAAACACCAATGATCTACCATGAGGCCAAAATGTTAAAATGCCATAAAAGCACAGGAGAGTCTTAGATATTTGATACCAGAAGCAGAACTGCTAGTCAGCACACCTCCTCCTTTTTTTCCTCTATTTTTCCTCCTCCCTTCCAGCTTGGAAAACAGCTCATGGAATTGTACAGAAAGGGCATCAATAGATTAAAAACTGTTTCTTTCTAATAAAATGTTAAACGATGTTGAAAATTAATCACCAGGGCTGTTGTGCTACCTTCCTCAGAGGGAGATGGCTCGGGAAATTTAATAAATTATTATCACAATGATGTTCCTATTATAGAATTTTCATTTCATTACCAAGGCTTGCATTCAACATCAGAGTTGCTTGATGATGGTTAATAAAACCAACGGACTTTTCTGCCGCAATGGTTAGAGGGATGTGCTTAGACTAGTCCATCAAAGGGTATTCTTTGGGCTTCATACTTAATTATTTCAGCTCTCCTATAACCCTCTTCTTTATAATTTTTGTTTCTTTAAGACAACTAAAGACAGTATTTAATCGTGAGAGTGCCCTCCTGCCAGAAATATGCACTGTAATGATATGCCTAGCTTAAAAGCAAATCTAATCTACTTGCTTATTAAATTTAAATGTGTTTAAGGCTGATATGGTTTGAAGATGATATGTAAAATAACATCCTCCATGGTTATAAATGTCAACTCTAAAAATTATATGCAATATAACATACAAAATAAATGCTACTTCATCTTTACATTCCACTGTGATCAATTCATTAAACGATGTATTACAAGCCATGAGGACGATCGTACAACGTGAGATGCTATTTGTCACAACCTATTCTAAAGCACCCAGGAAATGCTATACAGATTTTTTTTGTCAGCAACAGATTATAGTTTTTATTAGAAAGAAGGAAAAGAGCAGCTTTCTGATGTACCATGACTGGAATTACTTCTCCAATCAAATATTAAAGACTGAGGATATCTATTCTTATGACAAAGTTCCATATTAAAAAATGGGAGGGGCAGAGTGTGGTTTCCTTAGGAAGAGAGCACAGACTCTAAAGAGTAAGTATGATGGCAAAGAATTAAGACTGATTTTCCTCTGGGTCACAAATCACAGTTACACAGTGTTCTAATCATATCACATTCATACCTCATAAATTCCCAGACTGGATAGATCATCGGGATCCTACATGAGTGGGAGGAGGGGGGCATGCAATGTACATTCCTGGGCTTGTTTCTCCAGGTTCTACTTGAGAAGACTGGAGAAAAGCCTGGGAATTTCTTTTAAATTTTTATTTATTCAAAAAAGCTTTTTTTCGTGATTCCCCGAATGGTTAGCATCCTCTGAAGTATAACCAAACCTCCTTTAGTATGTGAATGTGTTTAGACAAGTCTGTTTTAACTCTTAATGCAAATTAGTGCTAGAGTGAGAATGAGAAACTCTATATGCTCAATGAACAACTTGCTCTACCCAGTTAGAACCACAGAGGCCAGAGAATGCCATTCCCATTCCATGTGGTGTTGGGGTACTTCACCTAGTGTGATTTCTGGGCAGCTGTACCGCTCCATATGCTCAACATTCTCAGTTTTCCATTCTAACTTACATCACCTCCTATCTCCCCTTTAGTTCACCATCTAGAGATCTGAGTATCATTCAGAAAAAAAAAGTGCCTGCCTGAGAGGTCAAAATCTCTTGGGAATGTATTGAAGAGTGAGAAGCATCAATGCCTATATACCACAAAATGAGAGAACTTGACTTTGGCTGCAAGACCTTTTAAATTAAAAACAATATTTTAAATTTATTTAAAGTTCATTGTGCTAAGCACGTTACTTCATCAACGGTTTTCTGTTCCTTAGTGGCCTTCTAAGAAGTCCTGGGATTTTTGTCATTATTCAATAGAGAATTCTGCATTTGAGATAGTAATTGATATCTTGACCAATGGTCTTCTATTTCATTGAGGACACTAATACTTTTTTCCCCTCTTTTTGTTTTGGGGCCATTCCAGATGTACAGGTGATCACAGTACAGACCAGCTAGAACAGATTCTTCCAGAAAGCTGGAGAAAAGAAATGAAATTTTATTCACCAGATGTATTGGAGAAGTTATGCAGGCAATTGCTTGGAGGTATCTGGGAACTGTGGGAACTGCTGACCTAGACCTCTTCAGTAATTCACAACCTATATAGAGTGCCATTCTTCTAATGAAAGGCTAATTGATATAAATATGCCTCACAGAGTGGCTTATGCCCTACCGTGTGTGTGTGTGTGTGTGTGTGTGTGTGTGTGTGTGTGTGTTTTGGAGTTAGAAAAATGCATTCTCAGATGTGAGGTAATTAACTGAATCAGTGTGAATCTCTATAGCAGGGTCCTTATGGAGATATCTCCTCAGGCTTCATTAACTAGATATCACTTGACCTTCTCATCTAATGTCCTAAACTTTTGACCTGCCTCTGGCCAACCTTTCGTTAGATGGTTTATCCCATTTCCCATGCTTCAGGTATGCCTTCACAGTGTCAAAGAACTTCCTCCAACCCCTAACTGCCTAGTGATCTCTACACTCTGTGTCCACCATTTCTCTGAAGGCTCATCAATCTCTGAAATTTGAATTTTTAAGTCAGTTCAATGGTCATACTTTCTATAATCATGAGATATGTCTAATCTGCATTAGAACCCCAAATAAATGAGGACATAGTCAACTCAGGATAACAATACCAAAAGCGGTATGATGAACCAATGTTCATCATTGCAGCATACTTGATCTTATTTGCTTACAGTATAAAATAGCAATTGAGGAAAACATTTCCTTTCTGCATAGTTTCAGTTAGGGTCCATATCAGACCTCTGTGACATGCAGTTAAAAGCTCCCTCAAAATGTCATTATGAAACTAATTGCAATGTAAATTCCAACTTTAGGGTTTTTAATAAAACCTTACTGTGACAAATACCAGAGCATTTCAATGAAAGACTTACAAAGCCAGAGCAAACACTGAGAGACATCCTATGGCTTCTTCATTTCAGCAGGAAGCTGTTACCTTCTGCAGCGTTGCAACCATGGTTTGTTCCAAGGAACCTACGCTGAGTACATGAGCATGAGGGTGTTCCATTCCTTCTCATTTATGCTTCTGGTTTCCTTTCCAACTAGATAATATATCTCTTTGCCAAGTTGGCTGATTCATCAGATTCATTTAATTTAATCACCAAAATATTCCACAATTCATACAAAAAATGTAAGCATTTTTTGAAAAGTAAAATGAAATAAAATGAACTATAATCCCACTGTCTAGAACTAACTATGGTTAACACATCAAAAATATAGTTTTAACATTTTTTTTCTGGGTGTGAGCTAATTCTTAGAGAGCTGTGATTCTGCCCATGTAGTTCTGAAATCTGCTTTGTTTACTTGACAATATATTGTGAGCATTTTCCAATATGACCACCATAAATTAGCTAATTCTTTGTGTCAGAGATTTAGGTTGTATCCAGTTTTTCACCATTAGGAAAAATGTTGATAAATGATATTTTATAGGGAACTATATATGTTTCCATAATTTTAAAAGAGCCTTCCCATAGCAACATATTATATGTATACTCCTTTTTAAGACTTTATGTGATTTTTTAAGTGATTGATAATCTCTTAGGAGGACCAAGCAAGGAAGAATAGATTCACTGTAAAAAAATTTTAAATACTTATATACTATATCATGCCACACATTCTCCTCTCCTTACATATAATTTCAGTAGCTCAAAGTGACTTAAGAGCTATATTTTGAAAATAAGTTGTAAGGGATATTATTGGGACTACTGAGTACATGTGAATATAGACTATTTGATGATAGGATGAATTTAAGTTAATGCTATTAGTTGCAATAATGATATCATAGTTTTATAAAATATCATACTTCTTTTTACAGATACAACCTTATGTATTTAAAAGTACATTTTGTGATGTCTGAAAACTTTCTTTAAAGTGGTTTTGCATGTCTGCACAATTATTAAATCCCAACAGTGGGTGTATGGCATTCATTGTATTACTTTCTCTTTTTCTATATGCATGGAAGTTTCTCAAAATAAAATTAGTTTTTAAAGGGAACCAGACATTTTTTTTCAGCAAATCTGTAAGCACATAGGAGGGTCCAGGTGGTCCAGTGTAAGAGGCTAGTACTAGATTGCAACAACAAAATCTCCCTTTTCAGTGTACCATGATGCTATCCAGGAATGTGCCTGTTGAGCACAAATGACATTATTAGCCTGAAGGACATCTGTGAAATAGCAGCATTTGTGTTTCCCAGGGGCATCACAGACCTCTGACCCTGACTCTCTGCACCCTTTCATCTATACTAGCACACCAACAAACCATAAGTACTAAAGGCTGATGCGCAGTGGAGGGGAGGACAAAAAGGTCAGGAAGGGAGTCCCCACTGAGAGACATTTGTACCTTTGCTTGAGTGGATTGGGATTATTGGTCCTAAGGGTGAAATGGCAAGAAGCCCAAATCACTGTTGCTCACCAAGTATCAGTGAGTCGCAGTGATGCTCAGATTGTCACATGCCAGTGTTAATACATTACAATCTAAAAAGGAATCCAATATCTTGGCATTTGTGTTCATCATTCAACACTTTCAGTTGTAGCAGGGAAAAGGAAAAAAAAACAAGGGTATTTGAAGATAAATTGCACAACTAGGCCTATCTCTGAGGACTAAATTGGTTTATGATTCTGACACACAAATATCAGCCTAGATGTTTCTCAAGGTGTAATAAAAGTGGCAGGGTGTCTTGAAAACTGGTGTATTCCATCTGGCCAAGAATTGTGTATGTCCACAAAGATGATCCATATTATCATGGGAATTATTAGGATGCAATATCATTGGCGGCACTAGACTCAGATAGATCTGAGCTCGTCTTATCACTTGCAGACAAAAGCACAGAATCCAATGGACTTCCATGCAATCCATCTCTGTCAAATGCATTAAGGAAATTACCTGTCAGAAATATCATGGCTGAGATTCTGTGATTAAATACACATGTGGAATGCTCAAGGGTGCAGTGGAATCATTAGGGGAAAAATTACATGCAAAGACCTTCTTCAGTCCTTTACTTTCCTTAGAAATAATTCTGTGGTCATAAATATTTGAAATCTATAGGGAGATATACAGCATGAAACTTATCAAACACCCATGCTGACCGAAGCTATGCCAAGTGTTTCCATACACTATCCCACAATGTCCAATTGTTAGGTGAATTGAATGAGATAAACTCTATGAGCACTCCTCTACTTACTGCACAATTTCTAACATGTTATTTAATTTAAGGTTTAATTTCCTTTTTCAAGGTGTAGGGCATTAATATGCATATTGTCACCTAGTTATTGTAATTCTTCAAAGAGATGATGTATATAAAGTTTCAAGCATACATTTGGCACAAAGTAAACATACTTATTACCAGATGAGATTTATGAGTAAGCATTATCACCGTGGTTAATGAGTATCCCCTTATACACACACACTTAACACACTTAGAAGTCAGGGATCTTAAATACGTTTCTGAGTTGACAGATTCACAGAAATTCAGAACCAAATTTATATTGACTCTAAAAATTCAAACTTTATATATAGCTATCCATTTTTTAAATTCTTAAAAGAATAGTTTCACAAGAATTCACAAACTTAATGTGACTTCATATTTCTTCAAATGCACCCATATAATCAAGACCTGTATTTTTTTAACCCCTCTAGGATTCTGTGTTACAGTACTGTTTGCTAACTCACCAAGCTTTGTCCTAAAGGTGCACCAGAAGTGCCATATTTCAATCACTTGATTACTTTTCAGCCTTAAATTGAGGGTAACTGGGGGAGGTAAAAACCTACATACAAAGCAGATGAACAGATGCCCTCTGTCATGTGGTGAGTTGGTGGATATATGGTCATCGTTATCATCTCGCCCCCAGATTCTGCAGAAACTGCTTAGCTTCCTCTTCTTCTTCCACTTTCCCCCCTCTCCAGTCCACGTTCCACCAAATTCCTATAAATCGTAATTTGAATGATGTATCCCTCTGTCAGGCCACTCCAGTGGCTCCCCATTGCTCTGGGACTAAAATTCTAGCTCCTTACCATGAGCAAAGAAGTGTTCCTTGATCAGTTTCTCCTCAGACTTCTTATTTCCCTCTTGCCCTTGGAGCTCATTCCAGCCATGTGCTGCCCTTTTTCCTGCTCTTCAAACACAGCATGCCCTGTCCTGCTAGTGACCTCTTTCACACACCCCTTTTACAGGCCCTGCCTTCCTCCGCCCTGCCAAGCTTCCTGCCACCTCTAGTCATCTGCATCACCCCTCGCCATTCCAGCTCATGCCCTCCCATTTCATTTTCTTAACGATACCATCTCGTCTGAAATGCTGTCCTCTTGTTACTGGTTTATTTAATCTCTATTTTTCAATTACTATTCAAATTAGAATGGCAGTTCCATGGGGGCAGAGACCCATATTCTTCACATCTAAAACCATGCCTGATAATTGATGATAAGTATCTCCTTGCTGAACAAAACTGAAAGACAAGGAAAAGTTCTTCACAGGCTTCACTAATTTTGTTCTAACAGCAACTCTAAGCCCTAGTTTGTTTTCAGGCTGAGTCGACTATTCCATAATATCTGCCTGGAGATTACTATTTGGCACTTCTTCAGGACCCTATGAGATTCTTAACACAGACTTTTGGGAGCCTGAAAATAAAATGTGTGCACACACACACACACACACACACACCCTTGATTCAGAAATACCGATAGAATAGGTAAATGGAGGGGAAATCACAAATCATCCATTGTAGGTAAATTTTGGACTGACCTATGGAGTTTTAATTGTTTAACAGCAATAAATAAATAAATAAACAAATAAACAAATAAATAAATAAATAACGGCTTTGGGTTCAGGGTACTCCATGGTGCCCGGTGGGCCTCGACTGCTGATAACAAAATTTGAAGCAGAAAAACTACCCATTTCCTCTGCCAAAGTTAAGGACATCAACCTCTATCTTCACCATCCACTGTAAAGTCACAAATACAAGGTACCTGTAGTTATTTGGAGACATATTTCCTAGTCTATGATGGCTTTCCAAATCAGCCAGTCTCCCCTCGGACACAGGTACCCATAAAAAGTGGTTGGCCTATGTGATTCTACTCACTGTGCCTCAACTAATAGGATGAGGGCTGAAAACCAACCATAGCTAGGCCAGTTTAATTGTCTCTCCAAGGGAATCTGGAACTAGATGTGCCACGCTCTTATTCATACTTTTATATATTCAAAAAAGTATTTCTATGTGCCTATTATTTATAAAGCATTGCTCTAAATAAGGCTGTGCTCTCAGAAGCTTAGGTTCTAATGGCAGAGGCATATGGTAAATTAGTAAACAAAGAAAATAAGATAATTTATAACCATGAGGGAACCAGCCATGTGAGGATCTAGGGAGAGCATTCCAGAAGGATTATGTGCAACATGCAAAGTGGAAAGGAGGACAGATCTGAAGGGTTGGCCATAACCACAGGAAAAATAAAGGGGTGGATTGCTGTCCATGATGCTGATGCCATTCCTGGTCCTGGTTGCATTTCTCTGTGTCTGCTCTCCCTCCTCTCAGCACTTATAAAATATTTTCAGGGTAAATTCTCCCTTTTCACTTAAATGAGTATGACATGAGTTTTGTTTTGTCTTGTTTTTTTTTTTTCTTTTTAACAGGGAAGAATTAGGACTGCCTCTTATCCCCCGATTTGTAGAGTAACAGCTCACCATGCAATATCTGGAAAAGGGCCATAGCAGGCAGAACTAAGAGAACAGATATTCAGCTGCTGCTAAGCCTTTTAAAACCAAGAAAATGACGGAGCTCACCATGTTTCAAAGTGTGATCATTTCATGAAGAAATAAGTCTTGAGAAAGGAAGGAGATATTGTCCCTCTTTGTTTTTCATTTGTGGCCTCGGAATTAAGCCAAGAATTGCCATAAAGGATCATTAGAGTTCACGAAGCAGGGACAAAATGGCAACCCTCCACAGCTTCACATAGTGTGTAATCTGATGTAAGTTTCAAACTCCCTGACCCTCAAAGCAAATAATCTAGGTTGCAGGTACCTGATACAGCTCATACTATGAGACAACTACAAACCACTGGCAGTGACTAATTGTATGAACACACTTTTGAAGGTTTGTCTAGTTCATTGGTGAAGAAGGCTAGGATCTTCTACTGGTGTGCACCATGGGTGTTGGACTGAAGAGGGAATTGGTGGTAAGCTGCATTCCTATCTCTTTTCCAAAGGAATTAACCTTTCTCTTCTCCACATCTTGATGGCTGAGACCTTTTTTTTTCCTAGCAACTATTTCAACCCCAATTCATATGCAATTATTCAGAAAGATGTCCTCTTGGGGTGTGTCTCTAATACGGTCATAACCCCAGAATAAAAATAAAAACACACTCTAGCTGGCATAGCTCAGTGGATTGAGCATGGGTTGTGAACAAAAGCATCGCAGGTTTGATTCCCAGTCAGAGCACATGCCTGGGTTGCAGGCCACGGCCCCCAGCAACCGCACATTGATGTTTCTCTCTCTCTCTCTCTTTCTCCCTCCCTTCCCTCTCTAAAAATAAATAAATAAAATCTTGGAAAAAATTAATTGGTTTAAAAAAAGAAAAATAAATTTAAAAAATAAATAAAAACACACACACAAATTTATTTTTCTATCATAAGATTCTCTGGCAACCATGACTAATGTCACTTATTAACTGATAAGCAGAAGGTAGGGAGATGTAGGACAACAAGGAATTTGGAGAAGACAGAGAATGACAACATGGAATGTCTTCTATTGAAGCCAGTCTTTCACTCATCCCATTCTGTCCTCACTCCGCTCTCTTGGCCATGCTAATAAATATGCAAGTAGCCACTTCCCCACTTGGGGAGGTTGTGGCTCAGAGAGGTTTGGTGACTTTTCCATAGCCGTCCAGCTGGTCGATGGCAGTCAGGATAGAAACCTTATCTCCAAATCCCCTGGCCATTCCTTTATATCAAGGTATCAGTGAACTATGGACTGAAGACAAAATCTATCTTGCTGTCTGATGTTGAAAATGAAGATTTATTGTAACACAACCACACACATTTGTTTACACATAGCTTGTGACTTCTTTGGCTCTGCAACTACAAGGTTGAGTAGTTGTGACAAAGACCATATGGTCCACCAGCCTGAAATATTTACTGTCTTGCCCTTTACAGAAAAAGTTTGCCAACCAATGTTTTATGGCACTATGATGAGCTTAAAACATAAAAATCCTGAACCTGACACATGCTTCTTTTTTAACCAGGATGCTTAAAATAAACTTTCCCTGTGGTAATATTTTGCCTAAATATTTTCACCTTGAAGCAAGTATTCTGGTATTTATTTTTTTATCATAATAACTCACAGTAGAAATGAAGTGGGGGAAGGTATAGAAAAGATAATTTTCCCCAAGCAAATCTCTTGCAATCCATTCCAACACTGCAGGAAACCACCTCACCTTTTACAGGGGAGGGGGAAAACATGTCACTATACTTAGTGCCATCGCATCTATCAGCCTGTAAAGTACTATCCGATAAAATCAAATGGCCCTACCAGATAAATCAACATCAATGCATAAACAAGCTTATGTCTGGGCTGTCTGAAAACATGCCTTCAGAATGCAGGGGCTTGTGTTGCCCTGCCCTGCATAGGGTGAGAAGAGTATCCCTTCATGAAGAGAAAGGCTTCCAGTCACTCTAGTTTTCTGGCTGTGTGTTATTGCTCACTTCCTTAACCTCTCTGAACCTGTTACTTAAGGAAAATAAATTCGAATGATAATAGTACCCTCCCTCCTCAAGAATGCCATAATGATTTAAAGAGTTAATACATATAACATACATTCAAAGATTGCCTGGCATACAGTAAGTGTTATGTAAATAATTGCTATTGTTATTTGGGTGTTACTGTTACATTGTAATACTATTGTTGCAAGACAGAGCATGGATGGCACAATTTTCACCATGAAGGTTGGGACTTTGTGGACAAAACACAGAACTTTTTGTCAGAGAAAGGGCCCTGCACAAAATTCCCAGGAAAACTGTAATTTTTTCAAAGATTCTGCATACAAATGAAGAACAACGCACCTCCAGTGAATTTTGTTGTTGCTATTGGAGTCACTTGTGCATGGTCAGCTTGATGCTTAAGAAAAACAAAAGCAAAACATGTGTGCACATTAAATAGAAAACATCTGACAGAATAGAAATGCCAGCACCTAACAGATAGGTCCAACAGCAAACATAATGAATCGGTGTGCAGCTTGGCAAATTCTCCCACAGATTTTGGAGAATCATAAATCAGTTTGAGAGGGAGCCAGACAAATTGTGGAGACTGAGCAAATCATTGAGTGAGATGGAAGGCAGAGAAAATTATTCCCCCAGGAGAAGGTTTTTAGAACTGTGTTCTCTTTAGTAAGGGAAGGTTGCTTTGAGAAAGTCTGAACATAGAATCACTTTTATATTTTCAATGGAAATGAACTCTGAAAGCAAAGGTAATTTAAGTGTCTTCTTTTGCAAAAAAAAAAATCCCACTTAAGCACCTTTCCATACAGATAAAAAGCTGCATAGCTCTCCCCCACTGTCCTACTCACCAATGCACCAAGAAAATTAACACCTCACAGTGCAACAAATAAACTGGGATCTGACCCCCAAAATGTTGAACCTTACCCATTAATTATGTATCAGATTAAAGAAACAGCCATAAAAATAAAAACAGACCTATTCTCCAAGTGGCAGCTTTACTATTTAATTTATTACCCACCATATGTGCTGCCATAGAAAATTATAATGGGCCACTATTGTTAACTATAAACAAAGGAAACCAGATTATTATTTACGGCCTCATTAACTGAATTAGTAACGTCAACCAAACTGGATCGGTGTAGAAAGCAAGGGTTAGTGTTCATTAGGTATAACTTATAAACAACAGGTGAAACCCAGTGTCAGAAGACACTTTGCCAGTGTGAACATGTTTGACTTTTAGAGGAGAGAGATACACTTCAAGGTCAGGAATGGGATTAAAAACACTAATAATGGCCTTTACCCTCAAATACAAGAATATAATCCAGGAAGAAGTCAATGTCTAAGACCCTAAGTGTAGACAGTGTTTCCCTTTTATATTCCCCACAATGGATAACTGTCCAAATTCCAATGATGTAAACAATATATTGCCATAAATATCATACAGAAAGGCTGTTTACTGGTGAACACATCAGATTGCTCATTAATGATTACCAGTCAAGTATTCAAGTAAGTCAACTGATCAAACAACAAACACTTCTCAAGCTTACACATAGTCAGTCTACCCTCCTTCCAGACACATGAGGAAGATGATATTTGCCATCTACTTACAGCTAATCAGGACCGTATGAGAAGCTATGGCCAAAGTGTTAATGACCCAGTCACTTACTTGCTGTTGCAAGACTTCCACTCTTGCTTTCTCAGCCACATCAACCAAAAAAGGCTGTGTGCTCCCGAAAGTGAAGCTACAGCTTGATGATGCCTCCATGAGATTGAATCACTAGGTCACTGCATGGAGGAAAGCTGCCTTGGAGAGTCATCCAGGCCTGAGGTAGATATTGCATAAACAAGATACAGACCTTTGCTTTATTGTTGCTGGGATTCTGGGGTTATTTCAAACTGCCACGTGGCCCAGCACATACTGACTATCTGTGGGAGCTTTCGTGGATGTGTATGTGGCTGGCCGGAGTCAGGAGGTCAGAGGGGAGGAGATGAAGCATGTGGGCACTGCATATAGCCCCCAGTTCATCTAGTGAGCACACCTAAGAAGGAAAAAGTACACTAGAATAAGGGCTGGAAAATTGTGACTCACAGACCAGATCCTCTTTGCTTTTGTAAATAAAGTTTTATTGGAATGCGGCTGTGCTCATTCATGTATGTATTGTCTAAGGTTGCTTCAGCATTACAAGAAAAGAGTTGAGTAGTTGCAGCAGAGGCCTGAGACCTATAAAATCTAAAATATTTATGATCTGGCTCGTTACAGAAGAGGTTTGCTGACCTTTGCACTAGTATTTTGTGGAAGTGCCCTGCTCCCTGCTACAATCTTGTTAACAATGCAACTTGCTTACCTAGCAGCAGCAGCAGCAGCAAGCAACCTGTGCTACAGAAGGTGCCACTGTGAAAACCCTACTGAAAATAAGACACAGGGTAGAAAACCTTCCAGAGCATCTCTGACCTACTTCTTATTGCTCTTATTATTAGCTCTCGAGGCCCTGAGGGCTTCTTTTTGTTTGTAGAATAGATACTGTTCAATTTAGTCTTGTCCACAGATAATCAGCCTGGAAAAGGCCACAAATAAAATTCCTCTTTCATTGCAAGCAGTGGTGTCCTCACTGCTCTCCATGTGGGGAGACCTACTCCTGGGCAGAAACATATGCCACTCAGCAAACTGAGCCAAGTGTGTCTTGCTTAGATTCAGAACACTGTTTATGAGGCCTCTCTGAACCAGCTTTCTAGAGTAGGCCACATCTGGATTTATTTCTAACCTGGAGTGGTTTCTGGATGTGTTCAGTGAGGCTTCATGGACCAGTGAGTGTTTGTTTTGCTGTTGAAAAATAACCTTGTAAATAAACAACTAAAGAGAAACTTTGAACTTCTAACCTGAGAAAAGAGACATTTAAATGGGAAACATTTTTTTTCTAAAATTATTTCTCCCACCCCTATGTTTCTTCTATATTTCTTTTCCACCCCTGACTCTTCTCTATTCTCTTATACTTCCTTATGTTTTCATTATTCACATCAGCACAGATATTTTGAATGTGTGTATGCCTGTTAGTATGTGTTTATTTATATGCTTATTGTTTGTCTCATCCTAATTATGATGACAGCAGGGATATCACCTTACTGTGTTAACTATTTTATTCTCAGTTTCTGACAAGAGGGTTGCAAAACTTTTTCTGTCAAAGACCAAATAATAAGTAGTTTAGGCTCTGTGAGCCACATGGTCTCTGTTGCAGCTACTCAGCTACACTTTTGTAGCACAAAGAAGCCATAGACATTATGCAAATAAATGGGTGTGGCTGTGTTCCAAAAACTTTATTTATCAAGCAACAGCTGGATTTGTCCCAAGAACTATAATTTGCTGATCCAGAACCCTGCCTAACACATAGTAAGTATCTCATAAATATCTATGATATGAGTGAATACATGGGATGAATGCATAGAATAAATTCATCATTGCATAATTGAATAAGTGAATACATAAATGAATGAATGAAGGAATATCTGAATTGTATGTGGTTAAAAATTGTCACTGAGTGCACATTACATTCCAGGCTTTCTTCCAAGTGCCAAATGTAAAATTAAATATAACATAAAAAGTATAATAGCTAAAGAAATTCAGAATGATGCTAAGCACTTTACATGCATTATCTCATTTAATCCTACCAATGATTTTAAGAACAAAGTATTATTATTAATCCTATTTTACAGTTGACTTAACCGAAGCTTAACATGGTTAAGTAGCTTGTCTAAAATCACACACACAGCATGTAGTTCCAATTGAAGAAATCTGATTTAAAGTGCATGCTCTTAACCACACCATTGGTCTGTTAATAGGGACTTCTTCTGGCTGAGCTCCATGTCAGTTATGTGTCAGCTGGCTGCTCTGCACTCACCTCGCAGGTATTTAGTCTTCTGCTTTCAGAACTATCCAGGATTCAAAACCTTTGCAATACAGGAACTGGTATCTGTTTCTTTGGGCTCATATATGCCCAGGGGGTCAATGTATGAACCTTGAGTCCTTTCAACTCCTCTAAGAAGTAACCTTTTCCTAAAAAAACGCAGATTACTGCAACCCAACTGAGAAACATGTGTGCAGACTTGCTTTACCCTGAGAGAGAGCAAGTCATTTTTATCAAAGATAAAGGAAATAACACCAACTACTGTGTGTCTGGAAGAGGCCATCTCAGAAAGCTTGTACTGACAGGGTCATGTGTGGCTTTCGAGCACCAGAGCAGAGGCCCACAGCTGTGAGGGTGGGACAATGAACCGATTTTATCTTCTCCAAGGCAGAGTTCCAGGATGAAATATGCCTTATCCACAAATGTGATCATTTGCATGTGAGGTCAGTGCCCCCACCTATACCATGTTGCCACAACTAGTCTGTAGCTTCCCTGCTATGAATATAAAAGGGCAGGGAAGGGGTCAGCTCCCTGTTCTGCATGTCTGCCTAAAAGGGAGGGAATTTTTTCCTCTTTCCTTTGCTGACATTCACAAGGGGAATTATTGCTATAGATGTAAGACTCAATTGATGAGTTCCATTTCACAGGTGAACGAGGTTATTTTATGAAAAGGTGTGACACATGTAGAGGTACTCTAGGGAAATGCAAGTTAAAACTGCCATGAAATACCTCTGCATATCCACCAGAATGGCTATGTTCAAAAAACAGATTATGCCAAGAGTTGGCAAGGATGTGGCACAACTGGGACCCTTGTATACTGCTGTTAGAAATATAAAAAGTGGAGTCACTTTGGAAAATATGTTGGCCATGTAAGTTCAACTAAAACTTACCATAGGCCCCAGCAGTTTCCCTCCTAAGTATCCACTCAAGAGAAGTGAAAACCTATGTCCACACAAAAACATGAAAACAAATGTTCTTATCAGCATTATACACAATAGCCAAAAATCTGGAAATAATCCAAGTATCTACAACTGGTGAATAGAAAAACAAAATGTGGTATATCCATACAATGAACTATTACTCAGCAATATAAAGAAAGAAACTACTGATTCATGCATCGATATGGGTGAACCTCAAAAACATTTTGCTAAGTTAAAGAAGTCAGGTGCTGAAGACTATATATTGTATGATTTTATTCATATGAAAGGTCCAGAAAAGGCAAATCTATAGATACAGAAAACATGAGTGGCTGTCTTATACTCAGTATATGAGCAGAAGTGACTGCAACCAGGCACAGGGTAAATCACTGGGGTGATGAAACTGCCTTAAATCAAGATTACGATGATGCTTGCATACCTCTATGTATATTTAAAATTGGATTGTATATTTATCATAGATGAATTTTGTGATATAAAATTATACCTCAATAAAGTTGTAAACATATAAAAATTTTATGGGCATGGTCACTCTCTTTCAGCTTCTCTATCCCTGTAATTGAGTTGTTAAGTCTTATGCCAAGTTGCATCCCATATGTAAGTTTGGGTGGAAGCTACAGATCACAGAGACAGACGTGAACTCATCTGACACAAACCTGGAAAATATCATGCTCTATTTACTTGCAAAGGATGCAAACACAACCAATGTTCTCCTTCTGGATTTTCCTAAGTGGAGTCAGCTATGAAGAATGCTGTTTCCTCTGTTGTGTTAAGGTGTTTACCAATGAGAATGCTTTTGGCTGCAAATAATAAAAATCCAGACTTAAACTAGCTTAAACAATAAAGGAATTAACTACTGTACATCATAATTATCTGAGAGATAGATTAAACACTACTTGGGCCCTTTTAGGTCAAATGCCTAACTATCAACCATGAGGGTAATTGTTCAATAATAGCCTGCAGTTTGGCCTCCAGAATAAAATGTTGGCTAGGGGAGTAGGATTGTTAGGATTGGCTTAGACAAGTTAAGTCCCTGTACCATTTCACTGCCAAATAGAGATGAGGTCAGATTCTCCAGTGTCACATGAACCTGATGGAAAGAGATGGATATGTGAGTGAATACATGAGCAAAAGCTGTACTCTGCTAGGAGAGGGAAGAAGGTTATGGTATCTAGATGAAGAACCAACTGGATTCACAGTAAGTTTATGAGATTAAAATCCCAGAGCTTCTTATGTTTTGTCACCTGCCTGGTCAAAAACCAAACCAACCAACAAACAAAAACCATTTTCACTCGAAAGGAATGAAGCCAATATGGCAATACATGAGAGGTGGAGAGAAGTAGATGAGTTATCGTATCATTACTTGGTTCCAACATCTCCTGCCTTTTTGATCATATGGGCTAAATAAAGTCCACCTTCTCCCATTTTAACTCAGTCCAAGTGGAATTTCCATCAATAAGAGAGTCAAGATTAATTAAATTACAAAGAGAGCTAAACTGACTTTGCATGGGGAAGGGACAATAAGTTTCAGAGAATGCATCATATGTGTTCCTGTCACCATCCAGCATATAATACAAAGCACATGCATCGAATGAATAAAGCCACCAACCAGCTCACTACGTTAGGCTGAACCCTTTCTTGAGAGATGACTAAATGATTTGTCTTTAATTTTGTTTCTCACTGTGACCCAGCATGGGGAATGTTGGATTTTCACCCTCAATTCTTAAAGAAGCAAGTGGGCATAGTAAGTTATTTAACTTGTATAATGTAATAGTTATGACATTGTGCTAGAGAATATTACTTTATTCAATTTTATGATGCTTTGAGCTGTAAGTGGGATTTAACTATAGACATCTGTGGAATTACGTTTTAATAGATGGTTAAAATAAAAAACGTGCTAAATTTGTTCCACCCTCTTAGAGCCATGCTCAGTCTTAACTACCACCTCCTAATATCTTCACTGTTCTTTCCTTAGTGTTTCTGAAAATTGCATCCAAAGTGTAAAAATAGGATGCAGTACTGTAATTGAAATGACAAATGCTGAAATACAAGGAAGGGAGCAAAAAGGAAAGAGAGAAAATGGCTTCTGAGAGAAAAAAATTGCCAGTCAAATTGAACTCAATTTCACACCAAACATGGGAAACTAGCCCCCTCCTCCCTGAACCTTTCAGCACAGATGTGCGCGTGTATCTGGTTGTCTCTCAGAAGCCTGTTTCATAGCATCAAAGTGAATAGGGTTTGGAGGGGCGTGTGTTTGGCAGTGGCATTGTGCTTTAGGTAAAAGTCCCTTACAATAATGCTTTCTAAATGCAGATTCACTTTGAGTAAGTTTCCATGCCCAAAAGTGAAACTGAGGGGGAAGAGTAATAAGAGGGTGGGGGACTAGTCAAGGAACATGTATGAATGACCCATGGACATGGATGACAAGGTGGGGATTGACTGTGGGAGTTGGGGATGGGCTGGGTGGAGAAGGGCAAAGGGAAAAATTGGGACAACTGTAATAGAACAACAAAATATTTTTCTAAAAGGGAAAGCAAAGTAGTGGTTTCTCTTTTATTTTTATGTTAATAAACTAGTTCTGTAATTCTTTAGTGACTTTGGTAAAATTATATTTGTATTTTGGTAATTATTATTAATAAAATGTGTCCAATATCTAGCACCGTTCTTCATTCTGAGCTCATATCCTTTCTTCTTGTTGGTGGGTATTAAAATGTTATTCTGTCATGAAATTCTAGGGAAAATAGACTGTTTTGCTTGGAATTCTTTTAGACAAAACCATATGGGAAGGGGGTTCTCAAAATTTACTTTTGAAATGTATTGCTCTAGGATATTTGAGTCTTCTGCTTCTGAACCCCACAGCAGGTCAGTGTTAAACTGAGGGAGATAATTGACTTAAAAGGCACTGTGCCAGCTGTTTAACTTCACTCTGGGAAGCCAAGGTGCACTTTGAAAAGCCAAAACTAAAGATTTTGATTCTGCCACTTTGTGCCCCCAAGAAGGTGAACTCAACAGTTGAATGTTAAGATGTTCTTCTGCCTGCTGCTTCCAATCTCAAGCTGACACTGTTCGTATAGCTTGGGTAATGCGTGTTCAAGGTAACCCAGAAAGAGTTATTTGTGTTGTTGTTATTGGCAATGTGAAGGAAACAATGAGAATGCTAATTACATTTAATGGAACTTGGCGCAGTTTCTCAGGAAGTGGTGCTAATTTGCAGAAGGTAGCACTTCAGATTTGCTGATAAAAGGCTGAGGATCAAAGGGTCGATTTGAGAGTGAGAGAAGTATGTATTTTCTGTCCACCGCAGTCATAGTGGGAATAACAATGTCTTCTACATTATAAACACAGCAGTGGGGGGATTCCGCTTTATTCTATACTTTATTAGAAAAACGTGTGGGGCATTGGGGAATGGGGGGAGGAGGGCACTGGATGAAACATGGTAGGCATAACCCATGGACAGAGACAACAGAGTGAGGACTGCCTGAAGGAAGGGGGCAAGGGCAGGAGAAGGTGGGCAAAGGGGGAGAAATGGGGGCAGCTATAATATTTTCAACAATAAAAACTAAAAATAAAGAGTTTGTATGAAGGGAGTAGGTTTTTTAAAAAATAGGATTTGAAAGCCCTTTGAGTTATTTATTATTAGGTATTTGAATTTTAGGTAAAATATAAAAAATATGGAATTATTGGCTCATACCATTGAACTTCAATTCTGAGATGCAGAATTATAGAAATGAAAGGTAAATCCATAAATTATCTGATATGGATGCTTTATTTTACAAATAGGAACATTAGGGCACAGAAAGATTTTTTTTCTAAATTGCTGCATATCATGTGAATCCTAAAAAAATTAGAGTCAGAAACCAGCCTCTTTGTGAAGACTGTACTCTCCACTGCACCACACAGCCTCACAGTCAGTGCACATCTCCTTTCTGGAAACTGCTCTCCTTCGGGACATATCCTCTTTCATAACTGGAGATGTGTCTCAGGAATCACCCCACGTTAAGCAATATGCTAAGCAAGATTTTACAGATAAAAGAAGAAATCAGGAAAGCCAACATTCAAAGGACTTGGGGACCTCAATGAAGTATTGAGACAGACTGATAACAAGTTATTACAGTTCTGAAGCTTATGTTCTCAGGGAACACCAATTGATTATTTACCATATAAATAAACCACTTGCAATGGCCCTTCTGGTATGGCGGAGTAAATGGAAACGGTCTCTTCATGATATTGATAAAGACATCAGAGTTCTAAATGCAAAGAGAGAAAATTACGTTTTGAACATTGCAGTGGCCTCCTGGCCACAGTTTTACCCGCTGTGCTGAACTCTGAAGCATATTAAAGATCCACTCAGAATTTTTTTCTATAACACTACCATCTAGTTGGGAAGATTAGACACACATTACAGGGTGGAGCAAAAGTAGGTTTACAGCTGTTCTCATGGAAAGTAATACAATCATTAATAAATAATATACAAGAATGAACTCTGTGTTTCACGTACTCACAATGTAAGCCTACTTTTACCCCACCCTCTATAAATTGATCAGAAAATGACATTAGTCATGACAGTAATTTATTTAGAAGGCACAGTGTGTC
This sequence comes from Phyllostomus hastatus, assembly GCF_019186645.2. Taxonomy (NCBI): domain Eukaryota; kingdom Metazoa; phylum Chordata; class Mammalia; order Chiroptera; family Phyllostomidae; genus Phyllostomus; species Phyllostomus hastatus. The sequence goes on from NW_025334030.1 coordinate 1,404,652, forward strand.
AAGGACTGTGCTAAACATGGTCTAATTGATTCGTCAGTAAACTAGGGTATACAGAAATATTATTCTCACAGTGGAGGATATTAGGATTTCAAAAAGTTTAAGCTAATTAATCAAGATCACGTTCTTAGAGAGATTGACATGGGGTTTCATACTGAAAGGATCTGTTTTTCATGGCACTTCATCAATTATTATTATTTTTTTAACCTCACCTGAAAACATGCTTGTTGATTTTAGAGAAAGGGGAAAGGAGGGAGAGATGGAGGGAGAAAATCAATGTGAGAAACACTGATCAGCTGCCTCCCCTATACACCCTGACTGGGGACCAAACTCACAATCCAGGCATGTGCCCTGACCAGGTATTGAACCTGCAACCTTTCAGTTCACTGGACAGCACTCCAACCAACTAAGCCACAATGGCCAGAGCTCTTCTTCAACTGTTGATGACAGCAAGCTTCCTGAGAGGCCCTGAGACTTCAAGGATGAAGGGATAATGTTCCAGAAGAAAGTCGGGATTAACCTGAGCCTCAAAAATTAAGTAAGATTTATACAAATAGAAATGAAGGAGACATTCTAAGTAGAAGACAGAGACTGCCAATGGAAATGGAGTAATAGGAAAGAGAATGCTTGTTGCCATCACCAGCAAGAGAAAACTGGGAGAAACCTGATCTCTTTAGAGCATGAAAGACAGACACACCAGGTCACATCACCTTTGTCTTTGAGTTGAAGAGCCATTACCACTTTAGCAATCTTTATACTTTCTCCAAGATTCCATCTCCTCATTCACACAATGTCTATAAAACCCTTACTATGTGCAAGCCAAGGTTTTCAATGATAAGGACACAACAGAGAACAAAACAAAGCTAATCACATTGCCTTGGGTTAAAAGCTAACCAAAGTAGATACCTCTCAGATATGAAAATTAAACAGGTAATCCAGGTTAATCCCTTAGCCTGCCACATAAAAACTGCTCAATATATAGTGGTGGGAACACAAAGAACAATTGCTATCATTACTGTTACTATTGTCTTAACAATCACTAATTTTGCCATCATGTCATCTATACTTCCTATGCAATGGGCTTCAGGGATTTGAAGTTATCTCTGTGCAAAATATTTTATAATATCAGTTATTTAGTGCATCTATGCAAAAAATACTAAATATATCAATTATATATTTTTAAATCTGAAAATATCATCTGTGTAAAAAGAGAAAGCAGAAAAACTGATGCTCTGAATTGTCTCAAGCAAAAAAAAAATAGCTTTAACATCAATGTGGCAGTCAAACTGCACCAAAGTTTGACTCTGTCATTTATTTTGGTTTTTTTTTGTCTTCATGTAAGTGGGACCTAATAATGCCCTTGGCATGTGAGAATATTATGAAGATGCAATTAATCATGCATATTAGTGCTTTTCAACTGGGAGATTCCATCCTCCAGGGGACACCTGGCCATATCTGCCATTGTTAGTTGTCACAACTTGGAGGGGTGTATTGCTACTGGATTTCGTGGGTGGAGGTCAGGGATGCTGCTAATTATCCTACAATCACACAGGGCATCTCCCCTTCCCATTTAAATAATTATCTGGCCTAAAATATCAAAAGTGCCAAGGTTGAGAAACCCTGATGTATGGAAAGCCCTTAGCACAATGCCTAGCATGTCATAGAACTTAAAAAATAACAATATTATTAAATAACAATATTATTATTGTTATTACAGTTATCATTTTCATCATCACCATAATACTGTGCCCTACCCATGTGAATATGAGGAAACTATGGCCATGACGTTGTCAGAATTTGAAACAATTGACGTTGCCTTCGTATTAGGAGAGAACTCCACATTTTCCCTGCTCTGAAACATGGGCTGATTTGCCTCCTGTTCCTTCCATATCCAAATACCTCTTTGTTCATGTAACAAATGCTGTGTATAAATTTAGTTATGGTTCTATGCCACAGTTTATTTCTTTTAATTAGAGTATTAGAATTATTCCCCAAGGAGTTCACCCAAGGAAGGACATTACAAAACCTTTAAAAATACTAAGTTAAAAAATGGAGTTAAGATTAAAATAGAGCCACAATCCTCCCATTTGAAAGTATATTTGTTCATGTCAAGAGAATGAAGGCTGCATGAATTATTCATTGGAATAACAATTTATTGGTAAAATTGTTGTCTTTGGATGGTATGCATTATGGAGTGAATAAATAATATGGGACGGATATTTTTAGGGACTGAAGAGTAAATATAGGAAGCAAATTCATAGCAGGAAGGAAAGGAAGTTATGGCTAGAAGTGGTTGAGGCTTCTCAGTGAAATATGTGAAGGACATAAAAACGGCCTCAACCAAGATGTAAAATAGAAAAACAAATAAAACTCTTCTAACTGCTTTGCTCTTGCACATATGAGGATGACCCCCCCACCAAAAAAAAACAGAATTATCTTCTGCAGGGCAGGCCCCTGGCAATACAGGCTTTCCCAGCTAGGTGAGTGTTCTAGGAACCCATCTGTATCAGTGTACCTTGGCCTTGTTGTAGGAGGCCATGTTCAACTTCAATTAATTTTTTTGGAAGACTCTTTCAATGCATTTGCCCCTTTCATGATGGGTGATTTATGCGTGCACCTGCCCACTCCGCACTGAGTGTTCAGCAGTTTTTGACTAAAAATGGGATGACCTTTGTGCCTCACCCTCTGTATTCACATGATCTTGCCCTGAGATACTTTTTTTGTTTCCTTGGATGAAAAAAATTCCTCAGAAGGAAACATTTTGCTGATGTGGAAGATGTAAAACAAAAAAAAAGGCAGAAGCACTAAAAGACATCAAAATTGGTGAGTTCAAAACCAGTTTTGGACAGTGGAAAAAACATCTCAACAGGTGTATTGCATCAAATGGAGAGCACTTTGAAGGTGATTGAAGTTTAAACATGTAAGAATAAATACACAATTTTTACTAAATAAATTCTGGGGTGTTTTGGCTCCCCCTTTGTATGTGTGGCTGCTTCTATTCACCTGACTTAATGGAAAGTTTTGTGTAACAATATGAACAGAATTAATTAGGTCCTATTGCTATTTTCCTGAAGTGGCTGATGAGGTGCACAGGTTCACATTGACTGTGACCTGGAGGACAATCTGACTATTATTAAGGTTTCTATTGTTATTTTTGTTGTTGTTGAGATATAAAATTATGTAAGTTTGAGGTATATAATGTGTTGATCTGGTACATTTATATATTGCAATATGATTCCCATCATAGTGTTAGCTAACACTTCTATCACATTACATAATTATTATTTCTTTTTTGTGATGAGGATATTTAAGATCTAGTCTCTTAATTTTGAAGTAGGTAGTACAGTATTGTTGACTATAATCACAATGCTATGCATTAGATCTCTAGAAATCATTTATTTTCTAAATAATTTTGCCAGTTTGTGTCCTTTGACCATCATCTCCCCTTTTCCCCAACCCTTCTGTCCCTGGCAACTACCATTTCTTCTAGTTCAGCTTTTTTAGATTCCACATCTAAGTGATATCATACTATATTTGTTTTTCTCTGTCTGAGTTATCTGACTTAGCCTAATTCCCTCAAGTTCCATACATGTTGTTGCAAATGGCAGGATTTCCTTCTTTCTTGTAGCTGAATAACATTCCATTGTGTGTATGTGTGTGTATCACATCTTTATTCACATCCACTGATGGACACTTAGGATCTCTCCATATCTTGGCTACTGGGAATAACCCTGCAACATGGGACGGCAGAGATCTTTTCAATATCCTGTTTTCATACCCAGAAGAGAGACTGTGGATCTTATGGTAGTTTTATTTTTAATTTTTTGAGGACTCTCCATACTATTTCCATAGTGGCTGAACCAATTTACATTCCCACCAACAGAGGGACTGCAGTTCCCTTTTCCCTACATCCTAGCTAATAGCCAGTCTAACAGGTGTGAGGTTACACTTCACTGTGATTTTGATGTGCATTTTTCTGATGATTAGGGATATTAAGCACTTTTCATGTACCTATTGGCCATCTATGTCTCCTTTGGAAAAATATCTATTCAGCTTCTCTGTCCACTTTTTAATCAGACTGTTTGCTGTTAGGTTTTGTTGTTGTTGTTGCTGTTATTGAGTTGTATGAGTTCTTTACATATTTTGGGCATTAACTCCTTAGCAGATATGTGATTTGCAAATGTTTTCTCCCATTCCAAAGGCTGCCTCTTCATTTAGTTCATTTGACCACTATGATTTAGAGTTCAGTCTTTCTCTTGTCTGCTCAGCCTTGCTTTCTCAGCTTTACTCCTAAGCATCTATCAGACAAAACTTCCCTTCCTTCACTCACTGGCCAGCTACAGGTCTGACCTCCATCCATGACCAGGTCAGAGTGAAGGAACTCATTCAAACTTTGTAAACCTTCTAGATTAAACCAGCTTTCTGGGGAAGCCCCACCCCATTCATAATATCAACACATAGCTGCTGCCTGTATATAAAAGCTCTCATTGATAAGGGAACTGTAATGTTAATTGAGTCAACAGAGAGGAGGCCATTTTGCTTGAATCCCTTCAACGTGTCTAATGCTGAGAACTACTTCAGGACATTTTGTCTTTCTCTGGGGAGGAAACGACTTGCTTCAGAAAAATTATCTAACTTAAAAAAATTCCCACCTTGTGTGGTTCTACACTGTTAAGAACAATCTCTGTGGTCCCCCAACATCTCTAGACAATCACACAAATTAAACATTTCCCAGGAAGAAGGGCTTTGCACATGCTTTCTGTGAGGATTCAGTGAATAATTTAGGCTTTTTGGGACATTTGGTTTCTGTTGCAACCATTTAACTCTGACATCCTAGCTTGAAAGCCACTGTGGATTATATGCAAATGAATGAGCAATGCTGTGTTTTTGCAAATATTTACTTATTTACAAAAGCAGGCAGCAGACCTGATTTGGCCCCCAGGCCTTAGTTTGCATACCCCTGGTGAACAACTTTCCTAGAGCTGCTAACACAAAGGACTGCAAACTTTGTGGTTCCCCCACCACCACCACAGTTCCAGAGGGTAAAAGTCCATCATGTCGCAGAGCCGGGTGCCCTTCCGAAGGCTCTAGGGGAGAAATTTCCCTTGTCCTACCAGTGTCTGGTGGCTCCTGGTGTCCCTCCCCTCCCTGTTTCAGTTCATGTGGCTTTCTCCTCTGTGCCTCTGTGAGTCCAATTCTCCCCTTATTTCTCTTATAAAGACACCAGTCATTGGATTTAGAGCCCACTCTGCTTCCAGAACAATTTCATCTCAAGATTCTTGAGTAATTACATCCACAAAAACTGTATTTCCAAATAAAGTCCCATTCTGAGATTCCAGAGGGACATGAATTCAGAGGGACACTCTTCAAGCCCCTATACCTGGTCTAAAAGAAGTGCTCCCATTTCTGTATCTGAACTTGAATAATTAGAAGGCAAAAGAAAACCAAGTACAATGAAAATAGGACACTGGGAATAGTTGTGTGTTAAGCCCCAAAACTGCCTTCTCTCTGTTAAAAAGGGATGTGCATTCTTCCTGTTAAAAAGGGAGATTGGCAAGTGCTGGCAAAGAGTTGTAGACACAGATGCATCAGTCTGAGACTTTCTCCCTGATATCATAAGAACAGAAAGAAAGTTCAAAAGAGCGATGCTGCTGGATGCTGTGTCTGTGCACCATTCATGTTTTGGTCCTGCATCACCACTGAGGTGTCTCACAGCTTAGGGCATGTTGCCTGTGTTTGTGAGTGATGTTCTCTATTTGCTGTCTGTCCTAAATTCACACTACAGCTGCTCCTCTGGGCTCCCCTATAGTTTGGCCATGTGCCACTGACATTATTGCTAGTGTCTATCTGCCTGGAACTCATGGTTGGAGTCCTCCTAGCACATCAGCCAAGAGGAGATTAGGGTACAGAGACAGGGACCCCATCTCCTCCTCACCTGACTTATCAGGTGTTATCAGAAAAAGGGCAAACAGTTTATAACTGATTATCAGGCAGTTAACTGTCCCCTGCTATCCCAACCCTGGGGCTTCTCACACTCTTAATCTCCAAACTTTGCAACATAATATCCAAAATCTGCAACTGAATCTCCAAACTTTAATCTTCCGGCCCATCCCTGCTCTCTTTCTTTCCCATTGCTCCCACCCCTGAATTACATTCCATTCATGGGCTTCTCTCTAGTCTTTTCTTTTCTTTTTCTTATGACCCATACCCTCAATACCTCACCTTTTACCTCACAAGTGTTTGTGGATTTAGGTTTTTCTTTTAAATACAGATTATTTACTCTCTCAGGGGAAATCTGGTACGTTTGCATGTCAGAGAGAAGAGAGAAACAGAAGAGTCTCATGCTACATATACATTTAGTAACAAAAACATCAAGAAAGCAGTGCTAGTCAAAGAACTTGCATGAAGGAATCATGGACATGGACAATGGTGCGAGGATTAACTGTGGGGAGCACAAGGCTAGGTGGAGGGTAGCAAAAGGGGAAAATGGGACATCTGTAACAGCATAAACAATAACAAAATTGAAAATTCATCCTTTAAAAAGGAAGCAACATTGATGTCTTGATTCCTGGCCAAGTAAAAAGCAAATCAAAATGAACAACACACTCTATTCAGAATCATGAATGTGAGTCTTGGAGGAAACAAAATCAAAACTATGAGCTTCAGCCCTGGCCAGTGTGGCTCAGTTGGTTGGGTGTCATTCTACAAAGTGAAAGGTCACCAGTTTGATTCCTAGCTGGGACACATGCCTGAGCTGTGAATTTAATCCCCAGTTGGGGCTCATAGGAGAGGTAATTAATAGATGCTTCTCTCTCATGTCAGCGTTTCTCTCCCTCTTTCTCCCAGTGTTCTTCTTTCTCTAAAAATCAAGAAATAAAATCCTGAAAAAAGAACAACTAAGAGCTTCAGAGAGTGGGGATCAGTAGCCTTCAGGGCAACTTTACCCACTGGCTGGACTCAACCCACACCAGGGTGCACAGTTTGTGAGCAGAGCATATCCTCCCTCTCTCACCAGGTGGGAGCCTGAAGCTGAGCACAAACTGCACAAGTGCACACAACAGCCCTGGCAAGGACCAAGCCACCTTGTAAATCCCTGCATGTTCCCTGTCAGACATAGGTAGCATCCAACACTACTAGGTACTCAACAAGTGACTGTGAGATGGGTGAATATTTGCAGGATTGCATTGTTGACAGACAAAGACACAGGTGGGGATTTGAAATGGTAGCTCTGCTTCTGTGGCCTGGAGACCTTTGATTGAAACTATCACAGTTTGTTCTCCAAAGCCTCAACTCCAGGCAGGGATCACATTGACACACCTTGGACCTTGCCAGCTGGGATCTCCAATTGTAGTTTGTGATATAGGATTAATTTAAAAAGGAGACAATTGATTTGTTTTGTAGCCCCTTTCTTGCCTGTCCTACAGGGTTTGTTTTTTTTTGAAAATACCTTCAAAGAGGTATGGCAGCAATGTTTTCAGAATAAAAAATTGAGAATAATATAGTAGCCCATCTGAACAGGATTTAGATTAAATTATAGAAGATTATGCTAAGATTTCTATACAGCTCTCAGGTGGGATAAAATTGAGTAAAGACATGATATGCACACTAAGATGATTTTAAAACATGGTTGTGTATGTGCAGGCACACAGTGGGGAAAATGCAAACTATTGAAAACAGTTATCTTCACAGTGTAGGATTCAGAAGGGGACTTTTATATAATTTGTGTGCTTTTATTTTTCTCAGATTTGGATTTTTGTAACAGAGATGCATCATTTCTGTCACTGAAAAAATGAAAATCAAACTTGAAAAAATATATTCTAAAACCATTTTTCTATTTACAAATTGAGATCATGACGGGGCTTATGGAAACTGTGAGAAAGAGTGAGATTCTCCGAAGTAAGAAAGAGAACAGAAGAACCAGGGGACAAAATGGACAGATCAGATGGTAAATGAAGTCACTCACCCACTTCCAAAAACAAAACATCACCAACCCAGGAATTTCATACATAGTCATAAAATTCCCTCACCTATGTGCCTTAGTCCAAAGTGAAATCTCAGGACATGTCTCTTTGCTCTGAATTGATAAGGTTACTAATTACCAGGGGACAAAGGCTCTCCACAGTGACATTTATACAATTCTCTGCCCCTTCGTCCAAATCAAACAAGGTAGTACTCAAAGGAATTGGCTGGTAGACTCCCTATGTCCCACTCAGGCAAGTCAAAACCTTTTCAAATCTTAGTTGGTTGATGTTAAAATAAGAAAAATAAGAATTAAGTCTCGAGCTGAGGTGCTTTCACTTGTTTAGGAATTATTTATAAATGAGGCACTGTACTTAGCAGATAAATAAGCTGGGCATTATCATTGCCCTACGATTTTAGAGGTAATACAGAAAAGCCTGTGAGTGCATACGATGTAACAGAGCAATAAAGAGGGTAGGTGACTTGTTTAAAGTCACAACACTGGGTGGTGACTAAAATGGGAGCTCAATCCCAGTTGACTTAACTTCATTCAACACACTTTCGAGGGGATAGACCAGAGAATACCTTACATTATCCCTCCAGCTTTTAAGTCTATGATCCTTTAATAGCAAAGGAAGAGGAGGAAGAAGTAGAAGAAAGAGGAACAGGAGAAGAGAGAAAAAAGAACTCTTTTAAAGTTACCTTTGCCTTGTATTTATCTAAGAATCAGGACATTTGGATTCTTACATCAGTTTTATCATCAGTATATTGGGACATAATGAAACTTCCTCATTTATATTTATAGAATTATTTGATGTTAAAATAAATACACATTCATTTTGTCATCATATAAAGAGATAGAATAGAATAGAGAGATGATAGGTAGATAGATAGATAGATAGATGATAGATAGATAGATAGAACAGACAGGTGGAGAGACAGATACATAGATGATATATAAATAATATTTTAACTTGTTCTTTTAAAAACCAAACCTTATTCCATTATTACTGGAACATTTCAGCTAACGGGGAAACTGCTGGCATCTCTGGCATGTCTGCTAGAGCTTGGAGGGGTTTCTCTGGCAAGATATCGGCTCCCTTGTGAGGAGCTGGCTGCAGCTCTGAGAGAAGGAAACAGACTCTTGTTAGAGTAAATGTCAGTACCAGTGGGAAAACCTTCCTAGCTGGCTGTGTTGTGGGAACAAATATGTTTTTAGTGGTTCATTGCCTGGAAAACTCAACTTGGGTAGCCTCCAAACCTTTGAGCCTGTTTACAAGCAGGAGTGAGCATCACCTCTTGTATTCTGGGGGCTACAAATGGAAACCTATTGAATTACATTCCACCTTTCCACTTTAGGACTGACCAGAAACTTTTCAACATCCAGCATTCATGCTGACATCACCTCTATAAATGCTAGCTTGTATTCTTGCAAATATCTAGAGAGATGATTCTCATGAGTAACTACTCAAATGATGGGGGAGAAAACTCTCCATGAAGAAATTCATTAATTTATGCATTTTTCAACTTTATCTTCAGTATCTTAGTACAGAGATCTCTAGAATTAGACCACCCATTTTCAAATATTGATTTTAATATTTACTAGGTATATTATCTTATTGAGCAATGTTACCACCTTGTACCCAATTTCTCTATCTGAGTAATGGAGATAATAATGTTCCCTAGCTCTCAGAGTGACCTAAAGATTAAAAGAAATACTGATTGGAAGAGTTTACCCAGTGCCTCACACTTAGCAATAAATATATTACTGATAGTAGTCAGGGTCATGGTATCTTTAGCAAATATGTAATTAAGTTAGTTATCCATTCTATTCTAAAGCAACACACAGAGCATTGAAAAAGGCATGTCCATTTAAGATCCAGTATAGGTCCAATATACATTTAGGTCCAATATAGTAGGAGAATGTGGTATTTTAATGATACCTAGTTCCTGGTGAGTTATGAATAAATGGGACGGAGAAGGCTTAAAGTAGATATAAAAGTCCCTAGTCATTACTCCTAAGCTACATCTTCACACCCCCAGAGGCTGCTTTTCACAGGAGAAGGATGAACAATTATGACCTAAATTACATGAATAGCAGGATCAGGAGACCACAGACATGTGATGACTTCCTCTGTTCGCACCAAATTCCACTGGGCATTCCTACTTACTGCAAAAATATCATCTTAAAGGTAAGGGAATTAGGTGAGTGCATCAAGTGCTGAAGGAATACAAATAAGGAAGGAATCAGCAGATGAGTCAGGCAGGAACGAGCACTGTGTTGCTGAAGCTTAGTAAATAGACCCTACATGTACTGTGTCTGCTTCCTGTCCTGTGACCATGGCAGACATCATTAATGGATCATGCACTCATTCCCCATGAACCTGTCCTTTGACTCCATAGTCAGCTACATAGTCCTGCTGCAGACAGTCACTGCCAATCATCCAGGAATAGAAAGTAACATAAAATCATTTTACTATCTCAGAAATTGTTCTTCATAGAAGTCATAAATAAAGGTCTTCAAGCATAATGAAGGTAGGCATTTGAGTAGCTGGTAGCAATTTGAGCCAAACTGTAGCAGAAAGGGAGCATAATATCAGTAAGACAAAGTAAAAAGCTGATATTTTTTTTCATAAGCACCTTGGTTTGGGGCCCATAAATGTGATATTGGTTAGAGAGATGTAAAAGACGAGCTGAAGAATTCAGAGCTGAGTTAGGGAAATTAAAAAGAGCTTCCAAGGTTGAAACCTGCAGTACTCATGAATTAAAAAAATAAAAAAAGTATATATTAGCTCAGCTATCTACACTAAAACACTGCTGAAAAATATAGCACAGGAATTACAAAAAGCCCTTCAATAAAATTAAGATGAGGATTATCCCTCAAAAAGGCTTTACTGGACTGTGTAAATCATAAAAATACAAAGTAGTACGATAATTATTTGTATTGCGATTTTCCAGCTAATCGAACAAGAAAACTATTTGTGGAATCAATAACAACAATAACTAATTAATAGAAATTATAAAAATAACAATAAGCAAATTAATAGGAATTATAAATACATATGTATTAAGTAATAAAATATATTTTACCATAAACATTCCATGCTGTATGTTAGGTGTTTAACATATACCATTTTATGCAATCTTACTAAAAAATAAGGTAGGAAGGGATGAGGACAAGGAGAAAAAGGTGGAAAAGAGAGAGGGGAAGAAGAAACACAGGTGTACTTGCTTGCTTGTTTGTTTTTATTACCATATTACATACCACACAGTTGAAGTTCACGAGAGTGAAGTAACATGCCTGGCATGTGTCAAAGTCAGGAAGAAAACAGCCCCATCTGCCATCAAAGCATGTAGTTCATTACCTGTTTGTTATACTTCATCTAAAAATAGAGGAGCCCCAAAGCAGGTACACTGCCATTGCAACAATCAGAGAGGAGGAAGCAATACCAGTCATTACCAACATGTCCCTCTCTTTCAAGCATATGTGGGTATCACTACTACATGATACACAACAAAAAATGACAGTCGCTCGATTCTCTTTGTCTTGGCTCTGTCCCTGCAGGCAACTCTCCCACTAACATGTGGATTCACAAATATATTAACAAAAAAATGAGTTTACCAGCTGGAAATAATTAAACAATCCTAATCTATAATTACTGAGATTATACTATGTGTAAATGCATTCTACTAGAGCCTTCTATTCATTGATAGATGCATTCATTCATTCATTCATTCAATAAACATTTATTTATGGCCAACAATATTATGGTCATAGCTACTCAAAGAGGACCAGTAAACTATAGATAAATAGATAGATAGATAGATAGATAGATAGAGATAGATAGATACATGAATTCCAGCACTTGTGAAGCTCCCATTCTAGTGGAGGAAGACAAGATAAACATTAAAAGTACAGACTATGTTAAGTGGTGATCACTACAAAGGAGAAAAGTAGTAATACAGCAGGAGGCAGGGCACACAAATCCCTGCAGACCAGGTTACAGATTTCGGTCTCACTCTAGGGAGCAACAGGAAGCCACTGAATGGTTTAAGCAGGAGAAAGTCATGATGATGTCTGCATTTGAAAAGATCTACTGATTTCTGTCAGCAGAGTCCAGTGTCGGGGATGTACTCTGGAAGCAGGAAGACAAGTTAGGGTGCTGCTGCAATAAAACAAGTGACAGAAGGCAGCCTCTTGGACAAAAGTGGTAGTAATGGTGGAGACTGAGGAATTTTAGAAGGATTTGGTATATCATGAAGGGGAGAAAATCAATAGATTTGACAATTGATTGGATGTGAGAAGTGGTAAACAATTTTTTTTCCTGAAAAAAAAAAACAACCCATAAAAACAATAAAAATACTCTCGGATCCCAGTCTTTGAAGCCAATTTTGGGGGTATTCTTGGTTACATTTGGAGCCCATTCTTGGATGCCAGTGTGGTTGTGAGGTTGAAAAATGAAGTCTGTCTTAGGTTTAATGTGAACTGAAAGGTTCATTTTAAATAAACGAGTTTTACAAATGGAAAGCAAGTGAAGAAAGATTAGAGTGACCCAAATGTGAGACAAGAGGATATGTTAATCTTTAAATTTTTTTTAAAAGGAGAGAATCTGATGAAGGACACAATAATGGCACTTCAGATATGATTTTATGGTGTGAACAAAAATGACAAAAAGTCAAAGGTCACATGAGCTTTGGAAACCTGGAAGCATCAGTATCTGTTTCTCAGAAATGAAATATTGAAAAAAGGGAAGCTATTTGAGTTGTGGGGAGAAATTAGTTTTATTGTTGTTATAAATGTCTTCAATATTTAGAACAGCAGACACATGGCACAGACAGTGCTGAGATACGTCAAGAAAAACACAAAACAATTAATTAGTATGACAATTTTCCCCAAGGAAGCAATTCAAACATTTAGTGAAAAACAAAGATATAATAAAATGCAATCATCTGGTGTCTATATTAGCAATAATTAGTATATATGATCAAAGGCAAGCCAAAGATGATTTTTCCATTCCAAGTGTGCAAACTACCAACATTCTGTTAGTACAGATGGGTTCCATGCATTGGAGGAGTCCAGCTATTTCATGGATGAGGAGGAAGGCAGTAATTTCATAGGTTTATCAGGCTACCTAACAAACTAGACAGCCACATCTATACTTGGCAAGTCTGAGCCAAGCCTCCTCCTGCTGATTGTGTGCTTTACAATACTAGCAAAAAGAAGTGGGAGAGTACAGAGGAGAGAGTGGAGTGCAGAGAGCCCCGAACAAGTGGCTGGAGACACTTCTTCAAATCCTACCCATACCACTAGAGCTCCGCATCAAGCTCATGGAATAGAAGTTCCAACCTATCAGCAGCTTCATTTGCGATAGTATTTATGAGTCTCCTGCCTTCTGTTCTTCAGTATGAGATGGGTGTGAATTCTTTATCCTTCCTGATTCCCTTAGAAATATCAGTGCAAATATCTAAACCAGGCAAGCCAGTCACCCATGCTTGCTGCTACTCTCCATCCCCGTCTCTGGGGCAGGCATGACTGGGTAATAATGGCACTCTTTCCTGCTCAGCCTCAGAGTCTCCACCAATGAAGCTCCCTCCCATAGAATACCACTCGTCAAGAAAATGGAACATACTATTGATACATGTAACGACTTGGATATATCTCCAGAGCATTATGCTTAGTGAAAGAAGCCAATCCCAAAATGTCACATGCTATATATTCCATTTATATAACATTCTCAAACTGGTAACTTTAAGAAATGAACAGATTAGTGGTTGTCAGAGGTTAGGGATGGGGGTGGGAGTAGGAGGAAGTAGGGCAATATGCAGTATGTGGGATCCTTATGATGATAGAACTGTGCTGTGTCTTGACTGTGGTGTGGACACATGAACCAGTGCAGGAGCTAAAAGTGTGTAGAACTCAATCTACACATGCACAGGAGTACAAATAAAAAGGGAAATCTGAATGAGATCATTATATTGCATCAGTAAATGGAATCAGTGTCTGAAAATGAGCATCAAGTAGCTCTTATATATCAATAATATCAGTCTCTGGTTTTGATATGCTGCTACAATTTTAAAAGACTTTACCTTGGAGATCTGAGTAAATAGTATACAGAATATCTCTGCATTGTTCCCTAAGTTTCATGTGAATCTACTAATCTGAAATTATCTCAAAATAAATAGTTTAATTAAAAAATAGGTCCTTGGAGGTCTACCAATGAAACAAATTGAGCACATAGGTTGAAATTTATTTGTCTTTCCTGAAGTAAATCATCAGGTTTTTACCCCTATTCACTTTCAATAGCAAAGGAAAAAATACATCATGGGACAAAAGTAGGTTGACCCTACTTTTGTTTGTATAAAAAATAATATAATTAATAAATAATATAAATTGTTAGTATAAAAATAATATAATTAATAAATAATATAAGAATCAACCAATAAATAAAATCATAAAAGAGAAAGCCTTGGCTAGTGTGGCTCAGTGGATTGAGTGCTGGCCTGGGAACCAAAGAATCACTGGTTTGATTCCCAGTCAAGGCACATGCCTGGGTTATGGGCCAGGTGCCCAGTAGGGGGTACATGAGAGGCAACCACATATTGATGTTTCTCTCCCTCTGTTTCTCCCTCCCTTCCCCTCAGTCTAAAAATAAATAAATAAAAATCTTTGGAAAAAAAAGAATCAACCCTGTGTTTTGTGTACTCACAACTGTAAACCTACTTTTGTCCATCCCTGTATAATACATCTACTTTCTTGCCTAGCTCTGATTTTTGTAAAAATATTTCCACTCTCCAACATAGGCTGCAGGGACTACAAAATGAACTGATATGTAAGACTGCTTTGAAGTATAGAGACACTGTCATTTCCACCATCACAATTAGATTCCTATCAACTGACCAAAAAAGCTAGACATTCAGAGTTCTAAGACCTGGTTCTGATATTAACATGTGCCCAGAGTTTGGAACTAAGATACTCAAACCGTTGAGTTTATGTTGACTTTGATTCTGACTGTTTCTGTCTGCCCCCAGCTGATCCCAGAATACCAACATTCCAAAGCAGAATGACATCTAACTGCTGGCATAACATTTCCTTTGATTCCATGGCAACCCTATATCCTAACTGCATTTTGCATGGGCTGCAACCTTCTATTTACCCTACATTCATTTCCAAATTGAAATGATATCTTGTACTACACATGTTTCCTGGGATAGTTTGTCCTGTGAATTCATTTAATAATGAAGCATCTGGTCTGTCTTCCCATTTCAAGCACCTGGGTAGTGTTCACAACTGCCAACTGCCAGGCATTACATACACCCAAGGAGGAGCTTTTCTGCCTGCAATTGTAAGGCTGAAAAGATGTTCAGGTGAGTTTGCTTCTATTAACCTCTGCCAATGAGAATATTATTGCATTCTTCCACACTCAATAGCATGGAAGTTGCTGAATATTTAGCAGCATAATCAAGTGTACTAGGGAAGAATGGGAGAGCTCCTTGCAAATTTCCTTCCATCTTTCACTGTCTCACAGCAGAGGGTGTGTGTGTATTATAAAGAAAATGTGGTTTAAAAGGTACTTTTTTTGGTGAAGAAAACAGGTTAGCACATACATTGTAGGAATGTAAATTAATGAAACCTTTTTGTAAGGCAAATCTTAGCAATATCATTGAAAAGTAAATTGACTCAGGCCTTGAAGAACTAAGAAGTTATCCTATAAATATACATGCCCAAACACAGAAAGATAGAGATGTATAAGTAAATGCAGTGTGTGAAGTAGAAAAACAAAACAAACGAGACCCTAAACCAAACCATTTAAATGTGCATTAGCAAAGCATCTAGTGAAGAAATATTGTTTTATTCATTAAAATAAATACTATGAAACTATTAAAAAGAATAGGTTAGGTCTATATATCCAGTATGAAATTATCACATATGACACATTTATTTACAAATATCAGAGCACTCACTGACTGGAATGTTTTTCTCATTTCTTTTTGTTTATTTATTGTTTTGTGGGTGGCTGGTAAATCTTTTATGGATTGATTCCTGAGAATATTGTTACTTCTTTTATTCTTATTCTGCAACCCTTGAGTCCTGCCTCAAGTTCTGCTACTCTAAGGAGTTTTAAAGGTGACTAGAGTGGGGGAACAGGAAGTTGTTATTCAAAGGGTATCAAGTCAGATAAATAAATTCTGGAGATCTGCTGTACAACACTGTACCTAGAGTTAGCAATATGGTATTGTGTACTTCAAAATTTAAGGTGGTAGATCTCATCTTAAGGCTTAAGTGCTCTTAACACTTAACACATCAGCATGTTACATGTTCTTACACACACTCACACAATATTCTAGCTCCATAGAAATTCATATTATATTAGATCCACCTTATTCAAGCCAATATGTTATTCTGAGACTAAAATTATTTAAAAGCAGAGTTAAAGTTTTTTCTCTAAATTTCCTATTTCACTATGTAAATCTATCAAAGTCTAATCCCAGCTTCCCTTCCTATAAAGTGGGCTTGATAATAATACATACCTTATAATTTTTTGAAAATATTAAATAAAATAATACCCATAGAGCATTTGTTAAAATGTCTATCCGAACGTGATGTTCAATTAAATTAATATGTATATATGGTATATGCACACACACACAAACATGCATTTGAAGACAGAGGGTCTAATCATTTCCCAAACTCAGTTTTATGACCGTCCATTGATATTTCCTTACAACTGCCCATTTACCTTCAACCTTTCCTAAAGGCCTTCTTCACATCTAGGAAGAGAAGGTGTACAGCTCAGTCTAGCAGAAGAAAGAATGTCTAACAATTAAGCCATGCAGAAGTTGCCATCTTATGAGACAGTCCCATCACTGAGGGTTACTCAGAGAATGAGCTTCCATGGGAGGAGTCATGGGGAAGGTCTGAGAGTCTCTTTGTGATGGGGTTTTCAGTCTCTGCCCACATTCACATAGAATGCCTCTCACCCACTTCAGTTGTGGTTTTTCCTAACCTCCCAAGTGGAGACAGAGGACTCATTCTCAATCCTCCCCCTGAAGTATCTTTCACCTGCCTCTGTGACAGCACTGAAGCATGTCACTGTTTATACATTCATAGCACGTCTTCCGCTGATCAGAAATCCTTGAGGACAGTGACTTGACCCTATTTATTTCTTAATCTCACAATAACCTGCATATAGTAGGTGCTCAATGAATGACTTTCATATGATAAAATAAATCCTGAAAAGTAATCTTGAGTGATTTTCTATTTATAAAGTTTTCTCTATAAAGTCTAGACTATTAAATATTCTGGCAGATTATTTAAATCAATTGCTGTAAATATTAATAACAGAAGTATCAACAATGAGGGCAATGATGTATAAATTAAAAAGTAATTCCACAGAGATGTCAACTGAATGTTTTTGTCTCTTTTCTTCCTTCCCTGTTATTTGGGAAAGGATGTTTTTATTAGCTTTAATGCCTAACTGGAATAATTTCATCTGTCTTCTTTTGTCTGGTATCAGGAACAAAAACATCTGATGGCTGCCTTCTTTTGGAGCCTTCCACATGGCACTTTCCTCTCACAATGACTAGTTGACAAGAAGCACAACAATAAAGTAGATACCTCTTCCATCCAATAAACATCCTCCTTCCTTAAGTCAAATTTTCCTGGAAGGTGGGACGGGGAAGAAAGACAAAAATGAAAGATTGAATTTATAGTTTGGCCACAGAAACTAAATCAGGTCATGTTTATTGATTAATTAGAATCAATAGACATGGATAAGTTCAGGTGATTTTGAACTATGTCCCCAGGTATGCCTTTCAGAGTGGTTTTAACCCAACCCCAAAGTTGAGTTATTGCAGAATTTAAAAAAAAAGAAACTTTGTGTCCAACAAGTGACACAGATATACTGATAATGGGGCAGGGGGGAGGGAGAAGGAAATTCATCTCTCCATTTATTTTTCCCAGATAGATTATAGCAATAAAAGACGGATTTTGCACAAAGTATTAAACTATGCCATGGTTCAACATAATTAACCAATGATAACCAAAACAAAAAAAATATTAGAATCATAAACAGACACACTATGGATCATAAGAATAAATATGCTTCATGCAGTGACAATGGCACACCTGCGTTTACTTCTTGTCCAGATTATATTTGTTCCCAGAAATCATTTGTGTCTCTCATCTTATTATTTCCCCTGAAGTCTTCCAAAGAACTAAGATCCTTCAGCCACTCACCATCTATAATCTGTTCCAGGGAGAGAAAATGGTCCAGTATGTTTGAACACAAAACGTCATGCCCACACCCATAAAAAACTCATCTAAACTATTTTCTGCAAGAGGGGAATTAACCAGGACACAACTTGTTTTTCTCATGCTGCATTTCCAAAATGAAATTAATTCCTTCTCACTGACATATACACACATCAGATCCATGTCTGTTTGATGATATTGACATAATATAGAGGCCACTAGCAATGATGCAAATGGATCCAAAGACTTTATTTGCCTACCTTTACCAAGACTTCTTCAGCAGCTGTTTGGTAGCACCAGACCTTATGGGCACTATTCTTGAAGCAGCTAGAGTTCAAGTTGA
This sequence comes from Phyllostomus hastatus, assembly GCF_019186645.2. Classification (NCBI taxonomy): domain Eukaryota; kingdom Metazoa; phylum Chordata; class Mammalia; order Chiroptera; family Phyllostomidae; genus Phyllostomus; species Phyllostomus hastatus. Next base: position 1,423,203 of record NW_025334030.1, read on the forward strand.
AATCAAAGCTTGAGCAGGGTCCTGAACTATGATGGGTATAAAGAGTTAAGGGAAACATTCTTTGGCTATCAGGTCAGCCAAGGGATGAGATGAGGTAGTGGATACACCTACTGAGTAGTAAATCCACATATTGTTTCTGGTCCATCATGTCTTTCCCATTTCTACTGGTAGCAACATTCTGTCTCTGTTAACACATCTCATCTGTACTACTGCTATCCATACATGGTCTTGATTGGGAATCAGAATTATCTTTCCTTCTAGCTCCAGGGATCTGTTCAGGATGAGGTTAGAATCAGGATGATTCTAATAGAGCTGATGCCGCTCTTATTTTATATATGGAAGATAGATGATAGAAATCTTTTTTGGCCTCAAAACATCAGCTGTTAAGACTATAGCATGGAGGCTACAACTGGCCACATGAAGATCTTCTGAAGAATGAAACTAACACTCAGAAGGAAGTCAAAAGATGGAGAAAAAACCATAGAACATTAGCGATGTTATCTAAACCACTGGACCCAGCTCTGCCTGAAGAAAGACACATATCTTTTGGATTTCTAATTTCATGAGTCAATAAATCTCATTGCTAAAAAAACAAACAAGGTTAAATTCGTTGGAATTTAGTTTCTGTCACTTGTAATAAAAAATGTCCTGATGAATGCAGTGAAAACAAGAAAAGTGTGACTGCCACCTCTTACTCTGTGGCTGATATTAAACATTCACTTTCCCAAAGAGGCTGCTGATTTTTGACTAGGCTGGACACAGGGCCAATGAAAAACTTTCTTTCCTTTAGACAACTTCATATGTGACAATGGTGGAATGCTGGTTGGGGCTCATCAAAATAGTTTCTGAACATGGAACACATCTTACAGCCTCTGTCATTTGAGAGAACTCCTGGGCTACCATACAAAATGGTTTTGGAAAGAAGTATATCTGCTTTTGGAAAGTGTCTGCCAAAATGCAGCCGATGTAATTTAAAATGGCTAAGACAATCAGCTTGAAAATTAAGGTTTCTAATGGGAACACCTACTCAGCCCTAATAATAGGGGAACTACCATCATAATTATAATGTGGTGCCAGCAGGCACATCATTAACTAACTTTTCTCAGCTACTGCAATTAACGAGCATCAATAGATTGAGTAAATTATTAATAACTCCCACATGCTCCCATGCACACTGCTGGCTCTATTTTTTTTCAAGTAAGAAGCAAAAAGTTAATAGCTGATATCCAAACAATCTTTGACTTATCTCTTTTACAACATTACTGTACTTTTTAATAAGTCTTTCTAGAGGAGATAACAGTCGTAGAGAATTAAATAGTGAATAGGGAAGGAAATACCCTGGAAGTAAGCAATGTGATTGAACAGAGAGACCATCTTTTATGAAGTGATCAAACAGCCCCATTCCTTACTTTGTTCAGAGTATAATCATTTATGAAATTGTTATTATCACTGACTGCTACTAACAGTAGATGTTGTAGCTGTAACTATACACATTATAGTGTGAATCAGCAGTTCTTAAATATAGCCCAGGGACCAACTGAGGTTTATGACGCTCACAAATAATCTCTTCAAATCACAGGACATTAACACAGGGTGGGCCTAGGCTAACATGGACATCATAAAGAAGATGAAAAAGAGAAATCCAGAAAGAGTTAAGGTACAAAATCAAGGTTGCACAAATAGGGTGGGAAGCCTCTTCCATCCCTTGCATTTAAATTGTTGCCAGCCACTAGGTAAATAAAGCATATTCTTTATCTTCAAGGTGTGAATGTTCTTACAGAAGGAGGCTACTGAATAGAAAACATCGATAGACCATGAAAGCCTTATGACTGGAATAAACACAGGGGACCATGGGGAAAAGGGCAGGTAACCCAGCCTGGGGTAGGAAGTTCACAGACAGCTTCCCATAAGATTAAAAATTTCTGTTGAGTTCTTCAATGGCAGAAAAAAAAAGTGATGAGGTAGAACAGATATGGAGAAAGGTCCCAGCAGAGGACACACTGTATTGTATATAAAGGTGTGGGTGTAAGCAAAACATGGCATATTCTTGTGAAAACAAGTCACGTAATATAGTTGGAGTATAGATGGGTTGGTGAGCAGGGGCCAGATGAGAAAGGCTGAGTTAAGGTGCAGAAGCTCTCTGCTGAGAGTAATGGCAAGTCTTTAAGTGATACAAAGTGACTTTACTTGTGAACAGATCACCAGAGCTGCAGTTGGCAGAATTGAGTGGAGCAGGATGTTGGGAGGGAAGAAAAACCACAAGAGTTTGCAATGGTCCATGCAAGGAATGACAGTGGTCAGAACCAAAGACTCAATGGGCACATTTTTATGATTATCTGTGGTAAATCACGGAGGCCTGCCTCTTTCCTCTGCATCTGGGGCGATGTGACTATTGTCAACTCCTTAACAGGCAAACAACCATACGGCAATGGCTATCACCACCAGATTGACTAGCACCAGGGAGTTTAGTATAGTAAACTGGGATTGGAAGTAAAACTAGAAAGGAAGGTTTGCAGTGGCCTGTGGGAGATTGGACTTCTCTGTCTGTCTGTGGGGCTTCACAGACTATGCCCCACTGTGACTGAGAGCAATGAAGGACATGCTCTGGCTGGCGTGGCTCAGCTGGCTGGGAGTCCTACAGCAAAGTGAAAGGTCATTGGTGGGATTCCCGGTGAGGGCACATGCGTGTGTTTTGGGCCTGGTCCCTGGTTAGGGCACATATGAGAGGCAACTGATCCACATTTCTCTCTTTCATCGATGTTTCTCTCCCTTTTTCCCTTTTCCTCTCTCTATATAAATAAAATCTTTTTTAAAAAATAGAACAGCAAAGAAGGATAGGTAAACCAGAAAGCCTCTGAACTGAATAAATCTATAAACAGGAGAAGTAGGAAAATACTACGATTCCATGTATTTCTATCTTGATGCCTCATTCAATAAAAAGACATCAGATTAAACTGATTTTAGGCACATGCAGAGTCATCTGGCTGAGTGCTGTGCACAGGAGGAGGAAGGGAAAACGGTGACCTGTGGGTCAATCTGCTACAAACACACTCCTAGCCTGTCCGCGGGCAAGTGCCTGGGGCTGTAGAATTCAGGATCAGTCTCCGGCAGGCTCTGCCTCCCAGGCCTCTTTGGGTTTCTGCTCAAACGACCGCCTCATTTCGAGATCATTCAAGCATGTGAAAATTGTAGACAGCAAGGCAGCACATCCTTCCAATGACCATTTAAACTATACAACTGGAATTTATCACAAGTACAGGGAAAGGGTGAGTCGTTAGAAAATCAAACTTGAAAAACCTCTACTCTCGATCAAACAGCTATATTTTCTGCTCAGGGAATCGGGCACTGCAGCCTTAAAACATTAAATATATACAGCTTCCTCTCGGTGTATAAAAAGGATCAGAGGTAGAGAAGCATACAGCAAAAGAGGCATTAAAGTATGTGAAAAAGGAACTTGAGACAAGGTGAAAATAAGAGGGGGACAGTATATGTGAAAGTCAAAAATTCACTCTGTAACAGCCTATATATGTATAGTTGCTGAAACACACCTTCCAGGGTTCACTTGCAACGATCATTAAAAGGAAAATTCCTCCATCAAGACATCCTTATTGCCTTTAAATCTCATGCATCTGCTAACATTTTGCTTTGTTTATAACTCTTGGTCTGACAGAGCCTACACTGCAAGGTCTAAAGAACTAGACCCTGTGAGTTAGGGCTGAGAAGCAGCAGGAGTTTGGTTTCTCTAAGGTGACTCTGCCTCATTTCCCAGAAACCAGTTGTGACCAGGTTTATTGATTCATCTTTGGCCATTTGCTAAAGAGCAGCCTTTGCACATGGCCTTTGATCTCATAGTGGCAGCTTTAACCTTTGCATGCCTCCTGCAAGCAAGGTCCTCCATTGGAAATCACTCAGAAACATATCCCCAGTTTTTTTGCTCTGAGTCACACCTTCAGCCTTATTCCAATAACGGCTTCAATGCAAGTCCTATAACAAGTCACCGGCCCTATTTTCCTTCTTGTTTGCTGTCAAACTCAACATGCTGTTTGATCAGATTTCTCCTGAGGAACAAACTACATAATCACCCATAGCACTGGCACCAATGGCAAGGTTGAAGCAATGCGATGAAGCAACAGTAAAACATAATGGGGAGGAGGAGCACTTTGGCTTCAAGAATAGCAACTGGATAGCTCTTGGCTGGTACATTAATAATGTGTTGTATGGGATATACATCACACCCACCACACTGGAAATCTGGGGGCAGGTTTTCAAAAAACATAAAGATACATGATAATGTAGAATGCAAATATATACCAGAACCAACTGTGGGATGAAATCATTGTTCTTTTTATGCTACCAGTTTCCAAGTATCCAGAGCTTTACATAACATGCATATTGCTCTTGCTTTGTTTCAATGAGAGGCCCAAGAAGAGCTGGAAGAAATCGAAAAGTTAACCCAGATGGACTATGTAGTATAGCCCTCTCTCATAACCAAAAGCTGAGAACCACTTTTGTTCCCAGTCAGTAGCATGCCAGCCTTTGTGGGAGTGAGAGCTGGAAGAGCAGGAGGTAAAAGGTTTAACTGGTTCCACTAGGTATGTAGACCCTGCAATTCCCTCTCTGCCTCTGCCAGGGTAAGACCATTACTGCAAGTACATTTTTGAAGGCAAGATATATTACAGGCAAGCTATCATTTTTAGTGCCAGAGAAACCTGGAATTTCTACACACAATATTTGCAGTTACTAGATGGGGTCTAGAGCCCAGTGTCAGAGGAAATGGAAAAGGGGCTTAAACTGGGACTGGCAGTTTGTACTCTGGGGTGCATTGTATGCCATTGCCTTCCCTATCTGAGGTGTACTTAAATGTGCACTCTGATTTTCAAAGTCATTTTTACCCCTTTGTAATCTCCAGAAGAATAGAGACAGAACAGTTTTGATCTCAGTCGTCTTAGCCCCCCGCCAGGTAATCAGACAGTAGCAGAGCAGATGGGGTGAATGGGGGCACAGAAAGAAGGAAGAAAGTGTGGCTGTCCCATGGCAATGGAGGTTAACACACAGGGTTGTAGAACTGAGGGGTGGGGACCTCTGAGAGCCAGACTGTATGTGAATGAAGAGGACCTGCCATAGAGAGACACTGGGTGTGGAGGAAGTGGGAGTGGGGTAGAGGGAGACAGAGAGAGGGGCGGGGGAGGGAGAGAGGAAGAGAGTGAGAGAGAGAAAAAGAAAGAGAGAAAGAGAGAGATTCCTATGTTTTCCCAATATGGGCTCACGCCAGTGGGATACATCAAGCTTATAGACACATTTTTGTTTGTATGTTTCAAGATTTACATCACACCTATATGGAGCCAAAATCAGGTCATAAGTACCCACAAAATATGCATGACTCCTAAATGTTCTCACTAACATAACCCAGGAGAACTGAAACATGGCAGCTGCTGACAGGTCCTAATGTGAGGACCTGAACTCCCTTTAACTGTAAGAAAAAAAAAATTACATGGGAGAAAATAAGGAGGAAATGGGCCCCAGGCTGTAAACTAAGACAACCATTCTGAGACCTGCAGATACTCACATTTATTTGGAAAGAGAGCACTGTCAAATGAAGGTTGGTACCAAATGAGCCAACCAGCCCCATCTGACCCAGGCATTGCCGAGAAGAAAAACTTAAAGGAAAAGACCCATCCAGAATTTTCATTTTCTTATCCTCCACTGGAGCAAGTAGGAAGAGGGTGACTTTGGTGTAGGCAAAGGCACCTCGGATGAGAGATGCTGCATGTGGGAGACCCCCAGGGAGGCACAAACCCAAAGCTGCTAAGTGGCAACCTTCAGAAATCACCTTCTCGGGCCATAAAGAGTCCTTTATTCTGTGGCTTGATTTGCTATTGATTTAGGGCTCTTTTTCATATTGATGCAGGAAAACATTTTATTTTCTCGGATGGAAGCAGGAGGGAGTCTATCTGGGGAAGGTGGTAAGAGGCTGCTATGCACAGTGACACCATCCCTTAAAGGGGTGCTCAGGCGAAGGTCCCTCCATTGCATCCCTAAGTGCCTGCATGTAAAATTTCTAAATAATTCTAGATCCCTCAATGTCCAAAGCTTTTAACCTGGTGACTGGGGATCAAGGATGGGTATTAGAAATTGTAGGCCCTAAGTAATGGTGCAGAATATTGCATACCTCCATTCCTCTGGGAGAAATTTGTTCACTTTCATTAGTCTTGAAGGATTCTGAGACTCCCTAAATGAGGATATCTTCAAATTCAGAACAGGAGTCTCTCCTTTCCTATACTAAAACAATCACCTCAGCAAACTAGGTAGATATCCATTGCCCTCCAGAGGGGCAACTCCTGTGCACACATTATCCCCCAAAGAGAAAACTTTCAGACATATTAACCCTGAACTTAGACTTTGAAGCCATTTAAGGGCACATGGGAACCAAAATGGAAATGCTGGGAACACAGTGCTTTACAGAGAGTCATGAATGATTTTCAGGAAAACCTGACAAAATTGTTCCAAAGTCTATGAACAAATATTATTCTATAAGAGCCTGGGAGGGGCTGTTACTCAACAGTCCATAGGTTGCATACCACCCTACAGATTTATCACAGTGCCTGATATACTATAGATGCTCCATAAACCCATTGACTAATATAAATGAATAAATGAATGAATTAATAAGTATATAATGGATTCAAGGTCTTCTAGGAAGTTTTAATGCTGAGAATGGTATTTGCAGAGCTGAATTCCCAGGCTCCAGGTCCTTGCCCACCTCCAAGGGCACAGAAAATATAAAAAGGGTGAGTGAGAAGGAGCTGTGGGAGAGAGCTGCCTCATAAATACAAGGTATTGTTACTTTTATTTTTATTGGTACTTCTACTGCCTTCAGGGGAGGGGGGAGCATATGTGAATATGGCTAATTTTCTGCTTGACTCAAAACACATTCTAAATTACTGAGCCACATTTTATTTTAAATGACTAATAAAGAAATCTCACACCCTACACCATTTCACATTTTCTTGGGTCATTTAATGTTCCCACCCTTCTGCAGTGGCTAAGTTCTTTCTCGAGAGCTGGGTCAGGAGATGGGTGAGGGCTGGAAGGCAGCTTGATGCATTATCATTTCTCTCTCTTCCGGTCTGTCTTGCTGTCTCTTAATTTGTCCTGATCAAAGCACAAATAGCACTCTGAATCAGATGCCCTGCCTTTATGCTCACTTAAAACAAAACAAAACAAAAAAACTATGTAGAGGTTTTTACTTTCCCCTACATAAAAATAAATGGAAAATATTTTGCAAATGTCAAATGCTATATAAAAGGAGAAATATGAAGGACACAGGACACATAAACAATAATACTAATGACAAATTTTACCTCTCTTAAGGCACTCTCTGTCACCCAGTTCCAATTCTGGAGTTTTATCTCAAGGGTCAGAAACCATCTACATCATAGGCAGAAATGGATTCTCACAGATAAATACTCTCCAAATGTGTCAGCAGATGATATTAAGGAAGAAAGAAGAAAGTAAAATAAAATTACTCATGGCTCACTATTTTCACTTATTCACTCACTCATTTATTCGTTCAACAAATTTTTAAAGCAACCTATGTCCCCAAAATGATAAAGTTCATTGAGAATACAATATAAAAAACAATAGAGGTGGTACCTGCCCAAATGCTATAGTCTTATTGTGGAAAACAGACAATAAGGACACACATATGTAAACAAGGTAATATTTGATCATGGTGATATAGATCCAAGTGTTTTGATTGATAGCAGAGAAGATGAGCAGATAAGGGAAAGCCCCAAAGAGGACATCATCTCTCATATTGAGAAAGAGACCAAAGACTATGAAAGAGCCAGCCATGGGGAGAACACTGTTTGAAAAAACAAGTACAAATACTCAAGAGGTAAAAAAAAAAGTCACAATCTTCTGGGAACTATCAGGAGCTGGTGAGAGAATGACAAACCTTAGGTCACAGGATCGCAGGGGCTGGGTTTTGCATTGTAAGAATGGGAATGAGTCCAAATTTTTTTCTACTGAAGCATTTTAAAGGGGAGGAAATGATGTCATGAGATTTCTGACTTTAAATGGACACTCTGGCTGTTTGTGTGGAGAACAGGAAAGAGGGACAAGCATGGAAGAAAAGTGTCCAGTTAGAAAGCTGGCTCAGTCATCCAGGTGCGAGTTGATGGTGGCTTTGACTAAGCTGGTGGCTGTAGGGATGGAGGACTTGCTGAATTACAACTTGCTGGTGAACTGGATGTTGAGTAAAGGAGGAGAGGTTCAGTAAGATTATAGTAGCTCATTTCTTTTAAACACATGACAATGCTCAAATTAGATCGGTTTAACTCATCCAAAGTACAAATGGCCTTAATTATTAACATCAGGTCAGGGAGAGCCACAAATATCCCTTCACCTAAAAAATGCCCCTTGACTCTCTAATAGAATTATATTTCCATGCTCCATGCTTTCATTGACACATGCATATTTCCCCTTCCATCATCTCTCTCAACTTTCATTAAATAATCATCTGAAGAGGTACACTAGCTGTCTCCCAAGCTGTGTTCTGAGGTCCATCAGAGCAGGGCCCATATCGAAGCATTGTGTTTAGCATCCTATGGGTGCAGTGAAATGAATATAGAATGTAAATAGAAGCCTTTAAATTAACTTTCTGAGTTTCCAGAAGACAAAGAACAGGAAGCAATCTGAACCCAGTAATGACACAAAGAACAGGAATCAACCTGAACCCAGTAATGACACCCACCATTTTCTAGTCTCCTTACAGGGATCCTCCCATTCCCTCATGGTCCACAGCAAGTCTAGACACATAATTCCCATAAAACCAGAGCCACAATGATTGCAATGACTCATGGTTCAGAAAGCAACACAGACATCATTGGACTTTCCAGGGTTTGCTGAAGGTGGTTTCCTGCAGAGCTCTATCAAGTACAAGGAAATGTCATCTTCCTTCCAACTTGAGGTCATTCTTCCTCCCTCCTTTTCTCTCCTACTTCTTCCTTAGGCTCTGAGACACTTAGACATCACACATGAACTCCTTTTGGAAAGCAAAATAACTCCATGGATACTGCTCTGGCAATCCTTCAAGATTTGTGGCTCTTTGAAATGCATTATGACCCAACAAGGGAAATGTCAGAGTCCAATATTACCTTTCCCATAAGTATTTGCTGATGCAAGTGTTCATCATCCACTCCTAATTTCAATAATCATTATGCAGGGTGTCATGCTGAGAAATTCTGCTCTAAGGATTTTTAGAGGGGACATACAGGTTCAGATATCTACAAAGGACTGTTAGAAAGACAATCATAATTCACTCATTCATTAAATATAGAAAGATGCTCTCAAATTCACTGATTTCTTCATTCACCCACTAGAAAATATTTATTAAACTTATACCATGGACCAGGTCCTGAGTATCTGTCAATGACTTAGCTTGTACCTCTCTGTCACAAAATAATTAAGAAGGGGGATCTTAGGGGGTGAAAGGATAGAACAAAAAGGAAAAAAGGACTCATACATAGTCAATAGTGTGGTGATGGCAGGGGAGCAGATATCAGGGGGCCAAATGATAATGGAAAAAATACAATAAAAATATGAAGACAAAAAGGAAACCCAAAATTACCTAGTTGGGAAGACAGACAATAAAGCAATGAATACATAATTGTGAATAGTTGTAAGTGGCCCAGAGAAAATGATGAGGGTCCTCTAATCAACTGGGGTTGGAGGGAGATAACACTTAGATTGGATGGGAAGATGACTAAGAGAAGGTGAACAGGAGATGACATTTAATCTAAGTTGTAAAAAGGAGAAGGAACTTATCATTCAGTGAATAAGAAAGATAGAAGGGAAAAAGGAGGGAGAAAGGGAAGCAGGGAGAGAGAGTGAGTTGGTTCTTGGGCAGAGGAAAAAGCTGGAGTATAGATTGAGGCAGGGAAGAGCTTCCTCTGGCTAATATCTCCAACGCTATAATGTCAGAGAAGCCATCTTATTTCAGGTGTTCTGTGACTCATGGCCTTCACTGCTTTGATACCTAGTTATCAACCAAAACTTATCTCGGGCCTTCTTTTCAGGTTGCTATGTTTACCTTTCCCTTCTTCCTTAGCCAAATCTTTTACAACCTTACACCACCCTTAATGCCCTTACTTCCTCATCACCTGCTCACTCCTTGATGCTTGGATACTTGTCTTTCTCCATATTCAACTGAAACAACCCTCTCAATGGGAGTAAAGGGGAGAAAACTGTACTTGAACAATGATTAAAATAAAATTTAAAAAAAAGGAAAAAAAAAAGAAACAACCCTCTCAAAAGTCAGCAATGAATTCCTTCTTTTCAAGTCCAATAAATTAATTTCTCAGTCTTCAACCTCTTCACAGACTTTGATTTTCACCTTCCAAACAGACTCAAAACTTTCTCCCTTCCTTTGCCTCTTGTCAAAATCTCTCCTGAAACTGCCCCCGATAAATTCATGTTGCTGCTCCTCTCCTAACCGTTGCTCCTCCTGGCAAAACATAGTAGAAGTTATGCTTATCTTAGTTTAAAAAAGAACAATAGGCCCAAAATAGAGTCACTTAGGCCAAGCCCCATGTCAGTGAATCAAGACTTAATGTTTAACCTAACTGCATTTTACCTGGAATTACCTGGTCAGCACTAGTAAATCCCCAAAAAGGTAATCCCCCAAAAGACCCTGTCCATCCCATGTAGTAGGTTACCTAAAAATGAATTCACCATCTCTGTCATTAAAAACCTTCTTTTCTGTAGCTCCCTTTAGAGTTCCTTTCTATTTGGTAGATGGGATGCTGCTTAATTCATGAATCATTGAATAAGGCCAATTTGATCTTTAAATTTACTCAGTTGAATTTTTGTTATTTAATACGCTTTATTCAGTACACATAATATGCTAGGCACTGTGCCCAGTATTTTACAAATCTGGCTGCAATCTCTTTGGGACTATTTACTTAGGATTTCTCTCCCTGGGCTTTCTTCTCTTACTTTCATCACTCAGACAGGTAGAAAAGACCCTCCTTGTCTCTGGTTTCAAGATGAGAAAATGGGGTAAAGGAGAGGGAGTCAGTGGAAGAATGGAGCCAACCAGGACAAAAAAAAGCAATGCTGCCTGTAAAAATCTTCTGCTTTCCAAAGGCCTATAGGGTGTTTATGATGAATGTTAAGTATGAAGAATGTGTCTCTGATGAAAATAAAGAGATAGGAAGAGACAGAAAAGAGGGGAGATAGAGAGAAAGAAAGAGAAATGGGTATGTGGTCCCACTTTACATTAAATATCCAGGTCTCAAGCTATGGCCTGAAGAAATACAGCCTGTGCACCTGAGAGATAATCAAGGTGAGAATCAGGCAATGTCCTTTCTCTGTCCCTCCCATGTCCAGGCACCAGTTGAGAGTCTGCATCCTTTGCATAATGGAGGTTTCAATTTTTGCCCATGAAGTGAAATTGGGGTTGAGGATATAATTAACCTTATTTTTAAATAACACAGAATGTGCTCCTTCCTGTACAATTGAGTTTGTGGGCACAGATTGATACATGCATTTTCTCCTATACTTAACAGCATCCTTGCCTCCACTTTACCAATAAGAGAATGTGGCCCCAGAAAGGTTATCCTACTTGCCCTTGCCACAAAAGGGTAAAGCCAAGATGTATAGAAAATTGTCTAACACTAAAACCCTTGGCCTTATTTAAGAAGTCTTACTGCCAAACACCCCATGTGCAGCCTGATATTTTTCTCTTTTTATATCCTCTCTCTCACCAATCTCTTCTTTCTCATGACTTCAGGTATCCATATCTCCATCCTCTTTGTCAGGCTGATCCTTACATCCAAATCTTTCCATTAGCATTATCTGATTATCCTGTTCCTCTATTGCCAGGCCTTGCTTCACACCTCTGAGTCCTCATTCTCTCCAAACATTGCTTTCTTCTTGAGTAAGATCATTGGCCTTGGAGACAGGCCATTTGGTTGAAATCCCAGCACTCTTATTGTATGACCATGGGCAAATTGCTTAACTTTTCTCTGCCTCATTTTCCTTATCTTTAAAAAATGAAAAGAGAAGCTATCTCATTGACATGTTTTGAGTATTAAATTAGCTAATACATAAAAATCTAAAAATTTAGGAAAAATATGGCTATAGGGCAAGTAATAGATGCTGAACAAAAATTAGCCAGTGTCATCTACCCAAAATAGGTTTTGAGCCCATACACAACAGTTTCAAGATGAAATAGATCCTTATGCTTAGGAGTTTGCAATCAAGGTCCTTGCAGGCAATTGTCTACCAAGTTACCTGCCTTGGTTTTTCCCACTGTTAAATCTCTGGGTTAAATCATTGTTGTATATCAGGGTTTTAACTAAGCAGTCTATTCCTGAGGTTCCCCCATGTTCTCCAAAGCCAGAAACCCTCTGGGGACTTCCTAGTATGCACTGAGAAGTCAGCATAGCTGAGTAAAGAGGAGACTATGCAGCAGGACTCAGATATACCTGGCACTCTGCCCTGTCACTCTTCAGCTTTTCAATCTTGGACAAATGATTTAACTTCTGGGCCTCAGCTTCTCAGTTGTAAAATAGGGGTAATAATATTATGTGGTTGTAAAAGGGTAAGTTAGTGTTCAGTTGGCATACAGAAGACTGAATTATAAGGGCCTTTGCAGGGAGGGAGGGATATTGGGACCAGTTTTGGTCAATAGACCATGATGGGAAACAAAGGAGCCTCCTGCTGCCTCTTCTCCTGCTGTACAAGCCAGCAGGGAGCTCTGCGTGACAGAGAACTAAATCTTTGCAGCATTAACCTCTCTAGTCCATAGATTGCTGCTAGCATTTCAGAATTGAGCTTATCCTGATGAATACTAGCCACTTATGCACTTGACTACCCCCTTACCTTGTGCTGCCCAACAGAACTTTCTGTGATGATGAAAATGCTGTCTACACTGTCCAATATGGCAGCAACTAGTCATCCAGGGCCATTGAAATGTGGCCAACGTGACTGAGAAATTTAATTTTAAATTTTATTGAATTTTAATTGATTTAGATATAAATGGTCTCCGGTGGCTGCTGGCTACCACACTGACCTGCTCAGCAGAACTAGACTCTATCTTGTTCCTTGAAAATGCCAAGCTCTCCTGAGTCCTTGAGGTCTTCCCACTTGCCACCAAAAAGCATGTTCAGCTAGACCCTTCCTTTGAAATTCTTACCTTCAAGTCATTTAGTCTTTCACTCAGCTTAGTCACAAATACTGCTCCAACAATTCTGTGTTACTTCTTTGGGCTTCAAATGAGTGGTACTACAATTTACAGAAAGTGCACATAAGAAAAAATGCATGCAACTGTTATGGAGACTGATTTCCAGATCAAAAGGTAATTTCAAAGACCTACTGAAGATGAACATGTGTGCCAGATACAAACTAGAACAAACAGAGCTTTCTTTGAGTTATTCTCTATCCCAGCTACCTGAGAAGGCAAATCTACAGTCAAAAAGACTGAAGTAAGTGGAACGATGCCTTCAGAATAATTACGTGTTGTTAATTGAAAAATGTTAATCATGTCATATTAGGAGGCAGACAGGGTTAAATTGGTGAAATTTCAATTCACTTAGGCCTTATCTCTTGTTGGAATGAACCAGATGATTAATCCTCAATATTCTTCAGGGATGCAGTGAGCAGCAGCAATTAAATTAACAACTACAAAGTTTATGCTCAGAGATTCAAAAATGAAAGAGGAAAATGCTTTAATTTTTCACAAGTTGTTACCTTAATTATCTTCTTATTGCTCTGTCTCTTTTCCCTCATTACAAAAACACACCCCTTCATATTCAGAGATCCCTTTAATTTGCTGTAGCTCAGTAACAATGTAAGGAAATGTCATTGGAGGTGCAAAGTCATAAATCTTACTTTGTGCATGCTCATTGGAAATAAATTCTTCTTCTGTGCCTAGTCTCAGCATCCCTTCCATAGTACTGACAAAGTTCCACTGCCCTGCAAGTAATTAAAGTGCCCGTAAACCTATGCACAGGTCCAGTCACTTTACCACTTTAATCCAACATCAATAACAAAGAAATTCCTTAGAAGAGGTTGAAACTTGACTGATCAGGTTAGTGTAATACCACAAGGAAAGAGAACAATGTAGTAATGAGGGAAAGAAACTACAACTTAAATTGAAACTTCTTTTCCTAACCTACTCAATGCACAGATGTTAACACGAGCACAGAGGAAGTCTATACTACAAGTTTTAAGTTTTCATTTTCATTTTTTTACCCCCAAAATGCTATCTCTGCATTGTTAGCAGAGGACTCCAACTTGGTGAAGCTCAATCATTCATCTCCCTCACAATGAAGCTAATCAAAATTGAAAAAAAGATAAATCCAACAGCAGCCACCATAAAGCAGGAGAATGCTGCCTCATGGTGATTTAACAGGTCCCCTGACATCTGTGCATTAAACCTGTAACGATCACAAACACTATCTGTGTGGCATGTATTCCTTTGGCTCAGAAGCCCCATTTGCAAATTTAGCACAGCACATGCACCGTGTACACCAGTAACCCCAACGCAACAAGAAAAGTAGATTTCATTATCCAGATTTCCAAGCAGGCTCTGTTGACATGAATGAAAGCTAACAGGAATGCCATACTTCAAAGAAGATCATTTTCTGGCCATAGTGAAAGAAAAAAATCAATGACATAATTAAGAAAATAGACTAGCGATTTGGAAACAGTGAATGAAATTATACACAAACCCACCACAAAACCCTGGGCTGAAACAGCAATGCAATCAAATGATTGTGAGTCCAAACTGGGAAATGCATGAGAACATATCAATAATTGAGTGCATTGCATCCTCCATGCCGGAAGGAATAATCATCGTCACTGTAAATCCTCTCTCAGAGTGTTGTTCATGTCTTTGACGGTTATATATACTAGGGCAGTATCATCCTTTAGTCTACTTTCTGAATTTCCAAAGTTTCGCAGCAAAATGTCATATCCCCGGAGAACGTCCTCACAACAAATTATTAGCACAGCTCTATTGATCATCACCCAAATGGCAAAAATCTCAATAAATTTCATCTGGACCTTTACTGAAACCTCAAAAATGCATTACACCCCCTCTGCTGACCACCGTTTTTACGATCGCTATTGTATTTGCAGGGCAGTCAATTTTATACAGCATAACAAACTGCCAAGTGCTAACACGATTCCCTCCATTACTGAGGCCCATGTATTAAATTTAGTGAAGCACAATACCAGACTTCAAATATTGCAAGGCTTAGAATTGAATGCCGCAGAGCCTAATGTTATCAACCTGACAAATACACTGACATATTAAGTAGCAGATCATGTATTCATATTTGGAACTGATGCTGTTTTTCTGTTTCGCTGTATATATTTTGGATTAGCCACGATATTTCAAAGTGAACATTACGTTTTGGAGTACAAGTGAGCTGACAGCAAAAGAGCCATGCTGGTCATTATTTTCCTTTCACGGCAGATCAATTATTACTTTTCTTAATGACATGCTATTAGAGAAATAATGAACATGTAAGCACAACCCAGAAAAACGCCATTTTTAAAAGAAACACTTTATTTTTGTCTTTTGCCTTCCACCAATGTAAATAAACCTTAAAAATATATATTTATTCCAGAGTAAAAGGGAAGGTTTCTGTGGCTTTAATCATATGCATGTCTTCCCACTTTACGGCAACGGTGGTTGTTTTTCTTCCTTCTCCTCCTCTTGTCAGTAAGTCTTTCCATATTATGACGAAAGCTACCAAAATTGCATTTCCTTTAAGAATCTTGATTTTATTTTAATGCTACTCAACCATGTTAACTATTTCTCTTTTGAAAAACAAGACTATTGCAATGATCTCCACCCAATGTTCTTATCCCACATTGAAATGTACAGACTCACAGAAACAAGAGTCTAGAAGGCAAATACCCCAACAGTCAAAACTTGTCAAGTTTAATGTCCATGTCTTATATAAAATATACTATTTTTGCACCAAATATACACCAAATATTTTAACCAAATATTCTTTTATGATGTTGAATATGATTTTTCAAATATGTTCTTTCTTTCCCTCTACCCCCCAAAACATTGAGAATACAATACTAAACCCTTTTCTAGGTAACAAATTCTGGTATTAAGACCTGCCTTTCTCCTATATCCAAACCATAATATCAAAAAACAGCTCAGCAATAATGAGGTCACTCCTGAGAGCCAAGAAAATACCAGGGCGCATGATACCGAAATGGTGTCATTCTGATTCTAATCTGCAAATTCATCAGAATGACAAGAAAACAAAAAGTCTTCTGTCCAAAATGAAGATTAAGGAACTCAGCCATTCTAATTTGTAATGGCTTGGGTGGGGCTCAGGAATCTGAAGTCTAGCATGAACCAAAGAGATTTCTGACAACCAGCTGATCTTATAGACTGCTGGTTCAATTGCTCTGAAGTGGTGGATCCCAGGTCTGGAGACTTACTTCAGTAACAGAGATTTTATTAATGAGGTCAGTCCAAGTGTCACACAGAGGGATTTTCATTTACTTGACCTGGTGAGGTGCTGGGTACAGTATTTTTTATTGTTGTATAAACATGTAATATAAAATTTACCATTTCAGTCATTTTAGTGTACAGTAATGTTAACTATATGCACACTATTGTACAAAAAATCTCTTGTAATTTTACTTCTTGAAAATCTGAGTCTATATACGTATTAAAAATAACTCCCCATTTGCTCTATCCCCAGCCCCTGGCAACCACCATTATACTTTCTATCTCTATGAGTTTGACTACTCAAAGCACCTTGTACAAGTGGAATCATACAGTATTTGTCTTATTGTGAGTAAGTATAATGTCCTCAAGGTTCATCCATGTTATCACATATTACAGGATTCTCCTTCCTTTTTAAAGGCTGAATACTACTCTATTGTATGGATAGACCACATTTGCTTTATCCATTCATCTATCCACAGTCATTTAGGTTGCTTCTGCCTCCTGGTAATTGTGAATAATGGTGCACTGAATGAGGTGGTAGGGGTAAGGCTGGGCATCAGTATTTTTAAACCATAGTGATACTTGTACACAGAGGGTTTAAGGACTTCCTCTCTAAGACAGTGAAAGCCCTTCATCACTAGACTTAAGATGTGAACCCCTGAGAGTTATACCATTTTGAAGAATTTAACTTTTATTCACAGGACCATTAACAGATTCCCAAATAAAATTCCTTCCAAGGGGCTGAGTAGCTGATTTTCACCACAGCTCTGCTCAGATGCAGGTGGGAATGCTTGGCTCACTATCTGTCAGAAACAAAAGACATCAGATCCAAAGGAGGCTCTGCTTATTGCAAATGTAGCCCACTCTCTGTTGGCAGGATAGTACACAGAAAATACTGCAGTGTTCAGAGTCAAATGAACCTGGGTCATTTCTCATCTCCAGTCACTTGCCAGCCATGTGGCTTCCAGTGAGTTTCTTCAATCCTCTTTCTATCAGTTTCCTGAACTCTAGAATGGAGATTGCATAACCCATCTGAGTGTAAGCAATTAACATGAAATGGCCAGCCTGTACTTGACAAAGTAAGCACTGTCTAAGCAGAAACCACTATTCTTATGATAAAAAGGGTGATTTATTTATTTTTAAATAATTTTAATGGCAGTTTTTATTGTTGTTCAAGTACAGTTGTCTCCATTTTCTCCCCCCACCACCTTTTCCCCACAATCCCTGCCTCCCACCCTCAAACCTACCTTCTTTGGCTTTATCCATGTGTCCTTTACACATGTTCCTTGATGGCCCTCCCCTGATTTTCCTCCATTATCCTTCTGTCCCCTCCTCTTTGGTTACTGTCAGTTTGTTCTTTATTTCAATGTCTCTGCTTATATTTTACTTGCTTGTTTGTTTTGTTGATTAAGTTCCACTTATAGGTGAGATTGTATGGTATTTGTTTTTCACCACTTGGCTTATTTAATTTAGCATAATGCTCTCCAGCATACTGTTCCATCCATGCTGTCACAAAGGGTAGGTGTTCCTTCTTTTTTTCTGTTGCATGGTACTCCATTGTAAATGTATCATAGTTTTTTGATCCACTCATTTACTGGTGGGCACTTAGGCTTCCAGAACTTGGCTATTGTAAATTGTGCTACTATGAACATTGGAGTGCATAGGTTCTTTTGGATTGGGAATGCAGACTGGTACAGCCACTGTGGAAAACAGTATGGAATTTCCTCAGAAAACTAAAAATGGAACTGCCTTTTGACCTGGTAATTCCACTGCTGGGATTATACCCTAAGAATCCTAAAACACCAATTCAAAAAGGTGATTTAAAGTTAGGAATTCCTCACCTGTAAAATACCTATCTGATTACAGTAAAAGAATTGGTTACTCCCCTTTATAAGCAACATGTCTTCTTTATATGGGATTGATCAAAAAACTGAAAACAGCCATTCCTGTACCACTGTCCACTAATGATCTCCTCTTGATGACATCCCAGAATTGCCTGAAAGGTTACTAGTGGTCAAAGAAGATTGGCATTGTTCTTGATGTCCACCTTAGACTTTGTCTACTCTTTTAAAACACATTGAAAAATTCCAAACACAATGTTCAGAGAGGAGAATTTTGCCAAAAATTGGCTTCTAGGATATTGCTTAATATTAATTTTTATTCATTTTATATTTATCAAAGAAAGAGCACTGTAAATGTCACTGGCTATAAAATCTACATCTCTTTCATAGATCCTGCATATTGTTATCAAATCACAGTACTTGTACATTGGCTAATCATTCCTTCAATCATTCAAAATATACTTACTACGCAATCTCTTTGGGTCAGGCTCTATGTTATGCATTGGGGCATGGGAATGAATGACAATGATGTGGACTTGGAGGAGCTTATAAGTGTGTAAAAGAATGATTATAATTAAAACATTAAGTGTAATAATATAAACATGCTCAGAGAATTATAGGAATGCAGTGAAGAGTCACCTAACACCTTCAACTTCCTTCAAAATGATGAATCTTGGAAAACTGAGGAAGGTTAAACCAGAAAAAAAGAAGAGATTCCAAAACAGAAGAAACTAAATGGGTGATGACATAGAAGCCAGATATAGATGGAAGTGAAGAAATGTCCAATTTGGTGTTAGCAAATAAAATTTGATACAGTAAGTGAAAGCAACGCTGGGTTCAAGCTATCATGCAGAGATTAATTCATTGCTTATTTATTCATCTGTCATCTTTTCATCCATTCAACCATCTATCTATCCATCCATCCATCTCTTTACCATCTATCCATAGATTCATACAATTACTATCCATCCATCCATATGCTATTCCACCCCTTTTTTTCATAGTGTGATAAATATGTTTTTTAACCCAGAAGTTGTGCAAGCTCCTGGGAATTGAAAAATAATTCAGACAATTCTATTTGTACTCTCAATGTTTGATATTTCTGCCCTATTCCTATCACACATTTCTTTATAATTCCTAAATGAGACTTATCATTGTGCAGCTATCCACCAGATGCATAAACTTAAAGTTAACTGAAATTCTATCTTCCTCAGTAAATAAGGCAAATCCCTCCATTTTTAATCCAAAAATATCAAGATAAAGCTTTCCCCTTGAACTTCACACCCACTGCATTTATCATACCCCTCTCAGTGGAGGACATTACTTTTGTGTTCTGATGTATATCTATTTCTCCTTCTTCTGAAAATGATTTTCCTTTTTGTCATTACCCTTATACCACTTCCAGGACCTGTGATTCAGATGGGGTTGTCTCCTCTACCTCACCTCAATGATGTAGACACAACCCGAGCCTAACCAATGAGAATACTTCATTGCTCTGGCCAAAATGATTGGTTCAGTTGTGGAGCTACAATTCAATCTGAGTCAATCAAAACAATTTACAAATTAAGAACATTGTAATGGTTAGAAATTTCAACTCTAGAGCCAGACTGACTTGGTTTGATTCTTTCTAGAAGTGTAAATTTGAGCATGCTTTATAATCACTGTAGTAGATTTGATTACAGAAATACTCCTAATCCACCACCTTTTTATCTATCAAAGTTGCTTTTCTATATGACTATCAATATCCTCCCATGAAGTGGTAATCTACTTCCTTACCTTTTGAATCTGGACTGGACTGAAAAAGTAGCAGGAGTGACAGCATTTCAGTTCCAAGAATAAGCCACAAAAGGCGTTGAGAAATTAGACAAGAAAGAAATAAAAAGGCATCCACATTAAAAAGGGATGTAAAACTATCTCTGTTTGCAGATGACACAATCTTACAGATTTTCCATCTTATAGAAGGAAAACTCTAAAGATGCCACCAAAATACTGTTAGATCTAATAAGCAAATTCTGTAAAGTTGCAAGACACAGAACCAATATACAAAATCCAGCTGCATTTCTAATACTAACAACAATGTAGCTCAGCGATTTTGTATCTTTTTCATCTCATGGCACACATAAGCTAGTTACTAAAATTCTGCACACACCAAAAAGTATATTTTTTGATGATCTGACAATAGGTAAAATTTTGACTCATTCACACTGGATAGCTAGTGCTGTGTTGGTTTTCTTTTATTTGACAAATAAGTAAGGGCAAAGAGATCAGTGTCCCTGACTAAACAGTCAGGTATTGCATGATTTAAAAATTCTTACAGTATACCGGTTGAAAATTATTGATCTAGCTAAAAGAAAAATAAGAAAAGCAATCCTATTTATAATAGCATCACATACAATAAAATACTTAGGAATAAATTTAACTGAGGAGGAAAAAATCTATAAACTGAAAACTGTAAGACATTGATTAAAAAAATTGAAGAGCCTAGACTGGTATAGCTCAGTGAGTTGGGCATTGTCCTGCAAACCAAAAGGTTGCCAGTTTGATTCTCAGTCAGGGCACATGCCTTGGTTTCAGGACAGGTTGCTAGTTGGGGGTGTTGTAAGAAAAAACTGATCCATATTTCTTTCCCTCTCTTTTTTCATTCCATCCCCTCTCTTTAACAATAAATAAATAAATAAAATCTTCAAAAAATGAAGAAACAAACAAATCAAAAGATAACCTGCATTCATTGATCAAAAGAATTAACATTCTTAAAATGTCCATATTACTCAAAATGAACTACAGAATATCAAAATTCAAATGGCATTTTTCACAGAAATAGAAAAACCATCCAAAAATTGGTATGGAACCATGAAAGAATCCAAACAGCCAAACCAAAATTGAGAAAGAAAAGCAAATCTGGAGGCATCATACTTCCTAATTTCAAACTACACTATAATACTATAGTAATCAAAACAGTATGATACTGGCATAGAAACAGACAAATAGATCAATATGACAGAGTTAAAACCTAAAAATAAACCCACACATATATAGTTAACCAATATTTGACACAGGAACCAAGAATACTCATGAATACTCAGTGGGGAAATGGTAGCCCTTTTAATAAATGGTGTTGGGGAAACTGGATACTCACAGGCAAATGAATTAAATTGGATTCCTATCATACACCACTTACAAGAATTAACTTGAAATGATTAAAGTCTTAAATGTAAGACCTGAAGCTATAAAACTCCTAGAAGAAACATAAGCAAAGAGTTCTTTGATTTGGTCTTGGCAATGTTTTTTTGGATATGACACCAAAACCAAAAGCCACAAAAATAAAAATAAATAAGTTGGACTATATAAAACTAAAAATCTTCTGTAAAGTGAAAGAAACAATCAACAGAATGAAGAGGCAACCTACTGACCAGGATAAAATATTTGTAAAACATATATCAGATAAGGGGGAAATATCCAAAATACATAAGGAACTCATAAAACTCAATAGCAAAAAGACTACCAATTCAATTAAAATCATCAGAGAATGTAAATAGACATTTTTCCAAAGAAGACATACAAATGGCCAAAAGGTATATGAAAAGATGCTCAGTATCACTAATCATCAGGGAAATGCAAGATAAATTCACGAGAAATCACCTCATTCCTGTTAGAATGGCTATTGTAAAAATACAAGAGGTAAGTGTTGGCGAAGATGTAAAGAAAAGAAAACCCTTGTGCACCATTGGTATAGCCACTATGGAAAACAATAAAGAGATTCCTCAAAAAATTAAAAATAGAACTACCCTATGATCCATCAATTCCACTTCTGGGTATATATCTGAAAGAAATTAAATCTCTATGTCAAAGAGATATATGCACCCCAATGTTCAGTGCAGCATTACTTACATGAAACAACCTGTGTCCAATGATGAATGAATAGATAAAGGAAATGTGAAAACACACACACACACAAGATTATCCAGCCATCAAAAAGGAAATCCTGCCATTGCAACAACATTGATGGACCTTGAGGACATTATGCTAAATGAATAAGTCAGGCAGAGAAAGACAAATACTGTATAACCTCATTCACATGCAGCATCTAAAAATTGCTGAACTCATAGAAACAGAGAGTAGAATGGTGCTTGCTAGAGGCTGAGAATGTGGGAAATGCAGAGGTGTTGCTCAAATGTTACAAGCTACCAGTTTTAAGATGAATTAGTTGTGGAGATCTAATATAAAGCCTAGTAAATGTGGTTAACAGTACTGCATTATATACTTAAAAGTTCCTAAGAGAGTAAGTAGATCTTTAAATGTTCTCACAGAAAAAAGAGTAGTTATGTGAGGTGATGGCTGTGTTAACTGACTTTATTGTGGTAATCAGTTCATAATATATACATGCATCAAATCATCATGTTATATACCTTAAACTGATACAATGTTCTATGGTAATTATATTTCATTAAAGCTAGAAGGGGTAGAAAGCCGTCAGCACCTCTGCCCTTTTATTCTTGTGCAATTGTGCTAGCTCACTGTGGCTTCTCTACCTCACTATGAGAACCAGGCTAACATGCAGAGGGTATGTGAGAGACAGGTGGACCAAGACTGAGCCATCTCAGCCAAGGGCATACTAGAAGATTAAGGTCCCACCTGATCTGACAATGGCAGGCTCATGAGCAAGCACAGCTAAGGTCAGAACTACCATATGAAATTTTGTGGGAAAGAACAAATGGTTACTTTTTAAAGCCACTAAGATTGGGACTTGTTTGTTACACAGCCATAACTGATACACCACAATCATTCTGGGCCATAATTTCAACACCTTAAAATCATAGTGTCTGTTTTATAGGCGTGTTGTAAGAATTAAAGGTGATGATAGAGTTAATACATATAAAGTACATAAAAGTGGCTGGCATTTAGTACACACTGATATTCTATCAAAGAAAAATCCTCTTTTTGTGATAGTATTTAGAAAGAGGGCATTTGTTTTCCACCAGTGTTGCCCATTTGGTGGAAAATAAGCCTGGAACTGCTATAGTTCTTGAGACCCTAGCAACGATGTCAACAGAGATAAGCTAAGCAAAAAAGAAAATAGATTTCAGGTGATATATTTGCTTCTCTGAACCCAGTCTCTTTCTGGTCTTTGCAGTTATGTAAGCCAATAAATTCTCTCTTCTACCTAAGTCTGAGTTGTGAGTCTGTCACTTACAACCACAAATGTCCTGATTAATAAATGCTGCTTGCCCTGGCCAGGTGGCTCAGTGGGTTGGTGTGTCATCCTGTACACTCAAAGGTCATGGGTTTGATTCTCAGTCAGGGCACATGCATAGGTTGTGGGTTTGATCCAGTGCATATGGAAGACAACAAATTGATAATTCTTTTTCATATCTCGCTCTCTCTCTTCTTTTTCTCTGTCTCTGTCTCTGTGTCTGTCTCCCCACTTCTCTCTCTCTTTCTCTCTTGTCCTCTCTTTCTAAAATCAATAAACATATCATTGAGTGAGGATTAAAAATAAACTAAAATAAAATATAAGCTGCCTAAAAGTCCTTCTATTTTTATAAATTATATTTCCTTTATGTCAGGTCACCCTAATGAGATGTGATGAGGCTTCAGCTGGTCTCCATGGGGCTATATTTCTACATACAAAAAATATGCAGAAGTAAAGAGCTCATTCCCAAAGAGTATACAACCCAGTCCACTGGAGAAAATCTATATACATTGCTTAGTGATGAACTTATCTGAAATCATCTCCACACCTTGAATTGTCATTATACTCATTCCTGAATCAAACTTTATTCAAACTCAGCACTGACTTGCTAATTCACAAAACACACACACACACATGCCACATGCACATGCACACACCACCAACACTGCATGCACATGCCACATTCATTCCATGCACACACATGCCATGTGCACACATACTGCACCCACCATGGGTGTACACACATATGCACAGTGCACATATCACACATGGTAGATGTGCATATGCATGTGTGTGCTCATGTATGTGCTGTGTGCACACACAGACACACACACAGTAAATACTATTTTAGAATACTGGTGAGTGAATTCCTGTCAATGAAAATGGCTCTGTTTATTCTTAACAATATGATATGTATATTTTCATACTGTGGTATTACAGTATTTACAAAATGGTAATGATAATAGCATTCAACCCCATACACTGAAAATATCAAATAAGTTATTTATAAAATACTTCTAACCTGATCTAACATATAGGAAACACTACTACCTACACTTAATAGTATTATTGTTACTATTATTTTTAAGCCTTTCTCCTCTCTTTCAACCAAACAAGCAAATAAGTGTGATATGTACAGTGGGTAGTGTCATTGATGGCAACACCATGAACAAAGAAAACATGTAAAATATTAAATAATTTTATGTTTTTGGAAGAAAGCTATACCCAGTCCACAGACACTTCTTCTGTCTGTGACTGTCATCCACTCAGATGGCTGGGACACTGGCCACAGTACAATCCCCTTGTCCACAGCTATTTAAAGCAAAGAAGTCCAAGAAGGAACATTTAGACTCTCTCTCCCGAGAATTATGAATTAACATCAAAGGTGGCCTCTTAAAACTGTTTGAGGCTGGAACTGTAATCAATAAAACTTATAAAAAGAACAATTTAGGTTGAATTTTGGAGCAAATAATTCATTGTCACTGTGCATCAGTTTCCTTGTGAAGTGGAGGCAGAAGAATCCATCTCCCTGGTTACATACTGTGAGAGGGAAAGGAGAGAATGAACACAAGTGCTTGGAACCATCCCTGACAAGGCATATTAATAAGTGCTCAGGAAATGTGTGCTATCTTTATATTCCAGAGGAACAGAATACTTTGTACTGGAAAATGGCTCCTAATCCAAGACAATATGGAATTTTAACAACAACAACAAAAAACTGGACATTTAAACACAAGTTCCCATGAATAAAAGAGTTGGTGCCAGTGAGAGTTATCTAGTATTTATTGAGCCACTATTTGCTTGCCACACTGCTAATGATCTAAATACATTACCTCAGATAATACTCATGCCTCTATGAGGAAGATAGTCTTTCTATGCTCACTGCATGAATGAGGATGCTGAGGTTTAGGGAGACTGAACCATTACCCCAAAGCCTTACATCTGGTAAGTGTCAGAGCTAAGGTTTGAACTCAGGTCTGATCCCCAAGCATACCCTTCACCCCTATGCAGTTCTGCTGCTCTCTGCCCATAAGCAGAAAACCTTCATGCTACCACTTTTGGTTTTCTTCCAATATGTTAGCTTTGACAGAGAGCTGCCTTCATCCAAAACCAAATGCTGTCCTTAAAAAGAGTCCTTTCAACATGTAAACATGTCTACCTGTGAACTGAGCTAATGGTCCCTCTTCTTCCAGGACTCAGTTCTCAATTAGTTCATAAGTCTGTCACTGGCTGGTGAAAGATTCATTTTTCAGGAATGCACTTTAGTATTTTGTGAATCAGAGTCCTGGGGTGCACAGCTTTCACAAGGGAAGCCTCTGTGCTACAGCCAACTGCTTTTTCTTCATATTGTGGGGAGTTTGTTTGCTTGGGGGGATTTTTGGATCAATTTGGTGTTAAGATTTTGGGATGGGATATAAAGGGAGCTGAGAAGTCAGGGGTATAATATGCTACCCTATTAAATAAGACATTGTTAGAAGTATTTTTAAAACCAACAAGTTACTATTATTGAATGAAAGAGGAAGAAAGGGAGGGAGGGAGGGAGGGAGGAAGGGAAGGAGGAACTGTTGGAGAAGTATGCAATACATATTTCCAGTTACAGATATTATATCAACATATATCACTCCAAAAGGTCTATTTAAAGCTCTCCTGATATTTGGTGAAAGTATAAAAACACTACAGCCATTTTGAAGGATCATGTACTTGTATGTGCAACATTTCTATATATGCATATCCTTTGACCCAGTAATTCCATTTTTAGAATTAGATAGATAATGTATGCACAAACATAAATGTAAAATAATATGCATTGTTTTAGCATTGATTAAAACATATAGCTTCCGTTCTTGCTTCTGTCCTTTCCATTCTCCACTGCAGGCTGTGTGATCTTAAAAAAAAAATGTTGATCAAGTGACCAACCCCTGCCCCCCATCCCTGCCCTGGCTGCTGTGTGAAATGCAGTGGCCTCCTTATATTGCAAATTCTAAATATAGAACAGTACACCTTATTAGTGGTAAATAATCTGTTGTTGCAAAGTATATTTGTATAAATATAAATATACACGTAGACCCTGTTTTCCCTAGACTAGCTCTTAACATACAGCTTTTATAAAATAATCTTTTTTTTATTCAATTCACATATTTTTAAAGTGTGCAATTTTGCCAGAGACTATATTAGGGGCTGGAGATATAAACATTAAAAAATATGTAAAGATAATATTCTCATATAATTTATTGTATAGAAACTCATACTTATTTTGTTTTACTGTTCAAATTAGTATACTGTAAATGGCATTTTGAGGGTACAGTTCTATAACTTTTAACACAGTGTAGAGATTTTTGTAATTGTTACTGCACTTAGGAAACAGGATAGTTCTATTATGCAAAAATCTCCTTTGTGCTAATCCTTGGCATTTACTCTTCTTATCCCTCACCTTTAGCAACCAGGGCTTTGTTCTCCAACCCCACAGATTTTTTCAAGAATGTCATTTGATGGATTCATATCTATGTAATAGATATTACATGTCTATGTAATGTTTAGAGGCCAGCGTTTTTTCACTCAGCATGTTATCCTTGAAATAAATCCAGGTTTTTGCATATATTAATGGTTTATACCTTTTCACTGCTAAGTAATATTCTGTTACATGAATGTACCACAGTTCATTTACTCATTCACTTATCTGAACATGTATGGGTTATTCCCAGTTATGGATTATTATAAATAGAGCTGCTATAAACAGTACTTATATGTTTTTGTGTGAATAAAAGTTCTCATTTCTCTGGGTAAAACCCGAGACTACAATTGCTGAGCTACAGGATAAGCACATTTAACTTTGTAATAAACTGTAAAAATGTTTTCCAAAGTGACTGTACCACTTTACAACATCACCAGCAAAACATGAGAAATCCTTACTTTACAAATCCTTGCCAGCAATAGATATTGCCAATATTTTTAATCTTATGCACTCTACTATGTGTTTCAGTGATATCTTATCTCAGTTTTAATTTGCATTTTTCAAATTGTTACTGATACTAAACATCTTTCCATACACTTATTTGCCTTATGTATATCCTCCTTAGTGAATTTTTATTCAAAATTTTTCCTATTTTTTTAATTGGGTTCTTTTCTTGTTTTTGAGTTTTGAGAGTTCACTATATATTCCTGATACCAGTCCTTTGTCAGAAAGGTGATATAAAATTATTTTCTCTCAGTTTATCCCTTGACTTTTCCTTGTTTTAATGGAATCCTTTGCAGTTAATTCTTTTTTAAAAAATTAAGTCAAATTTATCTTTTTTGTTTCAATTGTGCTTTGGTGTCAAGTACATAAACTTTTTAACTCACCAGGACATGAATACAAGGTGGGGCAACAGTAGGTTTACAGTTGTCCCTAAGGAAAATAATACAATAGTTGATAACTAATAATACAAGAATAAATTCTGTTTTGCATACTCATAACTGTACACCTACTTTTGCCGCACCCTATGCTTTCTCCAAGCTTTTTCTTCAAAATTTTATAGCTTTTCATATTACATTTAGATCTATAATTCATATTGAATTAATTTTGAATTAAAGTATGAGACCTAGGGTGAGGTTCATACATTATGCATATGGATTTCCAATTGTTTCAACACCATTTATTGAAAAAAATATTTCTCCCTTGTTTTGCACCTTCTCCAAGATTTGATTAAGTAGTATGTCATTGTGGGTCTATTTCTAAATCTCAATTCTGTTCCATTGTTCAACATGTCTACTCTTTGCTAATTCTACCCTATCTTGATTACTCTCAAAATGATAGGAAATAAATATGTTTACTTAAATTTATTCTTTATTTTGAATAGTCTAGTTCCTCTGTTTTTCCATGTGAGTTTAAGAATCCTTATGTTTACATCCACAAAAAAATATGCAGGGATTTTGATTTGTATTTTGTTAAATCTTTAGGCCAGTTTGTGGAGAATTAACATTTTTACTGCCTTGAGTCTTCTAATCCATAAACACAGTATGCCTCTCTATCCATTTAGATATTTTATTAGTTTCATGAACAGTTAGTAGTTTTCAGGATAAAATTCTTTACTAGTTTTTTTATTTATACCTAACTATTTCATTTGTTTGAAGCTACATCAAATTAAAAAGCTTCTTCATGGTTAAAGAAACCATCACCAGAATGAAAAGAGAAATGACCATATGGGAGAACATATTTGCCAATAATATATTGGACAAGGGTTTGATCTCTAAAATATATAAATAACTCATATAACTCAACACCAGGAAGGAAAACAATCCAATTTAAAAAATGGACAAAGGACATGAATAGACACTTCTCCAAGGAGGACATACAGATGGCCCATGAACATATGAAAAGATGCTCAACATCACTAGCCATCAGAGAGATACAAATTAAAACTATAATGAGATATCACCTCACACTGCTCAGAATTACCATTATTAATAAATCAACAAACAACTGCTGGTGAGGACGTGGAGAAAAGGGAACCCTTGTGCACTGTTGGTGGGATACAGACTGGTGCAGCCGCTGTGTAAAAAAGTATGGAATTTCCTAAAAAACAAAACAAAACTGAAAGTGGACCTGCCTTTTGACCCAGCAATTCACTGATGGAACTATACTCTAAGAATCCTGAAATATTAATTGAAAAGAATTTATGTACTCCAATGTTCACAGCAGTGCTATTTACAATAGCCAAGTGCTGAAAACAGCTTAAGTGTCCATCACTAAATAAGTGGACAGAAAAACTATGGTGCATTTACACAATGGAATACTATGCAGCAGAAAGAAAGAAGGACCTCTTACCTTTGGGGACATAATGGATGGAACTGGAGATCATTATGCTAAGTGAAATAAGCCAGTCAGTGAAATAAAAATACCATATGATATCACCTATAAGAGGAACCTAAGAAACAAAAATAACTAATGAGCAAAATAGAACCATAGGGATGGAAACATGCAACAGACTGACAGTGACCAGAGGGAAGGTGGGAGGGGGATAATGGTGGAAAGAAGGGGAAAAAACTAGTCAAAGAACAAGTACAAATGACCCACAGACATTGACAACAGTGTGCGGATTGAGTATGGGAGTGGCAGATGGGCTTGGCAGAGGAGGGCAAAGGGAAAAATTGGGACAACTATAATAGAATAACAATAAATTTTTAAAATGAAGTTATTGCAAATAGTTGTTTTGTAAGTTTTGGATTCCAAATGCTCTTTGTTAGTAGATAGATGTATGATTAATAGTTTTATCTTGACTTTGATTCCTGGGACCCTAGTAAACTCACTTACTAGTTCCAAGAGGCTGGAAGAGCTTTCTTGTAATTTTCTAAATTATCATATTGTCATAAATAGGTACACTTGGATTTCTTCCCTGATCAGTATGCTGTGTTTCTTTTTCTCACTTTATTTCACTGATCAAGATTCCCAGGATACTATTGCCTGGGGGTGATGAGAGTAGACCTTATTTTTATGTTCCTACTCCAAGGGAAAGGACTTTCAGGCTTTCACTGTTAAGTTTAATGGTAACTATAGGGTTTCTAGTAGATGGCATTTATCAGTTTGAGAAGGTTCCTTGCTATTTCCAGTTAGGTAATGCTTTTGTCATCAGTTTATAATCACTTTTTAAAAAAAATATTTTTATCAGATGCCCATCAGTAAATGAATGGATCAAAAAACTATGGTACATTTACACAATGGAATTCTATGCAGCAGAAAGAAAGGAGCTCCTACCCTTTGCAACAGCGTGGATGGAGCTGGAAAACATTATGCTAAGCTAAACAAGCCAGGCAGTGAAAGACAAATACCATATGATCTCACCTTTAACAGGAACCTAAATAACAAAACAAAGAAACAAGCAAAATATAACCAAAGACACTGAAATAGAGGACAGGCTGATGGTGACCGGAGGGGAGAGAAGAGGGAATTTAAGGGGGACAGTGGGAAGGGTTCACAGGAACAAACTTAAAGGACACATGGTCATAGACTAAGGGGAGGGTGGTAATGGGAGGAAAGTGGGGAGGGTGGGAGGGGGGACTGGATTGGGAGTAAAAAGGAGAAAACCGTATTTGAACAATGATTAAAAAAATAATAATAATTAAAATATATTTGTATCATTAGTTTATATGATATGTGCTATTTTCATCTTTATTATGTTAATATGGTGAATTACATTGATTTTTCAAATATTAAACCAGCCTTGTATTCCTGGGGTAAGCCACACTTGGTTGTGCTATATTATTTTTATTATATATTGCTTGACTTGATGCGTTAATATTCTGTTGAGAATTTTTTGTCTGTTTTCATGAGGAAAACAGTTTGTTTTTCATGAGGAAAATAGTTTGTTTTTCTTGTACATCCTTTGCCTGATTTTAGTATCAGGTTAGTTCTGGCTTTATAAGAATAGTGAGTCATATTACCTCCTTTTCTATTTTTGAAAGAAATTGTAAAATATTGATGTTTTTAACATGAAATGTTTGGTAGAATAACCACTAATATTATCTGGATTTATAATTTTTTGTTTTAGAAGATTAGTTTAACCTTTTTGGGTGAGTTTTGGTAATGATTTTTAAGGAATTAGTCTGTTCCATCTAACCTGTTGAATAAATGTGCATAGATTGTGATATTTCCTTATTACCTTATTAATGTATGTATTTTAAAATTTTTGTCATCTCATTTTTTGTCTATCAATTTATCAATTTTTTATATTTTAAAAAGATTGATTTTATTTTGTTTTCATTGCTCTTCAATTTCCTTTTTTTATAATGCTTATTGTTTATGCTATTACAGTTCACCCAGTTTTTCCCCTTCACCCCCTCTGCCCATCCTTCCCCCCACTTTCATAGTCAATTTTCAATTTCATTGATTTCTGTTCTTATAATTAATACTTCCTTATTTTTGTTTGCTACTCTTTTCATTTGTTTTGCTCTTTATTTTCTAATACACCCTTACTAGTGTATCTTCAGAGATAAATAATAATAATAATAATAATAATATATAATCTAACTTTCAGGTATAGCTTACTCTTACATATGGTGGGTTTTATTCATTTACAAAATATATCACCAGAGAAAGGTCACCTTGGCCTCTCCTTCATTAGTGTTTGGCCAAGAAAAGTGACCAGTCTAGTATATCCAGTATGTACTTGTTACCCAAACCACAGAAAAGTTCTACAACTTTGTCTTCAAATCATATGCTAATGATAACAACAGTTAATAGTCTGAATAAGTTCTCTGTATGCCAGTTATGAGGTTAAACTCATTCTTTTTATGACATGATTCTACTAGATCTTTGAGATGTACAGATTTTGGGTGGTTCCCACCATGACCTCCACCTCCTGGTATCCCTGCCTTTGTGCATGCTCCTCCCTTCAAGTAGGCACAGGACCTGAAACTTGCTTCTATCCAAAGGCATATAGAAAAGGGGATGGGATGTTTGTGAAAACAGATATGATGTGTTATTATATAATGTTATAATACCTTTTTTGCTTGGTCTCCCTCCCCTTCCATTCTTTCCATTTCTAGCTTGAAGAAGTACTGTATTTCACCATGTATAATGCACACCCACTTGTTTTGTGCCATTATACATGGGATTATTATACCCATGGTATGTAATCATTATACCCATGTGTAATATACATCCTTATATGTATAAGGATTTTTTCCCTAAAAAAATTGGACAAAAACATTCATTACATACAGCAAAATATGGTAAGCTACTGTAACAGCTGCAACAAAATTCTGCCAACAATCTAAGAGAGTTTGTAAGCAGACCCTGCTCCAGGCAAGACTCTGATGAGAACCCAGTCCTGGCAGATGCCCTGATTGCAGTCTCTGAGAGCCTGAGTAGAGCACCCAGCTAAGATATACCCAACTCCTGGCCCACAGAAACTGTGAGATAATAAAAGTGTGTTATTTTAAACCTCTAAGTTTGTGATAATTTGTTATGCAGCGTAGAACATGAATACAACCTTTATGAAAGCTCTATGAGGCAAGTATTATTATTATCTCTATTTTTCAGATGAGATAATGAAGATTCTTAGGATAATCAATTACCCAAAGTCATACATTTTGCAAAGTATTGAGCAGGAATTTCAACTTATAAACCTTTGATTCCAAAAACTGTGCTATTAATAACCATTAATAATAATACTGACTCACCTCCATGGTCCTATGGCTTATAGAAACATTGAATATTAAGACTGTTAACACATTATTGTCGATTGAAAATTGTTCAACAAACTAGTAAAAGAAGAGCTAGGCTGTTGTTCATTGGAGAATAACCTTTTCCCCACTGCTTTAAAAATACATCAATGCACTTGTCACAAATATAAAATAATTGATGTGGCATAAAAGCCCCATCAGGATCCTAACCCTAGCTACTTTTCCTACCAGTCACCTCTCTGCCTTCTCTTTCCAGCCTTCATTTAGCTGTCTTTTCTTCAATATGCTGAATTCCTTGCAGTTGTGCAGATGCATCACAATTTCAGTTCACTTTAGGTATTTTTACTTAATTTTTGTCAAACTGTCCTCTTTTTTGTCTTTACATGTCTAACTCTTTCTTGGCCTACATCTGTCAGCTTAGACAATCCCTCCTCCAGGAAGCCTTCCCTGCCTTACTTCTCTTGACTATGAGTTCCCATTGAATCCTTAACTTCTCTGACTAGCACATATTATACATTATTTAAGTCATCTGCTGGCTACTCCCAGAAGACTGTAAATGCCTTGAGGAGATGGTCTAGGTCCTTTGTGCTATTAAATGTCAATGCTTGGTACAGGGGCTGATATAGAAGAGGTAGTCATAGCCATCAGCAAAATGCATGTTGGGAATCTCCAGAAACCTCCCTATCTGCATTACTTTACAAGTGAGTAGAGTACTGCGTACAGAATCACCTAATGGCAGCTGCACTGGCATTCCACCAACTCACACAAATTGCATTTTCTGTGTATTCCCATAGCCTTTGACTGGTGTCATGGGTTGATTATTCTTTTTCTTAAAAGATTCAGTTTTAAGCTTTAATAGACTCACTGAATGGAAATGTACAGTAGGTGAGAACAGCAACACATCCAGAGCTTAGCTCTTTATTGACTACTTATTTGCTTGTGAAGTGAGGCTTCATGTCCATAAATAGGTTTAGGAGGAGAGGCTGGGAAGAGTAGAGAGTTTGGTGTACATGACTACAATGTTGCTGGCCCCACTGGGAACCATAGCCACAAAATATAATATCTTTGCCTCAAAAGTACTTTGGATGATTCCTCATGACTTGTTAAGGGTTATTATTCCTCACCTCTAGGTTTTCAGAGGCAGATAGAGTAGTGGGGATAGTGAGGATTGATTGCTTAGCTATCTGAGTTTTATTACTGTCTGGACATCTATGAAGGTGATGAAAATAAATGTAGACCTAATATGTGGCTGGTGAATAGGACACATATGTGAACCTATGGTGTGTCACATGGAGAAGGGAACTTTAGAGATCATTGCTGCCTGTACCTCAATGAACACACAATAGTTCCCGAGGATTGAGTGCTGTTGTAAGGATTACATGAAAGGAAGTATATGAAGCATTTAGTGCAGTGTCTGGCACTCAGTGGTTGCTCAATAAATGTGAGCTTTTATTATCATTACTCTTAATGAAAAGCTGTTACAATGTTAAGTCCTCAATAAATTACATTGGCCATTGTTGCCACCATGGTTATTTTATGTTTTGCTTAGTGTTTCCCAGGGTAGATATTTAATAAATGTGGTAGGAAATATCTAAGACAGCCCCCAGTGATCCCTTTTTTCATGGGACTCCCTCTGTTAAAGATGGGCTAGATTAACTGATTATTTCCAATGAAGAAAGTAAGCACTAATGATGGGATGTCACTTCTAAGATGAGGTAATAAAATGACTGTGTTATATATTTTGGCATTCTCTCTCACCCTCTCTTGAATTTCTCACTCTGATAATGATGCAGCCTTCTAGAGAAGTCCATGTCAATGGTTGAACAGTAGAATTTCTGAGGCTCACCTATAGCCACCTATGAGGGCTCAGAGGTGGATCTTCCCTAGCAGAACCTGGAAATGACTGTTGTCCCAGCTAACACCTACCAAAACTACTCAACAAAGATGTCCCTGGATCCTGACCCACAGAAATTGTGAGATAATAAGTATGTGCTATTTTTAATCAGTAAGTTTTGGTGTAACTTGTTACAGAGCAACAGATAACCAAGACAATAGTATCAGCACATATTTTCCATTAGAATGGAAGTTCTGTGAGTAGAACTTTTACATATCTTATTCACTGCCTCATATGTCTTATATCAGCATTCCTGGCACATAACCAAGTGCTCAAAGATATTTTTCTATGAAGGATCAGGGCCATTCTAAAGGTTCATCAACATGGAAAGACTTAGTCCCCACTGGGAGCTTTTCCTCACTAATGTAAAGGAAGCATACCATTTTTCTTCATAAAAGGCATAGCAACAAATGCTTAAAAATGATATAAATTTGGACCTTATTTGTGGATCATTGTGGAATATATGATTTTGAAGCAAATGTTTTGCTATAGTCTTCTAACACTTATCCTATTTGTAACCTCAAAACCCAACTCCAATTCCTAACAGCATCATCTTCAAAGTCAAGTGACCCTTCCAGTTTTTCAAATTATAGTTTGCTCAAAAGCAAACCAACCAACAAATAGGGTATATTCATCAATCAGCTTTGGCTGTGTAAAAAGCACAACAGTTACCATACCAAAACCTAAGATAGCAGTTAAGAAAGAGATGGGCACATAAACAGAAAGGAAGCTTTTCTAGACAAATATCAAGGTGTTCCATATGGTTAAACCCCAAATTAGGGTGGAGAATGGAAAGGAAAAAACTACAAGGTCTCTTATTCCACCCAGACAGGGAAGGAAGGGAGAGACACATCTCAGTCTTCAGGAGACTGTGCCAATGATGAATAGGTGTTTCTGAACCATTCAAATGGCAGAAGAGAAGGATCTTGGGCTAGAGGAGATGAGTATATGTTACTCGGTTTCTCAGTAGGCCCGTGGCGTTGCCTTCATTTGGAACTGTGTTCCAGTGCTAATTTTCACAGTGCCTGACTGCTTCTTAAAATGAATAGCACTCACTGATGCTTTGATGCAGACTGCATGGTCCATTTCTATGCCATTATTAAAGGGTACAATGATCCTGTACTTCCTTCCAGCTTAGAAATTTAGAGCTGTTAGATATATAACCTTGGATCTCCATAGAAAAATGGCAGCTCCCCCAAAGTTACATATTTTTCATATTAGATTGGACATAAAATGCCCAAAACATGTGTATAGGTACATGTACACACGTACACAAACACACCTGCACATCTGTTTCTTAATTGTTTTGTATTTTGCAACTTTTTGAAAAGATTTTTATTTATTTATTTTCAGAGATCAGGGAAGATAGGGAGAAAAACATTTGATGAGAGAGAGAAACATCCATCAGTTGCTTCTTGTAAGCGTCCTGACTAGAGGGACCAAACCCGCAACCCAGGCATGTGCCCTGACCAGAAATGGAACCAGTGATCTTTTGCTTTGTAGAGGAACACCTAGCCAACTGAGCCACTATGGTCAAGGCAGTATTTTGCAACTTTTTGAATACTACATAAGGAATGCTTTACCTCTGAAAATGAACTTGTCTTTTATGTACAATTAAGAGTTGAAAATTCAAATGTTTTCCTTCCCCTGACTTAAAGTGGCCTCAGTCTGAAGTGAGGAACCATTTTGCCAAATTCTAAGTAAGAGTTGTTTGGCTCATAAAGCTCATCAGTGTCTTATAACTTTCCAATTGTGGTTTTTTACATCCTTGGTTGGGTTTATTCCTAGGCATTTTATTCTTTTTGAAGCAATTGTGAGTGGGATTGTTTTCTTAATTTCCCTTACTGTCAGTTCATTATTGGCATATAAAATGCAACTGATATCTGAATATTAATTTTCTATCCTGCTACTTTTCTGAATTCATTTGTCAGTTCTAGCAGTTTCTTGATGGAATCTTTGGGGTTTTCTATGTGTAGTATCATGTCATCTGCAAATAAAGACAGTTTTACTTCTTCCTTTCCAATTTGGATGTCTTTTATTTCTTCTTCTTTTCTAATTGTTGTGGCTGGGAGTTCCAGTACTATGTTGAAAAGGGGAGATGAAAGCAGACATTCCTGTCTTGTTCTCAATACTAAGGGGAATGCTTGTCATTTTTGTCTATTGAGTATGATGCTGGCAGTGGGTTTGTCATATGGCCTTTATTATGTTTAGGTATGTTCCTTCTAATCTCACTTTGCTGAAAGTTTTTATCATAAATAGGTGCTGGATTTTATCAAATGGTTTTCTACATGTATTAATATCATCATGTGGTTTTTATACTTTATTTTCTTTATGTGGTGAGTCACATTTATTGATTTGTGAATATTGTACCAACCTTGCATTCCCAGAATAAATCCCATTTGATTATGGTGTGTCTTTTTGATGTATTGCTGTATTCAGTTTGCTAATACTTTGTTGAGGATTTTAGTGTCTATGTTCATCAGGGATATTGACCTATAATATTCTGTGTAGTGTCTTTATCTTGTTTTGGAATTAGGATAATGCTGGCCTTGTAAAATGAGTTTGGGAGCCTTTCCTCCTCTTGAATTTTTTGAAATAGTTTGAAAAGGAGAGGTGCTAATTCTCAGAATGTTGCTAAAATTCACCTGTGAAGCCATCCAGTCCAGGGCTTTTGCTTGCTGGGAATTTTTTATTAGTGCTTCAGTTTCACTAGGCACAATCTGTCTATTCAGATTTAGTCTTAGAAGATTGTATGTTTCCAGGAATTTATCTATTTTGACTAGGTCATCCAGTTTGTTGGCATACAGTTCATAGAGAGAGAGCAGGATGACAGCTAGCAGTTTGGGAGGAGTAGGTTATGGGGTGGAGGGACTGAACAAAAAGAAAAAGAGATTCATGGATATAGACAACAGTGTGGTGATTGCAAGAAAGGCATAAAGGGACTAAATGGTAAAGGAAAAAACACAACAAAAATTATTTCCAAAAGCTCATCATATATTCATCATTTGTCAAATGTTACAAATTTACTAAGCAGTCACCATGTGAATGGCACAGTGTAATTTTTTTTAATGGTTCAAGGCTTCTACTTCTAGAATTATATCCTATATTAAAATTTACCCATGCACACAGAGATGCATGTCCTTAGATGTTCATATAGCATTTCTATTAATGAGTGAGTAACTATGCAAATACATGAGGACACATCCATAACATACAGAATCAGGTAGTCTTAATAGAGCAAAATAATCTACACTTTTGACATGAAATGATCTCCAAAATGTATTCCTTGAGTGAAAGGGATACTGAATCAAAAGAAACTGTATTGGACGTTCCTCTAGGCTAAAATAATATCAGCAATGACACATGTTCCCACCTAATATATCTGTAGATAGAAAGTGATAGGTATCTAATAAACATGTAGATAGTGTGTTAGTGGCATGAGGTCAACAGGAAAGGAATGGAGTAGTGGGGTAAAGAAGGGCTTTTACCATTTGTTTGTAAGCACCTTTACTGCCTAGACATTTTACCACAGTCTTTTTCTCTCAAATATGTGATCAAATCATACATCTAAATCCAAAAATGGTAAGGGTCTATGGAACATTATTCTTACTGCAAAAGGTAGTAAGCTATACTTTTGAATCTCCATTCCAATCAACCCAATAGAATAGTATTAGGACTCAAGGGCCCCTCAGAGCTCAGTTTTGAATTGACTGTAATTTAGCATTTCCTAGAAAATGTGTATGTGTGTGTGTATAATATATATATTATACTCTTTTTAAATAATTTGTATTGTTGTTCAAGTACAGTTGTCTCCATTTTTCCCCACCACTCCCCCCTGCCCAACCCATACCCACCTCCCACCCTCAAAAGTGCTGGTGAGGATGTGGAAAAAAAGGGAACCTTAGTAGACTGTTGGTGGGAATGCAGACTGGTGCAGCCACTCTGTAAAACAGTATGAAATTTCCTCAGAAAACTAAAAATGGAACTGCCTTTTGATCTGGCAATTCCACTGCTGGGATTATACCCTAAGAATCCTGAAACACCAATTCAAAACAACCTATGCACCCCAATGTTCATAGCAGCACAATTTATAATAGCCAAGTGTTGGAAGCAACCTAAGTGCCCAACAATAAATGAGTGGATCAAAAAATTTACACAATGGAATACTAGGCAGGAGAAAGAAGGAAGGAGCTCCTATCCTTTGTGACAGCATGGATGGAACTAGAGAGCATTATGCTAAGTGAAATAAGCCTGTCAGTGAAAGACAAATACCATATGATCTCACCTATAAGTAGATCATAATCAACAACAACAACAACAAAAAAACAAGCAAACAAGTAAAATATAACCAGAGACATTGAAATTGAGAATAGGCTGACAGTAACCAGAGGGGTTGGGAGAGTGGATAACTGGGGGAAAAAGGGAGGAGGATCATCAAGGAACATGTATAAAGGACACATTGATATATTTAATTATTCATTTTGTCAGGTGTTTAAAGTCTTCTCTGTATGAACATAAATGAGTTTGGTTCACCCTTGTATTCATCAGCAGTGGTGAGCCCTGGAGAGTGAAAGAACTCATTGGAAGGTATGGTCTCTGATTTCATTCTTTTCCCAGAAATATCAGTTAAGTAGCATTTTATTGCTATCATCACCATTATTTCTGTTATTACTACTACTTGTATTATAAAAATAATAAAATAGAGACCTAAAAAAGATGACTGATCATTGTCATGCAAATAAACGGCAGAAACAAAGCTGAGATGTGGGGTTTCTGAATCAAGGGGCTATGAGCTTACCATTTTGACACACGCGCACACATACACACACAGAGTTTATATATTGAGCCTTACTTTAAAAGAACCTTGAACTGTCAGAGTCAAGATTGTTTAAAAAAAAATCCCATAATAGTGTGCATGCAGCTACTAAAGTTCCTGATCTTGAGAGTAACTTAATGGACAAAATACTTTAAGAGGGCTCATTTGTTGAATGTGTGCAAGATAAATGGAGCATAAAGACAAAGGGAAAGTTTTGGTGATTCTGATTTCTCCCAATCAGAACTCTAATAATTTAAGATTTTGTGTAACGCATAAAAGCATGCTATATATTTGGTCCTAATGAAATCTCTCATTTCTTTTTGCCCCTCTCTTCCTCTCTTCTTTTGTCTCATATGAAGTACATTTTTTATAGGTTGAGCTATATCTGTCCTTCAAGGGTTAAACCTCCAAGAATGCAGGAGAGAAGTCAGTTTATCAATTGTGAATGAGAACACTTAACAGTACAGGCTAACTCAACCATCAGCGGCTTTTCAGTTTGGCTGATCAATTTATACATGTGGATGTTAGCCCTGGAATTATAAAGCTGATTTCCCTCCTTTGAGGAAAAAAATCAAATAAATTTGCCAGCACCTTGAAGATAAAAAGGTACAAAGTAACAACCAGAATAGTTTTATAGAGACCAACTCCTTTCAGATTAATCTAATCTTCCCCAGTAGAAAAAGTTTTATATGAGGTGCAGGTAGGAACCATTTTTATCCAAGCAAATACTCAGTAATTTACTCCTAAAACTCCCAGGAAACCCAGGCATTTCTTCATCTGGTTTAAAACACTGGGGACAAGCTGGTAAAGCTGATATATTCAGCAACTCTTCTATCCCTCACTACCCCTCCCTCCCACAACAGAATTGTACTGCACACAGCACACATTTAAAAATGTAATATAATCAAAGGAAGCATTATTCTTACAAAGGCTATTAAAAGAGCTAAGTAAATTCATACAGTATAATAAAAATGATGTATTTACTATGAAGAAAAAATGGTAGGGAAAATAGTGCAGCTCAGCTCCATCTGCAAAATCAGATTCCCATAGAATATTAATCTTCATTGATTAGCTGAGTAGAAAAGCAAAGCTTTACACTTTCACTTTTACAATGTAAGTTAATTCAAATGCTTCAATTTGACAAAGCCCCATCTGATCACATTGAATTCCTTAATACTGAGCCTTGCAGAATATTCTACTTGCTTCTTGAAATCATCAATTTATGTCCAACAACATCTGTAGGAAAATGAGACTTGCCAAATGTCTCAAGATAGGGAACAACAGTTTCATGGCTGTTTGAAAAGAGCAGTTTTTCATAACCTTTTTTTTTTTTTGCACCTTCCCCTTCTGGGAGAATAAGAAAGGAATGAATACTTTGCCCCAGAAATACTGTACGATCCCTCATTTCAGGGGGCAATTCAAAACTTTGGTGTCCATCCACAACCAAAGGTTAAGAACCCTAATTTTATATCACCAGTGCCCCTGGGAACAATCACCACATTCTTTATCACTCATTGCTGTTTGGGGACTAGGATAAATGCAGGTAGACATTTCAGTCTTCAGTCACTAATATTTCTCCTGACACTATTACTTTGTCACATTATTTTTACAATCATAAAAATGCCCGAAATTTTGTGTGTAGACTATTAATGCCAGTCTCTATTTTGTCAGGCCTTTGCATCATTTAACTATAAGTAGTGGATAGCATTTAGGATTTTTTGTGTCCCAAATTAGTACTTCAAATGTCATCAAACAACTAGACTAATCTTTGTGTATAGAGATCTCTACTATCTATTAATAGTGGAGCTCCTGAAGGTCTTGAATTTTAGAGCTAGAATAACTAACTGTACATGCTCAGCTTCTCTGCAATCCTTAGCCTTACATTAATTTGTTCAAATCTTAGCTCCACCCATACTTGCTATGATGGGCAAGCAGCTTGATCTGTCTGCCCCTGTGTCCCCAGCTGTGAAGTGGGGATAATGTTATTAATTATTAATAATTGGTTTCTAAATATCCAGGTGAATGAGAATTCCTCTGCTCTTATGACCTGATCAGAGATATTCATTTTACTCTTCAAGTTTCCTCAATAATCCTTATCACAGTTTATAAGTATGTATTTGTCTGTGAAATTGTTTGACACGTGGCATGAAATTAAAGGTTCAGTGAGGGCAGCGACTTGGTCTCAATGTTTCCCTATCACATGCTAAGAATGTAGCAAATAAAATGTGTGTTCCCAAAGAAAGTGTCAGTTCATATTTGTTAAATAAATAAATGGATGAATGGATAGATGGATGGATGAATGTAACTGCCCACGGGGCTCACCTCAATTTTTTTTCTGTTTGGAATGAGCCTCCACTTTTTTACTCACTCCTTGAATATACTGGTGTTTTTTAATAAAAAAAGGCAATTCCATCCCTATATGACTGTCATTATTCTTAGGGTCCCTGCTCCTAAGTCTGGACTCAAGATCTTTGGGTTCTGAAAAGTTCTACTACCACCTTTTCCAGCTTCCAACCACAGAGACCCTCCCCTTTTGAGCTGAGTCATCCTGTCCCAACCCTGTTCACAGATGGCCACTCTCAGTGTCCCAAAGGAGCATCACCTTCCAGGTGGAATGTATCCAATTGGGGGCATCACCTTCCTTCAGGGATCCATCTTGATTTAGGTTTCCTACAAGCAGTTAATACATCATTGATTTCATTGGCAGTAGGTGAATCTGATGAGAGGACTTGTTTTCAGGAAGACCCCATTCTGTTTGTTTCTTTCAGGGTATGGTAAAGACAGAGTCAGAATAGCAACCTGAGGAGACTTTTATATAAAATAATGATAAGACTCCCAAAGATAAATATTTAAAAATCTATGTGCTTCCTTATCCTTTACTTACTTTATATATTTATCTATTCTTACAAAACTAGTTTTATAAAACTAAAAATCCAATACATGCACATTATAAATTTTAAAATAATTTTAAAAGGTCACCCTTTGTCCATCCCAGCTTCCCTGACCAGGGATAACTTCAACAGTGTCTGTTGTGCCTGTATACAGCATATTTATGGTTCTTTTTCCATCCTATTGACAAATGGAAGCTCACCACATATGCTGTTGTGCTCCTTGCTTTATTCCCCCTTAACCATATGTCTAAGAGTTTGTCAATGTCAGCGCAGATGATTCAACTTCATCCTTTTCAGAAATGCACAGTATTCAATCAGAAGTATGTATTGTATCATGAGTTGTTCAATCAGCCCTACCTTGATGGGCATTTAGGAACAACCAACAAGACTACATGAGTTTCATTATATAGG
This sequence comes from Phyllostomus hastatus, assembly GCF_019186645.2. Lineage (NCBI taxonomy): Eukaryota > Metazoa > Chordata > Mammalia > Chiroptera > Phyllostomidae > Phyllostomus > Phyllostomus hastatus. The sequence goes on from NW_025334030.1 coordinate 1,465,898, forward strand.
TATCTTTGTGCACATAGGTGAGTATACCTCTGAGATAAATTTCTACGAGTACAATTAAAGAATCAAACAGGATGGGCATTCTTCATTGTAATAGCTATTGCCAAACTGTGTTATTAATTTAAATTCCTATACACTGGGTTGGCTTCCATATTTTATAATCTATTAATAATATATTAAACAATTCCAGTAAACCATGCTCAAACACACAAACACATATGGGCAAATATAGAGACTGAAGAAATTATCTTGTCCTCCACTATATACCCAGTACAGGAATATCTAATTTTATTGTACTTCACAAATATTGCATTTTCATCAACATTAAGGCAAGATACTCCAAAAATAAAAAGATTATGACTAGCTGAAGTCTCAGATTATGGTTATCATTTTCTAGCAATAATGTATTTTTAATTAAGGTATGTACTTTTTTAGACGTAATGCTGTTGTATACTTAATAGACTACAATCTAGTGTGTTAATAAATATAACTTTTTTATATACTAGGAAACCAAAAAATTGTGACTTGTTTTATTGTGATATTCAATTTATTGCTTTCACCTGGAACTGAACCCACACTGTCTCTGAGGTATGCCTGTACCTAGAATGATATCTTGGAGATAGTAAGTGTTTAATGAGTTTTTACTAAAGGGATTGATGAATAAATATTATACACAGCCTCTGTATAGTTTAACAACTAAAAGCCATATGTTACATTGCTCTGTATCTTGTGAGTGCTTTCAAAATCTTTAGGAAGCAAACAAAGAACAAACTGTATGTAAGTAAGATATAAATGAAGAAGCTCCTTGTTACTGGTGCGGACTATGAGCATATCTCTGTAAGCACACACATACTTTCCCTTGAACATGAGTTCTCTACTACCTCTTCCCCATGCTTCTGTGTGCAGAGTTGATGTTCATGAAAACTCCAAGGCTCTTCTGTATTAGCAGAATTAAATGATGTTGAGCCTCATTTTAGTAAAATGTACTTTATTTCATTTAATTAGCTGAAAATTGGTCATCCCCAAATCTTATTTCTGGGACCAGAATGACTAAGCACCATAGTCCCTTGCTTTTCCTCTTCCTCACTTTTCCCCATCTGCCCAATCTTTTGTCATTTTTGTCTCTCTTTATCTTTTCTGGGTTAACTGTATATTCCAAAATAATAATGGAAAGAAGAAAAGTGAAGGGACACTCCATATTTTTGTCAGAAAATTCTTCAGTCCTTCAGAGTCAACCAAATGCATGTTCTGGACCTCAATTGTAAAAAAAGAGGTTATTGTTAAGTGACTTTTAATATCCTTTTAAGACACAAAATACGTATGGAAAAAAGATTAGAAGATTTGAATTCTGTGTAGGCCCGATGGCTATAAAAAGAAACCCCACCTACTCCATGTTTCCATTTATATAAAATTCTAGAAAAGGCGAACTAATGTATAGGGACAGAAAGAACATTAGCAGCTGCCTTGGGGAAGGCGGGAGAGAAGGAGCTGGAGGGAAAGATGGCAAAGAGATAGGAAAAAACTTTGGGGGCTTGAAAATGCTCATTCTCTTGATTGCAATGATTGCTTCATGGACACATTTTGTGTACATACATCAAACTTATCAAAGTATATACCTTAAATATGTGCCACTTATTATGTATTCATTAGTCTTCAATAAAAAACAAATACAGTCTCCTGAATAAAGAGGATATTGTATGCAAATGAAAATGTTCTAAGGTAAGGTTTAGCTCTCATCCTGGAGTGCCCCGCTTTCCCAACCTTTTCTGAGCTGATAATAACTGTAGAGTGTGCTATCCTCTTAAACATACTCTCTGTTTGCCTTCTCAGTCCCTGAAAGGAGTCCCCCACCCTGCTCTCTGGTGTCATCTTGTGCCACTCTCTCTTTAGCTTACTATCTTCCAGCCACTCTAACTTTGAACCTGGACATCTCTTTAGGCCACAAAGACTCAGCACTTCCTGCTCCTGTTGCCTAAAATGTTCTTCAATTGGCTCTATGCATGGCCAGTCACCTTAAATATCACCTCCTCCAAGATGACTTTCCTGATTGCTATATTTCCAAATCCTATTTGTGTCCCTCATAGCACTTACCAAGGCTGTCACCATGCATTCATGTATTTGGTTTGCCTGTTTACTGCCTGTGTCTTACAGTGGAATGCAAGCTTCATGTCATCAGGGGTCTTGATCATCTTCTCACTGCTGCATGCCCACTGCCAAGAAGACTGCCTGGTGCATCAGACAGACTAGTTTAATTAATTCATTAGCATTCTATTCCATTTGCTTGTGTATCTGTTTAAATTATTCATCAGACACCTTTTGGAGCATCTGTTCAGATCACTCCCTACCGAATTCACTTTCATAAATTTAGTGCTTCTTGGAGACAGGGATTTTGTTATGAATTCATATGTCAAGGGCCTAGCATGGGGTCCATACATAGTAGGTTTTCAATAAATGTTTGCTGAATTAAGTTATAGCATTACACCAGAAACCAAATAATTATTATTATGCCAGGGCCTTGAGACAAACTGATTTCCAGAGATAAAGTCCTGAAGCATGTAAAAACCCTTACAACATGTAAGCAAAAAGGCAACAGGTAGTCTTCAATCAATAACCTACTAAATCGTAAGGGCTTCCAAAGACTTAAGTTCATCACTGAAAATCACCAGGGGTGTTTTTTCTTTTCCTTATCACCAGAAATGTAAAATGAACAAAAAATTATAAAATATTTCTCAATGTGATTCCTGAATTTGCCAGTTCTCAACTAACTTTACCATGTAATTAGCCAAAGTTACCTATTTTAGGAAGACCAAAATAGTTGAGAGTTATCTCTCTAGATATCAAAACTCACACACATGTGCACTCATACACACACACATGTCAGGTACCTGGTAGTTAAAATCACAATGGAGTGCACAGATTGACTGGGCTCAGGGAACTGAACTATTAGTTCATGGTGCAGTTAGCAATCCTCAGCCAAGAAGTTTCAACAAATACAACCTATATACCAACTACACCTAAATTCAAAATAAATTTAATTTTAAAAATATTAAGAAATAATTCAATAAGAGAATACTAAATAATTCTAAATTTTCTAGAACTTCCTCTTAGTTCCATGAATATCAGAGATTTGTGTTGCAAGAAATGCTACCAGGCAGAATGGTTTCAGGGATTTGCCTGTCACTAGCAAAGACCAAGAGTAGGCACAGCTGCTTTTGCCTAGTATCAGTTGCCCACCTCCACCTGTCTTGAGCAGATCCACACCTACTCCATTCTCAGACCAAATGGTTGTAGATGAGAAGATGAAAGCTCTGGCCCCCATGGGTGGTCATGTGACTCAGACCAGGTCATTCACCATATACTACTACCAGATCAATGTGATTGGCTAACAGATGGGCATACACCCTAAGCTGAACCAAAGAGAGGCAATCCTGGGACTTTTGTTTTTAAAAAAGATATTCTCTTTCTGCTGTTGGTGCTTAGCTAGAAGAAGACAAGTTTGGAGCTGCTGGTGGCCACCAGGAGGAAGGGCTTGTCTGTGACTAAAACCTACATTTAAAAACAAACAAATAAACAAAAACAAACAAACAAAAAATAGAGATAAAGGAAGAAAATAATGTCTCCTTTTTTTCCTTAAGGGAGAGAGAATGATTGAACTTGGGGAATATTATCTGTATTTCTGGGTGCAGCTGTATCTAAAGTCTATCTCTTGGGCTTTTCTGTTTTGTATGCAAATAAATTCTCTATGTGAGATGTTTTCTAAGCCTGTTTGAGTTGGTAATTTTTGCCACTTCCCTGAAAGTAGGCAAGGAAGTACTCAGTAAAAGAGCAAGTGGCTGAAGGAAGTGAATATTAGAGTCTCTTAGTTTATCACGTTTATCTCCATTGATCATGAATGTGTAACAAACATGAAAAACACTTGTCTTTATGCACACTAAGGAGTCAGTGATCTAATAGGTGGAGGTCCTGCCTTCACCACAGAAGTCCAACATTCTTATTCTACTTTTATCATTAATTGTGAAGCCAGGCAAACTGGATCTAGAGCAAGTTACTTTACTTGTTTCCTTTCTCTCTTTTATTTTTTTTTATTTTTAGAGAGGAAAAAACATCAATTCATTGTTCCACTTACTTATGCATTCATTGGTTGATTCTTCTAAGTACTCCAACCCAGGGGTGCAAACTTTGGTGTATCAGGGTGATGCTCTAACCAACTAAGCTACCCAGCCAGGCAAGTTACTCTGCTTTTCTAAATCTCATGTTACTTATATATGAATTAGATGCAGTTCCCCTCCATCTCAAGGTTGAAGCAGCCTATTCTCATCAGAGGGTAATAATCTCCTGATGGGGAAGATGAAAAGTGCTAGATTCATTTAGAAGCTTTTTCAAATTATCCTGATTCTCTCCCATGAGAAGCCATGGGAACTATTGGTACTGCATTATATCCTTGATTCCATTGGAGGGTGTGGGAGGAGAGATGGGGACAAAGTTGAGAGGCTAACAATGCAAAGTCTTCAATGTAGCACCTGACATTCAAGATATTAGTGTTGTTTTTTTATTATTTAACTTGGCTTTAAATTATATGTACATTTAAGATATATATATATATATATATTTATATATCCTAAAATTGCTATTCTGTCAATGTGTAGAGTTGCTTTGTTTAACAGATGATTTTAGCTTTTACATGTGAAGAAACACAAAAGGAAGGTTAAATTCTGTTTTTAGTCTTGTTGTTATTATATAATAGGGTCAAAGTTGTCTTAACTAGCAGATGGTTGGCAGATTCTAAGCATCTATGCATGTTTGAAAGGAAGACTTAGGTCAGCAAACAGGAACAGCTGGGTGTGAGTTCTCACACTTGTGAAGAGCTTTTGCAAATAGTGTCATTGGGTAGTTCCTCATGCCTAGAGTTAAATGCATTTTAGAAAACAGGACTGAACACTTCTCAATTACTGTCCAGAACCTTCAGGGTTTTTTTTTTGTTTTTTTTGCACAAATTCTGATACCACTGCTCTCGCTGATTAGTATGTTTTGTTTAAGGCATATTCATTTATTTACTTATATTTTTAAAATTATTTTAATATGTAAATATCATATATACATAATGCAAATATTAGAAACTACAGAGAAGCGATAGGAGAAAACAGCAATCAGCCATACCAACCACTCTTACTATCTTGGTGTATACTCACACTTTTATTTTTTAATTTTCTAATTTTATTGTTGTTCAAGTACAGTTGTCTCCACTTCTGCCCACCACTCCCCACCACTCCAACCATCCGCACCTCATACTTATAGAAATGAATTGTTGCAAAGCATAGCCTCCATAGACTGATTTTCTGTGTTCAAACTCTGGCTCTCTGTCACCAATTAGCTCATGAATTTTAGGAACTTTTAACCTCACTAGGCTTCATTGTTATAATGTGTATAGTGGGGACAGTAGTTATACCTTCCTTCATATTATTATCTTTAACATATTTCAAATGAGACCTTATTATATATACACCTTTATTTTCTATCTGCAAGTTCTTAACAATATGTTGTGATTGTTTGGCACAGCAATTACTATACTGCATTTCTAAATTCAGTGAGGCTGAAGATGGGCGGTGCATCCTTGTTATCCTTTAAGTTCTGCGTGGAAAAGGGCCACGTCAGCTTCTCTTGCTGTTTTATCCCCAGCATCAGGCTCAATGCCTGACCCTTCATAAGCAATTCTATAAGTGATTATTCACTGCTAAACTGACTTGAGGCTAGGCACATCATAAACTCAAGATAGTTAAATAATTCTGGAAGTCAAAGTTGATACAAATGCAAGAAAATGAGGTCATTGGTTTTTCATCTCCTCTTTAAGAAATCACAACTCAGAACGAAAGAAATGTGTGAATCTTCAAATGATATAACATACTGTAATATCTTGTGCAGAAGGCTTAGAAAACATCCACACTTTTCAGACACAGTGCTTTGCCTTATAATTTTTAGATACAGAGACAATTAGAGAGTGAGGCATGAAAATAAATAAATGGTAGATAGATAAATTAGTAAGTGTGTGCACACAAGTGTGTGTATACCCACAAGCAGAGTTAAGCTCAAACTTGCAACTGTGTCAGGCTCAATATGAGGGCTTAGTCAAGTCCAATATCACAATATACTTGTAGCACTCAATTGAAGTGCATGCATTTCTGGTTTGAAAAGTTCCCTTGAAATTTGACTTTGTTTTCTAATCTCTAAAAAATTGCTGGTTGGGTGATTTTTATTTCTTTGTAAAATGACAAGTGATACTTCATTTTTTAGCAAAAGGTTAATGTTAACTCTCCAAACTTTATACATTGTACTTTCTCCATAAAATAAACTCTTGCATGCTGGTGTGCAAGATGAACAAGAAATGTTCATACTGTTGAAAATAGATGGATTTTGCATTTCAAGGTGACAAGTGCAATGTCAGACCCAATCAATCGATCACTGCATAATTATTATTGCAAATGATCCATATCCATGCCACAAACCTTAAGGGAAATTTAATGAAGCAGTAAGCACATCAATAATAAGATCTACTATAGTCTCTATTAAATCTCATGATTCATAAATATCCTGGCATATTTTATTCTTCCTTTAAATCCTGTAAAGATATCTAAAAAAGTAAATGCTTGAATGCTACCATTTAAGACTTCACCAGAGACAATGTGAAGGTTCTCACTAAGATTTAGGTTCAATATCAGGTCCTTCTTTACGTAAAGACTAGTGGAATCCAATAGTCTGTGGATATATACAGAATAGAGTTCTTGTACAAAATTAAAATTAAAGCAGGCATTTTCATCCACTTACTCAAATTTGAGTTTTTATGGGGAAAGCCCCTTGAAAATAGCAGTTGAACTGAGATCCAATGACCAAGAGTGAGAGGAGTGCTTCTTTTTGAAGAGCAAAAAAATAGCAGGCCTTTGCCTGCCTATGCTGTTTTGTTGTGAGTTAGGAAAAGAACCTGTCCTCTGGGCAGGCCCAGCCCAGTGTGGGTACCAGAATCGGCACCTTATGTGATCTCTGTGCAAAGATAATGGCACTGTTGCCTCTGAGTGGATACAATCCCCAGCAATGGCACAGGGCTTGGGAAGGGGAACAAAGACTGAGTTTCATCCTTGAGTGGATTCCTTGAGGCAGTTTTCCAACCATACGGTCCCTGGACCTGATGCAGACAGACCTTAGCCAAATAGTATTGCTTTGGGAGTCAGAAATTCCAGCACTTTGATTTCTGAGAATTAGCTAAATTGTAAGATCAAGAGGGGCTAGGATACAGTTGGGTTTGGGAGCAGAATCTATGTTTGTCTTTGGTGGCAAGCAAACATTTTTTAGAAAATAGATCATATATTGAATTCCTACTCTATATATCTTAAATTCTTGTGCCCATGAAAGGGATCTTCTAGTAACCTTATAATAAATTTTCATCTTAATCTTAACAACTGCAAAATGTGTCCCTTTTCCATATGCTTCCTCTACAAATGCTTTAGATTATATAAACTTGGGTACGTCATTTCTCCTTCAGAGATTCTTCCACCTAAAATTGCCTTATGTCACTCATAAATATAAATACACTGCTACATTCTATGATTACTATTAACAATGCCCTGAAATGTAACTCAGAGTTTTCCTGCCATCACATATGAGTATTAAGTTTTTCCCCAAATTCTCTTACCTTCAATGAATAGCACATTCTCCAAGCATAATGGTACATCATATCATACATTTCTCCAAGCTAAAGGAGGCTTGGCACAGTACTGACTTAGTTTTTATCTGTGCCACACTGCTACAGAAAGATTAAATTTCTAGCCATGGGGATGGGTCCTACACAGGCCAAGATATGTCTGCATGTGCAGCTCTGACTATCTAATACTGGACACTCGGCTGAACACATCATTCATTCTCTAAAAACTACTGTATCATGATATTATTGGCTTTCATTCTCTTCAAAATGAAAACCTGAAAAATGTTCAGTGTGTTTAGATAACTTAGTATTATATATCCTTGTACATAATATTTTCCCTGTGTTTCTGGTTATTTCCTCAGGAAATAATTCTTCAATGTGTCACAGAGTATAAGCCTCTCTTTAAAAAAATACTTTAAATATACCAGAGACATTGAAATTAAGAACAATCTGAAAGTAACCAGAGGGGAGGTGGGAGGGGATAATGAGGGGAAGGGTTTTCAGGAACAACTATAAAGGACACGTGGACAAAACTCAAGTGGGGGATGGAAGCAAGGGAGGGAGGGAGGTGGTTTTGGATGGGGTGGGGGGGACAGGTGGTGGGGGATAAATGCAGATGAATGTAACTGAAAAACAATAAAACAATTTAAAAAATACTTTAAATTTGCAAACAGGCCTCTAGAAATATTTAGCAGTTCAGAAGTTCTACCAAAAATGCATGAGGATTAGTATTCTCAAACTCTGGCAGACACTCAATATATTATCCTTTTAACAAGTTCAAAGTGACAAAACATTTGTTTTGTTTTGAATTTATTTGACATTGGGGAGGATGAACAAAATGTCCTACATTTATGTCTATTTGATGTTTTCTGTCTGAACTGTGTGCTCACTCTCCTTTGCCCAGTTTGTACATTTTTAAGTTGTTACTGTTCACTTAATTAATATTTATTATGAGCTATGTTTTTAAATATGCAACCTAGTGCCCAACAATAAGAAAATGGATAAAGAAAATTATGGCATATCTAAGTGCTAAAAATAATACAACTTTAAAAATACTTATTTTCAAAAAAATTAGACCATGAGCAAATGTTTCTAAAACAATGTGTATAAAAATATTTTCAGTATAATTCTAAGTTTGAGGGATAAGGATATCCAAGTAAATTCAGATATATTGACATTTAAAAAGGTAAATATACCAAAATATTAACAGTAGTGAGTGACAGGTTAAAAGTAATTAATTTCTTATTTGTATTTCCAAATTTTTACAATATCCAAATATTACTTTTATTTTAGTAAACAAAGTAATCATTGTTCTTTTTCTAAAGAATACTCTTTATGGGATTTTTCTTCTATTCATTTTTCAGAACTCTGATGCCAGGATTCAACATAAATTCACTCCTTTAGAACCCACATTTAAAATATGCTTTTATCTTCTATTTTCTTTACTCTTCATCCTGCTATGAAGTTTTTTTTCTTCAACTGAGAGTTTTATTTAGTAATTAGGGGGGTGAGGATGGGAAGGGTATAAAGTCTGATATTTCAGTTGAAAGCTCTGAAATAGGCACTAAAACAGTCCAATCATATCATCTGTATGCCTCTTCATGTGTCACCCCCATTTTAAACAGGGGTTAATTAAATGGCTGGGATCACACAGAGAGAACCCGGTTCAAAATGAGTTTGCACCTGTGCCTGGCCAGCATCAAAATGCACACTTTTTGAAACTTTTGCCACTGTGCTGGATGGAGGATTCATCTTGCACTGTGCACAGCCTCCCTCATTCTGTACTGACCCATGCACACAAGATAATGTTTGTATTATTTTGTTATAATAATAATGATAATAGTGGTCATAGCAAACTTTTCCCTAACACCTACTCCCTGCCATGTAGGATTTTAAGTACCTTTCTTGCAATACATCATTTGAGTTTCACTACAACCTTTAGTAAAAAGAACTATGCAAGGGTGATGTGCAAAATATTTAACAAGCAATAAGTTTGGACACTGACCAACTGGAAGGAAGCGGCAAATCATCAAAAAGGCTGGAGGCTAGAAGCAACCTGTATGGACACTTGACAATCTGTCTCAATACCAGCCAGGTGGCAACCTCATGCACTAGTGTTAGTTCCATTTTATGGATGAAAAAACTAAGGGTTACACGTATATCAATGTGGTAGAGCCTAATTTTGAATACAGTTCTACCTCAATGCAAAGTCTATCATCTTAACCATTATAATGTCTCATATCCTCAAAGAAATGTGCTATTAATCTGTATATGATAAATGATTGTGGATGCTTAAGAATGCCTATGTGAGTGTGTGTGTGTGAAATCCTGTTTCCTTTATAATGTAAAGTATGCTACATTCGGCTTAACTTTACAAATAAAACATAGCATAAGAATTTTTGCTTATTTCATTGGTTTAAAATATTGAGGGCTTCAGGGAACATGTGAAGCTATCACACATATGAAAAAAGAAATTTCCCTCCCTCTTGTCTTACTCTCAATCCTCCATTAACTAATTGTGTTCCTGCTCTCATTTGTAGCACTGGCCTCTTTGATTAGCCTTTTAATTTAGCCCATTAACAACAGTCTCTTTACTTAAATACTCCATCACTGAGCTCATTTAAGTCAAATGCCCTTGAAGATACTTGAAATGCCTAACAACACTCACTATTATTAAACTGTTTTGTATTTCTGATCACCAACCAAGGGTGCTCAGCTCCCAGACAGAGCAGGCTATTGTGTAAAGCACTGTGATTTATTCACAGCTTTTCCACCCTTTCCCCCAGCTCTGCAGGGGACCTCGGAGTTTCAATATATCTCACATTTCTCTCTCTCTCTTTTTTTTAAGTTTCTCCTAACCCCTCCCCCCAGAGCTTTTTGGTAAATGAGCACAAACTGAAGCCTGCTGATTCAGCACACGTGAAGCAGTCACTGCAGAGGTCTGAGGATCAGGTTTCGTTGAAAATATAAATCATAGCTGGGTGCAGAGAAGCAGTGAGTTTAGCTTGTATGTGAACTTGCCTTTTAAGAGTTGTAGCAGAGTCAAATTGGGAGGAATTTGGTCATTTGCAGCCGTTGGAAAGCTGCTTAAATCAGAGGAGAAAAATGTCTGTTCAATTCTCTAACACTGCTCAATGAAAACAGAAAAAAGAAAAGACTACTTACTCCCTCAGTCTTTTCCCTTACTCTCCGTAGGCCACCCCTCCCCTTGCTTTAATTCCAGGGTATTACATGATAGATGGGGGTTTCTGATACTCGGCAAAAACGCAATGAGCCTCTAACCCAGTGTGATGTGGTACCTGCCTACTTCAGAACCTGTCTCTGGCCCTGCTCCCTCATAAACCTAGCTTTGGCCAACCTGGCCTTCTGGAACATTCTTGCATACAGTGTCCTCCTTACCACCACCTATACCTAGCAGCTTCCTGCCTGGTAGCAGCCACTAAGCCCCAGGTCCCAGCTGAGAAAACCCCTTCTTGGAAAAGTTCTGCGTGATGTGTCCATTCTAATATGCCTCCTGAGAACCCTTTTTCTTTCTGCCTTACACCTCATCACAAGCTGTAATTATAATGGGTATTTATGTGTATAATGGGCATCTGTTGTTTTTACCTGACCAGCATTCATTTCTCCTTCCAATAACAGCTCATTCCTATTTCCTCTACTCTCAGTTCATGTTTTGGGGGCACAGAGCCTACTCTCAGACTTCAAACAGTGAATGTATTCCACAGGCTTGGGCATCAAGTGTCAGGAATTGTTCAGGAATGGGTAGGTGACCCAATCCAGGTGTAAGAGAATTGGCCTCAGAACTTTCTCAGCAGCTACTACTACCTGGATGAAAGTGGTTGGTCCACTGGGGTGGCTGCCACAGTGGATGTCAGCTTGGGGCTACCTCAGTCACTTTATGGAGAGAGCACAAGGAGCCTGCATCTGCGAGACTGAGTCAGAGTTCCAATGACATGGCTTTACTACCTGCAGACACCTGCCTTGAGAGCCTATCTCTGGATTTTTCAGATATGTGAGCACATGTATTACCCTTTTGAATTCAACTCAGTTTTGCAACCATGAATTTTAGCTAAAACATTTTATCTAATGACTTTGCTTCTTCATTACCATTTTTGCTTTGTTTTGCTATATTTTGTTTTATCTGTCTCCTTAACTACGTATAAACTGCATGAGAATTAGGACCACATCATGCACCGTGTGTATCCCCAGTCCTAAACATACACAATATCTGATATACTGGAAACTCTCAGTATTTATTTTTAAACAAATAAATGAATTAAAACCACAAATTTCTACTTGTTTAATGGTACACTGAGGTCTTGTAAACATGATCATCATTGATAAACATATTGTGAGCTCCCACCTGCTGTGTGTCATGACATCCAAGTACAGAGAAGGCTCAGGGCACTTCCTCATGGAAAAGCACTCACAATGTAGTTCAGAGAAATAGAAAAGGAACAGTCGAATATAAGAGAGCGTGTAACTCCACATCACTGATAAAAATGTAACCATAGTTTCTTTTTGTTATGTGTTCTATTAAGATAGAACATTCTAGCAGGGACAAATTATAAACTTGTCAATACAATATAAGCATATTTGCAAATAACAGAATTTTCATATCACTCTTTAATAGTAAAAAGATTATTCTGCAATGAACATTTACCTTTGAGGTATTGGAAAAGCAAGATCTCTTCTTCAGGTGTTAAGAAATGGAGGAAAACTTTTCAGTAATCAAACAAAACAGATAATCCAAATGATATTCATAGCAAGTTATTAAAGCTAAGTAGAGAGCTCTCTTTTCTTTTTTTCTCTGTCTTGATCTCTGTCTCTCAAAACACACACTCTCTCTTTAATATTCTGCACTTGTCTAAGGCCATCTCAGCTATATCACTTAATCCACTGGCAAGATGCTGGAGCAAGCCGAACAATATATCAATAACAAAAATACTGCAAAGGAATATAGAAACCTCACATCAAGGTGCCTAAGACTGTCAATCTAATACATGAAATTTGAAAGTCCGACTCTAAGGGAGAAAACCATGGGGAACATGAGACACAGAATGGAAAGACAGCTTTGGTGTACTCTATCCAATCCACATCACCCCTTGAAATAGCATAAAATTTCTCCCAATCATCTCCAAATCCTCCTCTTCCTACGCCTACCTCTCCTTCCCAATTGTTTTCTTGAATTTCTACCTAAGATGTCTTAAGATAATAAATGAAAAGCACTGTGCAATTCTCTCTCCACTTGTCCTAAAAGCTTCATGTTCCTTAGTTGTCAAAACAATGCTCTATTGCTTCCTGAAATTATCTTGTTGGTATTGAATATCAATTTTTCAATTTGTTCTTCTCTGAATGGGGACACAAGTTTTGTATAGAAACTAATTTGCTTATGTCGTTCAAACCTGCATCTTTTGATCAAGTTGTCTGAGGGTCTGTGAAATTTTCTAAAGGTATATGAAACACCACTCAAAATGTAAAATGAAGAAGAGAATGACTGCTTCACATTAAGTCAGTTTTCTTTATGAACCTCAGGAGCTAAAGAATCTGCAGAGTTGGCCTACAACTACATTTAAAATGTAAACATAGAGCCTTCATCACCCTTTCATATTAATCCTCATCAGTCTTTGCTTTTAAAAAATATATCAAGGAAGGAACACAAACCTAGTTCCTAGAATTTCCTGCAGAGAGAAAGCAATGATTAGCCCATTTTTTATTTTGTTTCCTTCATAGCAATACTATGTATTCACTGCCCTTTATAGTCAAGGCATTATTTTTGTAAGAATCTTTAGACATAAGAATTCAATGAGTTTAGTGTCATTATTAGATTGGAAAGAAAAATGGATGGAGCTTTATGATACAAATCACTTTACAGACAAAGAGGAATGTGCATGTAAACAGAATTTCAGAAAAATACAAAAAAGTACCAATCAATTTACATCAATGGCTTTTGGGTGCTCAAGCGGAAAATAACGTATTACTCCCTGTGCCAGAGAGAGTCTGCAGTGAGTAGAAGCCATGAATGGTTAAGGCAGAGGGGGAGAAAATGTAAGCCATAAATGAGCTCCCATTCATTAACTTTTAATCCATCCAGTTTTCCTCACATCAACCAGAAGGCTGGAATGTTAATGAAGGCCAATCACCCTCCTTCTACCTGAAGAGTATCACAACAAATGGGTACTACTGACTTAAAGATACCAGAAAAATAGCCCTTTCCAAATGTTTAACAATGTATTTAACCAACATTACAGATGTTCCATTGTTGGAGAGCAGAAGGGGAGGTGGCCTGGGTTTGGGGAAAGAGAATGGTGGTCAGAGTGTTTGAGAGAATGGAGTGTGTTTGGGGCTCTGAGATGCCCCTGGAGATATAGGGACAATAGAGGAGATTTCAGTATAAATCAGAGTCAAGAAAAATGATGACATGAGCATGGATAAGTATCTTCATCAGAGTAAACAGAGTCAGCTGGGTCCATTTCTCAGCGCCCCCCGCCCCCAACTAAGATATACTGATCAGTATGGATGCTAAATGATCTTGCCAGAATCACAGAAATAAACTTCTGAATCAGAATTGTTTTGGGGGAAAAGGAGTCATCTTTGTATTCCTGAGGCATTTTGCTGCAAAACAGTCCAGTTGTAGACAACATAGAAATTCTTAGCTTCAGGATAAAACACTAAAGTCTTTCCCCCCACAACAACAAACAATATTTTCTTTGGCTGCCACCAGCAATCTCTAGCATATATTCTCACAAAAAAAGGAACCATTGAATTAATGGGTCAACTAATTTGGAGAAAATAGACCATACTTGGGCCTCCAGTCCACCAAAGCAGAAGCAAAATCACAATGTAAAGAAAAATGTCCTGGGATCCAATTTGGCAAAGGAAAGCAAATATCTATCTCAGGAACAAATAATTAGCAAATCTGTAAACTGTAGTCAACAGCTGATAATGTTAACAACCAACCTTACAATTCCAGTTTTTCTGAATTCTTGACATGTCTTATTTCACTTCTCCATATATTCCCCAAGGTCTAGAATAATGACTGGCATACAGTTTGTACTCAATAAAGGTTGAATATATCAACAAGCTGAACAAGTATATGCTTAATATCTATATTAACCCAGACTGGGTACTAGGAAAGATTTCATAGGCAGAAACAACCTACATTTAAAGAACTGGTTAAATTGTGGACTATCTACACACTGGAATACCATCTATGCAAGCATTAAGGATGCTATTATGGAAAATCCTTACTGGCACAAAATATTAAGCAATAAAAGCAGTATACAAAACAGTAAGTTCTAAAACAGTATGATCTCAAACAGAATTGAGATCATACAGATCTCAAACAGAATATTTTCTCTCTTTTTTCCTTCTCATTTTAATGGTTTAAGTATGATATGGCCTTTTAATGTGATAGCATTTTTACCTATACACACACACAAAGCAGAAAAACAAACAACAAACCCTATTAATAAATCAGTGGTATGCCTTTTCATTCTTATCATCAGTGTTGTCTCCAAACTGAAAAAAATAAGTGCATGTGTGCATATGTGTGTGCTTTAAAATATGTATTAGAAATTAACTGTATGTTAATATTTAGTTATCTATTTTAGGTGCTAGAACAGTTAGTATTCTTTGTTTTCTTCTCATTAATTAATTTTACTATAAAGGACATATGTATTGTTTGTTTGAAATAAAGAAGGAAGGCAAAGGTTAAAATGAAAAGAAGAAATATTGTTTCTGCCCTAAAAAAAGGTTAAATTGACATGAAGGCTCTACCTAGAACATTAAACAATTATATGTAGTCTAATCTACATTTTATGCATAATCTATCATACATACAGAATCTATAAATCAGGAACTTTATAATCAGTTTATAACCAAGTTCTAAAACATGGAGCATGGAACAGAAAAAGCTTTAGGCATTCTGGAAATAAAATGGGAAATTCAGGGGAGGTTCCCCAAATACACAGGATGAGAGACTACAGGTAAGTTCATAAGTTTGCAGGCTGACAATATTCTGGTTGGTTGAGTTTTTGTTCAGGGTAATATACAATGGAATATAGAGGATCCTGTAGAAAGAATAATGCATTTTTGTTCATCCCTTTTTTAAATGCTTGAAATGCACTAGCCAAGCAGTGATGCTGCCTAAAATGTACCTATTTCTTCCCATCATTCCAACATCACTCAGAAATGCTGTACTTGTTCCTCTCTGCCTAGGTCAAGCCTGGGTATGTATGTGTAAAACTGTTTATAAAAGGATGGGATAAATTATAAAATGAGAAGAAAGTTAAGAGAAGTTAAAAATTGCAACTCCATTTGGAATCAATTACAACTAAAAACAGAGGAAGAGCTCTTGGTACATCAAGAAGAAAATATCAGTATAAATAATAAAATGGAAATAGTTTACTTTGAAAATAAAGAAATAAAGAGAAATGAGAAGTTTTTCATTTTTCCCATTTTCATTTCTCCCCAAAACACACATTGCAGTGGAGTTTAAGTTGACTATCTGGTCCAGGACATGAGGGACTAGGTTAACGGTGTCTTATCTCTGAATTAAATAAGCCTGGCTCAACTGCCAGCTTGTTCTGCTCAGCCTGGGGAGATACAACTCAACTGTATCCCAAGAAAGACTAATGTTTGTGGAGTTAAATAACCACAGTAGCATTGAAGGCTGTTCTGGTCAAGAGGGCTCTATCTTACTCTAGGACATGCATAGCCAGTAAAAGTAATTTCCAAGCTCTTTCTCTCTTCTACTGCACCTGAGTGTGGTGAATCAAAACCATCCAGAAATTAGCAAATGGTGCCAGAGAACTCAACTTTCTTTTCCCTGTACACCAAACTGTCCTCACTCAGGGGAAATAAAGCACACCAAACACTACTCATCTTATTTTTTAAAACTCCTTAAACATATTTAAGGAAAGACTATACCAATACTAGATGGTATATTGATTTCAATATTGTACATCTGTGATAATATTATCAGATGAGCTAGCAGAAGCTGCATGGTGTTTTTAATCAGTACTGTTCCAAAGGATCCCCTCTGCCTTCTTCCTTTGAAGAGGACAATCCTGAAGCAGGAACACAGTTGAGTGGGGAGAGAAGAAAGGAAGGAAGATTCTTCCCCACTGATTCCATACCTCTCCCCAACAAAAAGTTGTAAATTGGAATAAAAATATACTCACTAAAATCATATGCCATTAACACAGATAGGTGCATAGAAAGAGCCTACTTAACAAATTTTAAAAAACAGGAATAAACTGAATATGAAATATCTTTCACTGTATTTCCATGTCTCTTCATTTTCATTTTTATATCCATGAAAGAGCAGCCAGCACTATTTTGATACATCGATGTGGCTGAGATGAAATTTCCTAAAGCAAGATGAGCTCTTAAACAGAGTTATCAGCCACATTTTGAGTATCTTTATTTACACACTAGAAGGCAACAGCAGAACCTCTGCATAAAAAGGGGGAAAAGAACGGAAAAACCCTCCAACCTCACAGCATTAATACTAGCTTCTTAATTCATATCTCCTTAAACAGCATGGATCCAGCTGTTCCCATTTAAAGTCTCTACCACTTTTTGAATGCAGGGCAAAAAAATATGAATTAAAGATGTAAACAGAATCCTTGCATAAAGCACAGGAAGGTAGTAACCATTTTTCAATTTGATAAATGCAGTTCATACAAACATGTAGCACAGAAAAGCATTGGTCAGGAAGAGGAAAGTAGGAATTGAAGGAAGTTGCTTTTCAAAGTCAAGGACTAATGACTAAGAATCAGGTTAGCAAGCTTTCAGGACCTGGGACAGGGCCTGGAACAGGGCCTGGGACAAGACATGCTTTCCCCCTGTTTCTAGTTGCAAATATGTACATGTGCAAGAGCTAGCAAACTTCATAAATAAAATCAACGACACCACTTAGGATCTCAGAGAAAAAGTGTGATCAGTAAACCTTAACTCATCACAGCCTGAAGGAATTAATACTTGTTTACAATTAACCCAAATACTCTAACAATAAAAACCAAAATAAATGCCTTCCTTTGAAATACTAGCATATAGTTATACCGTTAATAACTGATGCTATGATCCCATGTGACCAATTTTCCTAGTGCTTAAAAAATCAACATTTGTAAATGTAGAAAATTTGAATCATTTCCACCTCTGCCATGTTTTGATAAATGGTATGAGGATTCAGTATTTTTAAATCAAACTATCTCTGTTAAGTTTATGCTAGGTGCATGTGATTTAGTGGTTGTATATCTCCAAACAACTCTTTAATGAAGAGGAAACTTGCTCTAAAATAAAAACAAATTGTAATAGAAACAGTCTGTCCCCAGCTGGCAGAATTCATTGTATCGAACTGTGAAAAAATAAGCCAGGTACAAAAAGAGCTAAAGTCACTACAAAGAGAAATATTCAAAAGACAAGAGGGTGGAAAGAAAAAAGTCTAAGTCACAATGCTTCCTGAGGGGTAAAGCAGGCTGATACACCATCAGAAGTAAAAGAATCAATGTAATTAACAAAGAATTCAACCAGAGGCTTTCTTCCTCACAGCAAAGACAAGTTCATGGAGCTGAGTTGAACTAGAGTGGTGATTGGAAGAGACGAATAGAAAGAGGTTTTTCTAAGTATGCTGAACAGAAAAAAACAACAATGATGATAATGTTGATGAAAAAGAGAGGTAGAGTTTCACCTCGTGAATGCCTCCCTCCCTTGGAAAAGCAGGGAACACTCTATCTTTAACATGAGATCACAGAGCTAGGTCTTGTGTTACTGGGCTGATAAATGCAAACAAGTTCTTCAGTGGCCAAACTAAACTAGGGCATATATTTGTCCCCAAAACATGATTAAGGAATTTTTCTAAGCCTTTCATACTAGATTACTATTTGTTAAATTGTTTTCAGCAGTTAAATATTGCAATTCATAAGTACAGGTTACCACTTCAGTGCTTTTATTTGCCATCTCCTGGGGAAAACCAAACAAACAAACAATAACTACACAATACTTATCAGTAAGCCAGAACAAGTAAATGGAAATCTACCTTTTGCAATACCAACCTTTTAAAATATACACATACAAACACATGCCTGATTAAGGCAAATAAAATACACCACTCTCGTCTACAACACTCAGCCCCCAAATGACACATACAAATAGTCACTTTTAAAGAAAAAAATCATGAATCAAACAAAAAAGCCACCACTACTCAGAACAGTTCATTCTTCGTAATTAAATGAATTTCCACACAGCTACAAGTGATGCAAATTTTACTTCATGCCTGAACTGGCCTCTCCAGACCCTCTCTATCTTTCTTTTTTTCTTTCATCCTTCTTCCTTCCTCCCTCCCTCCCTTCCTCCCTTCCTTCCTTCCTTTCTCCTGAATTCACCACCACGGTGCTTCAAGAAAAGAGAAATCCATGCATTCCCCCACACATTTTCTTTTTTTGGTTTCCTTTTTGCGACTGAAAATAAAATTGCAGCTTAATACTAATGAACCAGGTCTTGCCTAAAGTCCCACTGGAAATGGAAGCACATGTACTGTAACAGTGCAAGATTATTCTGCCACAAGCATAATCACCTTACACAAAATGCGATTACTCTGGGCTGCAATCTTTATCCCCGAAGTCAATTTATTAATCAGAGAGAAAGAGAGAGGGGTGGGGAGAGAGAGAGATTGAGAGATTGAGAGATTGAGAGAGAGAGAGAGAGAGAGAGAGGGAGAGAGAGAGAGAGACTACCTACCCACAAATACATCATCATCTTGAAAGAGAAATCAGGGGCTCTCTGTCAGCAAACAGAAGTCTCCTTACTTCACCAAGAGTATCTGGAAGAAAATCTGAAACCAGTGGGTAGAAAATCTTGCCTTTTCCTGTCAAGTCCTTAGAGCCCCTCTTCTTTCCTTAAACAAGGTTTGTTGTGCTTGTTTACGAGTTTATGAGGATAGCATTCCTTCAGTGGCACTGTGTGTGATGTGACTTGCTTCAGGCTGCCTCCCTCTCTTTCTTTCTCTCTCTCTCTCTCTCTTTCTTTCCTAACTCTTGCCTTTCCTCTCTTTCCTGTCAAGGCTGCTTAGGTAACAAATTCTTGGTGTGGCTGCTTAATGAGCAGATCCGGACACTTTAGGCAGCCAGCTACAGTGAGGAAAACAAACACCGATGTTACTGGTAGTATTAATAATAGTAGCGATGGTGTAGTCATAAACAGGCGGGCGCTACACCATTTCCTGATGGCTCGTGGGAGGTTCACGGAAGTCCCCACTGGTGGAATTTACAGGAAGGCGGCTGATCCTCTTGAGGCGAGCCCATCTGCACAGAGCCGCTGGCTCGGGGAGGCCAGCCGCTGAGATTTTTTTTTAAACTCAAAGTAAAGCTTCAGCCGCAGAGAAAAGAACACGTGCAGCAACCCGGCTTCCCCTTTATCTCTTTAAATGTACTTCAGATAAAAGCAGCATCCAGTCCGGTCAAGGCCTCCCCAGACTCACTGCTCTATACACCACACAGCTCAGCACACTTGTCTACAGCCATCTACCGACTCCGCGCTGTCATTGCGGGCTCGGGGGCTGCCTGCTGCCTGCTGCCTGCGCCACAGCCGCCTGCCGGTCGGTCGCCGAGCAGGGCAGCGTCTCCCTGCGCAAGGCTGGAAGCCCGCGCGTGTACCGGGAACAGGGAAGGAAGGGGTACGGGGGATGGGCCTTTGAGGCTTCGGTGCCAATTCAGCAAATCAAAAGCAGAACCAAGCTCCACCAACTAAATCCAGCAAATGGAAAGCCGCAAAAAAGACTTGCTAGCGCAAATGTTTAGCCATTATAACCTATGGATGGAGATTATATATATACCCTCCTCATTAGAAGACCAGATTTTGGAGTGTGTGCGTTTGCTTCTGTGTGTCTGTGTGGGTGAGTGTGCGTATGTTTCTTTCTCCTTCTCCCTCACCCTTTGCAACTGCAGACCTGGGAAATTTTGCAGTGTGCGTAAAACTTGATCATTTCGACAGGCTCTCCGTACAAAAATCCAAAGGCTTGGATACACAGCTAAGGTTTCTTAAAATTATTCAAATTTTTTCTTCCCTGAATCAATTCTCTTTTTATTAGTTGTTCTTCTTAATCCATTTTAAATTATATACTTTATCTTGAAAATTATCTCCATTACTAAAATACATCGTGAATGAGAAGATGGGGAATGCAATTTGCCCAGCCTATTAATTGATGCTGTGCTCAATTATTGATATATGGATAAAAGAGAAATTAATATTAAAATACATGTTGTACGTTAGGGGAGAGGGGATAAAATGATCTCTTGCTCAGGTCTGAGTTTAGACCATTAGTTATATATTTACACACCACACAGAGAAATTGCCTAACTGAGCCCCTAGTTGGTTTACATTTCCATCCAAAATTGCACAAGGCAAAATGTCACCTCAATAATTAAAATGCATTAGCTAAATTGTAGATTCATCTACAGCACTGGGCAGGTGGCAAAGCACCTGTTAAAATAGTCTATAGGTAGTCCCATCGAGGTGCATAATGACCAAGCAATTTGGGGAGAACCAACACCGAGCCATGGCATTAAAGAGAAAATGGAGAGATCCTTAGAGCTAGCTACCTCCATGAGGCAAAGAGATAGCCACAGAACCAATGACTGGTAAAATCTCAAATATGTGCTTACAGCATTTTAGAGACACCTGAATCCCAGCCAGTAGGACCCAGAGTAGGGTGGCCAACAGCCCTGGTTTACAGAGGCAAACTCTGTGTATGTGTGTATTTAATTTTCTTTAGCTAAAGCTTAAGTTAAGTAATATATATTGGTGGTCCATTTGATCAGTAGAATGTTGTGTTTTATTTATTTGTATCTGAATACCTTTGAGTTTGAATTATGCTCTCCTGTTCACCAAAACCTAGCTGTCTTGATTGTATTAAACTAGGTCTTGCCTAAGTTTTGTACTTATGTTCATAACTTTTGAATCAGAAGCACATGGGAGAGATTAGAACAGGTGAGTGAGATATTAGAACACGTGAAAGGTGACTGGTAGAGTGGCAGTGCCTTTGAGAGTTATGAGGTAAGGACAGATGCTCCAAAGCCTGTGTGAGGCAGAGGTCTAGGAATCACAAGAAGATGGTTACTTCTTCTTGGGACTCGGAGAGGCAGGCTGGATGCTTAAGTCCCAGGGTTCCCAGGTTCACTGAGAACTATCAACTCTAAGTATGACAGTGAAGCAACTGAGCCACCACATGAAGAGAAACTATGGACATCAATAACAGATGTCGCCATGGCGACCAATATCAACTAATGGTCCATGACCCATCTCCAGTGCTTCTTGTATTGCAATTTGTACCACTCACACTTTTGCACATACATAGGGAAATGGAGGGCTATGAGATGACTGAAAGTGGATGTTTTGCCTGACAGGTGGGATAAAAGATGGATTCAAAATTAAGTTGATTCCAAATAAATAATGAGGTAAAATATTTATTACATATCTGAGGTAATTAACTGACATATCAAACAAAGTTCTAACAAAGCTATAAAGGAAACACATCTGATCCATGGAGAAGTGGATACAGTCTAGTTTAGATTGCTTATAACAGATTGAGGGATCAGTACTTACTATTTCTTGAGGAATATTTGTTCACTTGTTTTTTTTATATTTATTCTTCAGCTTCTATTAGCATAAAGGATTCCCATGGTTATGCTTTCTCTCCCCCTTCTCAGCTTGTACCCATTCATCCTCCCACCTGCTTAAACATGTGGCCCTCTACAAGGAATGAGATTCACCCAAGATGGTGAAACATTTCATCACTGTGACACAAGCAGGAGCCAGCTGTTGCCCATAAATCAAATTTGGGAGGTGTTATGATTCCTCTACCCTGATGTCCAGAGGTTAAACAGGCCAAATGGAACATTCAGTAAGCTGCCCCCTTGGGAGGTATCAGTAAATCACTTTATGTTTGAAATTCTATTCATAACTAATTTGATTATTCAACCAATTCCTCAAACCTTGTTCCTTCAAATAAACATACTGACATTTTCTATTTACTGCCATCCCCCCAAACTTCCATTTTAAACTATTTTAATAACAAAGTAACCATACTCAAACATTCAATTCAAAATCGATTTTTCTCCATTGGCAACCTGGCTGGTAGGCCAGGACTCACTTTTATAGTGGGTACATTTAAAGCTCTTTGTTCTCATGCTCAAATAAAAATTATTTTTCAGTAATCAATCCAGTTATCAATTATCAGCTTGGTATCATAATTAATTAAGTTCAAAGCAATGGCCTAAACATAACATTGATTAAGCTACTGGTGAACTAGCTGTTTAAGTGGCTTCTAATCTGTGCAGGAATCAAATACCACTGTGAAATACTAGATAATGTAGGACAAGTAGCATCAGACTTTCAACTGTATGAAAGAAAGTCTTTATTAAAAAGCCAAGCTACTAAACACTAAAGTGAATGTGAAAAATGACTTGAAAAACCTAACTTAATCAGTGCAGGAACCTTCATTTAATATGCTATCACAGTGCCCTTAATTGACACTATTTTCTGCAAGAACAGAGGAGGTCCTGCGTAGGAGGATCCGTTTTGAGCCAGAAGTTTTGGTACAATAGTACCAATATAGTACTTAGAATATTCTACCACGTGGCCAGCGTTCCACTCATACAGTTCTCAGAGCATCTGGGCACCCGTGAATGACTTCCAGAGTGGGCCTTCAGCATCCCACAGACACATGTAGCTATCCCTACTCTTAAATATGTACAGTGAGAAGTAGTCAACCTCTTCTTCTTCCCCTGAAACCATATGGCTGCTCGCGTCCAGTTCGTCTCTCTGTGGCCATGTGGGCAAAAGCAGATTCTTCCTCTTCAGTGGAAGTTCCAGCGATCCCTACTACATCTTCCAAAAGTCTACTAGGGTCTACAAGGAATATTTAGGCCATCCAAAAGACTGATCTGGACAGGGATGAAGGCAGTCCTATTACTAGATTCTCCAGTCAGGTATTGCTCAAATCACCCATGTCGATGAGGACAAGGTCATCAATATTTTTTAAATTATTTATTATGAAATATTTAAATTACATACTTATTATAAATTATGAACACTAATAAAACCATCACTTAATTACAAAACTCTTAGCTGAAGGTATAGAATCTGGGTGCAGTAAAATGTTCAATATATATTGACTCAATAAACAAATTAAGTAAGTAAGCATATAACTATTGCCCTCCATATAAAAACTACTGCTACTTCTATTCCCATAATTGGTGACAAATGAGTACTCTTATTTTTCCAGCATTGGGGATGAATTTCTCTGAAGTCAGGCACATCCTCCCTTTGGTTTGCCTATGAGAAGCAGCCAAAGTTGTACTGGCCAAGGTTTAGAACATAAACTGTGGTTACAGAATGAAAATTATACCCATGTTCTGTGTCTTAATAAGGCTAGTGTGGCTAGAGCCAGCAACTGGCAGGAGCTGAGGTTGGAGTGTGAGGTGAACACCAGTTTAATACAGAGCCTTAGTCATCACAGGGTGGGGTTTGTGTCTTGTTCCAAGAGCAATGAGAAGCCACCAAGGGAATAGGGAATGACTAATTTCCAAGGTCCCCCTGGACACTCATAATGGACTATGGCTGTGAGCCAAAGTGAGAATGAGAAGGCCAGTCTGGAGTTTGTTGCAGTCCTCCAGGCAATGAACCATGGTGGCCTGGACCAGGTGGCATTGGAAAGGATTTAACTATGCAGTGTCTTCAATCATGGGAAGCATACCCTCACACCAGTTCACGTGGCAGCCAACTCCAAAATGTTGAAATGCAGCTGGACAGAATCAAGCTGGGAATGAACCCCAAGGGAACAAGGGCCAGAATTAAAGGACATCAAGCCAGCAAATCATGAGGATTCTTTGATATGACCAGAGAACATAAGTAACCACAAGGGTAGTGATCTGCAAATTTTATAATAAATGTGAAGAAGAGAAATACACATTTCCTGGGAACTAAGGCTCTGTTAAATTTATTCAATACGAGTAGTCATTTCTTTGGGACCAAAATCATAGTGAAGGTAGTTCCGCTACAATAGAGACAGGTTGCTCATTACCAGGACTTGGGTGGCAGAAGAAGCTGCAGGAAGATGGGCAAGGCTTTGGCGGGAAAATACAGGAATATTTATACCTGTGTTCAACAGTCTGCTAAGGCATCACAGTCAGGACCTCTGCTGCTGCCTGTCCACTCTGTGGAATTATCAGAGATCAATGCAACCCTCCTTATGGCTTTCAGTATCAAATGGAAATGGAACATTTTACTTTATTGATGTCACTTTCACTTTTTGTTTGAGGTATAACATTGATACAGAGAAGTGCACTAATTTTTTATTGTGGTAAAACATATATGACATAAAATGTTTGTAAAATGTATGACATAACTGTTTTATGTGTATGCTTAACTGCATTAAATTCATTCAGTAGCTGTGCAACCATCAACCCTTCCATCCCCAAAACTATTTTCATCTTGCAAAACTGAAACACTGTACCCATTAAACAGTAACTTCCCATTCCCCTCTCCTGCCAGCCCCTGGCAACCACCATTCCATAAAATGCACTAGTATTAAGTGGACAGTTTCTCTCTTTTTCTCTCTCTCATACACACATACACACACAAATCTATGTAATCATCCCCAGTTCATGAGTTTGAACATATCAAGCATCCCAGAAGTCTGTCTCCTGCCAAACTGGGCTATGCTTATTTTTTCCCCTCATCTTCTTGGTACTCTTCCCATCACGATGCAAAAGCCTTTATGAGGTACTTATTCACTATGGCATTTTATTTGTCTTTATACAGAGGGAGAGAAAGAGATGTGACATTGCCTGTATATTCTGTATGAATTTACAGCCTCACTTTGACAAGGGAGGACTATGCATGGCTGAATGTCTCCTTCTGTGCCTGGGGCTTGTGCTATATGACAAAATGTGGGGAAAAAACACAAACTCGTTCTGCCTATGCAAAACTTCTCAAAGAAGTGGGTATGTTTTGCTTTAAATCTTCTTATCCAGTACCCACACTCATGTTTTTTTCTGGGGACACATACTGGTCCTCCCTTTGGATACCTCCTCTGAACATTCTCAGTAGGTGTTGCCCAGTAGGGGCTGAGCCAGTTGCAGGAGTAGACAAGTGATCCTGGGCCTGGCCAGTGAACACAGGCAGTCCCTGGCCAGAGGGGTTGATGTAGAGAGGGAGGACAAGTCAGCAAATCTGGTTCTGAGCCAACACCTGATCGCCAACAGCAGGGCAATCTTGGGTGTGTCAGAGATCCTCTCAGGGCATCAGTGATACGAGATAATCTCCACGTCACTGGCCTGTGGTGAGACTTAATGAGAAGACAAAAGTAAAATCATGAAAATGCTACTTAGCATAGTGTAAGTACTCAACGAATCAAATGCATCAATTAGTATTAATGCCAACAGAAGTAATACTTATTATATTTTATATTAAAGTAGACTAAAATGATACTTCTCTGACCTGGGAGCTCCCTGAAGAAGATAAGAATGCTTGTCCGTGTGTGTGTGTGTGTGTGTGTGTGTGTGTGTGTGTGTGTAGTATTTGCTAGAAACATAGTAGGTAATATGTTTAGAATACAGATCACTTCGTGTTTCCTCCACACTGTGGTCTAAGAGGTAATCTGAAGCTCTCTGGAATTCAGAAAGCTGGGTTCTCAGGAAAAGATTCTTGTTCCCTAAGGATCAGTGATTGCTAAACATCCCATGTGGCAGTAAATTACACTGCAGGGCTCCTGGTGCTGTGACTGAGGCACTATGTGGCACAAATGTACAAGAATAAAGATCTCCTGCTGTCATGGGTTGAATTGTGTATCCCCAAAAGATATGTTGGAATCCTAATGCCTAGTATCTTAGAACATGTTCTTATTTGGAAAGAAAGTCCTTATGGAGATAATCGAGTTTAAATAAAATTAGTAGGGTGGGACCCAATCCAAAAGACTGGTGTTCTTACAAAAGGGGGAAATTTGGACACAGACACAAACATGCACCGAGAGAAAACAGTATGAAGACACACAGCAAGAGGATGGCCATCTGACTGGGGTGATGCACCTACAAACTAGGAACACCAAAGATGGGGGGGCATACACCAGAAGCTAGGCCAGGCAAAGAAAGATTCTGCCCTAGAGCCATTGAAGAGTGCATGCCCCTGCTGACACCTGGACTTCCGACTTCTAGATCCAGAACTGTGAGAAACAAATATCTGTTGTTTTAAGCCACACAGTTTTTGTACATTGTTAGGGCAGCCAGAGAATACTAATGCACTGACTCCTTAAGTGGACATTAACAAGAATGTCCATGTAAATAATGAAAAAGCCATTTCACAGAGTGAAACCATACCTTGGTTAAGTCATTTCCCAAGGTGATTTCTAAAGGAGTTTCACTGATAGAACCCTGTGTAGTGGAACATTAGGTGTCTAGAAGTTCAGTGCTTTTTGCTCCTCTTTCTGCAAGAAAGCCATGACTGTTGAAATCTGAAGAGCATGTAGGTATAAAAGCAGGAACAGCAGAGTTACCAATCTCCTGCCCGAGTCAGAGGGAAGGAGTGTGAAGTGGTACAGATAGGTACAGGCAAGCAATCCTAAAAAGATGCTTGTCTGGTCAGGAGTGGAGGCTGTGCCTGGTGTTGCACCTGTGGGACCCAGAGTCACTTAGGAAACACCACTGCCCTTGCCATCACTGTCTCACTACTTGACTTAATGAGTTGAGCAAACACTTGGGCTCCTCAGCAAACCCACGATCTCAAGTTTCTTAAAAGGGATGCAAAGTGGCTAATGGACTGGGAGAAATTGGTTGTAGCTGGAAGCGCATTTCAAAAGTACATTTTGTTTATATTAAAACCTCATTTAAGTATCAGTTCAAAGCAAAGCTGCTAACAGGGCAAGTTTAATATGACTAATACTTTCACCACCTCAGAACATTCCATTTCCATCCACCCAAGAGATATAATTTTAAAAACATTTCAACATCGCTAATATGGTAAGATGCTACTAATACAGTACAAATTATAACAAGAAGACACAACACGATACTGAATATTTGCTGAGGAACTTAGCAGCAAATTTGATCCAAGCACTAATATGATGACAGGTTGCAAATATTCGCATTCCACTGCACCATCTCCCCATTAGTCCATGTTTATGATGTTACAAATGGCACAGTTATTCACAGATTAATCTTTGAAACTTTCACCCTTGATGCTAATAAATGCACTGGCTTTGCCTTCTACGTGAACCTAAATTTCTCATTTTGGCTTTCTTAAGAAAATTCATCACATAAAACTCATTGCAGTTTGCAAAACAGCATTTACTTTGGTCAGTTAAAGAGAAAGATCACTGATATATTCTGAAATTATTGGACTAATGCTACCTTGCCCACCGATGCCAACATTTCCCCCCATGGATTGTCTGACCAAAGCCTAGCCTGATTGGAATAATTCCCCCAGAGCTAAAACTCCACAGGCCTTGAAAATATTTCTGGGCAGAGAAGTATGGCTGCATCAAGAAACGTCTGTGCAAGGAAAACCTCTGGGGTCTTATCCACTAAGTGACCCTGCTCCAAGAAATCAGACTGATGTCTTGCCCACTCCTCCCACCCATACCTACTAACATCACATACTTCCAACCTGTTC
The DNA here is from genome assembly GCF_019186645.2 of Phyllostomus hastatus. Taxonomy (NCBI): domain Eukaryota; kingdom Metazoa; phylum Chordata; class Mammalia; order Chiroptera; family Phyllostomidae; genus Phyllostomus; species Phyllostomus hastatus. Next base: position 1,494,255 of record NW_025334030.1, read on the forward strand.
TAGAAATGCAATATTGGAAAATTGTTCAGAGAGTAAGTGTTTAACTGATACAACAACCAGCAGCCTATTTTCTGGTCTCAAGACAGGTGACACAACTTAAGCTGTACAGAAAACTATGTCATTATCCCCAGGACTCACAAGAGGTATATGAGCGGGCATATCAACCATGACATTGGAATGGGACTTTAAATTAGTGAATTCATAATATGTACCATACACTCTTACAAGTGTGTTCTTGGTTGGCAATGGGAAGGTGGCATTTAGAAGTGTTCACAATTTCTCAGTTAACTCCTATTGCTGGCATTTGAAGACATTTAAATATTTGCAGGGAGTTCCTCAGTTGATACATTTGAGTGAAATTGGCAGGGTGTATAGCACAGTTTTTGCATATTAAACACTTGAAAATATTGTACATTTCCACAAAGAAATTTGTTATATCCTGTATTTTATGGACCATGTGACTCTTCTTGGTCTATCTTATTTTTCCATCTTTAACAAAGACTGTAGTTAACTCTCAACAACAACAACAAAAAGCACAGGTGTGAAGATAAACAGCAACTGGCACACTATATAGTACACACCTCATCTAAATGAAGCAACAGTTATTTAGTTTCAAAAAATTATTCCCATGCAGAAATTCAAGCCCCAAATTTTTGGATTTTCACTTTACTTATTTTTTTATTAAGTTTGGTCTTTTAAAAGATAAATAAATAAAATTTTAAAAATAAAATTTTGGTCTCTTAAGAAGAAGCTAAAAATCTGGATATTCGTGTAAAACCTTTAGCTTTTTAAATACTAGAAACTATTTTTAATTATTATATACATGCTAAAAAATCATCCCAAGGAATACAACAGTCAAAAGTTTTCTACCTCACAACCCTCTTCTAGAGATCTGTTTGGCAACTTTCAGTGCTTTATCAAAAACTGTTAACTACAATTAGTGACTATTGGCATTTTAAATCTTGAGTCATCACCAAGCAATGAAACTATTTTACTATTGGTGTGTCCAGCAGAGTAGGTTACAACTGATCCCACTGTTCAGGCAATCCTAACTATGTGTGTGCAGGCAAGGTCACTGCCTTCCACACTTGCATGATAGAACCAGTCGTGAGATCAATTTCACAACTTCAGCCTCATCAACAATGTGCTTTCAATAACATCAGAACTACATCTTCACTACCGTAGAGTGTGCCCTAGGTCTTCTCTTCACTTTGGAGTCACTTTGCTTCTTTTTTCACTTTTTCTATAATTCTCTCTCTCTTTGACTTCCCTCTAACATTGTTATCAATGAGTACTCCTTCTCCTTCCCACTCTTACCACTTCCAGTCCCAGAAGTTTGCACAGTCTTTCAGTGGGGGATGGCTTTATGGGTCTCGGTCACCTATACTCAGGTGGCAGAGAGGAGATGTTGTACAGTAGACAAACGTGGATCTTCTCTCCAAAAGCTAATACACTCTGTACATCTTTGGTTTTGAGCAGGTTCTTCATAAGTCCCTAAGTATGGCATTTCTTTGTATTTAGACTGCTTGTGCTTTCTTGTATTCTCAGGATGTACAGGTTGATGTTTTACCCAAATTTGGAAATGTTTTGGCCATTATTACCTTGTATATTTTCCTGTTCCATTTTCTGTCTCTCTTCTCCATTTATAATAAGAGTTACATGTATTTAAATGCTTGATATTTTCCACATATCACTGAGACTTTCTTCAATCATTTTTAATTATTTTTACAAGGCAAAGACTTTATTTTTTTAACTTTATTTTTATTGTCGACACTGTTGCTATGTCTCCCTCCCCCCTATTTAGCCCACTGCCACTTTTACCCTCCCCACCTTCCCTCTGGCCAACACCACACTGTTTTCTGTGTTCATGGGTTATACATGTGTGTTCTTTGGTTAATCCCTTCCCCTTCTTTCATCCATTCCACCTCTCCCCCTCCCCTCTGACAGCTGTCAGTCTGTTCCATGTACCCATGCTTCTGATTCTGTTTTGTTTGTCAGTTTATTTTGTTCATTAAATTCTACATATAAGTGAGATCATAGTGGTACCTTTACACAATAGAGTACCATGCAGTTGTAACAAAGAAGGAAGCCCCACCTTTTGTGACAGCATGGGTGGACCTGGAGATTATTATGCTAGATGAAATAAGCAAGATGAAAAAAGACAAATACCATATGATTTCAATTCTTTTTCAATATTTTCTTCTCTCTGTTCTTTAATTCTATTGTTCAATTCTATCTTGCATACTTCATAGCTCTTACAGACAAAATGTTGACTAATTTTGCCTTAAAAGTTAAATATTTACTTTCTTGGTGGTGTATACAGTAAATGCTCAGTACAAGATTTAGAACCACATAATTACATTTCTCAGGATGGAAATTTAGCTTAGCTTGTGAAGACACTATGATGTGTTAAACTGCATGGGACTAACATTTTTCATGCTGAGGAAGGGCTAGCCTGTTTATTGGGAGTTCATTTCTTTTAATGGGAAATGTAGCCAGAGGAAAACTTGACAACATGCCACTCTGGGCAAAACTGCGTGCACTAAAAATTCTCCAATTCTGAACTGAGTCCTGCTCCTAGATCCTAAACTGCCCCCCACTCCTAAACCCTCCCCAACCCCAATTTCATCAGCTTAATCAATTTGGTGTTTGTATAGTTAGATTCCAACTTTCTGATCTGCCCCACCTGAGTAGCTGAGCATGGAAAATGGCTAAATTTCAAATCTTTAGTTGGAGGCAAATTTGGGGAAATATTCTGGGCATGATGCTCTTGGCTATTTAGAAAATTATGTTTCCTAGGGCTGTGCTCCCAAATCATTTTATGCAAGGGGAGATGGCTGTGCTCTAGAATAGTTAGGAGCAAATAAGCAAAACCAGGTTAATCAAAACCACTTAAATGTTAACTTTGCTATCTTGAAAAGCATTCTATGTTTAATTCAGACATCTATAATAACACGCCTTTGGCTTATACGTCAAACCACATACACAATCAAGATTAAGTGTGTATAACCATTCAGAATAACACTATAAAAACTGCCAAAAATATTTAAATCTCTAAGTTGTTACCAGCAGATATTCTGTGTTCATATCTGCTGAATCTTAGGCAGACAAGCATTCAGAAATCATGACTTTGTGCTTTCTATCCAGGGAGGTTTTCACTTTCTTAAAAGCAACCTGTAATTAGAAATCACAGCAGAGCAAATATAAATGTGCACACTGAAACAGCAAATGCATTGGTCTCCTCATACATGAACGGGACATTGTCCTGCCCCGATCACCTTGTCAGCTCAACACAAGTTTCCCAACTGCTAGAAAATGTTAAATAAGTGAAAATCAGACTCCTGCTGCTTTCAAATTTCTTCAGCCATCCAAGACTTCCCTCAAGAATTGCAGAGATGTATTACAAAAGGGAAGAAAAATAGAGGGTTGGGCAAATAAATGATCACATAAAGACCAGCATGATGGAAGATCTTCTACTCAGAAAACCTTGCCAGATGGAATTGTTAAGCTGTGGTATCCCTCAGTGTGGCAATGGTCCAGTTTTAGCATGGATTCCTCAGAAGCAGAGCTGGGGTAAATTCAAGTGTTAATGGTTCATTTGGGAAGTGACCTGTGGAAACATCATTAGAGGAATGGGAAAGAGAGACACTGAATGGGAGGAAGCCTGTTAACATGCGAGTGACCACTATTGGAAATTGGCATTTAATCCTATTGAGGAGCTCTGGCAGATGGTATAATACATACTTCAGAGTTACCTCACCCAAAAGGAGAGGAAGTTAGGTACTGATCCCCCAAATCCCTGTCCATCCTAAGTTGAGTGCTTCTTCCAGGGATATAAAGCTTCTGGCTTGTTCTGTACATGAGTGGAATGCATCTCATAGCCAGAAAAATAGCCCCTATGAAGATGTTCATCAGTGCTTTCAGTAAGCTATCTTTGGCACATAGAGGTCAGTGATGAGAAGGGAAGTCAGGGGTCCAAAAGTATCTGCTATAGACATTCTCAGAAAGCTTTAGAATCATTCATTCACTCATTTATGTGTTTTATTAAAAACTTAAGTTACATATATAATTATTATTTAAATAACTTTTGTATTTTTATTCTCTATTTTATTAACTGTGAGTAGAAGTCAACAGAACAGGTAGATAATGAAACAATATTAAAGGGTCAGTGTTTTTAAAGACACACATCCCCACAATAGTTTATTTGCCATTGCTGGACTTAACTGAGGTTAGAGCCAAATTCCATGGGAACTGTGAAAGGAGAGGTTCAAAAGAAAGACACTGGTGGATCCTGTGTCATTGACTATCTTAGGCTACCTTGGAAGGTGGCTCTGGATACTCTGGCCTGACTGGAAACTCTGCATGAAAATGAAAGCAGTTAGTCCCAGGTCACAGAGTAAATGTATGCAGTGTGTGAATGCACAAGTAGAATCAGTCCACTTAGAGTAGGGATAGTACATGAATAGTGTGACAGGATTTGGGACCATGTGATCTTTTTCTTATGGTGTTAAACCTATATATGTTATGTTACATAGAAAATGGGATTTTGCAGATAGAATTAAGATTATGGATCTTAAAATGAGGAGATTATCTTGGCTTATCTGGGGGGACTCAATGTAATCACATGAACCCTTCAAAGCAGACAAGGGATGAGTCAGAGAGATGCAGTGAAAAAAAGAGGCAGGGCAGATTCAACCCATGATATGGACTAAATCCACCATGGCTGGCTTTGGAGATAGAAGACATGAGCTAAGGAATATGATGACCTCAGCTCATAGCCAGCAAGGAAATGGAGATAGTTCTGCAAATGCAGAGTACTGAATTCTGCTAACAATGGGAATAAACAAAGAATTAGATTCTACCCTAGAGTCACCCAAAGAGCACATCCCCACCAGCACCCTGGTTTTAGCCCCATGAGACTCATGTTAGTCTTCTTACCCAAAGAACTGCAAGTTAATAAATTTGTGTTGTGCAAACCACTAATTTATAGTAATTCATTTAAAACAGCAATAGAAAAATAATGCAAATAGATTTCAACGTGAGGACCAGCTCTGATCTATTCACTTTGGCTGCCTAGAAAGGCTCTGTTTAAATTAAATTTCCAAGATCAACTTCTGGGTTTGAGTTGGCAGGGACGGTCTCAGAGAAATGAACACATGAGCCTGGTAGAGATTCTCCATGTGTTCCTTAAACAACAGAAATTTATTTCCTTACAATTTTGGGGGCTAGAAGTCTGACACGAAGGTGTTGGCATGGTTGGTTCCTTCTGAGGTATATTCTCTTGACTTGAAAACGGACATCTCTCTGCGTGCTCGTGATCTTCCTTCTGGGTGTGTATGTATCCTAATCACCTCTCTTTATAAAGACACTGGTCATATTGGTTTAGGGGCAACCATATGACCTCATTTGACCTAAACTGACCTCTTCAAAGGCCCTGTCTCCAAATACTGGTACATTCTGTATTATAGGAGTTAGGACTTAAACATACTAGTTTTGAGAGATACAGTTCAGCTCATAACAACTGATCATTCAGTGTCTCTAGCGTGAGGCTGGAACATCCAAATGTTTTACCAGCTAGGTCTGAGAAAATGTCACTTTTCATAAACACTCCAGGTGGCCTTTGGAGGGTACTCTCAATAGCATTAACCCTAGTTAATCTTATATCACCCATCCTTGACCTGCAGGGATCTGGGTGCCTCTTTGAGCCTGAAAGAGAGACTGTCTTACTTGTGCAGGGAAGGAAAAGGCTCAGATTGCCCTGAAATGCAGACCTCTATCCTGATGCCTCCCAGGCTCATGATGACTCAAGACATTGAGTAAATGTTGGTAAAACATCAAGACGTTTGTGTGCCATAAGCTAATAGTTTTCTTCCCTTAGTCTGCAAATACACAATGGCATCAGAGAAGCATTTTGGAGAAACAATACAAGAGGTGGTTTTTAGCAAAACTTTAACCAAATTTGGATCTGAAATTCTCCAAAGTTTAGCATATTACTCTAGTGTACAAGTAAGGACTCTTTGATCATAGGTAAAAAGAATGGGCTGTGACTAACATCAGCAGAAAAAAAGAGATCACTGGAAGGATATGAGATAGCTCAAGGGATGCAGGGATAACCAAGCTTAACTATAGAGGTATCAGGGTGGGTCAGCCCTAGGAACTACTTCCTCATTCAGTCTTACCAGGGTATCACTGAAAGAAATCAACCCAGCTTTTTGTCTTTTTTTTCCTATTGCATATCCCACACTCAACATCTGCTATGGTTTAAATGGCAGTGCCCCCAAAATTCATATACTGAAATCCTAACCCCCAATGTGATGGTATTAGGATGTGAGGCCTATGGGAGATGATTAGGTCATGAGAGTGGAGTCCTCAGAAATGGGATTATTTACCTTATAAGAGAGACCCCCAGAACTCCCTCATGCTTCCATCACGTGAGGATACAATGAGAGGTCTACAGCCTGGAGGAGGACCTTCACCAGCCACGATGGCACCCTGATCTTAGACTTTGCAGCCTCCAGACTGTGAGAAAGAAACCTGCATGATTTATAAGCCACCCAATATTGGTAATTTGTTATAGGAGCCCAAAGGATCTAGACAGTCTCCAAAGTCTCAAGAGATAATCCTATTGGCCTGATTTATCATTTCTCCAAGATTAAACACATGAGAGAAGAGAACCCCAAAAGGACAATGGAGTGCTGGCAACCCTGGGAAAGAAAGTTTGTTGACTGCCAACAAAAAGCAAGCATGTGTCCACTACCCATGCTATTGACCTCTGTACATGAACAGTCTGAATAAGGGTTCTCTCCCGTGGGAGGCCTTGTTGTCAAAATGAGATTTCTTCCCTCTGCCCCCAAGTAAAGGAAACTAGAGAATACCTTATTTATCTTCTTCTTGCCCCATTCCCCTTCCCTATCAAATTGACTCCCCCTGCCCCTCCCCCAGATTGATATTTAGATCTCAGAAGAACAGACTAGGAAGATAAGTCCTCGCTGAGGCATCAGTCACAGAAATGAGGAGCAGCTATGACAAATTGAAATGTCAGCATTATTAGTAGTTTTGCTTGAAGCTGAATGATACTGATTTAATGATAAAACCAGAAATGGGATGGATTTGCCCTGGAAAGGGGGATGATGACTCGAAATAATGGGCTGAAATTAAAGCGAGGGGAATGAATATAAGGCCAAGTGTCCTAAATGGGATAACTGGCATCTTCCCCAGAGAAAGTGTGGAAATGCCTGGGGAGACTCAAATAAGGGCAGATAATTATCATGCATGTGAGTTAGAGGATTCAGCATCCAAAGTCAAGGAGGTGGCTACCTGGACATTTCTTTATATAACCAGACCTCACAATTAATTTGGGGAAATTAAAATCTGTAATGAGTTGGCTAGTTTCTTGATCTGTTCTCCTTCATGCTCACCAATTAAAATCCTTACAAATATTGGAATCTGTAAAGAAGAGTGTGAAATGCAAGGTTTGGTGAAGACAACATTCTTTTAAAATGTTTTATATTTATAAACTTCTTTACAGGGAAGCTGTCCTTGGAGATGTTGGTGGTGGTCTGTGTTTCTGCAGTTTTCACATATACAGAGCTAATTTCTTTAGCTCTGTATATGAGCCAAGGGATAAATTCCCTTTCACTGGAGAAAATCACTAAGGTGAAACCATTAGTGATATAAGATTGAAGCAATTGTTGATCAGTTTTTTCTCACATGTGCACGCACAGGAACACACATGGAACCTGCAAAGGGCTAAGCGGAGCATTGATGGTGAGACCTGAGGCCACACCCTGAAGGGCCTCTAAGTCACTATACAAACTGAATTTCTGTTAGCTCCTGAGCATCCAGCAAAGTTTTGCTAATCACCAAAGTCTGACTTGGGCTGAGTGTTTGGGATGTGGATACAGAAGGCAATGCTCATGCTTACAGAGAACTGGTTCTAAAGACAGAACAATTAGGCTAGCAAGTTACTAGATATTTATTTTGAAAAAGAGTGTTCTGGAGCAACTGAACAACAGTTTTTGGAAGTCAATTGCTGAGATAGATACCTATGTAAAAAATGTTGCCCTCATTAGGGAGTTCCAGAAATTACTTGCTAGGGGATCCTGAGAAAAAAGCGATATGTTTGTTTTTCCATTCTATAGACTGTTAGGATTCTGAGCCACTAGGATTGTCACATATAAATAAACATAATTTCATTTTGTAATTCAAACCCTTATATTAACTATCCATACTTTAGAAGTCATCTCATTTAGGAATTGGTGCAGATAGTCATTTGGAGGCTGCAAGCAAGGAATCATTTTTAAAGTGATACAGAGATATCTTAATTCTCTTGTTTTAATGTAAACTATATCAATGTGCATTAGTTTGTTGATCTTTGGTGTGAGTCCAAGGCCTTTTCTTTGAGTGATTTCTCTATGGATTGAAATCCTTCATTCTTCTTCCCACACAAACCTCATTCACATTTCAGATTCTCCAGTAGAGATCAGCCAGCTACGGCCCAGGGGCCAAATAGTCCCCACTGTCTGTCCTTGCACATAAAGTTTTTTTTTTGGAACACAACCTTGCTCATTCATTTTGTCTCTGGCTGCGTTAGTGTTACAATGGCAGTGATGAATCATTGTAGGAGAGACCATATGGCCTGTGAGGCCTCATTATCTGGCCCTTATGGAAAAAGTTTGTCAACCTCTGATCTATACTATTAGTGTTGGTTTTATTTAAAGTAGAATGAGAATTTCAAGATATATCTGAAAGAGTATACCTGCAGATTATATCTCATTTTATATTTCTGAGGGTTCTTTTTCCTCACTAATATTTTATAGTCCTCTGACTCACAACTAATCAAAATAATTTTTTAAGGATTTTATTTATTTATTTATTTATTTTTAGAGAGCAGGGAATGGAGGGAGAAAGAGAGGGAGAGAAGCACAGATGTGTAGGAGAAACATCCATCAGTTGCCTTCCCTGTGTGCCCTGACCAGGTACCAAACTTGCAACCTGAGCATACACCCTGACCAGGAGTCTATGCAGTGACCTTTAGCTTTGTGGGACAATGCCCAGCAAACTGAGCCACGCTGGTCAGGGCCAAAATAATTTTTGAGACTTGCTTTCATAGCATTAACTTAGTTTTCACAGAAACAACTCTTTCTTATTGCCCTCATTTTTCATCAGTTTCCATAATATTCCACTAAATAATGTAATTACAATAACATGTGCAGCTGGCAAGAACAGGTCTGGGAACAAATACAATGGACTCCTGGCAAGCAGACACCTCAGGGGTGAAGGCAAAGGTAAGGCTGCACAAAACAGTCACTTCACAGTATGCTCTGGGCATCTGTCAATATGTCCTATAAAAAGACTGAACGGTATGTGTTAATCCAGTAAGTTTGACCAGTGGAAGCTGAGTAGGTAAGCTTATTCCATCCATGTCCTTCCATATAGCATCTCTCATTTCAGATACTTATCAGTTTCACATGGACAATTTTGTCACGGTTATTTCACAAATATGTGTTTTTCCCACTAGCCTGTGAGGTATAGAATAGGCACCACATACCCATTGGTATACCTGTATATCTCCACTAACTAGCACAGTGACTGGCATATGGTTTGTGATCAAAAACTACCTCTTGAATAAATAACAAAATGGAAGTAAAAACCCCTACAGCCTAAAACTCTAGCCCACAAAACATGAATCTTGTAAGGACTGGGGGCTAACATTTCTTTCCCTGTCATCCTAAGAGCATGGAGAAAGAGTTGGGCATTAGGAGGGTGAGGGGATGAGAGGCAGGGAAAAGGTGTCTCCAATTCTGATAGCTCACTTTCAAGGCAGTTGGGAAGTTTCATTATCTGATGTCTGGATGAAGGCAATGGGTTTCAGCCAAGATGATCATTAGCAGTTTGCATTCTGCGATCCACATCACTCTTGTATCTAGCAGAAATGAGAAACTTGCTTCTAACTGGCAAATTAAATATTGATAATGCGGATCTGCTCCACAACATCTTTCACGTGCAGGCACCAGAATCTCAGTGTTTCTAAAACTTCAGCATTTGCATTCCAGCATCATGATTTTTGTCACAACTATAGGCAATCTTTAACATCATGTAGTTAATACTTATTTTTAAAGCATCTCATTTGTAACCTAAATAGATGTATTTGCTAAGAAAACTCTGTGTTGCCACTATAAATGGAAAACAACTTTCACTAGTCATTAATAAAAGTAAATGGAAAAAAACATCAATATCTAACAATTATTAAAAAACTTTTTTATACTGCATGCTGTTCTAAGAGCCTTATATACATCAATTATTTTAATCTTTGTTCTCATATACATACACACACAACTTTTGAAATACTTGCAATTATCTCTGTTATACATAAGGGGAATTAAGGCATGGGGGATTTAAGTAACATGCACAAGTACAATTGCAGAGCCTGGATTTTATCTTAGTAGGCCTAACTCCAGGTCCCGTCTTAAATACTGCATTTTGCAAACAATATGTTTAAAGTCTAGGTAGATGCTTTGGCTGCTGCAGGCTCTAAGCTTGAGGCACACTCCCTTTTGGTTAAAAAGAGAGCTTAGAAACGGTTAGAGAGTTGTTAAAGACACTTTAGTCTAAACTGAGAGATTCCCATTGACATTAAAAAAATTGAGAAAGAATTGAAAAGGGAATAACCTTCCAAGTGATTCACCCTTTCTTAGTGACTCGATATGTACCTCCTGAAAGCAAGTACCAGACAGGGTTGGTGTCTTAGACTTCGGGAAATGCAGAGCTACAAATTAGGTGTAGCACACATTTGCCAGGATCTTTTGCTGAGTTCTGAGCTCAATTTTGGAGGGTATAGGGACATCCTTGGGGATATTTACTCAGCTGGTAATGGCTCTTTCTCTGATAATCAGTCTTCTCTCAATAGTTGGCCCTGGGCAATTAGGTTTATTTAAACTGCTTCCCTGGACACAGCTGACTGGACCAGAGCAAACAACTGACCCAGGTTGGGCCAATCAGATTCTTGTCCAGGAATCTGTAATCAGGATGCATTAACAATTAGTCCCTACACCTGTGGAACTGATGCAGCATGAATCTTAGGGGCTGGAAGGTGCACAGAAATGGTAAAGAGAGCCCTTTTCAAAAAAGTGACTCCAGAGTAGACTCACAAGGAGAAACAAAGATGAGAGATGAGGAAGAACTGCTTGTGTTCTGACAGCTCTCCGATTCTGAGCTCCTTGGCAGATCTGGTTGCATGCCTTTTCTGCTTAGCCTAGCCTGAATCAGTCCTTATTATTTGCTTAACTAAGTGAGAGGCAGGTTTCCCCCACTGCCCCAAAGACACCACTACCATCAATGATAAAATCTGCTTTTGAAATTGTTTTTGAGCGTGGAAAACTGAGTGAGAGCCTATGTCCTACGCATCTGTATTCTGTGGCTTGGCATTCCTAGTAAGAAGAGGAATGAGTACCATTGACAATAATGCCATGTTAACAACAGCTAACATTGATGATTATGAGCATATACTTTTTAGAAGTGATTTATGTAAGTCATTTCATCCAATCAACAAATCTATGAGAAATATATCCTCATTTTTAATATTGGGAAACTGAAGCTTTGAGAAACTAGGTAGCATTTAGAACTAAGTCATGAACCTAAGTCTGTAACCACAGCTCCTGACCACCTCTAAGTGCCTGCCCCTCATACTATGCTGGCTTCTATGGGATCCATTTGCCTACTGTTGATGAAGATTTTGGTCCATGAACCAATTATAACATACATGAGAACCAAGCCTTTGCCTACTTAGTAGTAACAATATTCTGACCAGAACTTCTAAAGAGCCCCCAAACCAACATCTGATATTCACAGCACAAAAGACCCCTTTGTAATAAAATATTTTATAGGAATGTTAATAATAGTAGTAATTTGATCCCCTACCCTATAAGCACACAATCTTTCCAATTGGTAGATTGCCGAGGGAGACAAGGGCTAGTGAGGTTATACAATTTCTCTCTTACTTGTTTATTTGTCCATTTGTCAGTTCCAGATGCCAGAGAGGTCAATGTTGATGGTCAGGTTATGACAACTGTACAACTAGCGCTGCCCCCGCCTGTCAACAGTGCCCTTGGGACAAACTGATAAATACAGCCTACAGAGTCAGAAGTCTGTACCTAATGCACAGACTTCATGGTGAGCAATATAGACCATCTTGACAATGGAATCCAGTTATAATTTCAAACGTGAGCCCAGAAGAATGTGCAATCTACTCCAGATAGAGAAAATTTTGTTTCATAGTTTTCTCATTGAGAACATGAGCAATCCCAATTGCCTTCTGAGAAGAGTGAATGATTATTAGGAGTAACTGGCTGATGCCCTTCTCTTGGAAAGGGTAGGCACTAGGTGGCACCTGGACAGCTCTCTGAAGCTGAGCTGGGTTTTGCAGTGAGGTGTGCCATATCTGCTGTCCACACTTGATGCTGAGGGGAAAGTGGCAAAGGACTGCATCCAAGATGACTCCAAAGAACATAAGGAAAGATACAGAGAGAATGCCAACCTGCATAAAGAGTCAGGATTGGTAGATGTGATCTGTGAGATATTAAATTGGCAGAGAGAATATCTATTGCCAATTCACAGCCAGAATTCAGGCACTGGGTTAAGCTTTATATGTGGTCCCCACAGTCATGCATGTGGGATGAAGGGATGAAGTAAAGGAGTTGGCAGGAAATCAACATCATGAATGACATAGAAGGTTCACATTAGTTCATTCTGTTGTTCTATTGCAGGGGTGTCAAACTCATTTTCACTGGGGGATACATTAGCCTTGTGGTTGCCTTCAAAGGGCCAAATATAGAGCTCCTTGCCCCTAGTTAAGGAGTAGTTACATTTATACAATCCTAAAATTACATTTGGCCCTTTGAAAGCAATGGCAAGGTTGATGTGGCCCCCAGTGAAAATGAGTTTGACACCCCTGTTCTATTGGGTAACTCTGACCCCTTCCTCTTGTTTAAACAAATCCTGTTTTTGTTCATGTGACAATGTGCCTATCCCTGGGGATGAATTATGACTGTTATAGCCAACCACTGAGATACAGCTCAGTTGAAGTGACTGGCATAGGGTTTGGCCAACGAGCTCTAAGAGAACATTTGCAGGAAAGGCTTCTGGAAATGATTTTCCTCCAACAATACCAAGAAGAAAACCTCCTCCTCCCCTCCTTCATAATGAGTGTTGTCATGTAAGCAAGTGATGCTGATTCACCTTGAAAGAAGGAAAAGAAAGCCGTGAGAAGCACACAGATTCCAAACCATTGTTCTGCTACCAACACTTCACTAAATCAACTTGGAACTAGGAGGTGATAAAATGTTTTTACCTTTTAAATAATGTTTAGCTTTTTTATAACTTGCAGACCAAACCATTCCAACTGAAAAAGAAAAAAAAAACTGATAAAAGTTTTAAGACTGTTTCTCAGAATGTGTTCTGCATCCAAAAATGTTTTGTGACCAGGTGAGTTTGCAGAAAATTGTGCATTATATCCATTTCTTTGTATTTCATTTTTGCACATTAAATGCTCTGAGAAGTCCTGCAGTTAAAAAAAGAAAAGTTTGACTTTCTTTAATTTTGCATTTCCTAAAAATTAATTCGTCAGAAAATCTTTTTTTAGACTTTATAATTAACAAATACCTCACAGTTCATTTTGGAAAAATTAAAGAAAGGAGAGCAGGAGGAGCAAGTCTTGGATGCGCCAACCCCAATGCAGTGTCACATGCAGGGGCACTTGTATCGTTCTTCATTATATTCTGTTTGCAGAAGGCCAAGAAAAAGGGATCCATTTTACAACTACCCACTTATACCCCTGAATTCTGACAACCTAATTGAAGGTACTAATAAAGGAATATAAGCTAGGCAACATAGACATGGTCCAATCATCTTGCACAGCATTAAGAAATACAGTTTGATTGCAGTATTTAAAACATATTTCAAGAAGTGTGACTGGCAAGAAGATACCCTTCATTGATGTTGGTAACTAAACAGATACCTATTTTTCTTCTAATGTCTCTCTTTCTAAGAAAAATATAATGAGATTAATAAGAATGCATTTCACTGAGTTGGCTAGGCATTAGCATTTCAGATCAGAACCACATTTCTTTCAATTTGCCCCCCAAATGGCTCCTTTAAAAAAATCACCTTAATCGAGAGAGTTTTTTTTTCCAGTGAGAGGAGGGGCTGAGTATACACACAAGATAGGAAGAAAAGGAGGGAGGTACAAGGGAAAGAGATCAAAGAGAAAGAGAGACAGAGGACAGGGAAGGAGGGGACAAAGAAAATATCCGTGGATGTGACATAGTGTCAAAGGAGACACAGCACATTATGACATTGGTGTCTCCCAGAAGGGACCTGGAAGCCTAAAGTCTGAATGAATGGAAAGGGAAACCCTTACTGCATTCCCTTGATATCATTTAAATTTTCAACCACATACATCTGTATTCCATTGATTTAAGTGTTTTATCTATCAATTCAAAACATAAATTAGTTTAAATATTTTAAAAAAGACTATAACAGCAACAACAAATTAAATACCAGTTCATGCTTTTAGAGATAGTCTCATATGGGGCTAATGGAATTGTCCTGTGGGCTAAACTATATGACCTGTTATATGAAACCACCACTGGAATTTGTTTCCTGTAGTGGGAGGGGCGCCATTCTTGTTCCTAAACCACACCCCTGTTGACAATGGCCTCATCGGTGCAAAATAGTAAACCCCTCAAATTGCACACAAGCACTTCGTTACTTCCTGTGTCCTTAATTTTCCAGGCAAGTCTCATTTGCAATAGAGATTTCAATTTTATCCTAATTCTGATGAATTTATCAGGGACTCCTGGAGACAAAAGCACACATTCCTCTTTATCTAGCTCTGACCTAGTTCTGGCCATCGTTCCCATCCAAACAGGAAGAGAAATCTGAAGTTACAATACATTATTTACTAGGATGAACCAGTAATTCAGACAGCAGGGAAAAAGCAATAAGAAAGTGCAGGAAAGCTTAAAACATTGTGAAGGCTGTTTCATGAAGGAGTCACAACTAATGTAGGCACAGGGACTTAGCAGTGAAGTGGGCAGAGATGAGAGGTTAATAGAGAAGACCATGGTGGGTGACTGCATAAAATAAATACACATAAAAGAAGAAAAAGCATCAAGTCACTTTCTCCATTCCGTGGAACTAGATTCTGTTGTTTGTTATATATAAGGATTTAACAAACCTGATGCCAGTAACAACTGTGAAATTACAATAACTTTACAAATCATTGTCATCTCAAGATTGGCATTAAGTGAATACTTTGAAAAGTTACCAAGCAGTACATAAGTGACATTAGAATTATGAATTATTTAATAATTTTTCTTATTTATTAGATTCCTTTGAGCACAATGGTGACCCAAACCCAAAACACACTATCATTTTAAAAGCAGCAGATTCCTCTAGTTTTTATAATAATGTGGAAACATGGCTATAAGGCACATTGTCCAGTAAAAATTGCCAACTTTCATCAGTGACATTAAAGATAGCCCAGTTATGCCTTCAAACTCATCCATCCAAAACATGAGCACATTTTAAAATGCACACACACACACACACACACACACAAATGGAGAGGAGGAGGTCATCCTGATATTTCTTAAAATACCATTCCCATAGCAAGAAAGATATCAACCATGACACCATGAAAACAGAACAATGTCACCAACCTCCATTTGTAAGTGAACCATTCTCTCCTCCTCTAGGGAATGCATTTTGCATCTAGCATAATTGAACATTGAGAGAGATTCATTTTTTAGAAGGTAAATCATATACAAGTTTTAAAAATCTGTCTCCTTCTCTTATATACACAAACACCACAAAACAGAAAGGTCTAGAGAGGACTTGCATTCTCCTTGACATATTGGTGGCTCACCCTCCCCAGTTAACAGCAAGAGAGCATTTTAGCCACTCAGCAAACAGCCTGATATTCACATTAAGAAGGCAGCAAGACATCCTTTTGACCTTTGTTATTACTTAGACCTCATGTTGTACATAAAAAGAGTACAATGATGTCAAACAAATTCCAGAAGAGAAGTATTTATTGCTGAATCTAAATCAAAAAATCCATATCTACTATAATGGCACTTCAAAAGAAGATATACTGTATTTACCAGCTCAATCAATACTAAATTAGCTGGGATAAATATTTTCAATTCTACCAGTCTTAAGATGAAGCCCACTATTTAGAACCTTGTGTCTTGGGGGAGACAAGGAAATTTTTGCTTATCACACAGAAACAAAAAACAGGAAGTATTTTACAAGCAGATGCACCTACCCTTAGCTGCTCTCTTTCACAATTCATCTGTTGTCTGGAAACCTACAAAGGAAAGGAAAAGACGGGGGGAATCAGAATGTTCTGCATCAAAACAACATGAAAGAAAGAAGAAAGTTGCTTCTAATCACTCAGCTTAAAGCAGACCTAGAATTAATTAATTACTTATTTAATTTTTTCATTAGAACTAAATAATTTTTTTCTTTAGGACTCCTAATCTTCCCTTGGCATTTCTATTGTGTGATCCAGAAACTCAATTAGGATGAGCCAATCTTGAAGGGGGAAGAGAAAAGAGGTCCCAGAGAGAGTGTAGGAGGTGAAATCTGCTCAGGGCGAAAACTCCCCCTTAGCCTGGAATCCTTCTTGCCCCATCCAACAGGCGCAGGCATTCTTTCCTGAGGGCCCCCTGGGCATAGTCACTGGACATCACACAGTGTCTTCTCTGCTGTTAAGGGCCAGTAGTGTCACCTATATGCCTTGGCAAATGAATTACAGTTTATAGTCCATTTCGAATCAGATGATAATAAGTCCCCATAAGACTGTGATGGGGAGAATTCTGAGGTTAATGCATATGTCACAGACACATGATCAATCAGTGATATCCGCCATAAGCTCAAAAAGGAGAGACTAGTGATATACAGGACATGCTTCACTTATCCTTGTACTACCAAAAACATGCTTCTGAAAATCAAAAGTGCTTCTTTGGGGTGACCATACAATTTATTGTTCAAACAGGAAAACTTACACGAGCTAAAGGAGTGGGTGGGGTGTTAATGGTGATGCCAGGGACATCACATGTGAAGTGGCAATGACAAAGCAAACTGGGGCATGGGGTCATTCTACCTTCAATTCTAACAGCTAGGCTGAAATAAAATTCAGGTATGCATTCACAATTTATTCTGTGCATTTCTGGAATTTTTTAAACCAATGAAGCAACCTCTGACTCCCAGCATCTGACAGTATATTGCAAGCTTTTGAAACTTTCACTAAAGGATAAGAAGGTTTGGAAACTGACTTCTGATGTATATTTTATGTATTTTGGATTGAAAGTTTCTTTTTTACTTTCCCTCAAAGAAAAACAAAAACAAGAATCTTCATTTAGGATATGCCAGAACCCCAAATCTATGTGCTTTGCCCATAGTGCCCTGGAACCCAGAAATATCACCTCTAAGAACAGCTCCTAAGAACATAAGCAGAGATTCACACAAATGTTTATTTACATGCCAATTAACTGCAGCTTTACTTATGAAAGAAAACCATTGTAAGCATGACAGTGTGCAACAATGGTAACATTTACAATAAATGAGAGCACACTGATTTGATGGTATAACATGCAGCATTGAGAACCATGGTTTTGACAAACACTCAAAGAGCTCTATCTAGCTTTTAAGAAGCTACAAAGGTACACAGATGTTATGATTCCTATTTTGTTTTAAAAATACAGTGAAATAGATCATAAAGAGAAGGAAGAGAGGTAAGAGAAAAACAACATGACTGAAAGTAAATATTCCAAAATATTTTTTTAAATGAGTACGATTCTGTAAGTATACAACATGCACAGGGAATTATACATTTAAAACAGATGACTTTACAATATGCTAATTATATCTCCGTAAACTGTTAAAAAGTGAAGCAGGGCAAATCCATAGGGATAAGTGGTTGCCATGGGATTCAGGAGAAGGCAAACAGGGTGGTGAAAAAGTTTTCAAACTAGATAGGAATGGTTGCACAATATTGTGAAGGTATTTAAAACCCCGGAACTGTGTAGTTTGAGCTAGCTAAAATGCTACATTTTATTTTAGGTGTTTTTTCCTATAATGAAATAAATGAAGTGGGTGGTGAGGGTCCAATTATGGGCAAGATGGAATCTCAGCCTGTCTCTCCCACTCAGTGGGACTAAACATTCTGTCCAGGCTGCAGGGAGCAGCTATCTGAGGTCTGTGAAGAGACAACAGTAGCAGGTGGACTGAGGAAGGAGACCAGAATGCAAAGACCCACTAGACAAGGTGAGTTCTTCCCTCATCCCCTCCTCAGAATCACCTGGCATGGATTTGAGGCAGCCTAGAGCTCAGCATTGGGCATCCACATACAGAGAGACACCCAACGCTCTGTGGGAATCTTCTTCTATGGTCTGAGAAGGTGGGCAAGTCCCACTGATTTCTCTTTTTCCTCTTGCCACTTGGCTCCTAATGCAGGCCCAGTCACAGAAGCACATGAGCAGGGTGAAAAGGCCACAGCTTTCTGGCTTTCAGACAGAAAAGTAGCATCTTGGGAAACCAAACATGTTTTGAGGATCCTAAAGAGGGAAGAGTTTGGAAAACTCTTGTAGTTTTCCCATCTAGTGCTTTTATAAACTCCACGCTCACCCCTGAGACACATGTGGACCTAGACAGGGACCACAGACTGTGAAAATAAAAGGGCTAAACTACTGCCACGGGCCCCAGCTGGCCACGGGGATGCTCGAGTGGGACAGACCCAACTGTCACTGTGAAGGTTTGACAGCAGAACTGATATTGGAAACAAACTCCACAGAAGGATGGTAGGAATGTGCAGCCTGATTTCAGCTGGGTTGATTTCCTGATAATACAAACAATTTCCATAGAATTTCAATAAGGCCTGGAGTCTCAACGCATAATAGTCAACTTACCGAGGACACAATCACAATTACTCGGCACATAAACAGAAAAGTCTACACTCATACAGGAAAAGACAGTCATGGACATTAACACTGAAATGACAAAAAGTTGTGGGAGTTATTGAGTAAAGATTTTAAGTAACTTTTATAAAAATGTTCCAAGAAGCAAGGGAAAAAACACAATTAAAACAAATTAAAATTTAGACAGTGTTGTTAAAGAAATAGAAAATATAAAGAAGAACCAAATGAAGATTTTAGAACAGTAAAAACAATAACCTAAATTTTTTTAAAAATGAACTCACTGAATGAGTTCAAATGTAGAATGGAGGTAGCAAAGAAACTCAGTGAACTTGACTGAGTAGATACCAAAACACCTAATGTAAACAATAGAAGGAGAAAAGGGAGGAGAGAAATAAGAAAAAAATTCGGGAGCCTATAGAACAATGCCAAAAGATATAACATTCATGTTACTCATTAGAATAAAGATAGTGTTCACTGAAGAAAAAATATTTGAGAAAACAATGGCTGAAAATTCCCCATATTTGACAAAGACATAAACCCACAAAATCAAGAAGCTCAGCAAACTCTAAGGAAGTAAACCCAAAGAAACTCATATCCAGCTGTAATCAAACTGTTGAAAACTTAAAATAAATAATAAAAAACAACAAATACACACAAAATACTTTCTGAAAAAAAGCCAGTGACAAATGATATAATATTCATGAGAAAGCAAGAGTTCAAGTAACTGTGAATTTCTTATTTAAACAAACAAATGATAACCAAGGAGGCCAAAAGGAGGTAGCAAATGATTCTCATTTGAGTTCTGAGATAAAAGAAGTGTTAACCCAGAAATCTATGTCCAATGAAAACATCCTTTAGAAATACTAAGAAACTAAGAAAATTCATTACCAACAGACCTATTCTGAAAGAATTGCTACAGGAAGTTCTCCAGACAAAGGAAATATAATACCAGAAGGAAACTTGGAACATCAAGACTAAAGAAGAGGAAAGGAAATGATAAACATATGGACAAATATAAACATAATGCACTAGTTGACTCCTCTGGAGTTCTTTCAAATATGTGTAATGGTTTAAAGAAAAAAATAATCACAGCATTGTCTAAAAAGGTTTTCAATATATATACATAAGATAAACCAAACATAAAAAGAGGAGGGCAAGGAACACTTATGGAAATAAGGTTTCTACATTCCAATGGAAATGGTAAAATATCAATTCTATGTAGACTGAGAGAAGTTAAGCACTATGTAAATTGTAATCCCTACAGTCACCACTTTAAAAAATACATAAAGTTATACACTCAAAGACAAATCATGTTCAATACTTGGACATTTGTTTGAAGAAAATAAATAAAACAAAGTGCCTTGACCTCAACCTCACACTTTACACAATCATTAACTTAACATGGTCAATGTATCTAAATGTATAACATAGAACTGAAGAGAGATGCGATTAAAGAGTAGGGGAAATACTTTTTTTCTTAATGCTTTTCTGTACTTTTCAAATTATCCTTTATGTCATAAAGGGTATTTATAATTAGAAAATATTTTAATAATTGTGCCTTGTAGAAATGTGTTTTAAAATGATATTGTAATAGTAACAGCTCTCATTTTCATTATATAAATAAAATAGCTTATCTAATAACAAGATTAATATTCTTAACATCTGTACTCAAAAATCAAAAGGGTTTGTCAGGCTCACAGAAGCATAGTGGTAACATTTAAAGAAACAAGTAAACTACTGACCTAAAATAAACCATGTGAAGTAAAGCAGTACTATAATGTTCCTATTGCAAAGTATTCAAGTGCAAAATTCAACAGTAGCCATGGAATTAGCTGTGCTGGCCTTCAAATAAAGCTGATTAAGAGATTTAGATATAATAAAAAGCATTTGAGTAATCTCTATAGTGGACATTTTTGGGTTTGGTTGGTTTGTCTGGAGTTTTGTGAGTGTTTTTTTTCCCTTTATTTATGTATTTTTTATTGAATTGGTTGTGGTGACATTGGTTAATAAAGTTATGTGGGTTTCAGATATACACTTCTATAATACATCATCTATATATTATATTGTTTGTTCACCACCCTACACAGCATTTCACATTTTTCCTGTATTCTGGCAATACTATCTCTCTTCTCCTTTTGGGCCATGTTCCTGTCCAATCCCATAAATTCTTTGTTAATTGCATATCATCACCACCACACTCTTTTGCTACCTAATAACACATACACCTGCCATTACCACAGAAATACACACATCTGAGTATGGTAACCAGTGACCTCTTCTTCTTCAACCAGTGATCCAGTGCAGATGGCCAGTTATGCAACATGGCTGAGTCCCACCATGAGTTCACCTTTGTGTTTCAAATTGGCTCATCACACAACACTCTATGCAAGGTGCAATGATGCTCTAAAGACTCACTAAGTTATTGCTAGACCTAATGAGACTCTTTAAAATATTTCCCCATAACCAATATGGGAAAGGTTCAGAGAGAAAAAGGCACCTGTACCTCCTTATCATTTGCTATGAAGAAAGACCCTGCACACTCTTTGAAAGCTAACCTTGAAACATAACTTATATGTACACTTTTCTACATGGCATCTCATTTGGAACTAACATGAGATATATTTTTTCTCCCATGGCAGTGATGCTCAAACCAGTATTTTTATACCCTAAATGAAAAAAGGGAAAGAGAGGTCTGGTGCTGCTCCTTTAAGATGCTTCCAGAGAATCAAATACCACTCTCAATAGGGCTGCCAAGTAAGCACTTATGAAAGGTTAGGAACTGAAGCAATAAACTTCAGCATGCGACCCTTTGCTCTCCTGGTTGAATGGGATGTTTAATAGCGGGGATTCATCTTCCCCCATGTCCTAACTTCGTCTAGCCAGCAGGGCCAAAGAATCTTTCTCAGATTCAGCCTTTTTCATCTCCTGACTTTGAGCTCTCTCTTATCAGCTGGTCTGATTTTTTTACCGGTCTGATTTTCCCTCCCACACATTACACTAGATCTGCAAGGGAAAGGATGGAATATTAGTCAGATTTCTTTTTCTACAAACCAGGACAAAATGTGGAGTCCATTTCTTTGTCCATCAGTCATTCCTTCCTGTGTTCAATAATATATGCATGTGTGCACGTGTGTGTGTGTTTATCAGGCACCTTCTGGATGTCAGACACTGTTCTATACACTGAGAATACAATAGTAAAGAAGACTTCTGGAGCTCATTGTCTAAGTGGAGCAAACAATGAGTAAGTTGACAGTTACAATACAGTGAACATTTGCTACAATAAAAATATAAGCTGTGCTAACAGCACATAAGAGGGACAGCAATCTTATCTTAGAGAGTTGGAAAAGGTGTTAATGTTTTATGTTTGTTTTGACTTTTAGAAAATGTATCCAGAGAAAGAATGGAAAAAATATTTCAAGAAGAGAGGGGAATGTGTGAAAATTCTAGTGAAGATGATGGAAGTGCCAAGTAATTCAATGTGGCGGGAAAGTCAAGTGCAAGAAGATATTGGTAAGAGATTAACTTGAATCCGTAAAAGTAGAAGTCAAAGGAAATATGAAGACACATGATAAATGGATGGATAAATATGCATGTTTTCTGGTTTGTAATCACATAATATTAGAAATTCCAGTTTTTAGGACAGTTGTGAATCATTCAGAAGAAACTACCAAAGACATCCAGCAGCATGAAACTCAATAAATCAAATCAGCTGGTACCTGTATATATTTCTCAAGTTCTGTATTTTCAGAATCATTATTAATTTTTCTGAAATAATATGGCATTCTCCTATAAATCCAAAGTACCTAGGGTGAGTGCTACAATTCACCTTCTCTTTATGCATTTCAGGATTATATACAGTTGACATGTATAGTCTGAGATCACATTTTGTGACTAGCACTGTGCTGTGGAAGAGGGTGTGAAAATAAATGATGCATAGTGAATTTCCTAAAAAATCTCAAAGAGAGAGGAAGAGAGATGAATGAAATACAGATTATAATGCTGGGTCCTAAGTGTCATAAAAAGAGAAAACACAGGATACCACAGGGACCTAAAGGAAAGGTGCTAACCCATCCTGCTGTGTAGGGCAAAGAGTGGAGGGAGGTGTCAGCCAGGTGCTTCTGGAGATGGAACACTTAATCTGAGCCTTTCTAGGGGAATAATGTACTCAAGAATTTGGGAAAGTGAAATGGCAAACAGCACAAAGGTAAGAAAAAGTAAGGGAGGACACTGCATTGTGGATGGAGGATGGGCAGTTAGGAAAAGTGCATTCATATTGCAATAATTTTATGTTTTGCTCCATTTTAACTATGCTGACAGAATATTAATTATTTTTAAGCAAAATAAATTTCACATTAATGGTGGTTAAAATGTATTCAATATTTACAATATGCCAGAAAGTATGATACATACTTTTTAGGAGATACACACACACACACACACACACACACACACACACACACACACACACACATACTAAACATTTAGGTTATATATATATTTAAACATTTATGTATGTATAAATATATATATTTCCTTTTTGGATTGTTCATTGTTAGTGTATAAAAACAACTGTTTTTATGTGTTAATTTTGTATCCTGCAACTTTACTGAATTAATTCACTAGTTCTGACAATTGTTTTATGGAATCTTTAGGATTTCCTGCAGTAAAGCTCACAACTTCATAAATATCCTTAGTTCCATTTTACAGATGGTGAAACTGAGGCACAGAGAGATTTTTTTTTTTGCATGACTTCCTAAAGTCACAAAGCTAGGAAGTGTTGATGAAGAAATTATCATTGGGATGGCTTGACTCAAGTCCCACTCTGAACCCCTGTAGACACAGACACCCACACCTTTACCCCACACCCAGGCTGCATCTTATTTGTCCTTAGTAGGTGCTCTTTATATTGTTTATTCTTATGTTTTACCCTTGTTCCAATTATTTCCCCCTTTGGCCCCCTCTACCCAGCCAGCCGCCCACTTCCATAGTCAATACCCACCCCATTGTCCATGTCCACGGGTCCTTCATATACATTTCTTGACCAATCCCTTCACCTTCTTTCAACCAGTCCCTTTCTCCTCCCTCCACTCTTACCACAGTCAGTCTGTTTTGTGATTCTATGACTCTGGTTCTATTTTGCTGATTAGTTTATTTGTTTATTAGATTCCTCTTATAAGTGAGGTCATACAGTATTTGTCTTTCACCAACTGGCTTATTTCACTTAGTATAATAGTTTCCAGTTCCATCCATGCCATTGCAAAATGTAAGAATTCTTTCTTCCTTTCTGCTACAGAATAGTCCATTGTGTAAATGTACCACAGCTTTTTAATCCACTCATGTACCGATGGGCACTTAGCCTATTTCCAACTCTTGGCTATATAAATAGGGCTGCTATGTACATAGGTGTGCATAAGTTATTTTGAATTGGTGTTTCTGGATTCTTAGGATATATTCCCAGCAGTGCAACTGCTGGATCAAAAGGTAGTTCCATTTTTAATTTTGTAAAGAACTTCCACACTGTTATTCACAGTGGCTGCACCAGTCTGCATTCCCACCAAAGTGCACTAGGGTTCCCTTTTATCCACATCCTCTCCAATACCTGTTATTTGTTGATTTATTAATGATGGCCATTCTGACAGGTGTGTTGCTGCTCTGCCTGATGTGATGCTGTTTGCATGTTTGTGGTTCTCTCCAACAAAACATGAAATGACTGTGTCAACTGGCTTCATATGAGTAAATGCATAGATCTGCACAATTTTCTTTGAATAGTTTTGAGTGGGTTTAGACTGGGTTTAAATTGGGAACTTTCCACCAATTAGATTTCTCTGATAATGATGCATTGGGTCCTTTTGCAGGTGGAGTTTTCTCCCCAGTGGAGACTGGAAGCTCAGGAATTAGACTGACTGACTGCCTGAGTCCAATCCTGGCACATCATTTTTTAACATCAGCCACATTGTAAAATCTCTCTGCTTAAAATTTCCCCATTTGTAGGAGGGGGATGGCATGGTGCCTATCGCTTATCCAATTTTGTTGTGAAGACAAAATAAGATAATCTATTATGTACTAAGCAGAGTACATGGCTCATTTAAATAACTCAGTGAATCCCAGAAAGTGCTATTACAATTAATGTGAGAGTCAGGGTGGAGCCTTCAGATGGGGCCCTAGGCCCAGCTGCCAAGGGACACCACCCATTGCAGGACAGGTCGTAGCTGTCACAGCATGGAAGGTACATTCCTTTTGTTCAATGGCTCCTCTGCTAGGAGGCTGTTTAAAAGGATGCAGGGAGGAATAGGGGAGAAAGGCAGTGTTTCCCAAAGCATGCACCTGGAACTTGGGAGAATATCAATGTCCATCAGAAATAAAATGGTTTAAAAAAATGGTGATTCATCTATATAGAGGTGGGCAGATTTTTTCTATAAAGAGTCAAAAAGTAAATATTTTTGGCTTTGGGAGCCATAAGGTCTCTTCGCTACATCTCTTTGCTACAACTACTCACCCCACTGTAGCAAGAAAGCAACCAGAAACAATGTGCATACAAATGACTGTGATTCAATAATACTTCATTCACAGTAGTCAGTGGGCTGGGTTTGACCTCTGGCTAGAATTTGCCAATCCTTGATCTATACTATGGAAAACTATAGATACATTAGAAGTATACTGTGGAAGGGTGTCCATGATAGAATGAATGAAATAGAGCAAACTCTACCAATTTTTAAAACACAACCTATTTTTTGTTTTAAAAACTATACATATACACAAAAAATATCCATTTACACATAGAAAACATCTGGTATGATAAACACCAAACTTCAAACAAAAGCACAAAAATGATGTCCTGGAAATGAGAGTGATGACAGGGATGGAATAGTGAGGCTGGTTCCTCATGTTTACTCTTGGGTTCTGTTACAGTGTTTCAACTTCCTGCAGTGAACACGGCTTGCCTTTATAAAGTCAAATAAACAGCAGCCATAACAATATGAACTTCAGAGTTTAGTTATAAGTTTATTCTAATGATTAAATGAGAAGTTGTATGTAGGACATCAAACTCAGGCCCAGCCTGGCACATAGTAGGTGCTCAATTAATGGCAGTTATAAATAACTGCCCCAAGCACCAAAAGGGTTAACCCAGAGTGGTTGTCTTGGGAAAAATTCAACTCCAGTTTTCAGGGATGTTATGTATTTTACTGTGGATTCTCTCCAGTAGAGAAAATTAAAATAGAGAGAAAGGCTGATCTGCCTACCCTATATATGAAATGTTTATTAGAGGTCTGAGTTTATGAAGACCCAAAATCCTTGAACATAATGCAATGCATCACATGAGTGTAATAAAGCCCATTGATTTTGCAAATGTATCATACAATGAGGTGGGTCCTCTGATTCCAAGAAAACAGGATCATTTGTGTTCAGATAAGCAAATGCAGACCTCATCACTTGTGGCTATTGTTTCTATTTGATATAAGGGAGGAAAAAGTGTGTGTGAAAATAGCAAGTGCTTAGAATTCAAGACAGGAAGTAATGAATAATCAACTGAAAAAATGAAAACAAAAAAGTCACAACAATGAATCAAGTGAACCATGATTAATTAACTTGATTCTGGCTCACGTTGTATAAATGAAGAAAATGCATTTGAGAGAACAACTTGAGGGAATCCATTCACCTTTCTCCGATGTTTTTATTTTAACCTCAGGGAGAACCAGAACCTGCTGCTAAACTCTTGTGTGATTTTGTGAAGGTGACAGCTTTGAAGGGGAGCCTTGGGAGCAGGGTGGGGGGTAGGGGATAGGATGAAAGAACTTGGCAAGGCTAAATACTAATTGGAAAAAAGGGGGTTGTTGTTATATGTAAACATGAGCAGATAAACCCAAAGATTGAAAGCTCTAACTTTTAGTTGGTGGCTATTAGTGCTTCGGGATAATTTATGAAGCATGCATGTCCTGAACTCTCAAAATACTTAGTATTTTTAGCTCTTGAATGATCTGTGATATATTATATGCTAGGCACTACACAGCACTTAGTGAGCACTTCTTCTCCTGCTGTTCCTTATAAAACTGCACCATTTGATGATATTGGTACTTATAACAAGAGAGTCACTGTTCCAGATGTAAGTCACTGGGGAGACTCAAGTGTTGGTTATCTGATTAAAGGGATGTCAGGGGTCAGGATGCCTGCAGAACTGGAGCGAGCCTCAAATAACAAGTTTTAAAGAGCTGTTTTCTTTAGAGGGAATGCTTTTTGCACTTGTTCTTACATGCACCCACCTTTTAAATACCCTATTAGTGACAGAACAAGTCCTTCAGGTCTGGGACAAAGTTGTTCTGGCAGACACATTAGATAGACACACACCAATCAGGAGGTGGCAATGACTGGCAGCACCTGGCTAGGATTCCCGGCAGCCCCCTGCATCCATCTGCTTCCTGCAAGGATGCAGTCTCTGGGAGTTGTTCATTTCAGGCTTGATGCTGGTCTTGAGGAGAAAGGGCAGCCCCCAACTATGAAGAGCCAGATTGGTCTGATATATGTTTAGACCTTTACAAGTAGAAACACAACATGTCTTTGTACCTGACAACTTGCAAGTTTGGGGAACCATATTGCCTAGCATTTATTCTAATAATAAACCATTTCCCCAGGCACATTTTTATTCTCTAGATTTAATAAGGTATTTTGTGAACTGAGGTAGAGGAGGGAGGGAGGAAACAATTGTGGTTATTACAAAGATGATTTCTATTTGTTTCAGATGCAAAAGCAATCACCATTCCTTTCCTTCATAATCAAGGGTTATCATTGCTCCCCCAAGCCCACTCAAACCCCTTGCTCAGTCCAAGAAAACTCAAACAACACTCACCAAACTGTCCTGAGGAACTAAATGATGTGGCATGCCTCCCTGAACCAGTTTCCTGGGACCATGATTACCCTATAGTTAGAGAACTCTGATTCTATATCATGGAGATCTCAACTCGGATTTTCCCATCATTCCCTTCTCCACAGTCAGAGGTGGGAAAGAGTGGGGAGGGCCAGGTGGGTGAGTTACATACCACTTGCCTATATCTGCTTAGATGTTCTCAAGATATTCCAAGTTA
Source organism: Phyllostomus hastatus (assembly GCF_019186645.2). Classification (NCBI taxonomy): domain Eukaryota; kingdom Metazoa; phylum Chordata; class Mammalia; order Chiroptera; family Phyllostomidae; genus Phyllostomus; species Phyllostomus hastatus. The sequence continues at coordinate 1,522,312 of NW_025334030.1, forward strand.
AGATGTTTTAACTGGGCCTTTTCTTTTTTTTTCTGCTTACATGTTATAAAGTTCTAATGATAATTTTATCAGAAGTTGATCATTTTATAATCTGCATCCATATTAAATAGCTTCAGCAGAGACACACAGGCCAAGGCTTTATCTGGGCAATCATCCTGATGATGTTAATTGCAAGACATTGGGGAGGCATACTAAACACAAACTCTAAAAGCCAGACTTTCGGGGTTCAAATCTAAACTCTGCTGCTTATTAGCTTAGGGACCTTGAATGAATTCCTCACCTAAGCTTGCCTATATACCCTGAAGTCTCATCACAAGGTTTGAATGGCTTAATATTTGCCAAGCAATTAGAAGAGTACCTGGCATACAGAAAGCACTATATAAGTGCCTTTTCAATGCAAGGAAGTAAATTTAATCCACAGTCTCTTTGCTGTTATTTGTTCCTTTTATAAGGTGACAATAGGCTGGGCCTGCCCAGTTGTATGGACATTGGGTGGAAAGTACCATTGTGGGAGAAACCCAAGGTTTTGAAAGATGGTTGATGCTTCTGAAAGTTTTGTGCTGTGCCATTAAAAGTTCACATCTACAGATCATGGAGTATGCCAACAGAGGTAAATCATGTAGCCACCACTGCACTGCCATAAAAAAACTGAGGTGAACTAAGTCCCATTGGACCAATTTTCCTAACAAGGAAATAGGGACATAAGTGACTTCCCAGAGGAAGGCAGCCCAAGTGAGCTTCCCCAGGCTAGCCCTCTAAGCTTTGCTGCCTTCTGCATCTAAAAAATCTTTACATAGCTGTACGAGGGCTTTTCCATTCCTGATTTCTGTGACTTTACAAAATGTCATCATTTAAGGAATGGAACAAGCCTGTAGCTGGAGAAGCTTGAGGAGTATTCATTTTCTAATTTTCCAGTTCAGTTGTCTGAAAGGGTTGCCTGGGTGGTGGTTGTTATTGTTGCTGTGTGTGCATGTGCATGCACGCCCATGTGCTCGCTCTTCCTGGAAAGCTTAATGGAAGGAGTGCTGGAAGACATATGCTTCATGAAAAATGAGCTCTTAAAACCCTAAACTTAAAGAATCTTTACTGGAAGAGCTAGGTTCACAAAAGTTCTCAGCCAATGAGGAGGCATGCATGTAAATTGCAGGCAATTTAAAAGGAAAATCTAGGTCATCTGGCTGTTTGCTTTGTCATCATCAGTATTAATTAGACAGTGGAAGTAATGACTGAGCTCAGAGAGCTCTTCAGATTTAAAATAATAATAATAATAAACCAACAGAGGAGAGCTTTACCTTCGGAAAGAAAATATTTTCACAAGCAGCATTCTCAAAGAACCTGAGTGGGGAAACCTTGCAATTAAATTCTGCAAATGTGCTCTGAAATAATCCCAGGGGAAGTCTTATCTGTACTTAATATTCAAATAAATATTCTTTTCGTGTGCAGTGTGTTCAATAGGGTGCATTTTACTTCATTTAAGTGTATAACGTAATCAGCATCGTGAGGGATAATCACCAGGAGTGGCAGAACCCTTTAACGAGGATAAGTGGGCCAGCTCTGCAGTTGAATGGGCAGTTGTGGGAAAGAAAAAAAAAGGAAAGTGCAGAATGCCAAGTACAGCTTTCCCCAGGAGTGTCCTGTAGGACCTTGACTCTCAAAGGGAGGTCCACAGACCAACAGCATCAGCATCACCTGGCAGCTCATTAGAAATTAAGCAGCATGAACCCTATCCCAGACCTACCAAATTGGAATCTGGATTCTCCAGGACCCCAGTGATTCTCATGAATGTTAAATCTGGAGAAGTACCTAGGTCAGGCATCCTCACTGGGATTTAGGAGCATCTCTTCTCTGTTATATGTCAATAAGGAGGTCCCTCTAACAGCTGCTCCTGTGTCTTCACATGTGGCCAAGGCTCCTGGGGGACCTCTCCAAATGTTTCATGGAAATGAAGGCCACAGGGCTCTTCATGCAGCCTCATCCTTTCCTCCCTGCTTCCTTCCACTTTTTTTGATGGTCATATTCTCATGGTCCTGGGACACATCAGGAATGAGGAGGAGGGGAGAAGGAGTTCAGCAACTTTCATACACACCCCCAGACCTCTAAGTGAATATTTCCAACCTCAGCCCCTCTCTCCCAGCATCTACTGGTTCCTTCCATGCGTAACCCAGTTTTCTGCCTTCTTTATCCCATATTTCTCATCTTAAGTGGTAGGTATTCTTGTTTTATTACCCCATTGAATTGACAAGAGAACTGAGGTTTAGAAAGGCTAAATTATGTACCCTGAATTCTAAAGCAGAGCCAGGACTCAAATCCAGACCTTCCCAAATTCAGAGCTTCCTTATCCACCGAGTCTCCCGCCACTTCTCTGGCCATCCCACCTTATCTGTGCAACAGAGAGACTTCATTAACAACACAATACCTTTCTATTGGTCAATTGTCCGAGCCAACCAACAGCCGACCTTTGACACAGTCCTTTGGGTGAGACTGCACAGCAGAGGCGACTATGGTCGGATCTCCTGTCTATCTCTTCTTGCATGCCTGTCCCTGCTAGCAATAGGTGGTGGGATTTTTAGATACCTGTGTGTTATAATAATAAAATCTGCACGATGCCTCTGATTCTGCACAAAATGACTTGTTGACCACAGAATAGAGACCCCTAGCGACCCTAATGTTGCCTGTTTCCCTCACCTGGGAAGTTAAGGACAAAATTAAACTACGGGGAGACCAACTGCCAGACGCTGAAGGAAGCTGTTGCTAGGAATGTTTCTTAGGGAGTCACCACCTGAAAGCTTAAGATTTATTAGAGCCACTACCCCTCCCATACCCTGGACAGGAGTGTATAGAAGCAAAGAGTTCTAGTTGAGAATAATAATCTCAGTACATGGAAACGAACACAAAATATGCCCCCCCCCAAGATGTATAAATCAAAAAATATAGGCAAAAAATTAGTTATCTGATTGAGATAAATTTAATTTTAATGGATAATAGTTGATTTCTATATACCTATAAATCACCCCTTGCACCCTTTTAATTTAGACCAATTCCTAGAATTTTAATAGATACCTAGTTACTAATTGGCACCTGAAAGTTTGTGCCCGTATAGCTTCATTGGCTAACTGATTAATGACCCTCTTGGTCAAAATAACCTTTGTTTAGTATGGTTGATCTGTGGGACTTCCTGTACTTTTTGGTTATTTCTTTGTTTAACATGATTGATCTGTAACTGTTTCTGTTTTAATAATGACACTATGCATTGAATGTTGTATAATCTCCCCTATAAAAATAAAGATTGACTTTTCTCGGAGAGTCAGTTGGGCCCAAAAAGCCTGGCTGTCCTCCCGCACCCCACCCGTTGTCTTGCTTCAGTCTCTTCGCCTTAGCTGTGCATCCTTCGGGGACGCTGAGACCCCGCTGAGGCTGCACCCCAGCAGTCAATACTTCCCCAAGCCTCATCCTAACCTCCCTTCTTCATCTGCTTTTTTCTCCATAATTATGTTAATTCCTTCCATATGGAGCTGTTCTGTGTCATGCTGTGTCTTCATGTTAAAGTTGACTTAAAGAAAGTTAACATTTCATTTCCCATTGTTTCCAGGTTTGCAGCGTAAACCAAGGGTGAGGGTCATCTTGCTGTGAGTCCCGAGTTCAACAGAGTCACCATGCTGTTAGAACTTGCTAGCTCCCCTTACAGAGGCTTCTCACCAAGACAGGAGGAAAGGGCAGGTTTTGTTTTCTCACCTTCTGAACACAAGGGCAGTTGGTGTACAATCTGCACACCATAGGGGTGCATACTCTCTGATGAACTGAATTCTGGTAATTTCAAATGGTTCCTGTTGACTCACATCTATTCACTTTCAATTGAAGCAGGTCTCCCAATAGCCAAGAAGAGTTTCCTTCCCCAAAGGTAGGGACACACTGTCAGCCACAGCAAGGGAGAATTTGCAGGTCAAAAAAGGTTCGGTGCAGGCTCTGTGCTGTACACCTGGAGACATCAGAAGCATTTTCAGTTCAAGCAGACCCAAGTATTGGGGGGAGTCCCTCAGAAAGGGTGAAAGAAAAATCTGTCATCACCCCAAAAAATGGCTGTGCAATTCAAGGACAGTCCAATTTAACAATGAACAATTTGTGCTAGGGGATTATTAGAGAATAGCATCTCTAATTCCATTGAGGATTTAGAGACCTTGGGCAGGAGAAAGTAAGAAATAATGCCCCTCCAGCAGGACTAATAGTTTTAAATAAGCTCTAGATGGGTAGATTGTCCCAGTCGGGAGCTAGCCAATTTATAATTTGCCCTTGACTCTGTGTTTTAATCTTTCACTTTTTAAAATAACATTGATTAAAAAATAGTAAAACCATCCAACTGTAAGTGGCACTAGAGGAGGAGACACAGTGGCCGTCAGAGCTTGCTGGCAGCCTCCAGAGCACCAAAGTGCATGCAAAGGAGATTCAGTTTCCTTCCCTGGACTTGAGCAGAGCTGGGACGCCATGGTAACCTCAATAATGAGCACCTTAAATAATGAGGACGCCTGTCCGGTCAACTTGGCTGAAACCTTCTTAGCAGCCACAGGCAGGGCTGCTGGAAGAGGAAAGCCTCTGTAATTACACTAATGAGGACGAGATAAATTGCAGGTCACCTCCAATGGGATGGTGGGGTTCCATGGGTGTCAGGCAAGCACACAGGGACCACCACAGCCAGATAGGACACCAACTGTGTTCTCTGGGCAGCAGGAAAAACAAGGGATGGTGTTTCACAGCACAGAAAAGTAGTCTTTAAGTAATCGGAATATCCAGCATTCATTAAGTGCTGCCTTTGTGAGAAGCACTGAACTAAAAGCTTTCCATGCATTAGCTCATCACAATGAATCATCTCCTATGCCTGATGAGTCTGATATTATTTTTATCCCTAGTTTGTGGCTCTGAGAGGTTAAGCAACCTGCCACAGCTGACATGGCAAGTAAATGACAACAGGGATTTGAGGCCAGGCAGTGAGGCTTAGGGTCCATTTCCTAACCACTGGGTCTCCCTGCCTCTCTGCCTGCAAAGCTGTAGCCCCATTCTTGCAGCACACCTGCCAGTCACTTCCTCTCTACCCACTTTCCCATCCATGGCACCACCGTGGCTACTGCTCTGGGAGAGACCACAGACCATGTGAGCCCCTCCCAGCCCAGATGAGCCCACCAAACAGCTTCTGTTTCTGGGACATGCTCCATCCCTATTATCCCCTCCCTTAGGTATTTTCTTTTCCAGAATTCCCACATTTCCTGAAAGGACAAGGATCTGGGCCCTTTCCCTAACTTGGTCATTTCTTCTAAGATAAAAAGGGGAAATGTGGAGTGTGAAATCAGACAGAGGTGAGTTCAATTCCTAAATCTGCCACTTAATCAATCACTGGACTTTAAATATACCCCCAAAACTTCCTGCAGTGTGTTGAATAGCATTCCCCACAAATTCATGTCCACCTGGAACTTTAGAATGTGACCTTATTTGGAATAGGGTCTTTGCAGATGTAATTAAGGTAAAGATTGAGAGGAAATGATAGTGGGCCCTAGATTCAATGTGAGTGTCCATATAAGAGACAGAAAAAAGACACACACAGACACACAGGGAAGAAGGCCATGTGACAGCAGAGACAGAGAGGAAGTGATGTGGTCACAAGCCAAGGAATATGGGCAACTACCAGAGGCTCAAGAGGCAAGGAGGGATCCTCCCCTAGAGCTCCTGAAGAGAACAAGGCCTGACACCTGGATTTTGGACTTCTGGCCTCCAGAACTGTAAGATAATACAATTCTATTTTTTAAACATTTTATTTATTTATTTATAGAGAAGGAAAGGGAAGGAAACGAGAGGGAGAGAAATATCAATGTGTGGTTGCCCCTCACATGTCCCCAACTGGGGACCTGGCCCACAGCCCAGGCATGTGCCCTGACTGGGGATCAAACTGGCAACCCTTTGGTTCATAGGCCCACGCGCAATCCACTGAGCTACACCAGCCAGGGCACATTTCTACTATTTTAAGCCAATGAGTTCATGATGATTTGCTGACAGCTCTAAGAAATGAATACACTTCCTATGCCTCATTTTCTCTTCTATAAAATAGGTGTGAAATTCATGACCTCAATGAACATAGGCCCTCCACATCATACTATACCCATAACCAAAGAGCAGACCTTTTTACCTTCATCTGGACATTTCTACAAGGTGCCTCCAGGGAGGCCTTCAGACCAAAGCTCACTGGAGTCAGTCAAATCCAAATCACAAGGCATTATGGACCACTTTGCTTATCATAACTCTTTGGCTCCAATCTATCGATAACATTACTTTTCCACCTAATTTTCTAAATATTTAATGAATATCTATCCCATTGTTTTCCACATTGCCTCAAAGGGTCATTCATGTGTCCAGTAAAAGTGTCCTTGAAATTCACATATAGTGTGTCTGTCATATTTTCCAAACCTACCATTCCAATGAGAAGAAATGACATGTGCTGGGTCCAGATTATCCTAAACAAATTGACATATAGATCTAGTTATCATGCTTCCTTCTTCAATAAACCTGCAGACTATGCTTCTTACAACATCCCCCAGACTGGAGGGAAGAGTTATGTGTGATGCTTCCTCCTGCACTTTCCAGGGCCCACCATCTTTCTTCCATCTGCTTTGAAACTTCAGGGATATCTGATATTTTTCCATTTCCAATCTCATACCCCTTTGCATTTGCCGCACATTCTCAATAATATTTAATGATCTCATGTCCAAGTTATTTTATTGTTTTAGGATATATGTGTAGGTAAAATACTTAGGGTTACTTATAGCTAACACTCTCCTAAGATTGTTTCACCAGTACTGACTCCATCACCCCTACCATCTTTTATTCCATCCTGAAAGAAGAGGGTTTTTCTTGGCAGAGAAGACAACAGTAAAGGAAGCAATGGAGAGTTCTGCTTCTTCTACATGATGCATCAAATTTACACTGTCATCCCCAAACAGCCTGCCTATACCTTTCTGGTTCTCTCTGATCAGGTTTTGTTTCTGGATTTGTCTGTTTTACCTCATTATGATTAGCAACATTTAGTTAAATTCATTTAAAGATTGGGCTTCCAAACTGTAAGCTTCTTCATGTGGTCATTTAAACCTGTAGATGAGGAAGCCAAGCCTAGAAAAAACACAGCTAAAGCATAGAACTGGGTTCCATTGTGTCTGACTTATGCTAGCACCCTCTCTTAGCCTCTGCCATGTCACTTTCTTTGTTGATGACAAGCTTTTGACTATTCCAAGGGTTCCATCATTCATGCCTCCATGCTCCACACTCTTACTAGATTTTCTAGGTTTCTCACGTCCTGTGATAATTCAGAGCTGGTTCACATTTTAAAAGAAATGCAAAAGCATACAAACAACTTTTTAAAGTATTGTACTACTAGAAGCCACAATGATGTTTGGTTGAATATTTTAAAAGGTGGAGGCTCCTTATTGCAATAAGATGAAGAGCTCATATGATCAAGCATTAGTGAAAACAAAATTCCACCCCATCCAACTCCAGCCCTACACTGAGGTAGAGCAATTTTCCAGCAATCCATTTACACCCAGTCAGAGCTCAGACAGTGTGCCAATTTGATTAGAAAATGGCTTACACACAGAGCCAGCCCTGTCTATTAGAGGGAGAACTGGACTAATGAATCTTGGAAATGGAAAAGTCTGTCTATCCTTCTTCAAATCTGTAAGCCAATTATTATATTGGATCTTGACTTCCAATATTTCTGCAGGCTTCTAGGCAGTGAAACTGTGCCAAGCAACAGGCAATAAGAGACCATGTTTCTCAGGGTTGCAAACCAGCGTTTCTGTGCTGGGAATTAAATAAAACTTCCAACCAACTCTCCTTCCCTCTTCCCTCCCTCCCTCCCTCCCTCCCCCCCCTTCCTTCCTTCCTTTTGTCTTTCTCTTTTTCATTCTTTCTTTCCTTTATTTTTTCCCTTTCTTTTTTTGTTTTCTGCTTCTTTAACAACAACAAAAAAAATTCAGTTTATATGTTACAGAGCTGAAGGGAAAGAAATACATCAGTTTTCCTGGTAAAAATAAATAACTTGACTGTTCTTCTATCTGGACACCTTCTTTGTCATGTCTTTTGAAAGTCAAATTCTGAAAGGCAGGCTTCAGGGGATTAAATTCTCTGGCGGTTTGTTCCTAGGTGGGCTTATCTAAGTACATTAGTCTTGGTCAGAAGCAAATAAGACTAAGGATAAGGGGGAGTCTAGTGGAGAAATTTAGAGGAAAAACTCTGGATCCAGACTGTCTAGGTCTGAGTCTTGACTCTGCTCCCGCTAGTTGCCTGACTTTGGGCAAGTTACTACTTGGCCAATCTCTGTCTCTACTAATTCCATCTAGAAAAAAAAGTTGGGGGTGGGGGTAGGAGGTACTAATGCTGTCTGATTTACAGGGTTTGTATGAGGTTCACGTAAGTTTATGTCTAAACAGCACTTTTTGCATTTTGTGGCACAGGAGCAGTATTATATAATAGTTATTAAATAAAATAGATGTAATGAACTTATCAAGAGTGATGATTCATCCTCACCATTCATTTCCTTGTTTATTAATTGAATAAATATGAGTGTCTGCTGTGTGCCAGGAAGTTAAATAAGACAAGGCTTCTGCCCTCAGGAAATGCTCAGTCTTTTAAGGAAGGCAGATCGGCAGATCTTTTTGAGCTCTCTGTGGTACAAAGGGCATTTAGGAGCGAGGACTTGGGAGCAGTGCCCCAACCACTCGCCTTTCTCAGCAAGTGTCCTCTGCCAGGAAACAACAGAGGACATGAGGGCCCGGGCTGCAGGGCAGCTAGAACTCTGCCTCTGAGGGGTCTTGGCTCAGACTCCAGGGAGATGGTGCCTCCTTCAGAGAAGGGCCAGCAGCTGACCTGACAGCCCCTGTGCCACCAGGCAAAGCAAAAGCTTCTCTGGGCAAATCTTTCTAGATGACACAGAGAGCAGCTATTAATGTCCAGGACAGCAGGTGCCACATGTAAACTTCCTCTAAACGTAATTTAAAGGTAGCACAGTGACCCCTGACAACAGGAAGCTGGGGCCTGAGAACAGAAGGGCAGGTAGAGTTGGGAGGCCACTGCTACCTGAGAGGTACAGAGAGAGTACTTCTGTTTGATGGCCCAGCCTGCCCTTGTCAGGAGATCAGGCCTTTTCTCCTTCCTTGCAGCTCTCTGACAAATGCTGCAGCTGGAGGGGGAGGGGGAGGGGGAGAAGCCAGGTAAGCGCAGCTGTGAGGTGTGTGTTTATGAGAGAGAGAGAGAGAGAGAGAGAGAGAGAGAGAGAGAGAGAGAGAGAGAGAGAGAGAGGAGGAAGAGAGGAGGATATAGGAGAGACTAGGGGAAGGGAGGAATTTTAAGGATGTGGGGAAGATGAAAGGGCTGTAAAAGAGTCAAAATACTTGGAAATATAAGGGCTGCCCTAAGCTGCGCTTTATTCATTTAATTCTGCAATTTTGAAAAGTATTGTAAATCAAACTCTTTTTCAAAAGCATTTTGTCATGGGCACAGAAATTACATTTTTAATTAAAACACATTAAATATGACCTGGCATGAATTAGCAGGGCTGGGAGTCCCGGGGGCGGGGAGGAGGGAGGAGAAACACCATCCTCACAAATGCTGGCCTTTTGCCTCCCCAGAAAGGAGGGTCTTAATAGTCCTCAGAGTGATCTCCAGAAGTTGTCTTTTAGGGAAACCCAATGCAGAGGGACACTTGCTGACACCTGCACCCTGAGCTTTGGCTGCGTCCTGCTAAAACTGCAAGCTTCCCAGTCAGCACACAGCTGATTCCTTCTCTCGTTGCTCTACATCGTGGTCCAGGACGGGTTTCCAGACCCACTAGTGCCTGCGCCAGTTAGCCCTCGACCTAGCTGTCTCCCCCAAGCAAGGCTGAACTCCCCCAAAAGGTGCTGGAGTTCAGAAGTCCCTGCAGTGCAGGGTGAAACTCGATCTTGCTTTCCAAACAGTTCCCTGTGGCGGGTATTTGTAGATTCCAGCCCAGCCTAGCCTCGGGCTGCTTTGAAAGCAGCGGCTCCAGTTTCAATCCCTGCAGCGCCATCTGCTGGCCATCTCTTCTTGGTACGGAGGATTCCCTGGACGCACGGGGCTCCTGTCCAGCTGGGATGTCTGTGGGACTGGCAGAGGCCCTGGCCCTGACGCCAAGCATTCCCCAGGACCTCCAATGTGGAAGCACCGCCATCTATCCAAGATCTCCCAATGCATGCCGCTTCTTCTCAGCTGTGAGCACGAGGAGCATTCCTCTGCAACTCTAATTGAATGGAATCTGGTTCCACCTCTGCTACTCGATGTATGGCCTCAGAATGTCCTGTCACCTCCCTGAGCCTCAGTGTCCTCCTTCATAAAGTGAAAAGGTGGGCAGGACGACCTCCAGGGTCCCTTTGGCTTTCTATGGGGTGTGACTTCAAGCCCAGTGTGAAAACCGTGTTGGCTGAAGACAGAGTCCAAAGAGAATTACAGTAGTCGACTCAGAATACAACTTTGAAACTGTGGTCTAAAGAGCATAACAATGAGGCTGAAACAGGATGCTGTGGAATCTGTGCCCAGGGCTCCTCCACTCACATCTAAGTTCATGGAAGAAGCACGACACCACCCTGAATATCAAGGAACCATGGTGGCAGCAAGTGGACACCCTACAGTTACCAGCTCCTGAAATCAATCCGCTGCCTGCCCTGGTGTTTATAGGGTGAGGAGGCATCTTCCAACATCTGCAGAAATTTTTTCACGAGAGCCTATAATTATTGTCTATTATTATTTTTTAAGTGTATGGGAGAGAAGCTATGGATTATAAATTCATGGTAGATTATGTTTTAATGTTCTCAAAACAGAATAATAATTGCTAAAACTGCTTTGGGTATCAAGCTTCATTGCACTAAACTGTACTCTAAGAATTACTATTTTTAAAAATCACTTATGGTACCAGGATGACACAATGTCACAGAACTAGACTGACAATCTCTGTCAGAGTCACCATCCCCCCATGTGTTACAGTCCAGGACAGAAAATGAATGCCAATGCTGTAAATTAAGGTGCAATTTGTAAATGCTTCATTAATATTTATTAAATGAGTATTAGATGTTCTTACAATCTTTAATAAGATATTATAAAGCATGTCATTAACATGCATTAGAGGCACATTCTTAGCAAGCCACACCATAGCCTGCTGTAGGAAATCCCTGGTTTTATGACCTTCTTCCTAAAGTCTTTTCCAAGATGTTATCATGAAGATATAGACACCTACGTGGCTCCTGATCAAAACATCCTTGGGGATGGTGGTGGACATCCTCTCACGGGCTTCAGAAGCAGGAAGTCTTCCATATTGTCAACTCTCTTTCTAAATTCTGTAGCTTCGCTCTTGCAGGAAACACATAGAGGGATAACAAACTTCATCTCTGGATTATTAAAAACGGCAGCCTCTGTCATTGTGTTGTGAAGGATTCAGAGGTTTTATCTGAGCTACATAGAAAAGAATAGTGTATAGTGATCAGTAAGTGATGCCTGTTTCGTGTACTATAGATACAAGTGTGATTGTAGAATAGGTAACACCTATCTGTAATATATAAGAAAAGAGATAAATACATAATTGGAGGGATTCTATTTGGGTTGTCTCAAATCTGCATTTGCATGAAAGAAAACATAAAAAAACATATCTTCCAAAGAAAATGTATGAAAATATAGAGAATAGATCCCCATTCTTTTAGCACTAAGAGGTCTTCATTTTGTGAACCAATAATCTCTTATTCATTTATTGAGGGCCATTAGCCCCTTCTTTCTGTAGCTTCTTGTTGTACATACTCTTTTCTTTGAACTAGCCAACATCTTTCCTACCTCAATGCCTTTGCACAGGCTGGACTCTGATTAGAATTCTCTTACCTTTATTCTTTGAATGAGATCTCTTCTTATCATGAAATGGCTCAGACAAAGTACCACCTCTTGCTAGAGCCTCTTCCTGTCCATCATGCCTCTGTTCTAGCTGTATTTGTTTAATGACAGAGTGAAAACTCAAGATTCAGAGGATGGGGTTCAAGCCCCAGTTCTGCAATTTTCTAGCTGTATGAATTGTGGTGTCAATTGCTCAACTTCTCTACACTTCAGTGTCTTTGGATGTAAAACAGGGATGAAAAGAACAGTCTCCATCTCGTGGGTTAAATGAGCTCACATGCAAAGAGCATTAAGAAAGTGTTTAGCATATAATAAAGATTCATTGAGTATTCATTTTTCTCATTTTGCTTATTGAACCATTTTTTCTTTTCTGATTTCTTCTGCTAGATGTTCTATGGGAGCACAGGTCCTGTACATCTGGAACACACTATAGTCAAGTTCATAACAAATGCTCAGTAGGTAATAGTGGAATTTCCTACCTAGGGGCTTCACTAAGGTTATAATGGATAAGACATAGTTTTCGCCTCTCTTGGGGCATCTGGGCTAAGAAGAAAGAAAAAGAAGTGTAATGTTTCAGTTCAATCTCATAAGGTCAACAAGAGAGGGATGTCATGGTGGGCAAGACCATCCTCTCAGGGTGGGCAAACCTGAGTTTGAGGGCTGTTTGTACTACTTCTAAGAGTATGATTTCATCTCTTTGGCCTCTGTTTGTTCATCTCTAAAAATGCTAGATAATGGTAATATCTACCTTCAAGAATTAGAAAATATATATATGAATATATGTGTGTATATATACACACACACACTCTTGTAATGTATCTGGTATATAATAGGTGTTCAATAAATCAAAGGTGCTATTATTATTTTATATTAGTGTTATTATTATTTACAGGAGGCTTGGTAAATACTGTGTTGCATACTTAGCCCAGCTGGTACAAATAAACAAAGGAAAATGCACCTTAAAGTGAAAGAATCAAACTCAGGTGTGGCCACAAGATGGATCCTAGAAGGTCTCCAGGCCCCTTCCAAAACATCCAGGTCTTCTAAAGGACACTTTGCACTGTCACCAGCCTGCCCAGCTCTGCAGGGAGGGTTCCCATTAGTACCAAGGAACTCTGTCAGCTTGGAGTTCAGTCACCTCTTGGAGGTTCCCCTGGGTAGGGGAGGAATCATCTTGGGCTCCTGGGTGCCCCCTGGCAGCTGAGCAAGGTGTCAGGTCCTTTCCAGGCTTCCTCTGCCTGGCAGAGCAGCAGGGGAGAGAACCTCATACCACCTGCTGCCTCAGTCTATCCTTCCACCCAACACCCACAAATCTTCCTTCTTATCCCCACAATCACAGAGACATGTGCATAGCCCAGGCCCCAGGAAGTTCTCTTCTAAATCACAGGACTGTTCTGGTGATGAAGCGTGTGGACACCATGGCTTCTGAAAACAGCCTCTTTGCCACAGGCTTTAGAGTTTGAAAGATCTGAGTTTGAATCCCATTTTTGTCACTACCTACCCACAAGATGTTACTTAAATTGTCACACTTTTCTTATACCTAATTTTTTAATTAAAAAAAAAGTCCTTGCTGATATGGCTCGTGAATTGAGTGCTGGCCTGCAAACCAAAGGGTCACCAGTTCAATTCCCAGTCAGGGCATGTGCTTGGGTTGCAGGCCACATCCCCAGTAGGGGGCACTCAAGAGGCAACCACACATTGATGTTTCTCTCCCTCTCTTTCTCCCTCCCTTCCTCTCTCTAAAAATAAATAAATAAAATCTTTTAAAAAGATAAAAATATGATAATGTAAGGGAAGTACACAATTTAAAATGGCAATTTTATGTTATATGTATAACAAATACTAATACACTTAGTACACCTGAAAGATGTACTATTCAAAGAAGGTACATCCCTTCTTTGAATAAGATCCATTTGCTCTACTCTTCTCTGGCCAAAGTCACACCCTTCCCAAAAGTGAGTTCGCCAAGGATCATATTTGGGATCTTGTCATTCCAACTGTAGTGATTGAATATCACAGGGGCAAGAGGGATGTAGGTAGAGGGGAGATAAGTGTGCTTTTAAGAGCCTAACTAAAGCTGTGAAATCTCTCAGAAAAAAAAACAAATAAACAAATAAAACCCAATAGCATGAGTTTTCTCAATCTCTCCCTCCCTCTCTCTCTCACACACATACACACACTTTCATGAAGTCCACAAAGCACAGTTAAAAGCTTCAACTCCAAAGAATTCATTTTGTGTGAAAACTTAGGTCTCTTTGCCTCCTAAGTATCAATATCTCCCAATCTACCTGTTTTTTCCTCAAGCCACAATATAATTAAACTTGAATGAGGTAAATGCACCAAATTATCCTATTTCATAGCTTTCTGCAGTACAGAGAAAGGATGAGAATGTAAGGGAAGAGGAAAGAGTTTGTTACAATGGTTTCATAAAAAATAACACCAGATGTACTAAGAAATTCCAGGAATACTCCACAATAAGAGAATGGGTTGGTTTTCAAGTTCAACAAGTATCATTCCCCCTTAGTCTTCACACCCATCTATACCCATATTCCCCTAGCCCCCACAGAGACATTTGTAAAAACCTAAGAAACCAGGAACATTCTTTCTACTTCTGGACTAGAGTGGGTTTTAATTTATAGACACTAGCCACATTTCCAAAAGGGAATCAGTTAAGATGACATATATGAATGCCTACACACACACACACATACACACATACATGAACATGCACACTCACAGTCATGTTCAAAGAAGCATCTAGAAAGAAAAAATAATAATAACTCAGTGGGGGTAACAAAGCAATCCCTGAGGTTTGGGCTTCTCACTGAAGGTAGATACCTTGCTGGAAATTTTCAGAATCCCCTTGCATAAGGAGTAGCTGAGGAAACATCTAGAATGAAGGTCAGTAGAGAGAACGTCCCTTCTTGAGGCTGGTTTAGCATGATCCACCAAGGTATGGCTTATGGAAGTTCAATAAGGGGCTCAGACGGATTTCCAAATGGGACTCATTTCATAAATCCTAAGTGTCCAGAGGGATAGGTGGGTGTCTGTTCAGGTCGCTGGAGGAGCTAGCAGGGCCTGCTTCCAAATGTCAGTGAGGACCTCCTGGTCAGTACTTGGCAAAATTTCATTCTCTGAATACTCAGTGTGACTGAAAAGGAGGTATGCACACCTAACCCACACATCACATGCAGTTCGCAAACACAGCCTCTCGGAAAATTTATTTTCTGTCTCAAGATCTTCTTACAAAGCCTCTGAGACTTCAAATTCTAGATGGATAGGTAGATAGATGAACAGATAGACAGATAATAGACAGACAGGTTGTTAGATAAATGATAGGTAGATATTAGATAGATGATAGATAGATAGATAGATAGATAGACCACATTTAAAAAAATAAAAAGAAAGACAATGTTCTTCTCCCAGAGGGTTACAATTCATCAGTATTTGTTTGGAAGCTGGCCTGTCGCAAGGCTGTGAAAAGGTGAAGAGAAGCTATTGAGAATCCAGAGAAGAAAAAGCTTTCTTAGCCAAGGTCAAGTATATATCAGCCGTGAGACAAAGCGACACTCATTTCAACCCGAGGCCACAATGTACCTTGACCCCAGCCTCATGAAAACAACAATTTGTCGTCCTCTATAAAACACTTCCTCTGCTTTCTCTGTTCTGTTGGCTTCCTCTGAACTCAAACTCCTGAGTTAGCAGTATCTGGCTGTATTTTACAAGCATGTGTGTGCATGAGAGTGTGTGCATTGCATGCTAAGATTTGGGGCCAAGATTTATCTCACTCTCCGGTGGCATTTTATCGTTATTAGAGAGCAATACATTTCAGCTCCGTTAGTACTGCATTTAAATATGCACCAGGCAAGATAGAAAGGTGCTGTATCTATAGTATGCTATAAATTTCCATTATTTGCCATCACTCTATACTTGGGCCCTGGCAGAGCCCAGCAAGACTGCACGCTTTGTTTAGATTGCTCCTCTTCCCTAAAGGGAAACTTCGCCAACACTTGAAGCAGATACGATTTGCTGGCCGCGACTCTGTTTGCACCTTAACAGCTGTTTTGCTTTTTTATTTAGAGAGAACAGGGTTGCCACCATCTGTCTTTTGAAAAATGAATTCTGCTCACAGCAACATGGAACCATAAAAAAGAGAGGGAGAGCAGCTGAAGGATGAAGCCAAATGTCATGATAGAGAGTGGGTCAACTCGAATAGGAGACAAAAATAATGATGAACATTTACCACTTGGGGAAAAAAAGAAAACAAGTCAGGGATTTCAAAGTTGGTAAATGAGGTTCCAGTGACAACCCAAGAGGAAACACTCTCAAGGTTTCTCCAACAAGTGCTGGCAAAACCCAAATAACGAATCACCTTACCTATGAGGCATCCAGGGCTCCTGTCACATAGGCTGCCCATAGAATCCTAAAACTGCACAGTGAGGTAGATATTTTAATCAAGTCCACTTTAGGGGTGAGCAAAATCCAGTTACAGGCATCAGTCAGACCTGGCTGAAGCCCAGCATTTACACTGTCTGGTTTTGCATCTTGTATCATACCTATTTCTACATCCACCAAGTAATGTGTCTACCCACATGAGGGAGGATCTGGGAGGACTAGATGAGCTGATTTCTGCAAAACCCTATGTGCAGTGCTTAGCACACAGATGAGCTTAATAAATTTCAGCTATATCTGTTATCAAAGCAGTTTAGTGACTTAGGTTTCATCCAAAAGCTGGTATAAAACGGGAGTCCTGACTTAAACCCAGCTTTAAAATATTTATATCTTATAGCCATTTTCTAAAGTTCAAGTATATAGGCTATATACTATGATAGCACACTAACTCCCAATCCTCAGTCACTTAATATAGCAGGAGGTTATTTCTCACATATGCTGCATGTCTAGGATAGACCCTGAGGGTAAGACAGGTCCTGTTCTCCATGGTTACTCAAGGACCCAGGCTAATGGAGATTCCTGCATCTCAACATAGGACTTCAGATGCACTGTGGCAAAAGGGGAGAGTGTGTACATATCTTAGACCTAGTCTCCCAAGCTTTGTCTCAGAAGTGACACACATACCTACTGCCCACAACCAAGTGGCTGGGTCTGGTCTCATGGTCACACTTACCTGCAGTGAAGGACTGGGTAGGGTGGTTTTCCTTGTAACCAGAAAAAGAAAAAGAAAAATTATGACCACATTTGTCTATCACACCAACTAAAGGAAATGGTGGATTAACTGAATCTTTCCCCTTTTTATACATTTTTATGTTTTTGTGAAACATGATTACTTCTACAGTTACAATTAAAGCCAAGCAAATTTGATATTCCACAATTCCTCACTATTAAATAATATATATTTTCTCTCCTTGAACAAGAAAATGTCATTAAAGTGAGTCACAAGGAATGGAATGGAATGAAGCAAAGTAGGATGGAAAGGAATGAAATGGAATGGAATTAAGTAGAGTGGAGTGGAATAGAAAGGGTTAGAGTGGAAAGAAGGGGAGTGATGTGGAGTGGGATTTACATTATATATACACACTCTTCAGCATTAAAGAAACTTATGTAATATGAGACACATGAGATCATTAAACTAAATGGAATAAGCCAGACACTAAAGACAAACACTGTATAACTCCACATATATAAGGCATCTAAAATGGTCACATTAATGGAATCAGAAAGTGAAATGGTGGTTTCTAGGGGCTTAAGGGGAGGAGAAACTAGGGAGTTATTAATTAATGGGAATAAAGTTTAGTTAAGCAAGATCACTAAGCTCTAGAAATCTGTTGTACAACATTGCACTTATAATCAACAATAATGCCTCATACACTTAATATAATTCATTAAGAGAGAAGCTTTCATGTTTTACCACAGTAAAATATTTTTTACAAAAGTACACACACACACACACACACACACACACAGACAAACCCATGAGGCTTGAAAAAACAACGACAACCATAATTCCTGTTTTCATGAAGTTTACAGTCTGGCGAAAAGCTGAGTCTTTAACCTGTTATCCACTCTCCTCTACTCAGGATATAATTGGATCACCTTGAAAGGCTGGGAATAAAAGCCAAAATATATTTCCCAAAGGGTTTTTGATGCATTTTTTGCAGAGACTATTGTTCAACTTAGACCAGTTTACATATTATTTTGAACATTAGCCAGAGTTTCAGGACTTTGGACAGACAGTTCTTTTAAATTTATTTTGTGTACAAAAGTCCCTGTCCTAACAAACCTGCCACTTTAATTACATTATGTATTTGTTTTTAGTCTACTGAGTGAATACTGTTACCTAACTGCCTCTGCAGTCCCCTGAAATTCTCTTTCCTTCTTTTAGAGAGGACTTTAATGTGAGGGATAGAGAACAAAGGATTTTGTTGAGATCCTCCTCCCTCCTCTCAGATTCCAAGGACTGTAACATCAGTAATGATTTTGTGATAATAGATTACTTCAGAGCTTCTCAACCTTGGCACCATTGACATTTTGAGCTAGACAGTTCTTTGTGGCGGGGCCTGTCCTGTGCATTGCAAGATGTTTAGCAGCATCCCGAGACTCTACCCACTAGATGCCAGTAGCAACCCCCTCCCAGTTGTAGCAACCAAAAACCTCTCTAGACTTTGCCACATGTCCTCTGAGTGGGGCAAAATCACTTCCAGTTGAGAGACACTGCCTTTGTATTGCATAGGTCCTATGAGCAAAACACTGGTTTGAGTTCTTAACATACATTACCTCATTAAGTTCCTTTAGCAGCCCTATGTGATTAGGAACTATTTGTATACCAATTTTAGATGAAAGAATTGAGCCAATGAGTGTCACAGCTGGAACTCCAAAGTTTATGCCCTTTCCTCTGTTCTGTGCAGTTCACAAAGTCAGTTCTCCTACTTTCAGTTCATCTAGTTTTAAACATAGTGACTGGTGCAAAAATGAATTGTGAAATATGCTTGGTATCATAGTGAGAGCACTAATTTCCTAGAGTTATACATGCTCCACATCCCCTTCAGACCCCATCATGCCATGGTCTCCACGAAATGCAAAGTCAATCACGCAGTCAGTGAATGAAGCTTGGTCTGGCACCAAAATGGGGAGAACATCAACTTCTCTCCTTCCTTTTCACTATGATGACATGGCCACTAACCAGTCTTTAACCACTGATTCTCTTTGAGGAAATAAGTCTGGACCTATGAGATATGTCTTGTGGTGGTTGTTCAGAACACCTTTTCAAAAAACTGTCCCTTTACCTTTAGCCACATGCTTGCAATGAAAATGGTCCTATTTCTACAAAGTAAACCTGGCCAGAGCTAACTGGACAATTGATTCATGATGGACTAATTGGAAGCTTCCACTGATGACTGGACATTTGATTGGGGAGGGATAGAATGGTCAATCATTCTCTTGCATGGTGGAGTGCAGTTTTTGTGATCTGGAAGACATTGGTAGCCATTTGCTAACATGTTGACTGGGAATGCTATTGGGCAAAAAGAAAGAAGAAGTCAGATGCATAGAGAACACAGAGGGGCTATGAGCAAGCATGTCCTAGTGGCATTTGAACTTTCTAGATGAACAGCCAGATGCCTATCCTCAGTTCATGCTAAATTTCTTTTAGTTTTTGAGCTACTTTGAGTTTCATCTGTGGCTCACAAATAAAATAGTCCTTAAGCTGGAAGTGGGGAGAAGGTGGTAAGCACAGCTGTGCTTTCTTAGAATCACATTACTGGGTGGAAAGGGTCCAAAGGAAGGGCTGCTCCTGGCTGAGCAGGTTGGGGCACCTGGAGAAGCATCAGTCTCAGTTCCCAGTAGATGGATATATATTACTGCTTCTATTCCTTGAAAGGAAATGCCACTGTTTCAAGATGGCTCTTATTATTAGGTGTTTTGAGTTTTTGCCTTACTAACCAGTAATATCTAGATATGGGAAGGTGGTTAGGAAAAATTTGGGCTCTTTCCTGTAGTCTTTACAGGATTCATTATGGTGGCATATCAGTCTGCAAAGATTAGTCAAAATGTGAAAGGAACTCAGAATTTCTGCCGTGACACTTGTGCATAGCTACCCAACAATTATAAAGCAAACCTATCTGCCCTTTCTTGTTTGATGAGACAACTTACTATTAATTGACCTATGATGAAAAATGGTCTTACGGATCTCATTGGAGCATAACTCGCTATGCCAGAGATAAGTTGTTCCAAAGTCCTAACCCTCTTATTGTCTCTTCAGGCAGTTGTTAACAGAGTTTGGAAAATGAGGTAGAAGTGACTTTCCATTTCATGAGGGACTGAAGGCTACTGACATCCTTATATGCCCACATGGCCTCAGGCATCATCTAGTGGATAGAGATGAGTCATGTTTTGTAGATGAAAGAATGGCATTGAAAGGACTTAGGTTTCAGACCCAGGTTTGCCACTAATAGTTATGTGACTTCATCTACCACACACTCAGTCTCTCAGCCTCAGATCCTTTATCCTTAAAATTGAGACTTTTTTTTGTCTTGTAGGGTTATGAAAGAGTTAATTAAGAAAAAAGACAAATATTACATGATTTCACTCACACATGGGATCTAATGAACAAACTGAATGAGTAAACAAATTTGAGACAGACTCACAGATAGAGAGCTGGCTGACAGTTCTGGGTGTGCTGGGGGGTTATATCTGAAGGATGAGACAGTAATAGAAAAAATAGTAGGAAGAACATACAGCATAGCTTCAACTAACACCATCTAACAGCACCTCAGTCCTTCCCATTTCACATGACTGATGTCATTGACCAAACAACTTTTTAGAAGGACCAACCTATTATAACAGGACACAGCAGAAAGGACCTGCTTGGGTTCAAATCCCCACCTGTCACCTACAGTCTATAAGACCTTGGTAAGTGGTTTAAGCTCTTTGGTTTTCAGTATATTCTTCTGTGTCTCTTAACCTCATAGAATCATTAGAAGAATTAAATATTTTAATATTATTAAGGCCCTTTGAACCAGGTCTGGCATGCATTGATAGCTACACAAATGACTGGTAATTAATAAAATAAAATAAATTTCAATTATTGCACAGGTCTTGATTTTTCAATAATACAGACACAGCCAGAAATTCCCCCTTCTCTCAACTCTTTCCTACCCAGGAAAAAAAACTTGTTTTAAATTCAAAGGCCCACAAATTTACTTTTAAAAATCACACACACAAAAAAAGAGAAAAGAATAGCTGAAGGAAGTTGTTTTCTGGTCTTACCCATTGTCCTGCTCAGACTCATTATTTTCTTTATTTTTATTATTGACAGATGCCTCCATGCCCATCCCCCCCCCCACTTTGCCAACCTCCAGTTAGCCCCTGAACCCCTTCCCTCTGGCCATCCCCACACTCTAGTCTGTGTCCATGGGTTATGCATGTATGTTCTTTGGCTAATCCCTTTCCCTTCTTTCATTCAGTCCCTCCTTTCCTCCTCCCCTCTGACAGCTGTCAGTCTGGAAGGACTTTATTCGCACAGCGTCTCTGATCAAGAAGAGTCTCCATCCTGGTACAACCTGCATTTCCCTCATAGACCACTAGGCTTCCAGCCCTGAGCTACACAACAAATCCAAGAATCTCAGTGTGTGTCCTAGGGTAAGGATCTATACAGGAACTCTAGCCAGAATGTGGACTTCATGCTCATAATGCAAGTTAGTTCTTTTGTATTCTCTAAAAGCCCATGAAAAACAGTTTTCTCTCACTACTGGAGAATTTGCCATTTCGTCCTAGATTGTCAGTAGATTTGTGTACAGGATTTAATAATGACACATGTGTGTAAGGGGTCCTTGTAGTACCCACAGTTTATTAAGCCTCAAGTCTCATGGGGTGATCACGTGCTTTTCAGCAAAGAATAGAGTTGATGCCCTTAGGCAAACCATTATAGAAGTTAACTAAATTTGAATTCCCCCAGGGCCTCTTGAATGCATTCTTTCTTTTTTTTCCTTAAGACTTCTCTGAGTTTGTATCAAGTCTAATTGATTTTTAGCACAGGAAACCTTACCTCCCAATATAGCACTGGGCCCTTTTTCTTTGTAGCCAATGGCAAAAGATCCATTTATAAATTGTTAAACATGTTCATAGCTGAAGGACACCAAAATAGCCCAGGAATATTTTAATACTCAAAGTTGGCTTTGATTAAAATACAAACTTTTCACATTAGCTCCTGGATTATTTTTCATAATGCAGGTAGGTTACAGAGCTGAGTGCCACTTAATTTAGCGTTTAATCAGGAGAACTACTTTGGCATCAGGCTGATTAGGTTGGCTCAACTGCTGCCTGCTCAATTTTTCCCCATAATTGCGGGATATTCTTTATGGTGACAAGTGCCCAGACGGTAGAATTCCAATATGCTATACATCAGCTTCTCCATTATTGGACTAGCTAGATGTGGCATCGTTACCACGGCACTTTCATTCCCATCATTGATCGCATTGTCCCTTCTGTTTCACAATTAATGCAAGTCTGCTGGATTGATCAATCTTCTCATGGGCTTGGGCCACAGTCAATTTATTCCTATGGCTGTGTGTTAGTGATCTGCTGGGTTTCTTGTGAGGCCTGTGGGTTTGTCACCGTGGCAAGAAATTTTCTTACTTCAAGAAGCTCCTCATCCTATCAGGCTGCCTGATGCAGTGTTTTCAAATTACAAGCATATGGATTTTTAAAAAAGGAAAGAAGGATAGAGGAAATAACATTTCGTTTGCACAGCTGGCCATCTCTTGAATTATTACTTTGTTAACTTACTTTTACTTTCTAAAACTTTATAATGTCCATTCTAGATCCACAAAAGCCAACTTACCAGCAATATCATCCTCAAAGCAAAGAGGATAAAAAAAACAGTTTGCAAACAAATTTCCTGTGGTAACAGCTCTTCCCATTATGTAGTGAATGGATAGTTTTTAAGAATAACTTTCACATGTGACCAGAAAGCCTGGTAGCTGTAGATGTGGCAGAAAATTGGATAATGTGTATTCTATTAACCAAATGTAGCTAATGCTAATTTGAGTGAGGGACACAGAAGCCCAGGGTTGTAATTGGTTCCTTTGCTACCATTCCTGAGATTCGCTTCCATATCATGCGCTCTCTAGGCACCTACTGTAAGAGGAGGCCCTGGCTAGCAATCTTGAGATCATACAGAGTTTTCCCCACCTCCCATGCTTGTCCTTCCTAATTCTAAGATTTCTCTTGGTAGGCTTCAGAAATGAACAGAGCTATTGTAATAACATGCAGGCTACAGTGGCTGCAGCCTCACTGTCCTAGACAATTCTAAGTACTTCTGTGCAGGAAAATGAAAAGCTTTTCTTGGGAGTATATTCTCAATTGCCAAAGGGTGAGAGCAGAGATTACTCAAAGTCACATTCAAGAGAAAAGCTTCCAAACCAAACGAATATAAATGTACTAATGCATTGAAAGAAAAGGCTAAATCCATTAAAAATGGTGAGAGGATGGAGTGTGGTTAGCTATGTGTAGTAGGCAGAAAGATGATCCCCCAAACTGCGATGACTCTGATCCCCAGAACCTATGAGTAAGATACATTCCATGACAAATAGCACTCTATAGACATAATTAAAGTTGTGGACCTAAAAATGGGGAGATTACTCTGGATTTTTTGGAGAAGGCACAATTTAATCACATGAGCCCTTAAAAGCCAAGGACTTTCTCCAGCTGGAGTAAGAGATGTGGCAGAAGAAGAATCAATGAGATTCTGAGCATGAAAAGGGCTCTTACTGTTAGTGGCTCTGATATGGAGGGGCCAACATGCAAGGACTGAAGAGGTCTCTAGGAAGCTAAGGCAGTCCCCAGCAACAGCCAGCAAGGAAATAGCAACCTTAGCCATACAGCTGCAAGAAACTAGATTTGCCAATCTTCTGAATGAGGCTGGAAGTGGATTCCTCCCAGAGCCTCCATCTGTTATGAGTCCATCCAGTCAACACCTTAACTTTGGCTTTGTGAAACCTGCAGCATAGAAACCAGCTGAGCCAACTGAACATCTGACCTATAGAACTGTGAGATAATAAGTTTATGTTATTTAAGCCACTAACTCTGGGATAGTTTGCTATGGCAGCTATAGAAAACTAACACACAATGGAAACACAGAGAAGATCTACATGGAGAGGCAGTTTGACATGAGGGACAGAGTCTCTGCAGGCACAATGCCTGGGTTCAGGGTGTGTTTCACCACTTACTACATGTCCTTGGGCATGTTACTTAACTGAATAAGTGTTCCTTTCTTTGTAAACTTAAATTATTTTAAGAATAATGAGATTTCCCATGTTCTCTAGCCAAAGATGACCAGAAACCATACCTGTACTTGAGCAAAGTTGGGTTTATTAGCTGTTGCAAAGAGGGAGAAGGTATACCATGAGAATGTCTCCTTCTCCATGACATTCTCATGGTGTACCTTCTCCATGAAGAGAGGTATCTCAATAAGATGGTGTCAGGATGACTTCATACAGGATTTGGGTTTATGTTAGGTACTCAGAGAAGGGTCCAAGAGAGCAGGGCTCTTCTCTAAACTGGATGCCTTCGGAAGGCAGAGCAATTTTATTACTTGGCATTTAAATAAATGTTACCTGTAAAGAAGAATATAGTAAAGCTAAACTGTAGTTCATCCAGAAGGAGCAGTCACCCACACTAACCAGAATAGGGAGATAATTGATCATTTTTGTGGTTTAGTCAAGGTCTGTGTTTTTAGCTGAGTTCAAACTTGGTCACACAGTGGTCTTGTGTTGTCTTGACCCATCACAGTCACGGAGTGGGGCCTCTGTCTGATATCAGTGTTTTGTGAGGTTGTCTGGAATCAACAGAATACTAAGGCTTGTCAGTGAATGTCAGGTTGGCCCCTACCAACACCAAGGCTTTGTTGATAGGACCCACCAGGAGCTGCTCTTCTGTTTCTCAAAACAATAAATATAAAGCACTTTTCATAGTACCTAGAATAAATATTCAATAAAGCTATTTTTAAGTGCTGTCATATTAACATGATAAGCCATAGGAAACCAGAAGCCATTATTGCCAATTACTAAATGGCATCCCATATATAATTCATCAAAACTGTCTGTAACTTGTCCTTTCCTTGCCAATTCTCTCAAAGACTTGCTGTTTCTGGATTTCTTCTCCCCATTTCTGTCAACTATCTTTCTACACATAAGCTTCCTACGTTATATCTCTTTCTTCCTTCTCTCTCCATTCCTCTGTTATCAGTCCGCATAGTCTTTATCTCCAAAAGCAAGCAAGAACACTCATTCATTTAAGGGGAAGAAGGGGGCTGAAACACAATCCAGCCCCTGAATGTGCCCTCTTATAAAAGGAGAAGACTATTAGCACTCACTTACTAGGAACTTACATCTTACACATGACAAAGCAGAAAATACACCTTTATTTAAGGATTCAATGTCTCTGGTTATATTTTGCTTGCTTGTTTGTTAAGAACAAACTGACAGTAACCAGAGAGGAGTGGGGAGGGAGATAATGGGAAAGAAGCAAAAGGGCCATCAAGGAACATGTATAAAGGACCCATGGGCAAAGCCAAAGAGGGGAAGGATGGAGGGTGGGAAGTGGGGGTGGATGGAGTAGGGGAAGGTGGTGGTGGGAAAATGGAGACAACTGTATTCAAACAATTAAAAAAAAGGACTCAACCTACCCAGTTCCAACAAATTCTAACAGCTGGCCTATGTACTTATAAAAGCAAATGGACTTAGTTGTCTTAATTTGGTCCAACCAATTTTTGTGTCTCACAGAAACTTTTCCTTTCTCACATGCCAGCAACAAATTCCACCAGTTGGGATCTGATCTGCTCTTGGGGCATTTTAATTTCTCCCCCAATTTTAACATGTGAACTAGCACATAAACATAGCCTCGGGTATCTGGACTAAGTCAATTTAATTTATACATATAGTTATAGATAATATCTTATTACATATACAAATAATTTACATTTAAAGTATATTTAAAATTCATACACATATAATTAATAATATAATTAGATATAATATGTCACATATTTAATTTAGAATATGTAGAATATATATACATATGATTCAAAAATATGCTTTACTGAATAAGACAAAAGGGATTTCTACACAGGATAAATGGTGTATAGTAGTACAGTATTTTTAAAGGGAGACAGACAAATCTATTGATAATCAGTTCTGATAATTACCATTTCATTGACCCATTGAAAGCAATTGTCCAAATAACCAACCCTCTGAAAACCATTAGTGGTTCTTTGCAGTTTTTGAGTGGATCCTAGACAAGAAATTGACCTTGACTGAGTCTCATCCCAAGCAGCTCTAGACATAACAGAAGGACGTTTGATGTATATTTCATTTTTTCTAATACACTTAATTGTATTTTTATATTCAGTCATTAGAGTATCAACTTGGTTTTCCTCATGTTCCATCGATGCTATATGTATCAACCTTTGGGTTGATATCTAAGGAAAAGGTTCATGGAAATACCTAGTTTGTCTTTACAGGTCTTTTAACCCCTGATATTTTATGCCAAAAAAAATGGGTGTATGTGTAAATATGCATCTGTGAGGAGTGAGAATCAAAAGTGGTTTGGAACCATTTTTCTAAATGGTTGTTCTAGTAACCTCCATTTGTTTTTAAACATATTTTATGAATACTTGTGCAAAATTAATCTTTGCAAAGCACAGGCTGATTACATTACCTTCCTCTGATTCCTCTGAGGACAAAACATGACAGGAAGAAGAGGAAGAAGAAGAAGAAGGAGGAGGAGGAGGAGGAGGAGGAAGAGGAGGAGGAGAAGGAGAAGAAGAAGAAGGAGAAGAAGAAGGAGAAAAAGAAGAAGAGGAAGAAGAAGGAGGAGAAGAAGGAGAAGAAGAGGAAGAAGAAGAAGGAGGAGGAGGAGGGAGGAGCGGAGGGGGGAAGAAGAAGAGGAGGAAGGAGAAGGAGGAGGAGAAGAGAGGGGGGAAAGAAGGAAAGAAGGAAGAAAGGAAGGAAGGAAGGAAGGAAGGAAGGAAGGAAGGAAGAAAAGAGAAGGAAGGAGAAAAGAAAAGAAAAAAAGAAAAGAAAAGAAAAGAAAAGAAAAGAAAAGAAAAGAAAAGAAAAGAAAAGAAAAGAAAAGAAAAAAGAGCCCTTCAAGATCTACCTGTAGTTTACAGAATAAAATCAGAATCCCTCTGCATTCAAAGCACTTCAAATTTTGGTCTCATCTTCCATCCAGACTCCTCATGCTTTCTAACTCTGTAAGTTTCTGTCTCAAGTTATCATGACCTCCAGCCATGTCTTAACATATTGACTGTATTAGTACATGGAGAGAAAGGCTTGTCTGACTAATTTTCCTTTATCAGATAGCATTAAGCACAGCACCTTCCTCATGCAGAGTAGATAGTTAAGAAATGTATTTTAAGCTACCCTGTGCTTTTTTAAAATAGCTTAAAATGTTTCAAATGTCTTTTTATGTAAATAGAAAACCCTTGTATTAGACAGGACCCTTTCATGTGCATACACCCACACACACACCAAAAATAGCTTAGGGAAAAAAAGAAATGTATTGTCTTATGTGGCTGCATAGTTCCAAATTAGGTAGAATTGACTTCAGGCACAGTTGTATCTAGAGTCTCAAGTGATGCTGTCAATTTTTTTCCTTTCTTGGCCTCTTAGATTGTGTCTCTCTCTATTGAAGGCGAAGTGGCTACCATAACCATAGACTCATCTCTCACTAGCCTAACAACCCCATGAGGAAGGGATGATTTCTCCATAGAGGTTGATAGCTTAGCTCCACAGGGGATTTAAGTGGCCTATCTGGATCTGAGAACATCTCTGAATGAATCATTACACCCAGAGCTAATAGTCACTCTGAATGTCCAGGCCTTATCCATATGCTCAGTTCTGAGCACAAGAACCAAATTATACTTATCTTCCCAAAAAAGTGGGACCCTCTTACTAGAAAAAGGTGAAATTTAAATAGAATAAAAAAGATGTTCATTAACTTTCCTTCAAATGATCTACCTACTAGTTCAGAAAAGTTTCCACTAAAAGATAACTGAGTTGCCCTGGCTGTGTGGCTCAGTTGGTTGGATTATCCTCCCACACACCAAGAGGTTGTGGGTTTGATCCCTGGTTGGGGTGCATGCAGAAGGCACCCCATTAATGTTTCTCTTTCTCTCTCTCTTCCCATCTGTTTCTCTCTAAAAAAAATCAATATGTAGATCTGTACATCCTCAGGTGAGGATAAAAAAATACATGTATGACTGAGTCCTAGTTGGGATCAGGAAAATGTAATACACAATAAATATAGAAGAAAAATGCAATATGCAAAGCCAGACTATGAAAGATGCTTCAATAACAATGATCTAATACCCTCAACATATAGATTACAAAGGAAAAAAAAACAATGGGTTAGAGCAGAGTACCAGTAGAGTAAAAGAGATTAAGAGATATCAGCTAATTTTTGTTTGATATATATAAATCTTACTTTGATTCCTGATCTGCAAGCAAATATATATATACACACACATACATACACACAGAATGTTATCCAGCCATGTAATATGAAAACTAGAAACATTTATTGAAGAAGATAAAGGATAAAGAAACACTGTACATAGGACAATGATGCCTCAGTCCCCTTCAAACTAGACACCTTGGAACCTCACAGAGTTCCCCAATTGCTATAAGCTGCCCTATTGTGTTTTCCTGAATCTCATCAATGGTCTGAAATCTCTTCCCTTTCAAAGGTGATTTTAGTTTTGGATAAAGCCAGAAGTCACAGGGCACCAAACATGGGCTGTAAGGGGCTGAGTCACCTGGGTGATTTGATGTTTCACCAAAAAACTCTGTGTGAGACATGATGCACGAGCAGGCATGTTGTCATGATGAAGCTGCCATCACACCACATAGTTGTGGCCTTCTGAGTCATCCAAATGGTTTCCACAGAGGAATGTTCAAGCTTAAAGCAAAATTTGATGCAGATTTGTTGCTCTACTTGCTCAGTCATTTTGAATAGGATTGCCACACAGTACACATGCTCACTCAACGGCACCTACTGCCCCCACTGACTAGTACAGTGAAGTCATCATTGTTCAGGCATGTGCATTCCAGTCCACTCTCCTTGGCTGCCAGGTTACATCAGTGTCACACAAACTGTTCTTGTGATATTAACAGTAGCTGGACTTTTTCCAGACAGACTTCATCTCTGTTTCTCTGTCTCTCTGCCTCTCTCTGCCTCTCTCTCTCTCTCTCTCTCTCTCTATATATATATATATATAGAGAGAGAGAAAGTATATATATATATATATATATATATATATATATATATACACACACACACACACACACACACACACACACTACTTTCAGTGTTCAGAGAAACTGAAACACTGAGAAAATATTTGATTATATTAAGGAATTAATGTTATTTTTAAGGCTTAATAACATTAATAATATGTTTTTCTAAAAAGTTTTCATCTTTTTAATATAAATAAATACTTTAGATATGTTTGAATATTTGATTATATTAAGAGATGTTTTTGGGATTTGGTAAAGTTTTTATTTTCTTTTTTTATATCATTTTTTAAATTTTAATCATTGTTCAAGTACAGTTTTCTCCCAAGAGATTATCGCTAGTATTTAATGCATAGTAAGGTTAATGATATGGTGCTTTTTTCCTAAAAATTCCTCATCTTTTAAATGCACATAATAAATATTTAATAATAACATAATATTTTGTATTTGCTAGAAAGTCTTTTTAGGGCACAGGAAGGAAGGTTAAAGCATAAAAGCAACAAGCTTGTCCATGAGTTGTCAGTAGTTAAAGGTAGATGATGAGTATGTGAAGGTTCAGAAAGTATTCTCTACTTTTGTCACGTTTGGAATTTTTATAGTAAAAAAATGTAAAACCACCATTTTAAAAATGAGTTTAGGTATCGCCAAACTACATTGGTCCAATCTGGAGTGGGAAACATCATTTCAGCATTTGTGAAGATCTTCAACAAAACTGAGGACCAATTTCAGAGCTGAGGCCATAACAAGATGCCAAGACACCCTTCCTACTTTCCCAAGAGAGCTCAATGTTTTCAGTCTTCTGTACAGATAACCTGTACTCATCCATTAAATGGCCTTTAATTTT
The DNA here is from genome assembly GCF_019186645.2 of Phyllostomus hastatus. Taxonomy (NCBI): domain Eukaryota; kingdom Metazoa; phylum Chordata; class Mammalia; order Chiroptera; family Phyllostomidae; genus Phyllostomus; species Phyllostomus hastatus. The sequence continues at coordinate 1,552,324 of NW_025334030.1, forward strand.
ACAATAGTCTGATGGCAAATGACTTAAGATGTGACAGAGGGCTGGCATTTTGAAACACTAAAAAGAAATATCATTAGTCCATCATAAAGATATAACCTAACAAAAAACTTGCTTGGTTCTTTAACATACCTGGTTTATTCCCACATGGGCCTTTATAATTGTTTTCACTTTCTGGAACTTTCTGTTTCTTGCTCTTCCTGGGTCAGTCTCTTACCATGTGCTCAGATATCACCTCTCCTATGTATGATGCCTTCCTTGATCACAACTGCAACCAACCCCAAATAATTCTGTATCTCACTGACTTCACCTCTTCCCCATTTTCAATCAGTATCACCATCTCAAGCATCTTTCTTCTGAAACATTTGATCACAATGGTAGCAACTAGCGAGTAGTGTTCACCTGCCATAGGTATGGAATATTTTGAATCTTCATAGCTAGGACAATTCCTGAAACCCAGTGGGTAATCAACAAACATTTGTAAATTAAATACTTAGTAGTTAAATCACTACTAAGCTACCAAGTCTATTGCTTCAGCTGCTGCCATTTTACACTAAATATGATATATATATATATGTGTGTATGTGCGTGTGTGTGTGAGTATATATATCCCTTTAAATCTAGGCATTTCCTACCTTGAATGTTAACAACAGAGCTACATCTACCTTCTTCAGTGATGTCTTATTTCTTTGTTTTGCTAAGACCAAACATTGATAACAATCATAAATCTAATTGGAATAAATGAGAAACATAACATTAAAATAGATGTGAGAGCCCTGGCCAGTAGCTACATGGTTAGAGCCTCGCCCCAATATACCAAGGTTGCAGGCTGTATCCCCAGTCAGAGCACATACAAAAATCAATCAATAAATGAATAAATAAGTGGAACAATAATCCATGTTTCTCTTTCTTCCTCTCTCTCTCCACATCAATAAAAATAAAACAAAACAGGTGTGAGAGTTGTTTTACCTTTTTATAACAGCTTGCATGAGAGTGCACAACTTTCAGACAATTAAAAAGGATATTCTGATAACTCTTCCTTGCTATTATTAGAAGATGAGTTATTTGTGCTAAGAGAGCAAGAAACCCTACTTTGGAGAAACAGTAGTTGCAGTTGTGAAAACAACAAAGTTAGCATTCAATTAAGTTCCATCACAAGATTTATACTAATCATTAACCAAAAGTTGTCTTCTGTTCAGTTTCAGGAAATTGAACAATACCCTGATGAAGAGAAAGACCCTTTAAAAATTAAGCAATAATTATGGTATGTTTGCAAAATGCAGTCTATCTTTTGTATCTTGAATTTCTTGGCTGTGTAATTTGCATACACATTAAACTCTGTTGGAAATTGGAAAGCAATTCAGAATTCAACAATTAAAAGATACAAATTAAAATTGTTAGCATTAACTTAAAGTTTATTGCTGGTGCAATGCTCTTGGATATAAATGAACTCTGATCAAGCAGCCATTTCCCTCTTAGAAGTTCAACATATTTTCAACTTCTGTCTCCAAATGAACCTTTCAGTCGTTGATTTTGCTGATGCCCCTTGATATTTGTAAGTTCATTAAAAGTATGTTCTTTTAATAAAAATAAACATATGTTGGTTGCAGATCACCTTTTTCTTTAGAAAAAAATGTTAGGTCAAATTTCTCTGGTATGCAAAAGAACTTTCCATCTCCTCAAACAGCTTCCAGTTATTTGGGGGATCCAATAATTCTGTGTTTAAACTAATAGTAAGAAAAGACACCTCTTTACAGAGGTGTGAGTTTAAGAGCAAAACATAGTCAACACAGCAAAAGGTGTGTCTTGCCTTTTTCCTTTTCATTTGCATCTATATTTTACTTATTATAAATGCACATATGTGAAATATATATAGTTGTGCATGCATGTATAGGTATAAAGTTCTATATATTGAGTACTTTGTAGTCTAATTGCCTGGACGGGAAGCTCAGCTCTATCACCTTCCAGCTGTATGCTCAAAGATGTCTTAGTCTGCCAGCTTCTGAGTCCCATTCCGCAAAATAGAAATGGATAATAGTCGATTCAAAAGTTTGTTGTGACTGTTGAAGGAGAAAGAATTAAATCCCTATATTTGACGTGTGGCAAGTACTCAATAATTACAAACCATTCTTTTTGTTAAGTCTCTGGTTGAATCCCAGTCCTACCACTTACTGGTTCTGTGACCTTGGGCAAGCCAACTGGCCTCTTCCTGCTTCGCTGGCCCCCTCAGGAAAATGGGGATGGGCACAGTGCCTACATCATAGGGATGTCAAGTAATTAAATAAGTTAATTGTTTGTAAAGCACTTATAATGGTGCCTAAAGTGAGTCTTATATAAGTTATTTGTTAAATAACAAATATGTGTGGACAGAGAGATGGATAGATATAGATATTATACATGTGTCTACCTATATACACACACACAAAAGAAAGCAGTCTCAAAATAGAACTGGAAAAATTTCAGTATTACTCTAATATTGCTCTAAACTAGAAAAACTTGATCATCATTGTATTTAAATGCAAGTGATTCGAGAAAACTTTCATATATGGGTGCACAGAAATGCCAAGTGTGATGGCTCACCAGAAACTGCATGTATCCTACATGACCATTTTTGAGAGAATTGGGGTACAATTAAATGCACTTGACACTATAGCTAACTGAATATGGTTGGATCATTGAAGGTCCTTCAACATGCCCCAGGGCCATCAATGTGGGGACCAATTATCAAGGTAAGTCTAGAAGTTTATATTTTTATGCTATAGATATAGTTTCAACTTTCAGAATAGGGGCTGAAAGTGTCAGACCCACAGGAGCTACACCATTTTTCCTAGATATGGGCTCTAATAATTTGGCAGTTCATACATAGGGTGACAGAAGCAGATAGTTATGTGTTAAGCTACGAAACCTGGACCAATCTAATGTGCAAGCATGTCTAGCTTCTATTTCAATCACCCTCTTCTTTGTCTACCAGCATGATTATTACCTTGGGAATTCTAGAACATCTTTGTCAGGACTATCAAATAATAATAATAATAATAATAATAATAATAATAATAATAATAATAATCATGATAATGATAACAGAGTACTAAACCCCTCCTAAAGTCTGCCATATCCAAGAACAGAACCATCATTCCTACACAGGCATACACACCCCTAACATACACAGACTCACACCGGGACTACTTTCAAATCACAATATCTTTCTTATCAGTGCAGCAATCATGCTACATCCAGTTTCTGATGTGAAAGCTTCACTTTAGAAAAATGCCCATAACAGTGAATAGAAATATTAGCCTAAATCACAGGTGTCAGATAATAAATGATGGTTGTTCTGCATTTTTAATTTTCCATTTAACCAACAAGAGTTTTAGTCACAATTATCTGACACCATGTACATGACACACACATATACACACATGCATATATGTGCATATATTTATACATATACATCTCTTTTAGACTGGCCAATATACACAAACAGATAAACGAAAGAGAGAACACCCTATCAGGGACATGTCCCGGATAAACACATGCCCGGGTTGAATTTGGAATGTTGTTATGATAACATCTCCCCTTGTATCTACCATCTAAAGTGGATTTTTATCTCTCTGTGAAACCAAATGGCTTACACATAATTTGGTCAGTAACACATATAAATGTTTCAAGCATAACAAAACACATATTTCAGAAAGCGCTGAGGAAAATGATAGCTTTAGGACTTTCAGAATAAAACCAGGAGCCTTTCTGCTGGAGAGGCGTAAAAGAGATTAAGTGGACGGTACTTTCTTTGAATTATTGATGTAATCAAAACGCTAGCAGATTCACAACATCAGTCTTCCCTGTGCTGAGGTCAACATCGACTTTAAGTTTGGTTTTAGCTTCTATTTTTTTCCATTAAAAAAGGAAAGAAAGAAAAAGCAATCATCTGTTGTTTACCTAAAAGACATGGAATTTCCCAGCAATTCATAACATGCATTAAAAGGAGGTAACTGTGAGTGGTTTTCCCAATCAGGGGCATAAAGCATTTGCCCATCTACCATCCAGTTTTTAAGTTCAATTTGGGTTAGCACCTGGGCTTTTAAGATCGTTAGAATATAGATGCATATATCCAACCTTGCATTTAAGATGGAGATGGCTTCATTAAACTGGAGGGCAGACTTCTTATTAGATAAAGCTCTGCTCTCCACAGCTTAACCTTAAAGTGCTAATGCAGTATTTTCCTCCTCCTAATTTTGCAGACTGCAAAGGAGCTTCCTGTGGCTCCCTGATCCCCCCAGTACCCCAAGCCCAATTCCCAGCTCCCCTCAACACAGGCAGATATCATTTCAACAGATGTCAAGAATAGCTAAAGTGCACTTAGGCCTATTTGTTAAATTCCTAAGGGAGGAGGTGGATTGGCAAAATTCAGCCAGTAATTAAACCACATACTTCTTCTAAAGCTGCCTCTGCCCCTCTCTTCCCTGCATAATCTCTCTGCCTTACATCAAATCATTTAGACACTTATTGGCTACAATCAATACAATATGAGATACATTAATTTTATCCCTGAGAGGCTTTCGGGGAAGAGGTGGTATTGCTTCACAAGCATTTTGGAGCGTGCATGCAAACCTACCATCCAACATCAATACTGCCTCTGTTCTCTACCAGGTCAGATTTTTGGTGTCCCTGTCTCTCACCCACCCCGAACTCCCCACCCCTCGCCTGTGCCCATGGAACTGGGTTGCTGCCAAAGACAGGCAAATTGGATTGGAGAGAGAAGCATTAAATATATTACCTAATGCTCACAAATGCTAAATAGTGCAAAACACTGTGAAGTGGCCTGGCTGAGCAGAATTTTAACAATTCTACTCAAGTCTTTCCATATGTTCAGTGTCCCTTGTGCCTCGCTATGTTTCCCTGTCACAGAGTCTGTTTCTTCAGTGCAACCGGATTGCTTCTCCCAGCCCTCACCCCCACTCTGGCCCATCCCTTGGTCTGCAAAACAACTAGAAAAGTCTGGGCAAATTCCCAACAAGAGGAAATGCCTTCATCATGGAAGTGCTGAATGAAAGTTTGCAATTTTCACTGTTTACAATAGTACATATTTTTTTCTGTTAAGTTGGAGATCCTGATTCTCAGAAGGATGGTTTGAACAATAAACCTGACTCCCAGGAAGGTGTGTGCACCACTGTGGTCTAATTCCAGCTCCTCCCCCACCCCATAAGCCATCTTTCAGCCATCCATACCTCTCAGCCTCAAAGGATTTTATTCGACAAGCGAGACAAAGAAAGGAAAGTGCATGGTACAGTTCAGTGTATCAATGGAGCCTGCAGTAGAACTGAAGAGGAACGCAGTAGAACAAAGGAAATCTGGGAATCACTGTGAGGGCCAGACAACAAAATTAAATCTATCAGAAATTCAGACAAGAAACATTTCCACTGTCAGCCTCCCCACCCCATGTTTACAGTGAAGAAATAATTGGGGGAGCAAGATTTTGTGATATACAAAGAAAGTCATTATTATTTTCTCATTAACTACACCCTGCCTGGGCAATGGGCAATGACCTTTTGATGAAACACCAGAAATTATTCTTTTCTATTAGAAAGGGAAGGAATCAGGCTCTCTGGTCAATGGCCACCAGTTGCAACAGAAAATACAATGAATTCTGGATGCAAGAGTCAGAAAAATTGTCCTTGGAGCTGGTTCCCTATGGGAGCTCAGGTAGTTCAGGAGACCTCACTGGACCCAGTGCCCTGGCCTGTAAGGTCAGTAGCTGATTTCCAAAGCTGTCTGTGGCTCTCTTAGCATTAGGCTCCCACTATGTAGTTTTAATCCTTACTTGCCCTCATACCTAGTCTTCACAACTGTCTCTTTCTCTGCATTTAATACCACAGAGCAATGCCATGGCTACTGCTGAAACCCAAACTGGCTTTTGAAGGGATTAACAATCTAACAGCAGACTGCCTCCTCATCACCCTGTTCCCCTGAAGAACAGGTGAAATTCAGAACAGCAAAGATGTGCGCTGGTGCTTTTCAGAGGTAAGTCACACCCCCTGCCAGGAGTTATCCAAGGGGGCGATCCTTGGAGTGTCAGTATTTGAAATGGTGGGAGTTCTGTTTCAGCCCAGACTGTGGGACCCACATACTATTGATTGGATCAGAAACTCTGTGGGTGAACCCCAGGAAACTAAATTTGGAGTAAAATCCCCAAGTGATTCGTATTAAGAGCCCATGTTTGAGATACAGGCAGATTATGATGATCACCTGAGCAATATTTTACAATTAGGAATACCCATTTATTTGTGATGATTATTGTGCTGATCCCTGTCTGAGACTGTAAGCTTCTAAGGTGCAGATGATACCTTCTTACTCATTGGTACATTGCTGGCATCCTAGGCAGTGCATGTACACATAATGTACACATTAGTAAACATTTGCTGAATTGAATTGGAGAAATGCACATGGCCAGAACCTACCCCTGGTCTAATGAATTAGAATTTGGGGACTTAGCACCTCAGAATGTGCAGCTCCATGAGCACATCAGTGATTCTTTCACAATAAGTTGTGAGAACCGCTTTTCTCATATATGCCATGCATTGTGGAAAATAGAAGCCTTATTTTGTCACAAACCATTCCAAATAGATATACTATGGTTTTCCATTTTCAGATCTCTTAGGTGCATGTTCTTTTCTTGGATCTTCATAAATAGGCTGGGCTGGAATTATCCCGATGTGGACACATGATCACTGGGCTCAGATAACTTGTCCAAGGTCACACCCATGGCCATGTGATGGTTTTTTTGAGTTGATACATCTGGACAGCTTTTATTGGGGCAGAGTGTCACCTTTCTATGTAACAAGTGTCAGAATATGTATAAAAGAAATGCCAGAAAATCCAAAATTAAACATTTCAGTCCCATTCATTTATTCCACAAATGTTTGCTGAGTGTCTCCTGTGTGCCAGGCACTTTGTTAGTTGTTAGGGATACACGTTGAACCAGACACCTGTGGTTTCTGCCCTCCTGAAGTTTACATTCTAACACAGAGAAACTAAGCAACTATCTTCCATCTAGGTGGCAGGCATGTTCCCAGGGTGCCTTTGTCTTTTGGGTTTATTTATAGTGCACCTTTAAATACACTGCCTCAAAAATGTAAACAGTTTAATCTTTTTATCACACTTTTGGGGTTAAGTTTCATTTTCTGAACACTACTTGACAACTTAAGTTTTTGCAAAGATTCTATAGGATTCTGAAAGAGAAATAAGCCTGCATTCATAGCCTCTAAAGCCTCACCTCCCATTTAATCCACAACCCATGTTAGTCCAGAAGTTTTTCTCTTCACTTCCCAGATGAGAAGCCACTTCTTCATTTACCAAATCTACAGCCAGTTTCCAAAAGGTCTCTTACTTGGCTGCTTGTGTTTGACTCTTCTTGAAACTTCCACCTTTTGGTTGCCATCACGACCTCTGTCAGGAGAGGTCCTGTCACTCTGTCTCTTTACTCCCAAACCAGTCTGTGGGGGTCACTTTTGGCCAACTCTTAAATAGTTGTCTTCTCTAGAAGTGCACCTACTTCTTGTCTTTTATGTTATATTCAACCATGGCACTACATATAAATAGATGGGGAAACTTCATAAATCAGCTTAAGCAAATAGTAAATAAGGATAATAGTGTTGATTTACATGTATCAATTTGAGAAAAAAGTCCTAAATACACTGGTAAATGAAAACAGCAATTGTAAATCACTATATACTATATGATACTCTTTTCTATAAAAATAAAATGTCTTTTAATAGATAGGCCCTAGATATCTAGACATATATAATTGTGAACATATAGGCATATTCACAGACAAACTATCCAGATCTATGATGACCAATGGAAACATGCAACAGGCCACATGGATGCAAGCAACACATGTAATTCTAGACTTCCTAGTATTCACATTTAAAAAGGAAATAGGTGAAACTATTTTCAACAATACATTAAATTTAGCCAAATATCTTTCAACATGCAATCAGTTATTTTTTTACAAGTGTCAATGAGCTGTTTCATCGTCTTTTATTGTATGAAATCTTTAAAATCCAGTGTGTATATTCCATTGCTCAATAATGATGTGAGGCTAATAGCTCCCATATTAGATGGTAAGATTATAGAACATTTTCATCACTACAGAAAACTCTATTGGGCAGCACTTGGTGAGAAGACAGACTATTCTCACCGAAGAAAAAGGCAGGAAAATATTAAGTTTGTTTCCCAAACTTTAGGAGGAGATTTACTGTTAGGACAACATGGACTCTTTTGGGTGTTTTTGTTTGAAATGTGTTTCCTTTCTCAGATGTTATGTTCTCACTGCTCTAACAAGAACTTGGATACTCGAGAAGAATCTTTAGACCCAATTTGATTCTCAGTGTCATGATTTACTGGCTGTGTGATTGTGGGTAAATAGTAGCCTTGTTATCCTTATTTTTACCAGTAATATGGCTATTATGAAGATTAAATTAGATGATGCATGTACATAGTGCCTATCTGGCACCGGGTAAACTCAAGCTTCCTTTGGGGTCTCTTTCTAGCCATCATAAACATTTCATTTTTGACCTGAATCAGGGTAAAATGTGACTGCTAAGAGCTTCCCTCTCAGTAAAGCTGCATTTCTATGTTTCTTCTGTCACTTCACAGAGCAGATAGTCATCCCAGCAGCTCTGTGATGTTTACTGTTATCCTTCTCTCTTCTGTAGCTGCAAAAGGAACTAGGCAATTGAGTAAGATATGTTCCTCAGTCAATCTCCATTATCAAGTTCACATTTCTAGATTGCAAACAGGAAATGAATATAACTTCCGATCATGAATAATATCAGGATGAAACAGAACCTTCATGTATGACAAAGGTTGTACAAAATTCTGTGTACCTGTGTCTATGTATGCATATGTGCACATGTATATAAGTATGTGTGCATATGGGCATTTGTCTTGAAAGTTTTCTGTTACTGTTCTGAGATCAGCTCAGTGGCTTGGGAAATAACCTGATCCCAAACCAGAAACCATGGCAGCTTCGAGACTTTAGGCAAATGTTTCACTCTCTTTTGTTCTCCGCTTCCTGGTCTGAAACATGAAGGGACTGAACCAGATGATCCCTAAGATTATTTTCAGCATGCATATTCCATGATTCAATGAATCTGTGGATAATCAGGGCCAAAGTTTTCATTCTTGTTATCATAGGTAGTCAAGAGTTGACAAAACATCAGTCCTCTATCAAAATGCTGCTCTCTTATTATGCTCCTATTATTAGGCTTACTACATCCACACAAGACTTTGATCAATGGAAGCAGCTAATAGTCCACTTGGATGGTGCCCAGGAGGAGGGCAGACTCTCCACACGCTTCATTTGCAAGTTTCATTCCACTCAGAACTGGCTCACCAACCCTGGAAGAAATAATAAATGGCATCTGAAGACATGAAAAATGGATACAGAATACAGGGGTGTGGGTAGGTGAGCAGGGGTTAGACTGGATGCCTGTTCAGGTCCCTCTGCACCTTGAGGTCCTAGGATTCTGTTTGGATGGGATTTAATAAATCATCAAGACGCGTGAAACGTACAGGCATCTACCCTACAGCATGTTCAGTTATTTTCTCAAGGCAAGCAGAGAAATACATCCCAGATGCATCCCAAGGAAGACCCTCTTCTTTTCAGAAAAAGATGCCCATAAAAAAAATTGAAGAAAGGGTGAAGGGAGGGAGGAAAAGACAAGATGAGCAAATGTCCTAAAATGTTAAAAACTGGTGATTCAAGTAGGTGTTATATAGGTGTTACTGTGCTAGTTTTGCACTTCTGCAGAAGTTTATAGTGTTCAGAATAAAAAGTTAAAAAAATTCACCAATTTGCAAAAAAATAAAGAAAATTTAAAATTAGAAATAATCATACTCTTTAAAGTGAGTTCCTGCAAAATATTCTTTCCAAAAACTTCTTTGGTCCAGTAAGTTTGAAAACTCTTTTGTTCTATGCAATCCTCTTGGAGATTTACGATTCTCCTTCATTAGCATATTAAAGGTACTGAGAAGTCCTGCAAAATGAAGTCTTTTCCATCTTTTCCAACCAATGTGTCTTATATCTGCTTCAGAACCATGAAACTGCAGGTGTGCATGCATGTGTGTGGCATCCATGTGCCTACCATGGGGTTAATACTTCAGCAACACATACTGATTCATTCTTTCATTTTGTTCATCTGGTTGGGTGTTTACCTTGTGACAGACATAAAAAACATAAGATATACTCCCTATTTATAAGTAGCATACAACCCAAAAGACAGAGGTAAGAGAAAAAACTATTAAAATAGAAAAGGATTGTGTGATTGAAGCTACATCATTGTACAAAAGTGCAGAGAGAAATGGAATTAAAACCATAATAGAAGATGTTAGCAATAACTGTTAAAGCCTAAACTGGTGCCTAGGAACTTCCTGAGTCTAAAGAAGAAAAAGCCAGAGATGACAATTTATTGGAGTCTATCCAGCTCTGCCCAGAAAATAGATAATTCCATCACTCTAGATATTTTCCCCTGGATTTTTTTTTCAGAATTTTCTCCTGTAATTTTCGCTTTCCTCAAAAAATATTTATTAGTACAGAAGAAGCAATGTAGAAAATGTACTGGGAAGAGCTTAGATTCTGTACAGCAGGAATATTCCATGATTCAGTAAATCTGGAATTCATGAAATTGCTGCCTCACTTCAGTTTAGTGAATAAAAGTGAAGATGCTTTAGGATGCAAGGAACAACACCTGGCTGACTGTGGCTTCAGCAGTGAGGATATGTATGGCTTTCCTGATTCCAAACCTGTCAGGGGACAATCCCAGGTTGGTTTGGTGGCTCAGCAGTGCCAACAGGACCCAGGTTTTTGCACACACTTCCCATGTGACATAAAGACATACACTTTCCATGTGACATAAATATTGGGTTGGCCAAAAAGTCCCTATGGTTTTTTTTTTCCATAAAATAGAACACACATTTTTTTCATTTTCACTAATAACTTTATCCATTTGGATATTTTGACTATGTTATCTATCTCCTACATGATATAATGTTGATTGTTCTCAATTAATGTCTTGATTTGATCGTTATAAGCTTCAACTGGTCTACCCAACCATGGAGCATCATCCAGCAAGAAATCTCCAGAATAAAACTCAGCAAACCACTTCTGACACAATTGATCAACCACAGCACCGTCTCCACACACTGTGTAAACATTTTTTGGCATTTCAAATGTGTTTTTATCTTTCTTGAAATAATAAAGCATGATATACTGAAAATGTTGCCTGCTTTCTTCCATCTTCAATATTAAAATGGCTACACAAAAATTCACCAATTTTGATAAATTTTTAAAAATACATACTGACATGACAGCTGTCACAATACAATCTAACACAATTTTTTCAAATGAAGTTAAAGAAAACTAAATGCTACTAGAACCATCTTATGGGGGAAAAACATGAATGAACTTTTTGGCCAACCCAATAAATACCCTCATATTCTCTTTTACAGAGGAAGAAGCTCATCAAATTTCTCTGGGTAGCAAAGGAGCCAGGGTTTTAAGCCCAGTCAGCCAAACTTCAGAGACTGGTGTGATACCCATGACACAGTGCTGCCATTCAAAGAGTCATACAACTTGTCTGATACCACCCTTTCCACTTAGCAGAACAACTGGACCTCCCAGTCAGATGTCTTCAACCACTGGGAATCACTCGCCTTTAGCCAGGAACAGCATGTGCACTCCCAGCCTCCACACAGCCAACATCACAGCGCACACACCTCTCTGCAGAGGACAGGTCTCCATGCCTGTGAATGCACACTGTCTTCTCAAGAACCCACAGACCTTGCCTCTTCTCCCCAAGAGATTTATAATTAAGCCTGCGAAAAATTAAGAAATTAATATAAAAATCGCTGTGTTGCCAGTGCTTTTATTATACTTTAATTTACTAGAAACATTTTCACGCCACCCCTGGGGAGTAAGTGCAATGCAAAATTGCTTACATCGGTCTTAAAAGCTGAAGTAAGCATTTCCTTTTCATCTTCCATAATCCTATTAAAAAAAAAAAGCTGGCAAGTCTGTAGACCAGAAGCAGCAAATAGATAATTATATCATTCTGGATATGTTTCCCCCGGCTTTTTTGAGGATCCCCCCTAATAATTCTCCACTTTCCTCATAATTTATTTACAGGTAAAGAAGGGATGAACTAAACTCACTGGGCAGACAAGAGCCCAATCACTCTAATTAAGTTACTAGTGATTCCAAGCACCTCAGCAAACACAGGTGGCAAGACCAGACGATGGAGAACATGGGAGCAAGAGGTGGAGGTCCAGTGTGCCCTTGCTGCTAGGAAACTGCAGGCAGAATGGCTAAGAGTTTGGGTGGAGCAAAACCACAGTTCAAGTCCCAGCGCCACCACTTCCCAGCAGGGTGATGTGAAGCAAGTTCCCGAAATTCTCCAGGTCTCAGTTTCTACATCTTTCAAAATGGGACACTAGCAAATAAATCTACCTCTTATGCTTATTGTGAATATCAAATGTGACAATGTACCTGAAAGGGGACACTTAGTTCAGCTCCTGGCACAAAGCAGTGTTCAATGCATGGTAACTACAATTTGGAACTGTTAACATAGAGAGTCATTCTATGGGTCAACGGACAGATTTGCAAGGCCACTGCTGAGACTGTTCCCTCACTGGCACTCATTAACAGATGAGGAGCTGCCCACCGCAGTAAAAGGACTTAGGATGAATGACGATGATCCAGGATACAAGTCATGACCTGGACTTAAACACAGTTTCCTCACTAATGGCATCCTCAAAAATCAAAACAACATGTTGGCATGTCAGCAAAAGGTTTCTAGAAAAATTAAAATGGGATAGTATATGTGAATGATCTCTGCTACCTGGAAAAAGTCTTTTCCAATTGAAAGCAGCTAAACTTGTCTTTGGGCACTTGCTTTTGGCTACAGAACAATTCTCAAGCCTCTCAAATTGGTTGCCAGTGTATACACGGCACAATAAGATAAACAAGGACCTCTCTCTGGATCATTAATTCAGCTCAGTAATTGGCACAGGCCCCTGTTATGTCACATAAACCAAACTGAGTATGTGACAACAAATGGCAAAAATTTAACATGGGTATGTAAGATAAAGCATGAGGTGTCAAAGAAATTATATCACACACCATTCAGGGGCATATGTATATTCTCTTCTGCCATTAGAGTTAACCTAGCCCCGGCTGGTGTGGGTCAGTGGATTGAGTGCCAGGCTGCAAACAAACCAAAGGGTGGGCAGTTCATTTCCCAGTAGGAGCACATGCCTGGGTTGTGGGCCAAGTCCCTGGTGGGGGGCGCATGAGAGGCAACCACACACTAATGTTTCTCTCTCTCTCTTTCTCCCTTCCGTCCCTCTCTGTAAAAATAAGTAAAATAAAATCTTTTAAAAAAGAAAGAGTTAACCTAAATGAAAAATGTACTGGTTATCATCATTGATGAACAGGTTGTCCTACTTTTTGATTTCATTGTTTTCTCCAAATTTGATACAGAGATGTTGAAGTCTTGGTTATGTTGTTTTTCTTCCTTGAGAAATATCAATATCATTTTATAATTGGAATTTTCAGCAAAGCTTGCCACCTCAAATTTATCAAAGCTGTTTCAAAACTCTGTTTTAATTTTGTGTCAAATATCAGATTGAAAAAAACATTTTTCTGGTCATGAGTAGCCAATGGCCAAGAAATGCAAATAAAGATTGAGGATTTTGCAAGAACTGAACTTTTCTGCTTTTCTTAATATTCTTTCCTCTGTTTGAAAATGGCAAATGAGCTTTTGGAGGAGAAAAAATGATTTTAAAAAAGACAAGACAAATTGTTGCACAGTAATAAGTCCTCATATCTAACAAAAAATCTAATAGGATATATGGAAAATTAATGTCCCGTATCATACACACACCACCCCACATTTATATATGAAATAAAAATTTGCAATCACTTTTTAACTTATTTTGGTTACAAATAGAAATCCTAACTGCAGAGACATGAATAAATAAAAGATTAATTTTTTCACATGATGTGAGTTCAGAGGTAGCCTGTCCAATCACTGGCTCAGCTGCTGTATTTAGAGACAGCATCCCACATGGTGTGAATCAGTGGCTGCAACCCTATTATTATTACCCTGGAAAAGATGAGAAAGAGTGGGAGGACAGAGAGCGCCACCTGGAGGTGTCACCTTCCATGAAGAAATCAAAAGCTTCCCCAGACACCAATAGCAAACTTCCAGTTACAGCTCTTCCAATGGGACTTGTCACATGGCCACTCTGAGTTGCACAGGAGGCTAGCAGAAAAAACACCTACCTGACATATTTCCAGGCTGAGCAAATCTGGGGCTATTGTAAGCATGAGAAAATGGTAAAATACTCACCAAGATAACTTTTCATTTCTGGAATATCACCCACTGTTACATCACTAGTTATCAGAGTCTTCCACACTTAACAAAGATGATAATGCCTTAAATGCGTATTTACTTATGTTCTGTTAAGATATAAGTTATTTCTGCAGCCCGAGGGGAAGTGGTGGGCTCCCCGAACTGCAATCGAAAGAGTCACACCCCTTTCTACAGTCCTGCTGTCTGTTCGTTCGTAAAAAGCATCACTGTATCCACTTGAAGGTATTGATTTTAATTAATCACAATGTACAGCCACCTCAATCAATAGAAAGGTACAGGGGGAAGAACAGAAGCTGTAAATCACTGTGATTTCTTCTCTTCAGAGAACTTTCCTTCTTTCAACTTAAATTCAGTGGTTCTGTTGTGCATGGATGCTGCTCAGATCTCAGAATGCATTCACAATTACATTAAAGACTATTCTTGACTGAACACTGATAACCCAGTGTTCAATCCTACAGTGCCATATAGAGTCCTATGATGTTTCTGTAATATTTTACTGTATTTTATTATTATTCACATTTTAAAGAGGGGAAAACTGAGACTTCAGAATTTAAATAACCTCCCAACATTCCAAACACCACTCATACTACAGCCAAGATTTATATTCAAGTCTGATTCCTGTTACGATTTTATTTGAGACCATAATAATCATATTGGGTGTCTAAATACTATTTTACATAGGTCATCCCTAATTTTCATAATGACTTGTATTACCTCCTTTTCTGAGAAGTTACACCTGAGCTTCAGAGAAAGTAAACAATTTGGCTGAGATCACACAGGGGACAGGTGACAGAGGTGATTCCCACAGAGGTGTGTCTGGTGCCCAGGTTTCCATGCACCACCCCGCATCACCAGGCACAATGACACAAAGAGCATGACCTGAGGGCTTGGGAGCTACTTCTTACCTAACATAGAGAGGATAGCCTGGCCACAGAGCTTTAGCTCTAGAATCAAGCTGCTGGGAATCAAGCAGGGTTCAAATCCTGCTTCCAAACTTAGTCTGTGGCTTATAGCATCCTACTTACATTTACAAAATTTCAGCTTCCAAGTCCACCTCCCATGAGAAAGATGCCCCTGCCTTGGTGACTTTGGAAAAGGAGGAGAGAACATAAAGGAGACTATATAGCCCTGGCTGCTGTAGCTCAGTGGATTGAACGTGGGCTGTGAACCAAAGTGTTACAGGCTCGATTCCCAGTCAGGGTACATGCCTGGGTTGCAGGCCATGTCCCCCAGCAACTGCACATTGATGTTTCTCTCTCCTTCTATCTCCCTCCCTTCCCTCTCTAAAAATAAATTAAAAAATAAAATCTTTTAAAAAAAGGAGACTATAAGAATGCAAGCTTATCAATGGGATTAAGAGAGGTAATATGTGGCAGACCCCTGGTACTGACTAGAACAAAAACAAGAAAAGAGACAGGGGCTATATCCTTATAAGTGAGTTACTTAACCTCTATAAGCCTCAGCTTCTCCTGCTGTAAAATGGGATCATAATACAACCTACCTGCTACGAGAATCTAATGAGTGAATATGCATCGAGTGCTTCCAACTCTTCTGGGAAGGTATCATTTGCTTAGTAAATGCAAGCTGTCATAATCATCAACATGACATCTATATGGGCAGCTACACTGAATTTCAAAGACCAGCTGAAAATAGAGAATCAGGAATAAAAATCTGATTTTTTTGCATGAAATGTGACTGCTAGTACCACAGTTAAGATATTTAGAGCATACAGAAGGTACAAAGCAATGCACTCCAACGCCAGAAACTTGTTTTTCAAGAAGCTTTTCAAACTGAAGCAGAGGGCACAGCCAAGCCCGGCTAATTAGCTGCACTGCCTTATGCCATGGGGCTCAAGGCATCATGCCCGGCTGTTGTGTTGGGGGCAGGAGCCTGCTAAGTCAGCTGTAATTGACACCCAGGCACAGTGGGGAGCAGGGAAGGTTAAGGGGAGGGAGGGATTTGGAGAAGCTAGAAAACAAAGGCACAGGACAACGCTGAGCGCCTTACAAAGCAACACTGGACGAAAAGTTTGGTTTTATTTTTTGTTTTTGTTTTTTTTTTTCTGGGGAGGCTGGGAGATGCCCCTCTTGTCACTCTCTCCGGAGAGCCCCTCTGCTCACATGTTTGTTCTGAGACCAGACTGGGAAGCAGATTTCCCAGCTACAGCAAACAAGCCTCAGGTGTCTTTGATCCATTCTGTCTATGGGAAAAGAGGGCTTTTTTTTTTCCTGTTCAAATGTGGCTTTTATTCAGTACTATTCCATTCCACTGCAAACAATATTCACCCAGAGGCTGCTAATGTGCCCAGCACTGGGCTAGCACAAGAACTATAGTGATCATCACCCAGGCCCAGTGACAAGAGGTTTGTGGTCCAGAGGAATTAAGGGTTCTAAATTAGGAACCTCAGAGGGGTGTCAGACAAACAGCATGAATGTATAAAAGATGCCTGCCTCTGGAAACTGGATTCTGAAAATACAATTTATTCATGGAAGGGAATGCACTTATTGGAAGTAGAACTGAGAAGTTCAGAGGGTGTGCTGCAGAGCCAGGCGCTTCTTCAAACTCCTGCCCTCTGTACAGCTAAGCAAGTCTCTTTTCCTCTTTGTGCTTCAGGTTCCCTCTCTGAAGTGATAACAATGCTTATCTCATAAAACTATGAAGGTAACTCATGTAGAACTCCTAGGAAAAAAGAAGTAATCAATGCTAATTTTTATTATTATTATCACTTATTAAAATTATCTCCTTACTCAGGAAGTTGCTAAATATCTATTTAAAAAAACATTTTTGAAGATCGTACTTTAAAGATCCTAAGGTGTATAAGAAACCTTCAGCAATGCTCTTCCCAAGTTGATGCACCCAGGAGGGAAATCTGAAGTAGGACTAAAATTCTGATCACATAGCTCAATTTCCTCCTCTACAGAATGGGAAATGCACACCTGATCAATTTTCTCCCAGGGGTCATTCACATATGTGCACTGGTACAGCAAAGCCACCAAGAAATCTGTGCTGAAGCCAGATCTATGGAGTTGGATAGTGACTGCCATCTCCTCAATCACTCTTTTGAATAGTGACTTTTGTACAATAAGCCATGGTTGGGTCCATAGGATTCCATGCTTACCATATCTGATTGGACCGTGTAAGTTGCCAGGAGCAAAGACAACCATCCATGGGCTGGCCAATGTTTCAGTTCAATCAAGATGTCTTCTGTAGTATGACAACTGGCAGATCTCAGGCAAGTTATTAGGAAGTGAGGCGGGAAGAAGTTGTCCTTACAGAGAGAGGCACAGAGATTGGGAAGCTCAGCCACAAGCAAGGCCAGAATCAATCGGAGTAAAGTAAGCAAGGCACTCACTTGTGGCACACAACTTAAGGGTCACCCAAAAAGTCAGTAATCAAGAGGCATAATATCTAAGTGCTGTTTGTATTTAAAAAAATAAATTAATGCAAAAAACCATGTTGATCAATATCAAAATTTCAAATAAAAATATGATCCAATTCTGCATTTGGATGCCATTGTTTATAATTTTGGTAATTTATTTGTTGTGGGCTTTTACATTAATCTTATTTATTTGCACTAAAATACAATTTATCTTGATTACTGACTTTATTGGTACTCTCTTAAATTGTATGCCCAGGACTCTCCTTCCCTTAGTCCCACTGCATGAACCAACAAAGCTAGTGCTGCATGCTAAACACGGAAGCACCTTCCCGCTCACTCTGAGCCCAGAGGAGCTGCTGAACCAGTGTTCTCTTCTTCTTACTCCCCCACATATTCTTACATAATGGCGGCAAAAGGAAAGGTAATGACGTATGTCTGCCTCCTCCCTTCCTTTCAGAATTAAGGGCAGAAGGAGAATGAAAGTCTTTTGGAATAATTCTTTAAAAAAGGAAATTTAGAGTGAGAACAGAGCCCCAGTTGCCATTTCTCAGGTATCTGTGCTGGGAACAAGTGCCTTGGGGAAACACTGGCCATGAGTGTGGCTTGGATAAAAGGATGGGAAACAACAGAAGCAAGCCTCGATTATGAGGAGTGGAAAAGGATGGCACGGGGGAAGCTTTCTGAGCTCTGTGGTGTGGCAGCCTCCAGAGGTTGCACAGCTGGGCTAGGGAAGGAATGCAAAGGAGACTTCAATCAGTGTTTCCTCCTCTTAGAGTCTTGTAGACATGGGATTAAAAGATGTGATTTCTATCACCAGAAACTGGACTATTATTTCCTGCAGTGGTATCAGTCCAGCCATGGGCCAACATGGGTGTCCCTGGGCTCATGTGGGCTGTAATCATCCCCCATTAATAAGTGCAGTCAGACTCCCTGAAACACAAAAGGGACCATCACACCATTCAACACAATAGACTCAAAAATCTCAAACAGGTTTATTTTTCAGCCAGTGTCCCAGTCCTGAAAAAAAGTATCTTTGATAACTGTCAAAAACAATAAAAAGTTCTCACCATTTATAATATCTATTTCACCATCCCCTCGGGAAGAAAGAAATAAACAGACTCTCCAAATAGAAGCAAAAAAAAAATCCACGTTAAGCTTCTGCTAGAAATAGGAGTGTTTCAGGCAAAGAAAATTCCTAGCTGGTTCCAGAACAGTCTATTACTTGCCTATTATACTGTTGGTATTACTGGGCAAAATGCTTCCTGACTGATTGATGTATTATTTCTTATAGTTGAATTATCTCTGAAATGCCAACCATTATAATAAGTGCTGCTTTTGTCTGACAACAAAGCTGAGCTTTATTTTGTCTGTATGGCACATAAGGGAATGCATCAACTTGATTTCAAGTACTTATGTTGATCATTCAATCTATTAATAGGGAGGCACCTCTGATGCCCCGGGCACCCCTCCCTATCCCCCTACCCCCACACACTCAAAGCTGATGGCCTTATCTCTAACTGGTTTGAGAAAATACACCCTTTAAACACTAATTTCTTACTTGCCTGCCTTCAAATCTACCAGCCTCCTGGATTCCCCACCTGTTTTTAGGGATGGGGTGCCCCTGCCCCCACACCCATCAGGGACAGCCATTCACAAAGACTCTGGTGTTTTTGAGGGATCTGCTCTGGCAATTTTCTGGTTCTTCTGAATTATTAACACCTCCCCTCTGTATCATTCCAATCAGGAAAAAATGTGTGTCATACTCCATCTGCACCCCCATGTTTCATAGCAGCATTATTCACAATAGCCACAAAGTGGGAGCACCCAAATGCCCATCAACAGATGAGTGAAGAAAATGCGGCATATACATACAATAGAACATTATTCAGTCTTAGAAAGGGAAGAAATCTTGGTACATGCCCCAACATGGATGAATCTTAAGGACATTACGCTATGTAAAACATAAGCCAGTCACAGAAAGACCAACACTATATGATTCCATGTAAATGAGGTATTGAAAGTAGTCAAATGCATAGAAACAGAAGGTAGAATGATGGTTTCCAGCGGCTGGAGATAGAGGAAAATGGGCTGTTATTGTTCAGCAGTTAGAGTTTCAGATTTAAAAGATAAAAATATTCTGGAGGTCTGTTCTACAACAATGTAAATATACTTTACTGAACCATGAACTTAAAAATAATTAAAATGGTGAATTTTGTGTTGTGTTTTTTTTTTTTTTACCACAATGGAATAAAATACATGCTGTAATATTTCCCTCTTAGAAAAAAAAAGCCCTGACTTTTGGCTCCCTTCTTTCTACAACACTTCATAGCAAAACTCTGCAACATTGTGGATGGGGGGCTTCTTGCTCAGCTCACACCCTATTTTTGACCCAAACAGCCAAGTTTCCACCTGCCCCACACTCCTGCTGCTCTTATAAATGTTATCTCTGTTCTTATCTCATTTCCTCTCTTCCCCTCTCTTCTACATCCAATATGAACAGTCCTGTTACCTTTACTGCAATGACATATCCCCAATCTATATCCACCTTCCTACATCTCCACTCATAATGTGCTAGTCACAATTGCTATCACCCCTGGCTGGGACTATTATAATAGCTTCTGAATTGGAATCTCTGTCTTCATCCTCCATATTCCCTGTAACAGCTGGTGACCCTTCAATACGTAAACGGTGAAGTCATTCTGTTGCTCAGAACCCTCCAGTGGTTTACACATACAAACATGCACAAGCACACACATTCACTCCCTACCACCACCTAAAAGGCTATGAAACCTGGGTCCTGACAATCCCTCCTAACCCTTCTTGTACCCTTTTACCCTCTATTCCTCAAAATGCTAACCCATTCCCCACTTCTGGCCTTGGTGCCTGGTCCTTCTACCTGGACTGCTCCTCCCCTGTTTCCGTGGCTGGCACTCTCCTTTTATTCCTCTCAGCTGATGTGAGTTTCTTAGGAAGGTCTTCCAGGAGAAGCCAATCTACAGTGACAACTCAGCTGCCCTTCAGAACACATCTCCCTAATTTTAAATCTCTGTATAGTGAATATTATTTTCTGATAATTTTCTTCCTATTTATTATTTGACTTATTCATTTATTGAATGAACAATACATCCATATTATGAATGACTATCATCCCCTCACTATATCACAAGTTCCATGTGATCAGAAAATGGGTCTGTCCTGTTCATCACTATATCTGGAGTAGATAGCATCAACCTCAAAAAATATTGCTGGAATGCATTTGGTAAATATTCTGATGGAGTGGAGGAAATGCTTCCAAATATAGTACCGTGGCTGATTGAATATTTCAAGCTGAAGAAATCAGAGAAATGGCATTTGCAGGAAGGACTTTCTGACCCTCGCCTGAAGCAGGACCCCACAACCCTCATGCGAGAGGTGCCCTCCCTGTGCCCCGAGGAAAGGAGCAGCCTTACCCCGAAGACAGAGGGACTCTGAGAGGAATGTGGACAGACAGTCCTTGCTAAGTTTTCCCATTTACTAGACTTACTTTATACTCTCTGTCCCATCATTTTTGTTTATGATTTTCTACTCTTCATCAAGGCTAGCAAAAAATGCATTAAGTGATTTCTCAGGGTTTTTATTTCCTTATGAAGGCATCCATGTCATGTAAAACTTACACTGAATATCTGTATGCTTTTCTCTTATGAATCTATCTTTTGTTACAAGAGTTCCAGTGAAAACTTAGAAAGGTAGAGAAAATAGCTATTTTTTCCTCTTTCACTATTCTATGGCCCAATATGGGCAGGAGGAAAAGTGTGTGTGTTTCAGATGGAAGGAACAGCACAACACAGACTAAGGACCTGTGGCCTGAATGTAGTCCTCCCTTCCTGGCAGAGCCTACTTCCTTCTCTGGAGGCTGAAATTTCCAGATAGTCACTTCCCCCAGATTCCCTTTAAGCATTTAACCCAATTCTGGTTAATGAGACTTTAAGAGAAGGTTCAGGGGTGGAGGCAGTAGTTCCTAGAGCCAATCTTGTCACTTATACATGTCATAATTGGAACTACAGTAGCTGTCTTGGAAAATGAGAAAGGCCAAGCCTGAGGGCCAAGCTGCTATGTTGAGAAAATGAAAGAAAATGTAAGTTTCTAGACAGAAATAGTCCAGGTGACTCTTTGATGATGATTTTGAGTCTCTGAACCTACCCTGTCTTCTTATTTAGAAGGACTTCTTATGATATAAGATAGCAAATGTCCCTTTGTGTGCCACCCACTTACCTGGGAAAGTAGCTACATATTCCTCAAAGCATCTTGGGGATCACACCATTGCACACCCAGCAATTAATGAAGCACCCACCACATGGTTGATGCTAAAAATTAAGTCCATGACTAGGGTCAGGCACAAAACTGAAGGGGTACCAGAAAACTCTGTAATCAAGATAAATCATATTGTAACACAATCTGTTACAAAACAAAATAAAGGTACAAAATGTAAAATGGACAAAATATCAACATTTTCAATAAAGATAGGCTCCAACAGTGTATTCGCTGGGCACTGCCTCACTTGCCTCATCTTAAGCCCTGCTTTAAGTATTTGTTGAGTAACTACCTAAGCATTGTCATCCATGATCTCCAAGCTCTTCACAGAACTTCTCTGTCACTCTCACTTGATGGTGAGAGTTCTTGGGGCTCAGAGAGGTTAAGTTAGCTATCCAGGGGTCACAGAGCTAAGAGTGGTCTGAATGACTCCAAAACTAGTGTTCTTAACCAATTCATTAGAAAGTCTTTCTGATAAATGGTCCTGAACACTTCTGCTCAGGGACTGTATTAAATGCAGGAGAGGGATGGGAGAGTCCAACATCGAGGCTTTGTTCTGATGTCTTCTATCTCCCAAAGTACACTTCCTGAGCACCCACTCACCTGGTGATTGGGGGCAGGTACTTCCCTCTAATGAGCTTATTATGTGAATGCTGACAGAGAGCCAAGAGCCACGAATGGCCTCCAGCAGCCAGAAGGCCTGTGGGTTTTGCTAAAAAGGTACCTGGATTAACACATTTTGAGGTAATGAAGGTATCAACCGGTTTATCAGGTAATAGGCAATGAGGAGGGAGAGGCCAGCTGCTATGAGAAAGGGAAGCGTACTAGGATGCAGATGGGTTCCTGTGGGTTTCCTGGACTCCTCTGGGATGTGGCACATTATGTAAATGCAAACTGATAGTGACAGGATGGGAGGGATCCGTCACTCATACCCTCACATCCTTCTGAAATTTTTCCTGCCAGACTTCCTCTTCTAAATCTCTGTGACTTCTCTATGAAAATGTTTCTAGAGAACTTTCGCCAAAAGCAGGGAGAAGTCTTGATGTCCTAATTGGCCTGAATGAGATGGAAGCATGAAAAATAATGTAAAATGTCTGTATAAGGGGGGGAAATAAGCAAAGAGAAAGAAAAGAAATGAAATGTTTTCATCATTTCCATCACTGCTAATTTCACTAGGCTGCTTTTCAAAGATCCTCTCTCAGAATAACAGCTTGCCTGGGGGTCTTGCTGAGTTAAAGGCATCATGGAAAAAAGGCTGTCAGTCACCCTGAACTGAAAGGGGAACCACAGCTGACCCAAGAAGAAGAAGTTCCAACCCCCAGGCTGAGTGGCAAGGCCCGCTGTGTGGGGGTGTGCAGGGTGCAAGCACAGAGCAGGAATCTGTTTCAGGGGCCTTTCCCACATTCCAGGGTCACGCCCAATACCTGCCAGCCCTGGGAGCCCGTGGGGCTTCCTTACAAGAGCAGACATTGCCTTTGCGCTGTCATCAGCAGAACTGCCAACCTCTCTTCCAGAGCGTTTTCATCCTTCTGGCACCCGGGGCAGAGGAACAGTTGGTGGGAGGAATCGGAGCGGTGATAAAGAGTGTATTTCTTTTCACAGTGACAATCCAATTCCTCAAGAATGTATATCTACTTCTTTCTAGTACCTCTCTCCTTAAATTCATAGTTTTATGGTTTGGTCACCTGCTGCTGCCCATGGATGCCCAGGGATCCATAGCTTCACAGCAGATGGACATAGATGATTGAAGAAGGCCTGTTTTGATGAAGATCTACTGTATCCAATGTCTTGGACCCAGCCTGTCAAGAGAGCAACACAATTCTTGAGCAAATTCTTCCCGGTTCATGAATCTGTGCTTAGCATAGTGAAGCAAGGGCCAACAGGGAAGCAGATGATATTCAAAGCCATGTCAGGGGAAACATATGTGGGTCAGGCTGCTCACTGCATAGTACTTCTATTATTCTTCCTAATGCATCTCAAATGTATTTACTGCCACTATCCTGGCTCAAACTCCATGGCTCCTTACGGTAACCCTTAGTGACCTTCCCACAGACTCTTCACTCCATCTAATCTGCCTCCCTGTTCATGAAAAATGATATACTCAGCCTGCTGCTGGATGATGGATGGATGGATAGGTAGATAGATAGATGATAGATAGATAGATAGATAGATAGATAGATAGATTTTTGTTGGGAACCCCCCTGACTGGTATCAGAAGCTGAAACCCCCGCCTAGGCTAAGGCTGAGGGAACGCCCTTGGAATCGTAAGCCAGCAAGGAGACAGAAGCTTATCTCCCTGGCAGGAATGCTGCTTCTGCTGCTTTATTCATGACTGAACCCCAAAAAGCTTGGTCGGTTAGCCAAAGACGGGTAAGATTCCCCAAGGGGGGAACGACCTAAGACAGGCATGATCACTTTGGGAGGCCCCCCAAAAGAAGGACTTGGGGGGCTGCAGCAAAAGGGGTGATGGACCCTCGCTCCTCAGCTTTGACATAGCCTGAGTTCTCAGAGTCTGGGAGAAAACCTCCTTGCCTCCCAGTTGTCTCCCAGTTGCCTTAGTTCCCTTGCTCCACCTAAGCCTGAAACAATGACAGGGTGGTGCAGCTCTGTACTGAGAAGTGTGGATTCCCTGGGGTGATCAGGCCTAAGAAAGAACATGTAAATTACTGTGAAACCTTCTTTGTTTAGAATGCTCTCAGTTGAATGAGAAGGGTCTTAGGAGGAAGTTATTTTGTTTCTCAAAGCCTTACAGCTCTTTGACCCCCAATTCAATAGACCGGCAGAGTTCTTTGTTTTCTATGGTTCCTTACTTCCCCCTAATGAGTACTGTACTTTACCTGAATTATTATGCAAAATGAGCACAATAAAAGCAGGTATGGATGGTAAATCAGTGCGCTCCCCACTAGAGGGGGTGGCCATTTCATCCCTACTTCCCCACAGAAATTAGTCTGTCTCTGTGCATGTGTGTTTTTTCTCGCGTGTTTATCGTCGAGCCATCCATAGCATTCCGTGGTCACTGCTGGCTGGTGACCCACGCAACAGATTTTATGGGTGGGTGGATAGATAGATCAGTGGGTATATAAATAAACAGATGATAGATAAATGATGGATGGATAGAGATGGAAGGACGGGAGGAAGGAAGTTAGGAAGGAAGGGAGGAAAAAGAGGGAGGGGAAGAGGAAGGGAAAAGAGGGGAAGGGAGGGGGGAAGAGAGGAGAGGGCAGGGAAGGGAATGGGAGGGAGGAAGGGAGGAAGGGAGGAAGGGAAGGAAGGAAGGAAGGAAGAAAGGAAGGAAGGAAGGAAGGAAGGAAGGAAGGAAGGGATTAGAGTGACTTCTCACTCTACTTATGATTTAGATCAAAATGTTCTGCTTGGATCTATCCTGCATGAACTGGTCCCTAACAGAATCACCAACATCTCCACCTCACCTCTTGCTCCCAAACCCCATGTTTTCCAGTCCTTGCTTTTAACTAACTTATTTCTCTTTCATTTCCTTCTAAAATCAAAGCCATTACACAATTTGACCCATCTCTCTGAATTTCCCCTCTTCCCCACTCCTCTCACCAGCTAATGAACACTTTTGAGTCTCAGCTCTTTTAATAGCAAGGGACATGGTTCCCTCTTGACCTCAGTCAGGGACCTTTCTGAATCTCTGCTCATAGGGCCATGTACATTTCCTCCAAACACTGCTGAAATTATTGATTTAAGTTTGTCTTCCCAACTAGATTATGTGATCTCTGAGAGCCAGAAGTTGTTCTGACATAGCTCACATCCCATCATCAGAGTCGAGAACAGTGCCTGCTAACTTGAGATGTTTGTTACATCCAGATTGGCCCTGGTGTGGCACTGTGAGAGGAGTGAGGGATAGAGAAGGGAAGGTGACTGACTCTCAAGGGTAGCACATTCTCTGATGATAGTGTGTGCACCATTAGCAGACACTGTTAGCTATTAGCAGTGTGTGCCTTCCTTGCATAAACTCCCTGTCTACTGTTGAGGATTCTATAACTCACTACTCACAAAACCCTAGAGGAAACACATATCTGGGGTTTCCCAAAGAACTCCCTATTTTGAAAGCATTTATTTCCACTAGAAGGCCCTATGAATATGAAGGGGTTCAGCACAGGCTTTCCCAAGAAATGTTACTTTGGCATATGGATTATTTTGAGCTGAAGGTAATTGAGACACTGTGGGCTGATAAAAAACGTTGACCTCTCCCTTAAAAATTGAAGTTAGGGGACTTTCCCATAATGAATTATTATAAGAAATAAGTTTTATGACCTATTTATAGGGCAGGGCAAACTTCTAGTTACTGAAAGTCTACTCTTCTTATCATCCTACAATGCCCTCCTCCTTTCTGAAGCTCCAAGGTGTCTTACCTCATCCTTATCTCAAGATGTTATATAGACCTCATTTTAACTTTCTGTCTTAACCTCTCATGTGTGTGAGGTGAGGTTCCCATACATACATATGCAATCAAATATGGTCATTTTCTCTTGCTAATCTGCTTCATATTGATTTAATTATTAGGCCAACTGGAAGAACCTAGAAGGGTAGGGAGAAGTTTCTTCCTCTCAAACAATACCAATCAAGAACCTGGCACTGGAGACCCATTGCTTGATGCTATGTACCTGCATTTCCTCAAGCAAACAACGTAATCTCCCTGTGCCTCATTTTCCTCAACAGTACAACAGAGTCAGCACCTATTTGCAGATTATATGAGTTGCTAATAAACATAGAATATAACGGAGGGTTTGTAATGCTGAAAGCACCACAGGAGATAAAAACATTATTATTATCATCCCCATTTGTTGCCAATCACATCTTCCTTTTTAAATTCAGATAACATGGTCAATCTACTCATGTTTCCAAAAATCACAGTGGAAATTAGATTCATCTATGTGTGTGGTCATCATAGCCCCAGACTTTCCAATTTTCACACCCCAGTAGTACTTATACCTCAGTACACTGCCAGGAAGCTGTGCTTTCCTTTGAATCATCAATTCACCCTCTCCCATAACACCCTACACAGGCAACGCTATAGTACTGCTGGCCTTGACCAAGACCCATGAATACAGAGGCTGGGTAATTGCACCTCATGACCCAGTGAGGAGCCATATATTACTTTCATTCCCACACTCCGGGGAAGGAGGAAAGTCTAGAGATAATAAAGTAACTCTTTTAATCATTTCAAATATTATTTATTAAGCACCTAATATATGTTACGCACTGCACTAAGTGCTTTGCATTTGTTACCTCCCACAGTCTTGAAAGGCCCCTATTAGCCTAGCTTAACTTTACAGAGGAGAAAACCAGCTTAGACAGGTGAAGTAGTGAGTTGCTTAGGATCACACATCAAGGATCTGGGAAGCAAGGATTCCAACCAGGCTCTTTCAGACAAAGGACCTCCTAGCTTCAAACTTTCCAAACAGCCCTGCTAAGAAGTTCTTAAATGCTTCTCAACAGGAATTTTGTCAACCAAAATGTAAGTTTTAAGTTTCAATGGAGTCATTGGCTCCTTTGCCAGAGGACCATCTAAAGCATTGTACATACAATTACGGACCAATGGTTCAGAGGGACACGAGGTAACTGATGTTAACACCACTCGCTTAAAAGTCCAGCTGAAAGCAAAGCAGTGTGATTTCACATGAGGTTTTTAAAATTCTGAACATGGTGCTGGGATCTTATTCCCACTATTACAAAGTTGAAAATCAATCATGAAAAATAAACAGTCATGATGGAAAACCCCTGGGATGTGCTAGCTTTATGGCAACATAATAGTTGCTTTTGATGCTACCTCTTGACACAAAATTAGCCAGTAAATGACTTTAAAAAAATACAGGTGGGGTGTGCTAGGTGGGGGACCAATCAGAGGCGAGAACCCAAGCTTGTCAGGCAGCCAAGGGTGGATCTCACCTTCCTCAATGAAGGAGGAGAGGAAATTGTCCCTGTTGTATTGCTCTGGGCATTTTACACAATGACCAACGGTGTTTCAGATCCAAGTTTTATAGAGCTAAAGTTTGGCTTGAAAGCCGGCATTCCTTTCTTCCCTAGCTATGCATGTTGCTGAGGGCTCTGGGCGAGATCTCCCCCAGCACCCCAGGCCTTATTTTAAGATACTAACCTGAGTTATCTTTATGGCACTTCTGAGCTCAAAACCATGTGATTAGATAATCAGAACTCTGGGTGCCATGCCCCTGATCTCCAGGGGGGCAAATCAGCAGAGGAGATCACAGATACAGAGGATATATTAGCCAGGGGCTTTTGTAGGGACAAATTTATTAATATGTAAGCTGTACAGCAGAAAATGTTACATTGCTTATAGCAAGTTGAATTGTGTGCCCCCAAAAGATATGCCCAAGTCCTGGTATCATGAATGTGACCGTTTTGGAAATAGAGTCTGCACATGTGATTAAGTCAAGGATCTCGCAGTGAGTCCATCGTGTATTTAGGGTGGGCCTTAAATCCAGTGAGGGTGTCCTTATAAAAGAGAAGTGTGAGGTCTCTCTCTCTCTCTCTCTCTCTCTCTCTCTCTCTCACACACACACACACACACACACACGAAGGCCTGATGAAAACAGGAGCAGAGATTGGAATTATTCTGCCCTAAACCAAGGAATATTTGGAGCCACCAGACACTGCAAGAGGCAAGGAAAAGCTTTCTCCTAGAGCCCATGGAGGGAGTGTGGCCCTGTAGACACCTTGATTTATTTGTGGACTTCAGAACCACGAAATAATACATTTGTGTGGTTTTATGACACCAAGTAGGAGGTAATTTGTTGTCACAGCCCCAGGAGACTGATACAGAGGTAGAGTTTACAAATGGTGGACCCCCAGGGCCCCACTGTTCCCTGGACAGCACTGTGTACAGGGCTTACCCTGCCATCCTCCCTGTGCCTTCCCTCCCCGCAGGTCCTCCCCAGGAGGTCCCAAAACCAGGGGATCCGTCCTTCCAGATTAATCCCCCAGGCCTTTAGTCTTACAGCCCTGGTTTGCATCACACACCCATGCCCAAACCAATCTCTGCAGTCCAGAGGGGATGTGCCGATTGTGATAGTCAAAGACTGGGTTCTGTGTCCTCCTCTGGTACTCTCAAGTACGATTGGGACAGTCAGGGAGACAAGGTGCTGGCCCTCTCTCCAGAGCAGGGTGAGCATGATATTGTGATTTACAATAAGAAATATATATTTGGTCTTTGTCCTGGGTTAGGGCACAGAACTCCTAAAATCTACTGCAAGTGGTAAAAGCAGCAAAGGTGTCTCTTGTTATGTTAATGAGGTGACTTATGGCCCTTGTCTAGAATTCAGACTGGTTACTTGGAGAACCAAACACGTGATTATAAGATCAGAATTTCAGCCCCACTCCCCTGATCTTCTGGGAGGTAAAAGGGCCTGGAGGTCAAATCAATCTCCAATGGCCAGTGATTTAATCAACCGTGCTTATGTAATGAATCCTACATAAAAACTTAAGAGAATGGCTTGGAAGAACTTCTGGGTTGGTGAACATATGGAGATGTTGGGAGGGTGGCAAACTTCGAGGGGCATGGAAGCTCTGTACCCTCTTCCTACATACCTTGCCCTGTGCATATCTTCCATCTGGCTGTTTCTAGTACTATCTTGTTACAATACACCAGTAATCTCGTAAGTAAATTTTTCTCTTGAGTTGTGTGAGCTGCTCTAGAAAACTAATTGAATCCAGGGAAGGGGTTGTGGGAACCTCCCACCTATAGCCAGTCAGCCAGATGCACAGGTGGCAACCTGGACTTGAAATTGGCATCTGAAGTTGGGGGAGGAGGCCATCTGGTAGGACTGAGCCCTTAATCTGTGGGCAATGCTATCTTAATGCTATCTCTGGGTAAACAGTATCGAAATTGAGCTGAATTGTAGGACACTCAGCAGGTATTGCAGAATTGCTTGGTGTGGAGAAAAACAAAACAAACCGTATGTCCAAACTGGTTACTAGAGCCATTTTAGGAAGGAAGGAGAGAGAAGGAAATAGGGCAGGTGGAGAGAAGGCAAGAAAGGAGAAAGGAGGGTCTCTTCTGCACACAAGAAAGGTACGTGTGAATGGAACTGAGAAGGGCCAGAGGAAGGAATGTAGGAAAGAGGTGGCACCTGAAGACTGTCCTGTGCTCTAAGCTAAAATGCAAATGGAAAGAGAGAGAGAGAGAGAGAGAGAGAGAGAGAGAGGGAGGGAGGGAGAGAGAGAGAGAGAGACTCCCTAGAGAGCAGGCTTAGAAATGGAATTTTCTTCAGACTTTTGCATTCATTCCTGCTGTGATAAGTTTAAGATACAATTCTTACAAATTTGAAATGCACCTTTCTTAAAATCCATTCAGATCTGACAGTTATCAGATGTATTGAAAACAACAGTTTTCCAGAGATTAAAAAGAGAGAAAGTTTAATATGCCTGCGCTCTTTCTCCTCCTCCTAAACACAGTTTCACAAAATCTGCCTGTCCCCTGAGTTTAGCAAGCTGAGGTCCTTTTAAAATACTATCTGAATTCTAGTGAATATTCACAGATGAAAAAGCATGTGCTTCCCAAACCATGGTATTCTGCAAAGGTGGGTTTTAATTTCCGAAAAGACAAAGCCCAAAGAAAAAGAAAATGCATATCTTCATGCACTTAAGAACTATAATATTACTTAGATGGTGAAGTTTTATTCTGATAAATGACTGTCAATTATGATTAATATTCTCCTTATAATTAATTCAAAATCTTATTAAAATCAAAGTTTTATAACTTTACATATAACCACACTGCCTGTGTCAGAATGGAGAATATGCCTTGTCATTAATTTTACCTGTATCATTTCTCAGTTCTCAAAAAAAGCAATAAAAGATACCTCCTTGAAAATCAGCAATGCCGGGCCACCCTCATCTCCATAATGACACAATTTCCAATTCACGCCTCATTTTCATTAATGTTTCTGGCCATAAATTTTTAAGCATATGATAAAAAATTTCTGAAGCGGCATAAAACTAACATGAAGAGGGAGTTCATTAGCATGTGACCCTAATTAGAAATTCCATATTAACTTCCCATTTCTACTTGTGCATATCCAATAATATCACATCTCTATTCTGGACCTGCTTCACCTTGTTGGGAGGAAAGATTTCTTTGGATTGTTTAATTCTCTGGCTTTATTTTTTAAACAATCCATGTGTTTTCCTCTGTTACTGAATAAGTCAACAGACAATTGTATCACAGAACGCCTTTTGTGTCACAAATTATCCGGAAGAATTGCAAGAAGGTCCTTGCCCAAAGCTTTATTAATGATACCAGATCATAAAAGTGGGGGCGGGGGGGGAGAAATATGCTGACTCTGTGTCTTTTCTAATGTTGGGTGATAAAAATGCTACTTCAGGATTCAGAAGGTTAAGTTCTAATGTGTATTTTGAATAGAGTGTGTTGGAATAATTGCCTCATAAAGCAAAGCATTGCCCGCCTGCTAATGGCTACATAGTGCCGGGCTCAGCAAAGACAGCCAAGCTTACTGGAAAAAATGCTGTGCCTCAACTTTTGTAGCCCTCCCATATTAAGTTAACTTTCCCTCCCTTTGTGTTTCAAAAAAAGGTGTAAAATCCCATCACCCTTTTGCAGCTCAGCCTTTAAGATCAGTGAAAGCTATCCTCCAAAGGCAGCCCCCTGATGAACCATGACTCCTTACATCCTCACCCCTGCCTGACCCTCTTACACTGTGCTTGGGATGATTTTTTGTAACCAACCGGACTGCTGTGAGCAATGCTATGTGACTTCTGAGGCTAGTCAGGAGAAGTTTTGCAGCTTCCACATGAGTTCCTTGGAACATGCACTCTGGAGAAAGTCAGGCACCATTTACAGGATCTGAAGCCACCACACTATGAGAAAGCCCAAGTTATCAACGCAGAGAGGTGACGTGAAAAGAGAAATGCAATGCATCCTTGCAACCACATGAGACCCCAAGCCAGAACTGCCCATCTGAGTCCATGAAGAATGACGTGGAATTAGTTTAAAGCTGCTACATAACAGTCTTTTGATAGGATGCACTAGATAAAGCTAAACATCTTTCTATAAATAGCAGGTAGGGAAGGGAGGCTTTCAATTACTCACTTTTATCTCCCACACCTGAGCAGAGGCAAGATCCAAAATTGCCCCCATTATTCCTTGGTCTTCTATTCTGCTTCCCCACTCTGTGTTCACACCTCAGTTAGAGTCTTGCACATTCTCTGTTTGAGATGTAAGAAAGTCCAGTATGTGGCTTCCTCATGACAAATACAAGAGCAACTAGAAGAAAATCGAGTCTGCTCATTCCTCTCTTGAGGCCATTCTGGACACAGAAGAATTGAATGCCAAAGGACTCGGGGTGGGGAGATAATCGATGTAGGAGATGACAAATGGGGAAACCACAGCAAGACTTTATAAAAACTCATTACCTGCCTCCCTAAATGCCACTGTTCCCAGCCAAGACCCCTCTCCTCCACCTCTCCCAAAACTCTGCTGCTCCTGTGTCTTTGCAGGTTTTTCTGTGCTTACTTCTCAGCACTGTCCTCACTTTCTCTACCTGTTCTCTGATTTAGCAATTTAGCCAGCTCCCCTTCACAACCTTGCCTATGCAGCTCTTGCTCAGGTTTGCCAAAAAAAGCCAAGGTAACCAGTTTTGTCAAAAAAGGTGCCCTTAACCTCATTACAAAAGTGTTTGTGGTGGAAAAGGATGGCAAATACTGTTATTTTTCTCTCCAACTGCTGTCACATGAGGAATAGAATATTACACTGAGACACACAGCTGTTAAAATTGCCCTTTGAAAAAGCAAGCACTGAGCTGAACCATTTCCATGAGGTTCACACTTTGCTTGAGCTTGGTCATTTTAAAGACCTTTAACCAGTGGAATGTAGAACCAAAATCTCATAATATTAATCAATTAGTGCAGAATGCAGGGGGCTGTCTGTGTATATGTGTGTGTGCATGCACTGGGAGGGTTTAAAGGTGAAGGAGGGAAAGAATAATTTATTGACAACTTACTATCGGGATACCCCATATTAAACTTCATCATTAAAGCAGCTCTGTAAGGTTGGAATAATCAGCCTTTCTGGCTTGATAGATGAGAACATCAGGATTCAGAGAGAAGAGGTGACTCGCCCCAGGTTATAAAGCTGGCAACGATATAAGTGGGGATTGAACTCCTTCCACCTGCCTCTGAATTTGGTTCCTAAATCAGGCCATGCTTTCACATATTCAGAAGAACCTGTTATCTGGGTGCAGCCCCACATCTGAGAGTAGGGTAGGAAGTCGGCACTCAGAGCAAACTCCCCTGATTAACCAGACGAGGGTTGGAGAACCACCTCAAAAAAGTCTTCCCTCTCTGGGCTTCAATCTCCCCACCTACAAAATGAGGTGGTTGTGGAAAGCTATTCCTTAAGATCTAGGAGTATAATTAACATTGTACAGGGAGGACAAAAAGTGAAGATTCTACTAGCAATGGGTTATATGCTAACTATCACATTTTTTAATTAAAAGAAATAAATGGTTCAACAAAATTATGTTTTACATGGAAGTTTGATCCTGTCTGACAATTTGTAGTCATGTAATTTTTTTAAAAAGCCAACAGAAGGGGAAGAAGGAATTAGTCAAAGGACATGTATGAATGACCCATGGAAATGGACAACAGTGTGGGAATCGACTGTGGGAGTGGGGGATAGTCTGGACAGACAAGGCCAAAGAGGGAAAAATTAGGACAACCTTAATAGAATAATCAAGAATATAAATAAATAAATAAATAAATAAATAAATAAATACCAATTATTAAATGCAAAAAGTGACACATCCACGCATTCTGGAACTGCTAATGAATGGGGCCAAGTTATTGTAAATATAAATCACCCCTTTGACCTTAAACTTCCGTAAATAAGCAAATCTCTGTGTCAGACTGGGGGAGATGACCAGAATCACTCCACTGATTTATCATGTAGTGCCTTCAAAATTAACACCCTGTTTATCTGCCACTTTCTTTTCACATAAATGTGTGACTAACTTTTTGACTTCAAAATAAATCATAGCTACTCAGATCTAAAATCCAACTTCAAAAATACCTGCAAAGGTAATTGACACTTCAGGTGTTGCCTGTTTCTTTGTGTTAGAGCCTTGGTGACAGAGAAATTTCATTTCTCCCTTGTTGTCCTTTGAGTGATATGTGGACTGGTCTCAATATCTTGTCTTGAATTTTGAGTAAAACCTAACAGATTTGTAAAAAATGTAAATGCTTTTATCAATTATAGGTTACTCTTCTGTCTTGAGAGGGATATACTTGTGAGGAAAAAAACTACTTAAATGATTGGTCTTGGTCACCAATGTGCAAAAACAAATTCAATTAATCCACTAAACAGTTGTTCTTCTCTGTTGTGAATATTAATTGCAAACTGGATTGAAATCTTGAATCTATAAACCTATAAAATCAATCACCATCCTTTATTTACAAAAAAATATATGTGTTGTGGTGCATGAGTGTGTACATGTCTGCATGTGTGCTTAGCATGCTTATGAAGAATGGTGTGCTAAAAGTTATTAAATTAGTCCTGTGTAGGGTATGTAAAGGCAGTCTGGCTTCCTCATTCAAGTGTCTGAGTAACTAAGGGAAGCAGTGTTCCCATAGCCTTGGAGGGGCCTGATAAGTGGTATTCTTATAGCCTCGAGACTGGGTCCCATAAACTCTTCCCATAACATGAAGTGGGCTCATACACACAGAATTAAGCTATGTTATACAATTTTCTGGTACTTTCCAGCTCTTTTCACCTCTAGTACTTAAGCAAGTAGGGGCTTCTCACTACAGACATGCAGTTTGCAGAGTGTGTGGCTTGTCCATCTATGAATAAAGGTATGTCAAGCCTCCCAATGGCTCTGTGCATTTTCTTCCATCTCCCTGAAGCTAGAGTGGACCTGCCTGGCCTTGACAGGCTGTAACACATCCTGGCTGATGTGGCTCAGGGGATTGACTGCCATCCTGTGAATCAGAGGGTTACTGGTTTAATTCCCAGTCAGGGCACATGCCGGAATTGAGGGCCAGGTCCCCAGCAGATGGCGCATGAGAGACAACCACATATTGATGTTTCTCTCCCTTTCTTTCTCCCTCTGTTCCCCTCTCTAAAAATAAATAAATAAAATCTTGAAAAACAATAAAGTAAAATAAATTTTTAAAAACTTATTACATTATTTGTGGTAGAACCTCCTTAGATCTTAAAGTAGTTCTGTTTTATTTTTCCTCTATTTATTTAAACTTAAGGATTCATTTGAAGAAAGTGTCTCATGGATACATACATATCCAGCTTAGCAAACTATAAGGGAATTTTCATGGTTATATTTTTTTCCCATTAAAAGAAGCATACACCTTAGTTTACACCAATTAGGAGGCCTTCACAAAACATTTTAACTTTTATGACTTGGTTTTTCCGCCCGCCTACAGAATGGAAATAACAAAGCTTAATATATATTGCCAGGCTAGCTGAGGATGTTCTACCCATCCTACTCTTTCTAAGTTTAGTTTCCAGTTGGCCTAAATTAACAACTTTTTTCAAAAGTAGACTTTCCTTTTTTGCACATGTAAATAAAGAGAATTTCTTTAGATTCCTTCTAGGATCAGGAGAGCTTTTACCTTTTGGTTGTCTTTTTAGGACCAGGAATCTACAGAAGTGAAAACAAGGTTTCATTCTTGTAGAAGACAGCAGGGAAGGATTTCTCTACCATGTTGATGATGCCCAGTAGACATCTGGGGAAATGTCAAATGAGGCACATGACAACAGTTTCCAGAAAGATAAATGTATGTGACTGTGATGAACCACATATGGAAGATCATCTTCTTCAACAGCAACTACAGTATTTTCTGCCATGTGTTCTTCCATAATGTTTCCCCTCCTCCACCAAGAATTAGAGTCTACAGAACCTTCAGTGCAGGTGAACCTGCTTCCTCCTCATTGAATCTATGTGGTGAAAGTGATTCACACAGAAGATGTCATCTCTCCACCACAATGGAGATCATGTATGGAGATGACACAGAGAGACGGAGAGCTCTGAGTATTCCCAGCTATTTCAACACTGATGTAGAGTGAATGTTTGTATCTTCCCCAAATTTATATATTAAAACCTAACTTCCAATGTGAAGAGGTGGGGCCCTTTGGGGGTGATTAAGCCATGTTGGTGGAGCTCCCATAAAAGGCATTAGTGCCCTTATAAAAGAGATCCAGAGAGCTCCCTTACCCCTTCCACCGTGGGAGCACACAATGAGAAGATGGCTGTCTATGAACCAGGAACTGGGTCTCACCAAACATGAATCTGCCACACCCATGATCTTGAACTTCCAGCCTCCCGAGTTGTAAGCAATTGATTTCTGTTGTGTACCAGCCACCCAGTCTGTAGTATTCTGTTACAGCAGCCCGAATGGATTAAGACAAGCCTCTATTTTCAGAGTCTTCTCAGCTCAGGAGTGTGAGTAAGGAGTCTTGAAAACAACCCCAGACCCAGCTGCTCTCTCTGGAACCACTAGGATAGTTTTGAGTAAGAACTGTCTACTTGAGCTGACCCCAATAATCAGATTCTTAAGCAAAATTAAGTGAATGTTATTTTAAGCCACTATTTTAGGGCAGTTTGTTAAGCAGCAGTATTTAGCTGGCACACCTTAAAATAACAATGAAAGATCACCCCAGTTTCCAGTCTACGGGCAGCTGAATTGGACCCCTTAGAAAGGTAAGTGACTCTATTATGCTTCATTTATTCTCACAGCTTTTTTCTACTGGTTCAAACAAAAAAGTTGAAACAGGGAATAGATTCACTGACATCTGTGCTGATAGAGACCTTCTGTCCTGGTATTAAATGAAAACCATCTACCTGAGTTTTATGGTTCCATGTAACTTCCCTTTCCTCTACAATAGCAGTTTCCTGGGGTAGTTGTGCAAAGCCACCCTCTTTTTTCATTATGCAGCTCAGCCTGCATTTTGCTTCTTTCTGCATCATTGGGAGAGATGTAGAGCTTCTACACAAGGTACAGCACCTGGATGTCTATTGTATTATCTCAGTGTTATAGAAATAAGTCTCCTAACTCACATATAATTTCTAAGCCAGAGGGGGAAGTGCCAAATGCACTCTCTGTTTGTTCAGCTTCAATCCAGTCAAGTCATCAAACATTCATTGAACATCTACTCTGTTCCAGGCACTGGGGACACTGAACACATAAGTCATTATTCTTGTTCTCAGTATACATGCTGTGTAATGAGTAAGAAGTAGTGGGTGATGGTTAGGAGGACAGGCGTGTAAACAAGTAACTGTGATTCAGTGGGGTAATGTAATGGATGTGTACGTGAAATTGTTAGATGCACAGGAGTGTCTGGGTCTGCTTAAATAAAGATGGATGTGTAGGAAAAATTCAACCAAAGCAGAGAATGGAGATAGCTTTATAGGAAGAATAATTCATAGGAGGTGAGAATGGCATTTCTTCCAGGTATGACTTGAGCACAGACAGAAAAATGAAGAAGGAAATGGAAGATGTTCATGCTATGCACAGAGTTGTGTCCCTCCAGAAATTCATGAGTTGAAGCCCTAATGCCCAATGTGACTGTGTTTGGAGACAGGACCTTTAAGGGGGTAGTTAAAGTGAAGGCACAAGGGTGAGGCCCTAAACCCATAGAAGTAGTGTCCTTGTAAGAAGAGGAAGAGACAGGGATGTGTGTGTACAGAAAAGGCCATGTGAGGACACAGCAGGAAGGTGGTCCTTCCACGTATTGGAGGATTCCTCTCCTCTCACATCTCTTCTGGCTTTATTTAAACACATCCCTACATTCTTCCTAAGAACATATGTTCCCAGTCGGTTGAAATAAGGCCAGTTGAAGACAGAAGCTTCATTCTCCCATCTGTTCCTTCTCTTAGGGAACCACTGAGAGTGATTAAGATTCAAAAGGCTCAGGTTGCAAATTTGCACCCAGGTGTCTTATCTTTTACAGACAGTTAAATCATGTTCCACTAGAGGCAAGGGTGACCTTATTTCAGAATAAAGGCAAAAAATAAATAAAAAGATTAGCCTTAGACTCAGCATTTTGTCAGATTCCTAAAAGACAGCTAGAGGGCTCCTGCAGTTTTAATCTCTGTCTGCTACACTAAGAATTGCAATCACAGCTGGCATTTATTGAATCATTACCATGTGCCAGGCAACGTGCTAAGAGTTTAGCATCTCAAAATCTTCAAAACTGCTCTCTAAATTGGCATTGCCATTATTGTCTCAGATGAAAAGCCTGAGGCAAAAGTAGCTTACATTGCTTGCTCAAGGCAATACAAGTAGGACTGGTCGAGCTGGAATTCAAATGCCATTTGGTGGCTCCAAAACCCAAACCCAAATAATAATGTTTTTAGGTTTTTGGAGACCAAGTTTCAAATGCAAGGAGCCTATAGGGGAGATGGGTTTCATGAGCACTAATGAGTAAACTTGGGGTGGGAGTAGTAAAACAGGGAGGGGAAAATGAGCTGTACAAGCCCACTATCAAGCAAGTTGACATTGTGAGTGAAGCTTATTTCCACCAGAGAACACAGGGAGTTAGTGTAGAATGCATGCTTTACAGCTCCAATAACTGATATACGGCTAGAATTGGGCCAGCTGGACAAATCCAGTCCACTGCTTGTTTTTGTAAATAGTTTTATTGGAACACAGCACACCCATATGTTATTGTTCATGTCTGCTTTCAGGCTACAATGGTGGATTTGAGTAGTTGCAACAGAGATGATATGGCCCCCAAGTCCTAAACTATTTACTATATCTGGTCCTTTACTGAAAAATACTTGCTAACTCCTGAGAGGTAAGGAAGAAGGGTATTTATATACTAAATCCTGAGTCTTACAATGAAGGTTACTGAGAAAAGGTTGCTCTAAATCTCTGGCACTTCCAACCTCACATCTGTGTGGACAGAGCTGGTCCTAAAAAACCTCAAACCAAAAGACTCATATAGAAGGCAAGACAGACTGCCTTGAAACAGTAAAAGCCTTCTTGACGTGGGGCGGGTGGGGACTAAACAGCCTATGTTACAAAGGTAATTTTGAAAGTTGGAAACTGGTTGCCTATAAGCTGTAGATTTGCTTGTTTAACCATATAGTGTTTTCCAAAACCGTGAATTAGTAGATTTTCCATTTTAAAAATCCAAGTATCTAGCTTTTCTTTTAAAATAAAATAAACCTGGCTCCACTGGGCTTACATTGCTGTATGAACATTTAGAAATGGCATGCATTGTCCAGGTCATTAACTGATCAGCTTTGGCTGATTATATTAACTGCCTGATCCTGGGTAAGCACCTGAGTTTGAGACCCCTGGTATACACATTATCACCATCATAATAGGCTGAGTGAGGTTACATGACTGACCCAAGGACAGGTGGCAAGTAAGTGGCTGAGCTAGAACTTTGCTGCCAATTTGCTTTCCTAAGCACTCTGCGGTCACAGCTCTCTTTTGTCCACACTCTCATCCCTACTTACTACACCTGCACCTCTGCCTGACCCCAGTAAAAGATCTTTGGGTGCAGAGCTGGCCTCTGCTCTGTCCTCTCAAAGCCTGAATAATGCATTGGAACACAGGATACAGAATGTTAAGATAAGAATAAATGCTGCCAAAAGTCATGACCCTCTTCACCCAGGAGGAGAAAAGACTACTCAATACAGTAGTCAGCCACTCTCTGCCTGCCCTCATTCTTGTGGACAGAATAGCTGAGAGCTGCAAATTCATACCCACCCAGGAATCAGCCATCACCAATCAATTGGAGTTGTTAATTGCAGTCTGACAAATCATAGCCAAGGCCTTCTATTCCTCGGGGCTTTTTTTTCAGTTTGCATGGATGAGATACTTCCATACAAGGTAGCTATGTTATTGGGGTTTATCTAAGTATACGAGTACAAAAGGACAAAAAGGATGCACAGGAAACTGTGGATGAGCCATGGGAACCATGTGGGGCTTCTTGCACTCTTGAGACTGAGACGTAGAGCCAGACCCCTTGGAAAACTGGATAGTGGCTTTTTTTGTTGTTGTATTTGTGTGATGAAATGTTGTTACTTTATTTAATATATTTTTAATGAAAAGTAAAAACCTGGGAGTTTATATTTAAAAATAACATATATGACAAGTCTTATACCCACATGCCTTTCTTTCCCTTTTTTTTTCTTTTGTTGTTGTTCATGTGCAGCTGTCTCCATTTTGAACCTGAGATCTAGGAGAACCTATCTCTTCAGACACACATTTCCTAAAAGAACATCTCCAAAATACACCAACCAGAATCTGAGGACTTGTTTTTGCTTTCACTACTATCACTCTGATCCAAGTCATCATCACCTATGGGGAACTGAGAAAGGCAGGATAGAGGAGAGAAGGAGCCAGCAAGGATGTAGCCTCAAGTAGAATACAGCCTTGGCTGATGCATAGGTTGGGGGCTTTGTAGTCCAGTGCTCTGCACAGTTGTCCCACCTTAAGGCAAAAGGCCTAGCCTTTTGCACCTGGATCAGTCAGCAGCAATGCTGGCTGCCCCTCTGGAAAGGGAAAGGTTTTACCTCTTAGGAAAATAAAGTCAAAACCATTTGATCAAGGGCAGTTCCATGGAGAAGGGGCAACTGGAAACTATTAGCAAGTAATAAGAATTGCAGGTGGGGGATGGGTGCACCAGCTCAGTAAGGGGATCTGGTCTGGGCACCAAGAGCACCTAGTATAAAGGCATTCAGGGATCTTATTTCCAGCTTCCTCATGTGGGTCCTGAATGAAAGGAACTTTGGGGAATCCAGTTTCCTTTGTTCTGCTATGAAACATCTCCCAAAGGCACATGGTAATTTCGAGTTTCCTCCTTGAACATGGACAGTGAGCCAGGGCTGTCCTTCAAAATGCCCACCCAGAAGAACTGTCCTCCTCAAAACCCACTCAAAATCAGCCATCTTCCCTGATAGTGACTTGGAGACAATATAACAATTTTTTTAATAATATCAAACTTTTTCCCTGCTAGAGAGTTTTGTCTCTCAAGAGAGTAACCCTAGTTAGTCACTAGTGCTCTGGGATTCCCCAGTCTCATGCTTACGTAAAATTCATACAACATCCCATCATTCTCTTCATCCCATCCAGCCTTCAATTCTGCTCTAGCATCTCCCCCTACCCTTAACTGTCCACTATATCTTGATCACCAAGTGACGTAGAGATATTGTCAGCACAATTAAAGCTGATCCTGATCTGTTACACTGTCCTTCTACAGAGTATACAGTTTCATCAGCATTATGTCTCTTGGCATGGTTACCACTTTTTTCAGAACTACTAGACCAAACTGATTTCTCTATACTCAACCATCATCCTTCCTTACCAGCAGCTCTACTTCCACATTAGATCTACTTTATAGACAAACTCATTCTTATAACATCTGATAGGTATGTAGGGTGGCAGAGGAGGCTTATTGAACAATTTCTTGCAGGAATTTCATGTCTATTGGGGGACATAGGCAAGAATCTTTAAGAAATTCACCAGCACAATTCCCAGCTAGCAGGGGAGAGAGGATCTAAGGTTTATGATACTTCTACTGTACATTAGAGGATTTTCTTGCAGTTAAAATTAGGAGCTCCCTAATTTTACAGGTGAGAAAACTGAGGTTGTACATCACTGAGTTTCTTGCTGGAAGCCACACTAATTTAGATGATAGATAGATAGATAGATAGATAGATAGATAGATAGATAGATCTCATTTGAACTCAGCTCTCTCTGGCTGCATAAACTGGGAGCTTCATATTACATCATGCTTCTTCACATAACAGTGGGCCTACAGATCAGATAGCAGCAGTAGATATCCTTCTAAAGACAATAATAGGAGAAATGCTTGTAAGATGATATTGTAAAGAGGATTTGATTATTGGTTTAAATAGACACACACACACAAACACATGTATACATACTGTCACTGTCACTGTCTGGGAAGATGGCTCAATATTCAATTTTTTGGTTCTCTCCAAGAGAATGGATTAGATATAGGGAAATTTCATTACAGGTTCAAAGAATTATTTTTTCCCTCACCAATATTTACCTGAATTATCATTGTCATCACCCGCTCATCAGTTTTTGCTGTGTGGACAGAGAGGAGATTAGACGAGCCTTAGCTGATCCTGATCATTAAGTTCCAGGAATTGTCTGAGGGAAAATGGGTTGTAGTTGAGCCTTTGCTTTGAAAGAGCTCACAGATTTTGGCTTGGTCACAGCAACTCACAGGGGCCCCTTCCCAAAGGGCCAGCAAGTGGGACCCATGCTCATGCTCCCTCTCTTGCTTTTACCTTTCTAAAGTAAATGCTATGTATGGTATAAATTATGCAAACTTGAAATATTATCCATGCCATTTTACTGTCTCATTTAAACAGGAGTTTTGATTAAATAATATATTTATGGAGTGGAATTCAGTAATAGACAGTAAATTACCAGGACCCTTGACGTTTGTCTTCCACCATCTACATGAAATCCTCTTAATAAAAAACTCTAAAACTTTGTTTAAATTTCATGCAGAACAGAGTGCATTCAATAACCTAGATAAAAATAGATGTTCATGATATATAGTGATATATATATATATATATATAATTAAGTAAAACCCTAGATCAAACTCTATAATATTTATGACTCTAGATAATTTATTTTATGTTCATTTCAAACCATTTTCCCAAAATAATGACTCATGTTACGTTTAAGGCTGGGATATTTGTTTGAGAAGGGAAGGAAAACTATGGTTTTCATACATAAAATTTCAAAACTTAATAGTTCAAATACATTTCTCTCCCATGAAGAGAGTATGCCAGTGGTGAGGAGGCCTAGGGCCTCACTTCACCTTTGCCATTAACTGATGGTGTGACCTTGGCAGGTCACTAACTTTTTCTGGGCCAGAAGTCCTTCATCAGTAAGATGACTGGAAAAGGCAAAACCCATTCTAGTGCTAATGGTCCAGAGCTCCCCATATGACAATGTAGATCTCCAAGAAAAGTCACTACAGTAACATAACAGAGCATTCCAGGACAAAAATCTCCATTTCCCTCTGCCTGCCCTTCAATCCGCAGGATAGCTCTAAAACACCTAGCTAGTTATTCCCCCTTAAACAACCCCACCAGACAGTAGAATACACTCAGGAAAAGCTAGAAAGGAAACAAAGCAATGCTAATTGCGTGTCTGGTAATGCTAGAATGTTGGACTTGTACCTCATTCAACCCTTTCAGTATATCCCCATGTCATGGGTAGGGCTCAGAGATTTTAAGTACCTCTAACAGTAACAACGATGACAAGAAAAGCAAATATCACAACAGCAATAGTAGTAAGCACATTTTTTGACCCCTTATTATTTTCCAGGTAATGTTCGAAGCACTTTATTTACGTATTTATTTTTAATCGTCACCCAAAGATGTCTTTACTGATTTTATAGAGAGAGAAAGGGGAAGAGAGACAGAGAGAGACACAGATCAGTTGCCTCCCAAATGGGCTCTGACAAGGGAATGAAGTCACAATCTAGGTATATGCCCTGATCAGGAATTGAACCCAAAGTATTTTGGTGTATGGGACAACACTCCAACCAACTGAGCCACACTGGCCAGGGCAACACTCTATTTTTCATTTAATGTTCGTGACAACACTATGACATGGATTCAATATTATTTCCATTTTACTTATGAGGATATGAAAGAATAGAAAGGCTAAAAAATTCTTTAGGAGTCAGTGGTGGTTTTGATTTAAGTGTTTGCTGCTGCAGAAAAGGAGAAAACTGCATTTTCTTTCTATAGTTTGTGTATTACCCTGTCTCTCCCCAGCCGATAGCTGGATATGTACACAAGAAATTAAAAAAAGCAGGGGAGCAAATTGAATGTTGACCGTATATAGCTCAGGGCAAGACAGAGTACTACAAAACAATCTGAGAAGGTAAACTTGAGGTCAGGAGAAGGTCACTGGATGCCCCCTGGGTAAAAGTGTGTCTCCCCAAACTTGTCAACTGCATGTAGTGAATTCTTGATGATAAAAAATTGTAACAATGACAGTG
This sequence comes from Phyllostomus hastatus, assembly GCF_019186645.2. Classification (NCBI taxonomy): domain Eukaryota; kingdom Metazoa; phylum Chordata; class Mammalia; order Chiroptera; family Phyllostomidae; genus Phyllostomus; species Phyllostomus hastatus. Next base: position 1,596,449 of record NW_025334030.1, read on the forward strand.
ATGATTTAGACTTGTGTAGTGCTTTGAAAATGTTTTCATAGAAAGTAGTTATGTGCATATCATTTGATTCAGTGGAGTGATGACAAATTCGTTCCATCCTGAAGTCTATTTCTAGGTGATTGGTGGTTGGTAGAAACAGTGCGGAGAGAAGGGCTATCTAATCATTAAAGCCACATCCAGGTTCAATAACAAGGGAAATGATCTATTGGCGATGTCTACCACGGGTGCAGAAAAGCACTCTCCATCCTACCTGTGATGCTCACTGTGACTCAGTGAGGCAGACAGGATATGTACTGTTTTCCCCATTTTTCTAGAAGAATTGAAGCTCAGAGAGATAAATGCTTCATCCATAGAATCAGTGAAAAAGAGTTTGAGACAATACAGGTCCTGAAGTTATTAACCCAACACACTTTCCCTTGTGTAGTGATTCCAAAATTATGGAAGAAAGTTCCATTGAACCTGCTTTAATTTTAAGAGAACAATGCAGGGAGTTTATATTTTCCGTGAAAATTTCAGTCTTCATAGAGTTCAAGGATGTTAAGTGGAGTTGACTGTGCAGCCTGTGAAATGGATTTACAAGAAGGCAAATATAAGTCCAAGTGCCAATAATATATAAAGGAGCAAAGATCACAGCAGCCCCTTACTCAGCTCCAAACTTGATATAACATAGCTCCCTAGAAAGACAACATGTGTTTGGTATTATATACAATTGTTTAATACTTTGGAGTTGCAGACAAACTCAGTTATTTTAAGACCAGGTAAATATCTGCAAAGAACCATCCCTGAACAATCCTAGACAAACACTACTTCCTGTCACAATCTGAGTGCAGGCACACTTAGAATTTTCATGATGGAATTGTCACCAGGTATGTTTCCCAATGGAAATGATTAATACAGGGTATGGCAAAAGTAGGTTCACAGTTGTTTGTATGGAAAAGAACACAATGATTAATAAATTATAATGCAAGAATAAACTCTGGGGTTCATGTGTTCACAACTGTAAACCTGTTTTTGCCCCACCCTGTACACATATTTGTAACCAACCTGGGATTTATAAAACAATGGCCAATCTCAGTGACAAAAATTATGTTCTATAACAGACAAGAAAAGTCTCACATTTTTTAAACTATAAACGTAAGTAGTTCAAGATGCCCCTAAGTAGATTCCTTTTTCAAGGTGTTTGAGCACAGTCTTTTCAGACAGGCAAGTAAGCAGAAGCCCTGAGGTCCCAGTGTCACTGTTAGCCAGCTCCCATTTCCACCGACAGCTGAATGGCCAACACTTCCAAAAATCAAAAATGGTAAAGCCCATATTAATGAAGCTTTCCTAGTGTAAATCCAATGTACTTTATACAGCTTCCACTAGCCAAATCGGATGGCCAGATATTTCATCAAGAATCACCATGTTAAAAATCTTATATTTTAGAAATACACAGGAAAATATTGACCAAAAGATGATCTGCTTCAAAAAGAAAATGATCTGCATGTATGGGGGTTGTAAGGGTGGGTAGAGAATGGGGATAAAAAAGAAACAATGTTGGTCATTTGTTGGTAAGTGTTGAATCTGGATGATGGGTATATGGCAATTCATTACACTATTCTCTCTAATTTTTTATAGATGTATTTGGAATTTTCCAGAATAAAATGTTAGGAAAATACCATGTTTTTAGGTGACACTTAAAAGAAAACATTATTTATTGATGGGTCTTGAAAATTTCAGAGACCAGATTAAAATCAATTCCAAAAGCATATTTTCTAGGTATTATATGCTGTAAAGTAGGCAACTTTTTATCAGCTTTGCATTATCAGTAGAAGATGGAATTAAGAATTAAGGATTTGCCAGATTCATATCCTATCTTTAGCTGTGTGAGTATTTTTAAATAATCAATTTGATGTTATCCTCTCTGAGACTAAGTTTCTGTATCTATAAAATGGGAGTAATGGGTCCCCCTTGCCTTATAGTGCTACCATATCCATTTTACATGCATGTCAAGTGCTTAGACCAGAGTATCCAGGAGGTGATTAAGCATTAAAAATGTAGCTGTTAATATCATTTACAGATCATGTCCCATTATAACCCATACCCAGGAGCCAATCAATACTGGCTGAAGGAAGAAAGTAATAATAACAGGAGGAATACTAAAAAAATTGGAACCAATCAGGTGTTACTTGAATTTCATGAAGTCAAAAAAAGTTTTTGTTTGTTTCAGTTTGGGCATCCTATCATTGGGAGTCAGTTCAAAAACTTGGTAATTAAAACAAATATCTTGCATTTTCAACAAACTCAGTGGCATAAAACGGAAGGCAATTACTCAACTCTGATTTACGCTTAATATGCAGCATGCCTTAATTTATTCTAATTTAATATTCAAAAGAATATCCTTAAGGTAATATGCTTCCACAGCTCTCAATGACTGCTACACACCAAATTAAGGCCAGCATCCATCAGGTGCATGAGAACTGAACCCCCAAAGCAGAAAGCAAGCCTCAGATCTCAGGAAACGCCAGGAGCCAGCCTGATGCAGGCAGAACACCCTTGTGTATTGAGAAGACACCCTCTTGCCTTTATTCAAACTTAGCTCATTAACCCCCAGATATGCAATCAGTGCCTGAGTGTAAGTAAAGCAGACATATTTACACGTTGGCGCAGATTGGTCCCCAGTCACACAAACCCAAGGGTCCCATTAGCAGCTGATGTACGGGATGACATCCCTGCTGCCTAGGATCTCTACCAGAGATACCCCAGCTCAGAGGATCCTGCACATGCTTGTGGCAGGCCTTGGAGGCAAGCCCACTCTCCACTTGCCAACCCACCCAGCCTCTTCTTCTACAAGGTATTTTCTAACCTTCCAGTTAAGACAAGGTGGACATCTCACTTAGCTGCCAGTTTGATTCTCAAAACTGCTAATCACCTTTGAATAAAGCAGGTCAAATTCAGGAATAAGATCTCAGTAAATCTGTGGTGTGTGGTTTATGTGTGTATACATGTATGCTGGTGATAAACTATGCATTTTCAATTATTCAAAGGCGGCAGATGATTAGATTATATTGTCTGTATTTATTGACTGAGTGTATTGTGTTATCTATTGCTGTGAGAAAAAAAATAACCCCAAACTTTTAGTGGCTCAAAACAACAATAATCATTTATCATCTCATAGTTTCTGTGGGTGAGGAATTCAGATAGAACACAGCAGAGGCAGATGGTCTTTGCCCCAGCATGTCAGGGGTCATGAGTAGAAGATTTGAACACTGAGCGTGGGGATGAAATGAGGGCTGGAATCATCTGGGCGTTTGGTTGAGCCTGGAGGATCTGCTGCCAGGGTGTCTTCTGTGGTGGGCGCATTAGTACTAGTTGTTGGCTGGAGGCCTCAGTTGTTCCTCCCATGGCCTTTCCACAGGCTGCCTGAGCAACAGGCATCTGTCTTCCTCTGACAGTTTTCATAGCTACCAAGGTGATAACACACTTCTCAATTTCTATAATACCTTTTTAATAGTGTTTTAGAATTGTGTAACAGACATAATGTAGTATTTACCATTTTATCCATTTTTAAATGTACAGCTTTACAGCATTAGGCATGTTCACAATGGCATACAACCATCACCATCACCCATTCCAGACCTTTTTTCATTCTGTAAAACTCAAACTCTATACTCACTTAACAACTCCTCATCCCTGCCTCTCCCAGTCCCCAATAACCACTATTCCACCTTCTATCTCCATGAATTTGACTATTGCAGGTATACCACATAAATGGATTGTATTGTATCATTACATTGTATCATTGTATTGTATCATTGTATTATTGTATTGTATTGGATCATTACTGTATTGTCTTTTTGGGACTGGCTTATTTGCCTGATGTCTTCATGGTTCACCTCTGTTGGAAAATGCGTCAGAGTTTCCTTCCCCTTTATTATTTATTTAAGATTATTTACTTATTTAATTTTAGACAGAGGGAGATGGAGGGAGAAAGAGGAGAAAAACATCAATGTGTGGTTGCCTCTTGTGCAACCCCTACTGGGGACCTTGCCTGCAACCCAGGCATGTGCCCTGACTGGGAATTGAACTGGTGAACCTTTGGTTTTCAGGACAGTGTATAATCTATTGAGCTACACCAGCTAGGGCTCCTTCCTTTTTAAAACTGAGTAATATTCTATTGTATGAATGTAATGTATTTGTTTATTCACTGATGGATGTCTGGGTTGATTGAACTTTTTAAACTATTGTGTAAAATTCTGCTGCACACATAGGATCTCTTTGAGATCCTGCTTTCAATTCTTTTGGCTGTATAATCAGAAGTGGAATTGGTGATTCATATGGTAATTTTTTTGAGGAAACACCATACTATTTACATTCCCACCAGTGCAGTGCAAGCATGCCAATTTCTCAATATCTTTGGCAGCACTTAATTTCAGCTAGTTTTTGTTTTATAATAGCCATCCTAATGGATATGAAGTGGCATCTCATGGTTTCAATTTGTATTTCTCTAGTGATTATTAATAATGAACATCTTTTCCTGTGCTTAATGGCAACTTGCGTATCTTCTTTGGAGAAACAAATGTTTATTCTAGCCCTTTGCCCATTTTTTGAATCAAGTTGTTTGTTTTGTTGTTGTTGAGTTTTGGGAGTTTGCTATATAGCATTGAATATAAAGGACATTAATCCCTTGTCAGATATGTAGTAATATCTCTTTTCTCCTCTTCATTTCCCTAGCACAGAGTGAGAGGCAGAAAAGAAACCTCTTATCATTTAAGAGCAGAACTGGCTGGAGGAGATTTGCACTGGAAGACAAGGACTGTGCAGGGCGCTATAGAACAGGAGAGAGATATCCCTCCATGTTTCCCCCTGCATCTTCCTGGACAGGTTGGGAAGAATCAGCTTGATTGCCTACAAACCAGGGGTAAGAAACTCACAGTGGGCATTTTCTACCACCTCATTTTCTGGTCCCCATAATAAGGGCTAAAGTAGCATTTTAAAAATGTAGGTCAGGATGAAAAGAGATTTAACTTTTAATGTTAGAATTAAAACAGCATGAGCAACTTCTTTGAGTACAATAAGAAAAGCTACAGGATATTCCATGAAACAATCATTTCTAACTATTTTCCTCTGCATTTCATAAATAATAAATGTGCTTAAAAAATAACCCTGTAGTACACATTCTCTAAAATACTAGTTATGCAAGCTAGATATAACTCTAAGAATCCCTAAATGTGAGAAAAATTGAATTTGGTCGTCCTTTTTTTAAGCTAAAAATTAAATTTCCCCGGCACCATGCAGACCTTTTCCCTCACAGCTACAGTCATAACTGGATTTTTAAGCCTTCTGAAAACATTGTGGTTTGCAATAAAGCAAAACACTGTGTCAAAAACTGCTTAGAATACAGAAAAGCCCGCTTTGGATCTGTACCAGAGGGCTGCTGTGTGCCTGGTGGAGCCATCAATATGGCATGTAGATTGTCATCTTGACAACTGTGACTTACTTGCCCTGGTATCCTAACCCCCTCGATATTCATGTCACAAATTAAAAATGTGAGCTAAATCCCTTTCCAAGTTACCAAGAGGTATTTTTCACAATTTCCTGGCCCTAATTTAACCTCTAGCACTCATTTTTCTTCTCCATGATGAAGATTAGGAGCCAAGCAGTTGTAAGATCACACTTGGCTTCCAAGAGTGGACTGTGTTTGCTCTGAAGGTAGCAGGGTGTTCGGGAGGAAAGGCATGTTTAATGAAATATTGAGGGGTTGCAATGTGAGCCTGCAAGTAAAACACTAGAGTAGGGATGGGGGAAACACGCTCCCTTCCTGGCTTCTCCCTAACTCACTGGTGTCTGCTCACTTGGCACTTATGTGTGTGTGTGCGTGCGCGTGCAGGTCTGCTGCACTGTGAACATCTTTACTTCCCCATGACATGAGATGACATCTGCTTTGGGAACTCCAGGCCTAGCTATCTGACAACGGATGCTCCACTGGGCTGCATTTCTAAGTTTCTGCTGTGATGGTGGTGGTGGCGGTAATAGTGTCTGATTTTTTGCTTGTTATTATGTTTTTCTCTCTTTTTCTCCCTCCATTTCAAAAAAAGAGAGGAAAAGCAAATAATTTGAAATGATGAAACAGACACACACAACGGTTATTGACTGGCAAACTTTGCACTTTTTCACTTCCTACTCTGACCTTGTGCTTCTTCAATTATCTATTGAGGGCTATTTTTGGAAGAATCACACATGAATGCAGTGCCGCTAGAGATCTTGGGGGTTACAGAGCAACTAACACATGGCTGATCCCAAGGAATTTGTAATCTCCTTGGCCAACAAGGTTGCCCCAGATAAAATGATTAGGGAAGACGAGAGAGTGCATAATTAACACATTAAAATAGGCTTGTTGCTGAGTTCAAGGTTCTTTCCTCAAGTGTGCCCTAAATTCTGTGCTGCCAGTTCACCTTTCATTATTCTGTGATGGGATGCAAAGCTTTTCCTTCTACCCTTCTTGGTTCTTTGGCTAGTCTAATAATCAAACCGACATAAGACAAATTTTAGGCAATCCATGATTATATAGCATCTTAAGTGAAGGTAGGAGTGTGGCATACAAGGGGAGGAAGGCCATTCACAGGAAGGCAGAGGAGCTGTTTGAAAAACAAAGGTTGCCTTGTTAGGCAGATAAGTTTCTTAGGTATAAAGGTATCTCTGATAACAGGTCTCTTTTTCATATAGGCCCCCTTTCCAATATAAATTTAGGCAGTTGAGGGGGAGGTAAAGAGCTTTTCCTGAATCTGCTGAATTTTGATTGCTTTTAGCTCAAAATTATCCTCATGCCAAAAAGACAAACTTTGTGGTGGCAAAACCTGCAACTATCTCTGCTCTGAAAGTGCCACTTGCTGGTTCCAGAAATTAAGGCCCTCTCCTCCTTTTGTTTTTCCCTTCCTGTTCCTCCAGGTCCCCTCCACTCATCATCCAATGGTTCATAACCTTTGCTGCTGCTTTTAAAAATCCCAATGCCCAGAGAACTCCAGACCAATTAAACTAGAAACTCTGGGGGCAGTACTCAGGCGTCAATCTTTTCTCACACTCCCCACACAGTGCCAGTGTGCAGCCAATGTGGAGAACCCTAATCACACACACTAAGAATTATGCCATCTGCTGAAGGGATTAAAAACAACAGAGTACCCAGCAGCTCCCATCAGCTGGGGGTTCAACCAAAGTGGGGAAAAGCATAAATCTAGAGCAGCAATTTCCAGCCTTTTTCACTCATGGCACACATCATCACTAAAATTCTGCAGCACAACAAAAACAGTTATTTAATTTTTTGCCGGCCTGACCAAAAAATAAAAACTACACATTATTTAATTCATTCACACAGGACAGCCATTGTATTGGTTGTTGTCATTTTTTTTATTTGACAATTAAACAGAAAAGAGGTCAGTGCCCCTGAATAAATAATAGTCAGATATTGCATGTTTTAAAAATTCTTGCCATTTGAAAATCGTTGATTTAGACCTTGGGGTGGGGATAAAGAGCCACACCAGCAATGCAGCTGCTCAGGGGGTCATTTTAGTAAATTGCAACTATTGCCACTATTGTTACAGGGTGCAGCCAAGAGGGGGGATCCCAAATAGGCATTTCAAATGGGGTCCAGAACTGAAGGTGTCCAGGAGATTTTAAGGTGTCTTCACCCCTTCCCCCACAGGTGTGAGTTGGGGGAAGGGGCACACAGAGCAAGAGCATGCAGGGCAGCTTTGCAGCTAATCCATGGCGTGGTCATTTAACATACCTATAGCCTTTGGCTGGTTGCTTAAATATGCTAAATAGCTATGGCCAGGCTCAAGGCCAGGGGGATGAAAAGGGATCTCCCCCAAGATGAGACTGGGGGCAGGTCCCCTGAGTTAACAGCGCCTCCGTGGGAGAAGATTGGCTCCACGACATGGGGTGACACCTGCCCCGACCCACGATGGCGACCAGAAAAGCTGGAGAAGACAGCAGATTGAGGGCAAGTGTGCCCAAGTGTAGGAGGAGTCGGAAATGGGGCTGCAGAGGAAGATTGGCGCGGGGATTTAAACCCAGACACGGCAGCCATTGGGAGAGAACCACACGGCCTTGACAGAGTGGGGACTCTCCCTTCCCGTGGCCCTGGGAGAGAGGACCACGTGCCTTTGCCAGAGTGGGGACCACCCCCCCCCCACCCCGCAGCTTTAGAAGGGAGAACCACCACCTGGTTTTAGCAGAGATCCCGGCAACTCAGCAGAGGGTGCCGGGAACCCAGGGAGGTCTCCCAGTCGAGATGGAGTACTAAGTGGGAAGAACCAGAGGACTGCCTAAGCCATGAACTTCTATTTTCTTTCCTGAGATATGGTACTCTGGACTGGGCAAAGGGGGAAGGAAGGAAGGACTGTGTCTGTTTGTGGGTGTTTTTAGGGACTTTAGGATTTTTGATAAAGATATTAGGTCACTACTTGAAGTTTGTATAGCATTAAATAAACATTTCCTTTCCTTTTCACGAATCTCTGGCATTGAGAGACGTCTTTCCTCGGGCAGCGGACATAACGGACCCGGGGCCTTCTTTCAATAATAGTATATCGTCCCAGGTCCCCCCTTGTTTGTTCTGTAACACTTTTATTAGTAGTAGCATTAGAATATTGTTTTACACACCAAAATAATCTATTGTGGGATCCACATAGCTTTTTTTTCCTTTAGAATTATGTTTCTGGCTCTCTAAATAGCCTCAGTTTAGCAGACAAACGTTTACCAGGAGACTTCACTGTCCCAGCCCTTCTGAGGGCTCTGAGCTACAAACATAAGTCAGGCCTCAACTTGCCCTCAAACTTTCCTGCCAGATTCAGGGAAGCCAGGTGATGATTACTCTGAGCTCCTGCTGTATGTCAGGCACTGTTCTAGGCAGTGAGAACACAGCAGTGAACAAAAAGGAAGGAATCAAAAATTTTTCAAAAGTCTCTGCATTTGCTTGGATTGCTGTTAAAAGAAAGGAAGGATAGAAACATTTTTGAAGGATTAAGGCTACATTAATGACTTTGCTTCCACTGGGGCATGGCAGACTAGCAACAACAGTACAACTTGAGAACTTATTAGAAATGCAAATTTTTGAGCCCCACTCAGGCCTATGGATTCAGAAAATCAGAGGTTGGGGGCCCATCAAGTCTTCCAGGTGATTCTGATACAAACTCAAGTGTGAGAAAGCCTGGTGTGGGAGGAGAGAAAGGGTTCTTGAACTAGGTATTCAAGAGTTAATAACAGTGGGTGGTGGGTGAGCAGCTGCTGCAAAAGCTGCCTAATAACCTGCCAGAGGCTTGGGGGAGGGAAGGAGGAACAATCACATTCCAGAGACAACAAAAAACACAGATTAGCATGTCCTGGGGGAATACCTGCAAGGAAGATGCTCCAAGTCTAAATGAAAAATAGAAATAAAAAAGAGCCACGAGGGTATTTATTTATTTATCTGTTTATTTTTTTTGTATTAGCATCAGATGGAGAGCTCCAGATTGAAATGCTACTTTTAAGAACTCTGGGGACCCAGAAGAAGCATTTAAACGTTGAGGCCCTAAGATGTATATTCTCTTTTACCAGTTCTTAAAGGGAAGAAGAGCCAAGCGGCATCTTTACCTTAAATATGCACAGATGTTCCTTCAGACTACAAAGCTGTGTCTTCTACAACTTCAAGACAAAGAGTTCTTGGCTACCTGAGATGGAGGAATGTATAAATAAGCACACCTGCATTACCTTTCAAAAGCCTGAAAGAGTCCTTCCTGCTAGTTTCCAAAAGGTTCTCCAGGCCCACAGCCTCTAAGACCACTGCAAATGTCATTAACTTCATCTACCTGCTGCATCTAAAACTCTACATTTGACCACAGAAAAATTCTAGCACATGCCTCATGGTGAGGACTGCAAGGGAGGAGGAAATTTTATTCTACCTTTCTAGGTTCTTCTGGCTGCTCTAATAATTAAACTGACCTCAGAGATTAACAAAAGAACCAAGTTTAACCACATACATAAATATGGAAGCCCCGTATACAGGAGATAGTCAGAGACCCCTTGTATGTGAGAGTTTCAGTGACTAGAAGTTAAAATAAGGTATATATGACATTTGGAACTAAGGTTCAGATAAGCCACCTAGAGATTCAGAGGGGAGGAAGGTTATTGCTGGGCAATAAAGAAAAGAGATATTCAGTAATTACAAATGTGCCCTGCCACATAGACACATTATAAAAAAGATTTTTTTCTGGCATTGACTCTTATTGTGGGACCCCATTTGAATCATTTAGGGAGAGGTAAAAGTTTCTTTTGAGCTGTCAGGGTCTTGAGTGCTTTCAGCTCAAAATAATCCACCTACTGGAGTAGCTTGTCTTTGGAAAGCTAGCTTGGAGCCCCATCAGGACCCAACAGAATCCCTCTGCACATTCAAATCTCAGTGTGCTGAGTTATGGGCAGTAGTGCATTCTGTAACCAGGTCAAGTTGGTTTATGGACAGAATACAGAAATCGACCTCTACGACCATGAGTTTAAGAACATCTTTAGGTTATTTATGCAAAAATGAATGAATGAATGAATGAATGAATGAATGAAACAGAAATAATGACAAAACAAAATTGCTTAGAGAAATAGAGATTTTTTTTCCTCATATAACTTTATGAGAAACTCACTGCAAATCATTTCACCTGGCCTATTTTATTTACATTTCCAAATAATCATACCTATCCAGAGAAGATTCCCCATTCTATACTTGTCTGCCTGCATTTGTGTGTTCAAAATAAACCTTGATATACTTACTATCAAATACTTGATCAAACATAAGCCCTTAATACATTCTAGTCATTGTGCTAAGCCTTTTGTGACTAGCATTTCATTTTTTGATGCCCCAAATGTTTACTGATTGCCTCCTCTGTGCCACTAATGGCTCTTTCTACTGAGGACTTACCACTGAATAAAATATATGCAAATCCATGCCTTTATGAAACTTATACTCTGTATTTACTTATCACCTTTAATAAATCTTTAATAAGATTTACATATTAAATCTTTGAGATAATAAGTAAATATAGAGTACTTTGATGATACATGTTATGGAGAAAAAGAACTTAGGGAATGGGATGGAGATTGGAATACTTACCCTATTAAGGCCAAGAGGTAAGTGTTTGTATTAATTACAATATTTTGTAGGTAAAGAAATGAAAGCTCAAAGAGGTTAAGTTACTTGCCTAGAATGACACAGCTAGTTGGTGGCAGGACTTTTATTGGAATACAAAGCATGATGCTTAACTATTAGGCTTTGATATCTGTGATACTGACCACTTCCCCAGCCCCTACTGCATTAAAGGCTGGAAGGAAGCAGTGAAGGGGTGATGGACAGAGGGTGTGTTGTCATTGTCCAGGAACCCTAGAAGACTCACCCTCCATCCTTCTTCACATAGCACTCTGGAGGATCACTAGCAGACCTCATCAACAGTTTACACCTCCTAGCAGCCTGTTGGGTTGGGCCAATGGAGAGCTCAAGTGAGTGAATAGAGAGAAGGGGGAGAAGGAGGCCAGGGTATTTATTCCAAAACTCATCATGGACCAGCTTCATTCCTACGTCTTTTGCTCATTCTCTCTCATGCTCTCCAGACTCAGGAGTGATAAAAATTTCTCTTTTAATAGCTGAAGATATGTACTGTTTCTGGCTTCCTTATACCTCCACCCATAGATTTACAAGTAATTTGTTTATTAAACTCTCCTTAAATCAAATGATTTGGGTATATTCTGATTAGTCATCACCAACAATAACCACAAGGAAATACAGAAATACAGGCCCCTTTGTTTACTCTCACAGAAGGAACACCTGGAAATGGGAAAGTTAACAATATTGGTGGTTTGTGGCACCTTATAATAGGCACCATTATAATAACATAATCCCTGGTGAGATGAATGCTGGCTTCCTAATTTATTACCTGGTCACTATGCAGTAAGGCAATTACAGGAGATGTTTCTACCTTCTCAGAAGGCTTTCAAAGTTTTGGAGTGGTAGATGCTGTTACATTAGAAGGTGGCCTAAATTCACCCAGCACTCTCCTAGCCTAGAGTGCTTATACAATTCACATTGAACAGCAGCAAGTAAAAGAATCACAAGTTTGTTTATCCCTTGAAAAAGAAGCCAATTCTTTGCTTGGAATCTAAACACAGACATAAGAAAACAAAGGATGCTAACTGTGGAAAAACACTGCAGTGAAAACAAGCAAAAAGACTGGCAACGACCCGCAAGTTCAGGAAGAAGTGTTACAGTCTGCTAGTGCAGACAGCAAAAGACTGCATTGACTGCCTTGTGCTAGCTGGCTAGGGTTCTAAAAGTCAGCATGCACAGACCAACACTAAACGAGATATGTCATTACCACTCAACAGTCAGAACCAAAGGCCAGGGCTTTCCAATTTCTAATCAGTTACAGTTTATATCAGGCCATACTGAGGTTTATTCCAATGTGTTAGACCTCTCTATCATGGCAAGAACCATTGAGTTTCACATATACTGTGGGTTCCATTCACATCCTGCTCTATGTACATGGTGCCCCCTGTAGCTGTACAGTGCACAGCCTATGTGGAGATATGTGGAGACCCTACAATCAGAGCAGAAATAATTATAACTACTAGTTAATAACAGCAGATATATGCAATGAATATCAACTAGGAGTTAGGCATTGTGCTAGGAGCTGTGTGTATATTCTAATTCATGAGATAGTTCAGTGTGGTATATAGACTTAAAGGTGACCCTCAATATTTCACTTCTGGTATTCATGTCCTTGTATAATTTCCTCCTTCTGAAATTGGGTGGGGCTTGTGAGTTGCTTCCAATCAATAGAAGGTGGCAAAGGTGATGGAAATTCACCTTGAGCAGCCTCTACAACCTACAGGCTGACTCTAAGAGCTGATAGTTGCCTATGGCCAACAGCCAGAAAAAAGCCAGGGCCCTCAAACTTACAGTTACAAGGAAATGAGTTGTGTCAATAAGTTGAATGAGCTTGGAAGCAGACCTCCCCCAAGTCAAGGCCCTGGATGAGACACAGCCCCAAGGAGACCTTCATGGCAGCTTTGTGGGAACCCTGAACAGAGAATCAAGCTAAACTTTGCCAAACTCCTGACCCATATAAGCTGTGAGATAATAAATATGTATGAAGCTGTTAAATGTGTGAAGCTTTATAACACAGAATAAAAAACATGCATTTAGTGAAGTCAAGAGTATGCCATCATTTCCCAAATGAAGGCATGACTCTGTGGAGAATTTGGGAAATTAACCAAGGTCACATAGCTAGAGAATGATGCTGGGACTTGAATCAAGGCCACCAAGTCCTGAAGTCCATGGGCTTCACCACAACCAGCACATCACCTGAGGTGCTGCACTGAATTCACTGAAGCACAAATCCACTCAGCAAACACAGAATCTTCAGACATCATAGAAGGTTGAATAGTGTCATCAAAAAAGACAGTGTCTAAGTCCTAACTCCTGCTGCCTGGGAATGTGATCTTATTTGGAAATAAAGGTTTTGCAGATGTAATGAAGTTAAAGATCTAGAGATAAGGTCATCCTGGATTTAGGATGAACCCTAAATCCAACGACTAGCGTCCTTATAAAAAATGAAGAAGACACAAACAGACACAGAAGAGAAAGCCATGTGAAGATGCAGGCAGAGATGGAGTGATGCAGCTACAAGCCAAGGAATACCAAGGGACAGTTTAGAGACACCAGAAAACTAGGAGAGGCATGAAACATAAAAAATTCTTCCTAAAGCCTTCAGAAGGAACCAACTGTGGTGACACATTGATCTTGAACATCTAGCCAACAAACCTATAATCGAATACATTTCTATTCTTTCAAGCCACCCAGGTTGTGGTAATTTGCTTTGCAGCCCTAGAAAATTATTACAAGAGCCTCTGTAGTCCTTGGTGCTTTATTAACTGCTGGAATTTGTCTAGCTTTCTAAAGATCATCTCAAGCAAGCTAGTTATGGCCTGAGGAAGCAAAATAAACAGTAGAGAGGGCTCTGGTTTCAGGCAAAAAATAGAGATCTCATCAGAGCCATATCAGGAATGATCTCAGCCAAGTCACTTAACCTCTTGGAAATCCTTTTCCTTATATGCTACAATATGCATGGCTCCCAATTACAGTGCAATATGGGTTTATCATTGTGGTGATTCATTTTATGTGTCAATTTGACTGGGCTAACGGATGCCCAGGTAGCTTGTAAAACATGATTTCTTGGTGTGTCTATGAAGGAGTGTCTGAGGAAGATTAGCATTTGTATCTGCAGACTGAATAAGGAAGATAACCTTCACTAATGTGGGTGGCTATCATCCAATCATTTGAGGGACTAAATAGAACAAATTGGCAGAGGAATTTGCTCCCTTGCTTGAGCTGGGACTTCCATCTTCTCTGCACTGGGACAACAGTTACCCTGGTTCCTGGGCCTTTGGGTTTGGATTGGAACTATGGGCAGAAGTCAGACTGTGGGACTTCAGTTTCCATAATCACCTGAGCTAACTCTTCATAATAAATCTCTTTCTGCATGTCTGTATGTATCCTATTGGTTCTGTTTCTCTGAAGAACCCTGCCTAATAAAATAATCAGTATAGATTTCTACCACCTACTGTCAATGAAATCCATAGGATTTTTGGTCATTTATTAGAAGACACAAGTATTTTAAAAAAACAAGCTTCAAGACTGAGGAATTACAGAGATGCTTTTATGATGGTAGGCTCTGGACTACAGTTCCATGGTTCAAATCCCACGCTGACCACTCATGACCTGTTTGATGCTGAGGAATTTACCATAACTCTCTGTACTTTAGATTTTTTCATCTATTAATAGAAGCTAAAAATAATAATTACCCTACAGAGTTGTTTGAAGAAATTAATTTGGAGAAATTAATATGTGCAGGCTACATGATAAATAGGAATCACTCAATAAACATTAGCTATTGTTATTAAGTAGAAGAATGCTATTTAAAACAGGACCCTTTATAGCCAATTAGAGTATTTTCCTCCCTCTTCCTGTCCACCCTCTCCTCCTCCTTCTTTGTCATCTTTTACTTAAGGTTAGGGCTAAGCCTGCATTTGTGGCACTAAAAATACTTGTTTATTGACTGCAAATGCCTGTAGTCAATGCTCATGCATATTTCTGGGCCCATGATTAATTATTAAGCATAATAGAAATGTGAAGTTGCTGCTCCATCCTGCTTGCATTCTTAGGGCAGTGAGCAAGTTCTTTCTTGGGAAGATCCACAGATCTCTCCCATCAGGTAGGATTCTCGGTGATATGCAGCCACATTTTCACTGAGAAGGGTAAGAGGGTTTGGGAAAATAAGTAAATAATTCATGCTTATGTCCCTCGGTACCCTTCATTAAATGGTGCCTCAGGACTTCAAGAGGGAATTGCAGCACGAAAGTTATGAAGTGGGGTCCAAGCAGACATTTATTTAATTAATAATTCATTTGATTGGATTTAAGATGTCTGTGCCAGGCATCCATAAAGTCCTCCTACAGTCATAGTTCATAAACATTAGCAAGCACTGGAATCACCTAGGTAGCTTGAAAAAATTTAAGATGCCTGGCTCCAAGCCCTGATGGTCTGATTCAGATAGATTCTAATAGATTGGGCTACAGACCCTAAATCTGCATTTTTAATAAACTTCTAAGTGGGTGTCCTGCAGGTTACCCTGAGACCCAGGTTAAAAAAACAAAGCCCTAGAGATACCCAGGACTTCTGGGTCCTTCTGAAGACTTGTGCCAGTTTTCTTTCCTCCTCAGTATTTTTCTAGGGTTCCTGACAAAGCCTGTAACTGGGGTTTCTATGTAAATGCAAATTGAGAACAGAGACCTAGTCCATCCTTAATGTGGGATTTTGAAAATAAAAACAACCAAAATTCATTTGCAAAAATTAATAGTTGGAAAGATAGTAAGAATGCTAGTTTCTGGAAGCTGCTGATTGGTACAATGTGAAATGAACCAGCTTTCATTGAATAGAATGTGTTTTGTATCATGGAGAGGTGATGTCTAGAATCAGTAAAAGGACAGTTAAGGATCTTGGAGTTGTTGTTTGAAAGATTTATGAAGGTCTTGCAAAGGAATAGTGGACACTAACTTGTTAATCATGTAAGGTGTCAATGTAAGAAACATCTAATCATGTAAGAATTTTTATGAGTTTATTTGAGCCAAACTGATGACAATTGCCAGGAAGCAAAATCTCAATGGATTGAGGAAATGCTCCAGACAATAGCAGTTCTGCACCTTATTTTATACATCACAACCAAAAGAGAGGACATAAGTGGGTTATATGAAATCCATCAGTGACTGATTAGGGAGGTGGGAGAAAGAAAGCAAAGCAAGGAGAAACCTCTGGGACTGGATAAAAAAGTAAAATGATAGACACATACTTCTTTTACATAGCTGGGTACAGGACAGTTAACAGTCAACAATTAACTCAATAAGAATGAGGGGATTCGTGGTCTCCCTCTGGTGCTGTGCCTGTCTTTTGAGGGGTCCAGAAAAAGGAAATTTGACATTCCAAAGGTATGTGATTGTAGCTGCAAAAAGACAATGGACAGGCTGAATTAGGGTAAAGATTGACTTTTTGTCAGGGAAGTTATTAGCCTAGGACATGAATGCTCAGTGTGACCTGCTTTTAGTTAGAAATATTTTTTTAATTTCAGATCATCCTTTGTGGTTACTTTAGGTCTGAGTTAATAAGGCAGCCACACAGGCCTCCCCTGAGATCCTTAGGCTTCATATGTGACTCCTTTTTGTTCACATCTTGTCCATATATTCAAGAGTGAAATTGCGGGGTTATATGGTCTAATACACTTTTGATTAAATAAACAATATTTTAAAAAGTTGTCAGGATCATTGGTGTCACATATACAATTTAAGAAATGTCACAAACTATTACTACCTACATGCTTTAAATTTCTTCCACTTGGTAACCCTATAAACCAGCCTATTATCTCCCAGACCAACATCACAACTTTTCCTGGCCATATTCTCACCTGCTACCATCATATCAACTTCTACTTGCAAACACTTGCTTATACTACATTCCTTTCTGGCTTCTCTTCCACTGATATCTTACCCATCCTTGAAGGCTGAGTGTAGGTTCCTACCTGGACCATGAGTTGCCCTCCTGCTGGCTCCCAGACATTTTGCTTTCACAAATTAGTTGAAAATATGAAAGGAATGAGGTGTATGCCCACTGATAATTTTGAAGACTTACTTCAGAATTAGATAATGTGCTATATGTTTACATGGGTACAATGTAATGTTATAAATGAAAACATAGATACTAATATGATCTACTGAAGTTAATTGAAAGGTGAACATCTGTAGTTCCATAGAAACTCACTACATTACCCTTGTGTCAATCATTTTGACTTGGATGTCTAAACGTATCAACAAGCCCGTTCTACTTTCTCCCTTTGCAGAAAGCTTTGTAGTTCTTTTCATTTTCACCTCACACACTAGTGTTAATAATAATAATAATAAGTAATAATAATGGCAACTATTTATCAAGTACCTATTATATTGACATGTTTTACATGCCTGTTTTCTTTTCATGTTCATAGTAACACAATACATCTGTGCTGCCCTACACAGCAGCCAGTAGCCACGTGGAGCTATTGAGCATTTGAAATGTGCATGTTCCTAACTGAGATGTGCTGTAAGCATGAACTATATATAAGATTTCAAAAACCTGATATGCAAAGGGAATAAAAAATATTAATAGTTTTTATTTTAATTAAATGTCAAAATGATTTTTTACTATATTGTATTCAATAAAATATATTATTAAAATTAATTTCAACTGTTCCTTACTTTCTTTTTCTTGGTTAGCTACTAGAAAATCTAAAATGATATATGTGGCTCATGTTCATGGCTCACATTACATTTCTAGTAGACAGTGATGCTGTAGAATACCTATTAACTCCATTTTACAGATCAAGAAATCAAAGTTTAGTTTCCCAAAGTCAGTATAAAAAGTGGACTCAAGATTCAAAGTCAGATTTGACTGACTTATTGTCCAGGATGCTTTATTCAATACATCCTTCATGACTGGTTGTTATAAGTAAGTACAACACAAAAAGTGAATGTAAATTTCACCCCTTCCATTTTCATTTGAAAATGAAAAGGGGCCACACAGGAAGCCTGACAAGGTCAGGGGAGCTCTGCATGGCGGCCTTACAAACTCAGAGACCAAAAGTAACCACAAAGGATGATCTGAAATTAAAACATTAACTAAAGGTGGTTTATGGTAGGTAGTCATGTCCTAGGCTACAATTTACCCTAGCTTAGGGAAAAGTCAATCTTTACCCTAATTCAGCCTGCCTATTGTCTTTTTGCAGCTACAATCACATACCTTTGGAATGTCAAATTTCCTTTTTCTGGACCCCTCAAAAGACAGGCACAGCACCAGAGGGAGACCACGAATCCCCTCATTCTTATTGAGTTAATTGTTGACTGTTAACTGTCCTGTACCCAGCTATGTAAAAGAAGTATGTGTCTATCATTTTACTTTTTTATCCAGTCCCAGAGGTTTCTCCTTGCTTTGCTTTCTTTCTCCCACCTCCCTAATCAGTCACTGATGGATTTCATATAACCCACTTATGTCCTCTCTTTTGGTTGTGATGTATAAAATAAGGTGCAGAACTGCTATTGTCTGGAGCATTTCCTTAATCCATTGAGATTTTGCTTCCTGGCAATTGTCATCAGTTTGGCTCAAATAAACTCATAAAAATTCTTACATGATCGGATGTTTCTTATGTTGACAAAGAGAAATGAAAACATATATCTACATAGAAATTTGTACATGAATATTCACAGCAGCATTATTCATAAAAGTCAAAAAGTGGAAACAACTCTTATGTCCCTCAATGATTAAAGGGGAAACTAGGGGATCAGAAGATGATGGCCAAGCAGATGGAAGCTGAGCTCACTTATTTGTGCCCCCAGCATGGATTTTCAACTGTTCTCCCAACAAGTGACCAGAACAATCAACTGAATCCCTGCTAATATGAATTTTTGAAGCCAAGGAGCACAGAGGATGTTCTGTACCATCTGGAAAAGTTTTTATAAGTTGAGGGGAAAATGCCCTATGCACGGTGCCTGCAACAGAGGAGAGAACAGACAGAAAATGCACCTTAGTGGCTCCCGCCCCTCCCAGAGTGGGGCTCTGGTCTTACACAGGGAAACCCCCAACCCTGATCAGGGGAGACTTAAAAGGATATGTAAAGTCTGAGAAACTCAGGCTGCACATACACAGTAAGCAGCACGTCCATAGCTGCAGTGCCTACTGGGAGAGTTTCAGAGAGATACTCTCTCCTGAAACTCTCTGAGGCTCTGGCAGAGTGTGGACAGCCCTGGCCAAGAGAGACTTAGTGCTTTTAAGGGAGGAGGAGTATGGAGAACTATCAGGTTTTGGTGCCGTAGTGTGGGGTCCACATGGAGACTCTTTTAAAAGGGGAGCTGAGGTAAGACTGGGCAAGGACCCCATGTGCAGAGGCTCTGCCAACAAAGAAAACAGAGTGAAAGCACAGTTTTGTCGCACTGAGTCCAGCTTCACAGGAAGAACAGAAAGTGGCATGGTTAAGGCATTATGGGATCCAGTATGGCATGGCTGGTGAGCAGTAGGCTGTGCAGAGTGAGAGGTCTTTGGGTCCGAGTATCCTTCAAGAGTGGCAGGCTGGGGACTGGATGACAAGGAGCTGAATGCCTGAGATTCGTTATAACCAGACAGGAAGGCAGGACCCCTCACAGGCAGGCATGCCCAACCCCTCACCTATGGGATTGCAGACTCTACATATCAGTGAGGCCAGACCCAGGAGCCCCCTACTTGGTGCAGATCTGCAGGGGGAAAGAAAGAAAGAAGGAGAAACTCAAAAAGGGTCCATTCTAAACTTCCACCAGATGCTATGAGCTATGCTGGTTCCTAGGGCCCTGATCCACTAAAATCAGCAGAGTGGAGAGATTAGAGACAGGCACAACAAGGTGGGTTCAGGGCTCTGCCTAGCCTCTGCACCTAGACAAAGCTGTTGTCTGCACCAAGCAAGAAAGAACTGGCCCTTTTACACAGATTGGCCCCTCGTAGGAAACAGACAGCTAATTAATTGGAAACTATAGTTTATTGGAAATAACCTGGAACAGACAAAGACATTCAGCCAGGGTTTGGGGAAACACTCCCACTGTCTTCCCTGAAGACTAAACAGTGCTTCCCAGGGGTTGACCCAAGGATTCCACTCTCCCAATCCCACCAAAGTCCCCCTCTGGAGACAGGTGGAGGTGGTACTGACAGTGCTCTTGGACATCAGATGAACCACTCTTGGATCTTGTGCTGATACAAAGGACATAACAGTAGGGACTAGCCAGGTCTGAAGGGGATAGCCACAGACTGTGGGTCACTTGTAGTCTCCAATAGACTGCCTATGGCTAGACTAGGACATTACCTGACATAGCAGGGGAGGATGCAGAAAGAGAAGACAGTAGCAAATGCTAGACTCTGCTGAGGTGAATTCCACCATTGCCTTCTTCATTATTTACATTATTTTTTCTCCTGCATAGTTTTTTTTAACATTTTTTTCTTTTTCTTCAAGTTTATTCTAATTATTTCACTATTTTTTTTATTTTAGTTTATTTCAAATCTCATATTTTATTCCTCCCTTCTCTTACTCCATCTTGCCTTTTTTCTTCCTCTTATTTGTATTTTAAATATTATTTTTCCTTTTCTATACCTTGTTTCTATTCCACACTCTTACTATTTCTCCTCTCTTCAGCCTCTCAAAACCATTTGTCTTGCCATTTGTCATCTCACATTTTTTTCCCTTTCTTATAGTATCCTTGTTCCCTCTCCACCATTATCACTCTTTGCTCTTTGGCCATTGATATGGTGATTGTTGCATTCATTTAATTTTATTCCCAGAAGTTCGCTATTTTTGTATTTCAAGTCTCAAATTTTATTGTACCTGTCTCCTACTCCAATTTTGACTGCTTCTTGTCTTTCCTTCTTTTTATTTTAAATTTTATTCTTTCCCTGTATTAACCTGGTTTCCATTCCTCTTATTATTTCTTCTCCCTCTATCCTCTCAAAATCACTTTTATTTCCTTTAGGCATCTCATAGTCTTTTCTTTCTTTTTTCCCTCTTATTCCCTCTCCACCTTTATTAATCTCTGATCATTTGTCATTAATATTGCTGTAGTGGAGGTTTTCCTTCAATTTTGTTCCAATTCTTTCATTATTTTTTAAACCTCATATTATACTCTTCTTTTTTCTTACTCCATTTTTCCTTCTTCCCTCCCTTTTTTATGATGTAAATTTTCTTTTCTTTCTTTCTTTGCCTTGTCTCTATTCTCTTGTTTCTATTTTATTATTTCTCCTCCCTTTACCCTCTCAAAACCATTTTTCTTTCTGTTAGTCACCTCTTATTCATTTTTCCTTTCTTATAATAGTCTTAATCTCTTTCCAAATTTATTAATATTTGTTCATTCATTGTTGATAGTGTGATTATGGTTGGGGGTTATTTTTGCAGGCGTGGGCTTTGTTTTCTGGGTTGTTTAGTTTTGTTCTGGCAGTACCTGTATAAAAGCAGACAAGACATGGTGGGTGGTATGGCTCTCAGTCAGTCAGTAGGTGGAAAGGGCCCACCCAAGAATGACCCAACAACAATCAAAACCCAATTACAAGAGAGCCCACATAAATAGCAATAAGGGCATCCCAAGAGCATCTAGCTCAGGAGATCAAGGATATTGCACCACTGAGTCCCACATGTCTCCTACCACTGAAGGTCATACCATGAAGGAAAGGAGTCAAAGCAGATCAATCTAACATGCAGAAACAAACAAAATGAGTCAAGGAAAATAGGGAGACAAAGAAACAACCTCAAAGAATCAAAAGGAAAGGAAGACTACATAAAAAGAGTGCTAAATGAAATTCAAGCAAGTAATATTTCAGACATAGAGTTCAAAATAGTGGTTATAAGAATGCTCAAGGAGCTCAGTGAGAGCTACAAGAGAATATATGGGAACTATAAAGAACATAGTGGGAACTTCATTACCATGAAAAAGGACATAGAAACTATGAATAAGAGCCAGGAGGAAATGAAGAATACACTAGAATGAATTAAAAGTAGTTTAGATGAAGTGGAGGATAAAATCAGCAAGTTGGAGGAGAAGGTAGAAAAAAACACCTAGTCACAGCAACACCAAAAAAGACTCAAAATGAAGGGAGATAGTTTAAGTGAGCTGCATGACAACATGAAATGTAATCATAGGGGTGCCTGAAGAAGAATAGGAGCATGGGATAGAAAATCTGTTTGGAAAAGTAAGGATAAAAAGTTTGCCTGACTTGGTGAAGGAAAAAGTCACACAAGTCCAGGAAGCACAGAGGTTCCCAATCAAGAAAAACCCAAATTGGCCCATACCAAGACACATCATAATTAAATGGCAAAATTTGAAGATGGAGAAAATCTTAAAGGCAGCAAGGGAGAAAAAGCTAGTAACACACAAGGGAGCTCTGATTAGGCTATCAGCTATTTTCTCAGTAGAAACATTACAAGTCAGAAGGGAATGGCACAAAATAATCCAAGTAATAAAAAGTAAAGCCTTACAGACATGATTGCTCTACCCAGCAAGACTTTCATTTAAAATGGAAGGTAAAATAAAGAACATCCCAGACCAAAAAAAAAGCTTCAAAGAGCACCTTTCCAACAAACCAGCATTGCAAGAGATGCTAAAGGTACGGCTCTAAGAAGATGAAGAAAAAGAGAGAGGAATACAGGTACAAAGGCAAAAAATGTCAATGAATGAATAAGTTCTTATTAATAGTAACTTTAAACTTAAATGAATTAAATGCTCCAATCAAAGGCAGGGTAACTGAATGAATAACAAAACACAACCCACATACAGGCTGTCTATAAGAGACCTCAGAACAAAAGATCTACACATACTGAGAGTGAAGGGAAAGAAAATAATAGTCTAAGCAAACATACATGAAAAAGGTAAGGTAACAATACTCATATCAGACAAAATAGACTTCAAAATAAAGGCCATAGCAAGAGACAAAAAAGTCATTACATAATACTTAAGGGAGTAGTCCAACAAGAGGATGTAACTCTTATAAACATATATGCATCCAGCAAAGGAGGACCTAAATATATAAGGGAAATCTTGGAAGACTTCAAGAAAGATATCAACAGCAGCACAGTCATCGTAGGGGATTTTAAACCCCACTGTCAACAATGGATAGATCTTCCAAACAAAGAGTCAACAAGGATATTGTGGCATTGAACAATATTCTGGATCAAATTGTCTTAATTGATATGCACAGAATGTTTCTCCCTAAAGAAGCAAAACATACATTCTTTTCGAATGTATATAGAGTATTTTCAAAGATAGATCACATGGTAGGACTCAAAACAAGCATCAAAAAATTCAAGAAAATTAAAATCATATCAAGCATCTTTTCAGATTACAATGGCTTGAAATTAGAAACCAACCTCAAAAAAAAACCCCAAACATTCAAATACATGGAGACTGAATAACATGTTATTAAATAATGAATAGATTAACAATGAAATCAAGGAAGAAATCAAAAAGTATTCAAAAACAAATGGTAATGAGCACACAACAGCTCAAAACCTATGGGACATAGTGAAGGCAATCCTGAGAGGGAAGTTCATAGCAATACAAACCTACCTAAAGAGATAGAAAAATCTCAAATAAACAACCTAACACTATATCTAAAAGAGCTAGAGGAACAACAACTAAAAAATCCCAGAATAAGTAGAGGGAAGAAACTAAGCAAGATCAGAGGAGAATTAAATGTCATAGTGACTAAAAAAGCAATTCAAAGGATCAATGCATCCAGGAGCTGGTTCTTTAAAAAGATACACAAAATTGACAAGATTTTAACCAGACTCATCAAGAAAAACAGAGAGAGATGACCCAAATAAATAAATTCAGAAATGAAAGAGGTGAAGTTGCAACCAATACTACAGAAACACAAAGGATTATAATAAATTACTATGAACAACCATATGCCAAGAAATTGGACAACCTAGGAGAAATTAATAAATTTCTAGAAACATATAATCTTCCAAAACTGAATCAAGAAGAAGCAGAAAGCCTGATAAAAACTAGACTGATAAAAACTAGTGAAATTGAAGCAGTGATAAAAAAACTCTAGGCACATAAAAGCCTTGGACCAGATGGTTTCACAGGCAAATTTTACCAAACATTTAAAGAAGAACTAACCCCTATCCTTCTCAAACCATTCCAAAGCAATTCAAAAAGAGGGAAGACTCCCAAACTTTTTTTAGGAGGCCAGTATTATCCTAAATCCAAAACCAGGTAAAGACACAACAAAGAAAGAAAATTAAGGCTAATATCTCGATGAACATAGATGCTAAAACCCTCAATGAAATATTGGCAATCTGGATCCAGCAATACATTAAAACTATCATACACCATGATCAAGTGGGATTCATCCCAGGGATGCAAGGATGGTACAATATTTGCAAATCAATTAACATAATACAAAATGAATGGCAAAAATCACATGTTCATACCAATAGATACTAAGAAAAGCATTTGATAAAATCCACCACCCATTTATGATACAAACACTCAGCAAAATGGGAATAGAGGGAGCATACCTCAACATAACAAAAGTCATATATAAGAAACCTATAGCCAACAGTATACTCAAGGGGCAAAACCTAAAAGTTTTCCCCTTAAGATCAGGGGCAAGACAAGGGTGTCTACTTTCACCACTCTTATTCAACATAGTACTGGAAATTCTAGCTATAATGATCAGATAAGAAAAGGAAATAAAAGGTATCCAAATTGGACAGGAGGAAGTAAAACTGTTACTATTTGCAGACAACATGATAGGGTAGACAGAAAACAACAAAGTTTCTACCAGAAAACTACTTGACCTAGTAATGAATTTGGCAAAATAGAGGGATACAAAGTTAATACCAGAAATTGATAGTATTTTTGTACACCAACAATGAAATATTGGAAACTAGGGAAAAAACCTCATTTACTACAGCAACAACAAAATAAAGTACCTAGGACAAAATTTAACCAAGGAGTTAAAGACTTATACTCAGAAAATTAGAACACTGAACAAAGAAATTGAGGAGGATACAAATAAATGGAAGTATGTACTTTGTTCATGGATTAAAATAATTAACATCATTAAAATTTTCATAATACCCAAAGCATTCTATAGATTCAATGCAATTCCTACTATAATAGCAATTGCATATTTCACAGATATAGAACAAATATTTCAAAAATTTATATGGAACAAAAAATGACCCTGAATAGCCTCAGCAATCTTGTGAAAGAACAAAGTAGGAGGGATCATAATACCCAACACCAAACTATACTACAAGGCCACTGTAATCCAAACAGTCTGGTATGGGCATAAGAACAGACACATAGATCAATGGAACAGAATAGAGAGCCCAGAAATTAACCCAAGTCTCTATGGTCAATTAATATTTGACAAAGGGGGCATGAGCATACAATGGAGTAAAGATAGCCTCTTCAATAAATGGTGCTGGGAGAACTGGACTGGTACATGCAAAGAAATCAAACTAGACCATAAACTTACACCATACACCAGAATAAACTAAAAATGGATAAAAGACTTAAATATAAGCTGTGGCATTATAAAAGTCCTAGAGGAAAACATAGGCAGTAAAATGTCAGATATCCCATGTAGCAATATTTTTGCCAAAATATCTTCTAGGCAAAGGACATAAAGGAAAAAATAAACAAATGGGAATACATCAAATTAAAAAGCTTCTGCATGGCCAAAGAAACCATCATCAAAATGGAAAGAGAACTGAGCATGTGAAAGAACATATTTGATAACGATACATCAGACAAGGATTTAATCTCCAAAATAGATAAAAAATTCATACAACTCAACATCAGACAAACAATCCAATTCAAAATGGCAAATGGACCCAAATAGACATCTTTCCAAGGAGGACATAGAGATAGCTCATAAACATATGAAAAGATGTTTAATGTCACTAGTCATCATAGAGATGCAAATTTAAACCACAATGAGGTATCACCTCACACCTGTCAAAATGGCCATCATTAAGAAATCAACAAACCACAAGGGCTGCCGAGGATGTGGAGAAAAGGGAACCCTAGTGCACTGTTGGTAGGAATGTGGACTGGTGCAGCCACTATGGAAAACAGTATGGAATTCCCTCAAAAAAACTAAAAATGGAACTGTCTATTGACCCAGCAATTTTATGGCTGGGAATATACCTTAAGAATCCTGAATCACCAATTCAAAAGAACTTAAGCACCCCTGTTCATAGCAGTGCCATTTATAATAGCCAAGTGCTGGAAACAGTGTAAATGCCCATCAGTAAAGAAGTGGATCAAAAAACTGTTCTACATATACACAATGGAATACTAGACAGCAGAATGAAAGAAGAAAGTCCTGCCTTTTGCAACAGCATTCATAGAACCAGAGGATATTATGCTAAGTGAAATAATCCAGTTGATGAAAAGTAAACACCATATGATCTCACCTATAAGAGGAATCTAATGCACAAAATAAACTGATGAGCAAAATAGAACCAGAGGCATGGAAACATGGAACAGACTGGCAGCAACCGGAGGGAAGGGAGAGAGTAATAATGGTGGAAAGAAGGGGAAGGGGCTAGTCAAAGGACATGTATGAATGACCCATAGTCATAGACAATGGTGGATCGAGTGACTGTGGAAGCAGAGGGTGAGCTGGGCAGAGGAGGGCTAAGGGGGAAAATTTGGGACAACAGTAATATAATAACAATAAAAAATTTAAAAAATTAAGGGGAAGCCAATGGCAGTATAGCCATACAATGGAATATTATTCAGCCACGAAAAGGAATCAAGTATTGATACATGTTACAACCTGTATGAACATTTAAAACATTCTTAGTGAAACAAGTCATATAAAAGGTCAGAAATTGTATGATTCCTTTGATATAAAATATCTGGAACTGATGAATTTCTAGAGACAGAAACCAGATTAGAGGTTATCCAGGAAATGAAGG
This sequence comes from Phyllostomus hastatus, assembly GCF_019186645.2. Classification (NCBI taxonomy): domain Eukaryota; kingdom Metazoa; phylum Chordata; class Mammalia; order Chiroptera; family Phyllostomidae; genus Phyllostomus; species Phyllostomus hastatus. Next base: position 1,623,523 of record NW_025334030.1, read on the forward strand.
AAGGGGAGGATGAATAGTGATTACTTGAACATGTACAAGATGTTCTTTTTTTATTTAATATTTTATCTATTTATTTTCAAAGAGGAGAAGGGAGGGAGGAAGAGAGGGAGAGAAACATCAATGTGTGGTTTCCTTTGGTGTGCCCTGCAATGGGGACCTAACCTGAAACCCAGGCATGTACCCTGACTGGGAATTGAACCAGAGATCCTTCAATTTGCAGGCCAGCACTCAATCCATTGAGCCACAACAGCCATGGCTACAAGGTGTTCTTTTAGGGTAATAAAGAAAGATGTTTTGAAACTGGAAAGTGTTGATGGTTGTACAATGTCATGAATGTACTAAATGCCACTGAGTCATGCATTTTAAAAGGGTTAATTGCATGTTATTTGAATTTCATCTCAATAAAGAAAAGCGTATTTTAAAAAAAGAAGTCATTGGCCCTGGCTGATGTAGCTTAGTGGATTAAGTGCTGTCCTGCGAATCAAAGGGTCACTGGTTCAATTCCCAGTCAGGGCATATGGCTGGGTTGTGGGCCAGGTCCCCAGTAGGGGGCATGTAAGAGGCAACCACACATTGATGTGTCTCTCCCTCCCTTTCTCCCTCCTTTTCCCTCTCTCTAAAAATAAATAAATAAAATCTTTTAAAAAAACAGGTCATTGGTTAGATTGATTCCAGAGTTGGTCATTTTTAACAGTTCAAGGAAAAATAGCAAGAAAGCAATAATTAACATGGTATGTGGATATGGCAAAAGTCAGAAGATTATGCTTCAGTGATGCACTTCTAGGAAACTAGAATTCATTTCCTTTTTCCTATGTAGAGTGAGCTGCATCCCCTGGGAAGAAATAGGCAGATCTCTGCCTAGTTCAAGACACAGGAACAATTAAAGGCCCCTTTTTTTTTGCTGGAATTCCACAAAGTGCCTAGGAGCAGAGACCTCATCCAGCTGGTAGGAGAACAAGGGAAATCATCTCAGGATGTCTGTTAAAGTTACAGCTAAACAAACATTAGTGATTCCACCCTGAGTGGAGAGAGTACAGCTCCCTCTCTAATTAGCTAGATGACCTTGGGCAAGTTCCCTCAGAACACAGACCTTACATAGTAAAATGATGAATACTCTGCAATCCTTGTCTGTGGTGAGCAAGGCTGACTTTCACCAGCTGAGGCCTGTTTCCTCCTAGGCAATGCCCTCCCTGGCTGACAGAGTTAGGTAGGCCCAGCAGGAATGGAAAATCACCAGGCTGGAAGACTGTACTGTGGGAAACAGTACTGTTGGAAACTGTAGTCTGGGAAATTGCCTGCCTGGGAAACTGCCTGCCAACCCTACCCAGGACAAACAGAGGCCCAGCTAAGATTAGGGTCTGGGGTTGGCCTATCTGGCACAACAGAATGCAGCTTTAACTTGAGCCTGACAAGATGTATCAAGAACAATGGTCAGCAGAAATGGCACCCAGCAACCAGCTCTAGCCAGTCAGACTCTGACACCCCAACCAGTTACCCTTCTCAGGTTTTTGCGCTTAAAAAACCTGACCTAAGAACAACCGAATGAGTCCCAACCTCTCTAGGTCAGCTCCACTTTTCCTCTTATTCCACTCCAATAAATCCTGCTCCTCAGCTCTCTGTGTCTGTCTGGTTTCTTGAGCGACCCTGACCTAACAACAGCCACAGCGGTAACTTGTATATATTACCTCACTTATTGCTCTGACACACACATAAGGTGGAGCTGTTTTGATTCTAGTAGTATTATGATTTATAATAAGAAATGCATATTTGGTCTTCACACCTATTTCTGGCACAGAGCTCCTGAAGCCCCTGGAATATGCTCTGTGATAAGAGCAGCAGAAGGTGTCTCTTGAGATATTAATTAAGACTTTGGCCTTCATTTAGGAGGGAGGTCCAGTTGCCTAGAGAACAAACCTCATGATTAGAGGGTTGGAACTTTCATTCCCACCCCTCCCCCTACTTTGGGGATGGGGATAGTGCCAGAGGCTGAATCCACCACCAGTGACCAGTCATTTAATTACTCATGCCTCTGTAATGAAGCCTCCATTAGAAAATCATAAAGTAAAGCGTTCATAGAGCTTTCAGGTTGGTGAACACCTGGGGATTTGGGAAGAGTGGCACTGAAGTCCTGAGCCCTTTGCCCCATGCACCTCTTCCATCTGGCTCTTCCTGAGTTACATGCTCTTAACAATAAACGGGTGTTTAGCAACTAAAATGTTTCTCTGAGTTCTCAGAGCCATTTTAGCAAATTAATTGAACTTGAGGAGGACATTGTCAGAACCTCTAATCTATAGTCTATCAGTTAGAAACAGGTGACAACTGTGACTTGATATATGAGTCTGGAGAGTGTGTGTGTGTATGGAAAGGGGCAGTCTTGTGGGACTGAGTCCTTAACCTGTGTGAGGTAATGGTGTCTCCAGGTAGAGAGTGTACAAAATAAGTTGAATTGTAGGACACCCTGCTGGTGGTGGAGAATTGCTTGGTGTGGAAAACTTGCTCCTGCCTACCTTGGAATTAGGTAGAACCATACCCCTCTTTTGATGGACTGAATGTAAATATAGAACCAGCTGAAAATGGTCCTATCCTATTTAAGGAGATAGTGAGTTGCTTTTCAGAGACAATAAAACAAGATTGAAATCCTGTAGCCAAAGCACAAGCAGAGAAGAGAACTTTGACCTTCAGCTGCACAAGTAACCAAAGTCCCCACCCACACCAAAACCAAAGGACCAGGACAGAGCTGGAACCTGAACACCAAAAGAAACCCTTTCAGAAGCAAAGGGTTTATTGTCCAGGGAGATCTGGTATTGATGTCTCTTTACCATAAACGGCCAAGTTCCAAGGTCCTCCAATTAAAACTTGCCCCACCAGCACTTCCACATACCTGTTCCCCCCAAACCCCTTAAAAACCTTAAACCTAGTCCAGCAAGCAAGATGAATTTGAGGTACTATTATATTTCTCATCTTCTTGCTTGGTGTCTTTTTGATCAAGAAATCTTTCCTTACTCTCAACTGTGACTTTTTTTTTTTATCTTTGGCCTTTCAAATCATTGGGCACAGAAACTTGGGTCAGGTAACACAAACCCTGAGGTCCAGAGAAATTCCGTGACTTATCAAAGGTGGCCCAGGTAGTAGGAGGTAGGACTCGCCCCTGTGTCTGCCTGTTCTTAACCAGGGTAATATGGCAAAGGGGCTACATTCCCTCTTCATGGATTTTCACTCCTTATTCCTCCTTTTCCTCTTTCTTCTGAGCGCTGGATTCTAGATCATAAAAGTTAGATCACTTACCAGTGGACATTGTAATTTGAGTTGGGACACCCTGGGCTAGATAACCACTAAGGTCTCTATTAGCCCTGAAATTATTATTATTATTTTCTTTTGTACTGCAATATGTCACAAACATTTCACTGAGGAATGAACATGCTAAACTAGTGAGGTATTTTAGAAGGAAATTACAATTGGTCTGAATCAGAAATGCACGTATTATATTCATATTTCCTTCACAGCAGCATGCAGACATATCATTCCAAATATTTTAGCACTGGATAGATTGGACATAAAACAAAAGATGAGTTTCTAACCCAAGCCACAACACTGTTTTTGCTTAATGTTTCTGGCCACATCAAGTAGAACATTCTCCCAAAGTGCAATGCATACATTAGCTGGAGACTATAAATCATCCATAATTATAATATCTTTCACCCTGAGAGTCCTTTAGTGTTTCCTTTATAAAAGTTACACAGTTGAGACCTGTACCTGGCTAATAGATCGGCCCTCCCTGAAAATACAATTATGCCACATGCAGGGCAGGGAAGTAGTTTTGCGTGCCTGCTGTCCCTGTGTGTTTCACACACAATGGCTTCTCACCATGGACTTAACCACTGGCTGCCCAGAAGCTCTGTGTAGGAGAGGATGTAGGGAGGGTGGGGCTTGCTCAGTCTGACTTAGAATGGGGGACACAAAGGGCTTCTCAGAGGAAGACTCACTGGTCATAGGGCAAAACCAGGGGCTGCTGATTTGCAGTCATGTGGGGAGAATCCCGGGCCCTGGTATTTGGGCATCTCTGAGGAAGGCCTGGAGATGCTGCTGACTCAGAATCTCTCCCTCAAAGGATGGGCTGGGTGCCAGGCACTGTGCAAAGGAGCTGGGCAGTAAGGAGTATGAGGACGGGGGGTGGGGTAGGGAGAATATCAACATTCTCAGGGTCTGATAGGGGATACCAATTAAAAGGACAATATCACAGACAGGTGGGCTTGCCATGACAGACACTGGGAGGGCGGGTGGACACAGCAGCCACTGGCCCCGGCCTCCCCTTCACAGGGGTGTTAAATGCAACCATGACCTGATGCTCTAGTGGAACTTTTGCCAAGTGTCAATAGGCTATTACTGTGGAAACAGATTAAAAGTGCAACCTTGTTTCATTTAAATGGGTGAACAGAAAACAATCTCTGAAACTCTGTTTTTGTGTGTGTTTTTTTTTTTTTTTATTTTTAAATGACACACAGAGAGGCCTAGGCCTTCCTCAGCCTCACAGAGGCCTTGAAGACAGACCGCTTTCCACCTTGTTTCTCCTGCCCGGGGGCCATCTTTCCAGATTCCCCTCTACTCTTCAGAATCCCGTTCCCCATGTGGCAGATACTGCTGGCTGTCAGCTCAAGATCCACTCTTTGTTTTTAAAGATTTTATTTATTTATTTTTTAGAGAGAGGGAAAGGGAAGGAGAAAGAGAGGGGGAGAAACATCCATCCGTTACTTCTTTCACATCCCCAACTAGGGACCTGGCCCATAATCCAGGCATGTGCCCTGGCAGGAATTGAACTGGTGACCTTTCAGTTTGCAGGACGACTCCCAACTCACCAAGCCACACCAGTCAGGGCCCAATATCCACTCTTATCTTCCTTCTTTTTAACTGGGTATATTACCCCACAGAGGAAAAAAAAAGACTACACTTCTCGGCATTGTCTGCAGCTAGGTTTGGCTATGTGACTCAATCATGGATAAGATGTTAGTTTCTTTGGGATGTCCAGAAAGGCTATTTGATAAAGGGAGGTTTCTCTATTAAGAGGAACACAAATTCTTTATTCTCATGGAACTTCCAGTTAATCGTATTGTCTCCTTTACTTATTTGGCCTTTCATGCATCCATTCACTTCTCGGGTATTTATTGAGCACTTACTATATGCAACTAAGATAACTAGCATGAGATCCTAGACTTCAGACATTTTACAGCCTAGTGAAAGAGAGAAATGGGAAACAGTTTCTTATATAGAGCCTGACAAGGGCCAGAAGAAGAGAGATAATGCTCCAGACACAATGAGGATTAAAAGGAGAGAATTTTTTTCTGACTGTGGTGGCCAGGGAGAAATTCAAAGAGAAAGTGAAGCCTGAGTTCAATTTTGTAGTCTCTAGGATATAAAATTCTAGCTGCTTTTTTGACATGCAATTTTCCTCTCTCTGATTTGACTACAAACTCTTTGCAGGCAAGAATTGTACCTAAACCTGGGAAAGTATTTAGTACAGTTATGCAGGCATTCTTAGCAGCATGAAATCTGATTTGTCTGAGCCCTAGGGCTGGAATGGATCTTCAGACACCTTTACTCATAGGACAGACATCTCATCTCACTAGCCCAGTGGTCCTCAAAATTCAATGCCCCAGCAATGTCAGCATCACCTGGGGATTTGCTGCAAATGTAAATGATAGAGATCCATCCCAGAGCTGATGAATCAGGAAACCCAGCATTTACTCTCTTTGCCCTGAAAGAGACGCTCTGTGCCCAACTCCCAAAATTATTCTGGAAGTTTGACAAAAATGTATGAACTGCAAATGTGGGTTAATCATCTCATCAGGATCCCCTTAGCATTCCTTTTTTTTTTCTCATTTTCTGCTTGAGTCTGCTTTTTCTCCTTCCTGGAGTTCCATCAGAACCCTGCTAGTGTGCCCAATCTCTCCGCAGGTTCCCAGGTTTCAAGCTGCCCAGGTTTTGATCTCCATGAATGTCATTCTCTACTGGGAGACTGGCGACCTTCGGAGGCAAGACTAATGAACAGGAGGTAAACCGACCAAACAAACAACGTTTTTGCTTTGAAGAGAGATCTGCCTGTGGAGCACTATGAGAAATCAGAAATACTTTATGAAGTCTGCTAAGCAAACAAAAAGCAAATCCTTCCCAAACATAATTAGCCAAGGTGACAAAGCAAAGGCAAAGGCGGAGGGTCGCACTGGGTGGCCAGGGTGGGGTGTGTCAACTGTGGTCCTTCCTTCCTTTAGACAAGCAGAAGGCTGTTGGCTGCAGGCAGTAAAGGAAGGGCTCAATTTGGGGGAAAAGAACAGAGAGAAGAGTCAAAAAACCACTAGTAACCAAGGATGTGCTTGGCCAGGCACAGAGCTCTCCTACTGCCCTTTCCTCACTGCCTGCTCTCTCACTCCTTTTATTGAGCAGAGATCAGGTGCGGGGAGGTCACATGTCCCACACAAGGCCACACAGCTTCTAGGGGGCAGAGCCAGAATATAAACACATGTTTACTGGCTCCAAGCCCATCATACAGGTCGAATACCTGTAGAGATATGGCAGGGAGAATCATCGTCCCCTCAAAAGATGTCTACATCCTAATCCCTGTAACACGAGAGTGTGTTACTTTACACGGCAAAAGAGACTTTGCATATGTGGTTAAGAGTCAGGAGTTAGAAGACTGTTTTGGATTATGATGGTGGGCCCAATATAATCATATATATCCTTAAAAGAAGAAGGCAAGAGGACCAGAGAAGAGGATGACTAAGGCAGGTGTCAGAATCAGAGATTTCAAGAAGCTAAACTGCTAACCTGCTCAGTGTGGCTTAGTTGGCTGGAACATCATCTTGTACAACAAAAGGTCATGGGTTCGATTCTCAGTAAGCACACATGCGCAGGTGGTGGGTTTAATCCCTGGTCAGGACTAATATGGGAGGCAACTTACTGATGTTTCTCTCTCACATCAATGTCTCTCTGTTTCTCTCTCCACACTTCCTCTCTCTCTAAAATCAATAAACATATTTTTTAAATTAAAAAAAAAGAATATATGCTGCTGGCTTTGAAGATGGAGGAAGAAGCCTTGAGCCAGGTGCCTCTAGAAGCTGGAAAAGGCAGGAAATGGGACCCTCTCTGAGTCTTCACAAGGAATGCTGCCCTGCTGGCATCTTGATTTTACCCCAGTGAGACTCATTTTGGACTTGAGACTTCCAGATGGCAACCAAAACACATTTGTGTTGTTTCAGATTACCACTAAGTTTGTGGTTATGTGTTACAGCTGCAACAGAAAATTAATACAGAGAGGGAGATCTGGGCATATTTAGAAGCAGAATGGAGCCACTGGGAGAGGAGGTGGGGGGAGCATGGGTGATGCTAAATTATCAGAGTGGCCACATTTGCAAATGCTTAAAGTGTTCATGGACTGTTTGAAATTCTTTACAGGTATGACCTCATGTTATCTGCACAACATACCTGTGAATTTGGTATTACAACCATCTCCTTTCATAGTTAATGGGGTACAGAGAGATGAAGTGGCCCAAGACTGCACAGTGAGCCCATGGGGTGTACAAGAACTTAAGACAAGGCATTCTGACCCCAGAACTTGCCCTCCTCACCCCCACAGGACTCTATTCAGATATTTGGAGGGATAACTTTCTGGAAGAGATGAAATAGGATTCACTAACCTATTTCAACAGCTATTCATTGAGGAATATGTAATATATAGTACTATGTACTATGCACTTTGATAGTATGTAGTTAAGCACATAGATATGTACATAGCCAAGTACATAGATAAGATATTCCCTGTTCTCTTAAATATGGTTTGGCAGGGGGGAATCAGTAAGTGCTGGGTCATAGACTGCAACCAGGACTTACTATCACAGAGGACTGGATCCGGTAGGGGTAAAGAATGGAAGAGGTCACATTTCAGGGTCTAGGTAGCTAAGTACAAGGTTTCTGGTGGAAAGGAAGGAAGGGAGGAAGGGAGGGAGGGAGGGAGACAGGAAGGGAGGGTGGGAAGGAAAGCTGCTTAAACAGAGGAAAGGACGAATAAAAAGGTAGTGTCCTGGAGGGGCCAGGCACTGGATGTGGGTCTTGTCCTCGAGTTACAGAGAGGACCCCAAGAGGCTGGAGGTGGGAGGATAAAATGTCAGATTCTGGACAGTGCAGTCAGTGCTTGGGGGAAATAACAGATATAAGCTGCAGGGCTAGAGAAAAAACGATGTTAGTGAGTTTAAATGTGTCCCCCTGGCTGAAAGATACCAAAGTCTTAACCCCTAGTACCTGCAAATGTGACCTAATTAGAACACAGGGTCTTGGCAGATAAATAAGTTACAATAAGGTCATTTATATGACTAGTGTTCTTATGAAAAGGGGGAATTTGGACACAGAAGCAGACACACACGGGAAGAAGAAGGCAGAGATCAGGATGATGCTTCTACAGGCCAAGGAATGTCAAAGATTGCCAGCAAACCACCAGGAGCTTAGAGGGAGGCACAGAATAGATTCTCCCTCACAGCCCTCAGAAGCAATCAGCCCAGCCAACACCTTGATCTCAGATTTTCAGCCTCCAGAACTGTGAAACAAAGAAGTCTGTTATTGAAGCCATTCAGTTTGTGGTACTTTGTTATGGCAGCCTAGCAAATGGACACAGGGATGCAATAGTTCTCTCAAGGACAAATGGGTGCTGTATTTCTCAACATGAGGATCGCTAGGTACCAGGAACTGGTAAAAACTCAGTCTCAGCACTGCTGTGCCTCCCTGGCTTCCACCCAACAGACGCCAGTTGCATGCCCTCCTCCTCCCAACTGGTAACAAGCAAAGTATCTCCAGTCATTACTAAATATCCCCCGGGAAGCAAAATCACCCTTGGTTGAGAATCACTGGCATAGAGAGAGGAGATGGAGTTATTAAACGAATATTTACTTTTTAAAATGTAGTTCTACAAATATTTATGGAGCAGTGGTTCTGAGCTGGGCTTTAGGCAAGTGCCAAGAGTTCAAAAATGAAGAAAGGGCTGCCTCTGTCCTTAGGAAGCCCCGAGTCTATCAGGGCAGCTTGTGATTTACTGCAAACACTACTGACAGAAACATAAAGAAAAGTTTCTGAAGATTCGAGTGTGGTTATGTAAGCTAACTTGATGTTTTTGTGCATATACTATTATTTCACATTATTTCAAAATAAAGCCACATTTCCACAGGCTAGAGGCTATTTCCCCATCATTTCCTTCTAGCATTGTTTGTCCTGGATATTTTATGAGTTTGGGGGTTATTACCGAGTTTTCAACAATCATCAGATTGCGCCAGTGACATAACTGAATACAATTTTATTACCCTAGTGAACAAGCATACATTTTTAATCCTTCTGCTCCATATTTTTGGGGGTTAATAAATTGTTTTTGGGGGTTGTCCATAGGATGGATACCTTCTACAGATTTGACTTGATTTTTCTCCAATGCGCTATTTAAGCACATCAATGCCACTCACACTTCTAAGTGGGGTATTAAAAAATGATAAAGTATTCCATTTAAAATGAAGTAGCAGGTGGAATTTTGCTCACTGTTCTTGATTCTGTTGGGCAGTTTGCCTGACAAGTGGAAGGCACCAGATTCCTCCATAATGTAGCCTGTCTCCTGACAAAGCTTGTCTTAGAAACACTGGTGTCACTTCAGAGAAAGTGTATGGACACTGACTTTGCTTCTAGGGAACAGCAGAGGCCCAGGGAATAAACAGATAGCCCTCAGCTATTAATAACACGATGTGGAAACAGCATGTTTCTTAGGTAGTGGCTGGCTGGGTCTATCTGCCGAAGATATCATTTCCATCCACGGCAGTGAACTCGCCTCAGGCATTTGTAAAATTCTTACTACTATGCATGGTTAACCTGCCATCTGCCTTTTTTCCCCTTTTTGTGTTGATGGGGTGGGGAGATATTATTAAGGGGGACAGAATTTGAATAAATAGAAAGTTTCACGTAGTAGCTATATGATTTGAAAGGGTAACCAAGCAACTTTTTTTTCAAGTTACAGTCACACCAGTTAGAAAGAAAGCAATGGCTAAAAAACACTTGCTATTTAGAAAGAAAAAAAAAGAGAAAGAACAATAGGGTTTGAACGTCCTGCCCAAATGCAAAATTGCTAATGCTGCAAAATAGCCTTACTGGATTTTTTTTTTCCAGCACTGACTCCCAGGGATGAAAGTTACACCAAGTTTATTAAGTAATTCAATTTTGTACAACTTGAAGGAATCCTCTAACTCTTTTACCATGCTAACAAGCACAGGGCCTCTGACAGACTGGCTGCCAGGGAGGTTTCATCCCCACTGGTTTTGTTTATCCAGCAAATTGTAGTTTTGTTGTCTGAGGGAATTGGGAACGGGGGAATTTGTAGAAAAGTATAATAGAGAGGAACCTCGCCGAGCACAAAACAAAACAATTCTTCTCTAACAAAATTAACCACTTTGATTTCATCCCCTTTAGGTTTCCTGCAGAGTTAGTGGCCTCCAGTGGGTGAGCTGGTCTCCCCAGCAGGTGCAAAGCAGAGGGTCCCTGTAAACAGAAATGTCGAGGAAATGGGAGAGGTGAAGGAAGATGCTTTCCCAAACAGTAGCTTTGTCTGTGTTTTCTAAGCTTACCACTCGAGCATCCCAGAGAACAGGATTCAACAGCAGAAGTCCTGGAAATAATAGTCCAGAACACACCCCTGTATGCCTAACGTATGCAGTGTAGCAGGTTGCTGCTGAAATGCACACACACACAGCCCTTTCCTTTGGATTTTTTAAATTATCTAAGAAATGAACAAATAAAGAAAGTGGTATATTTTATACAATGGAACACTCTTCAACCTTAAAAAAAAAGTGATCCAGCCCTTTGTGATTGGATAAACCCAGGATGCATTATGTTAAGTGGAATGAACCAGTCATAGAAAGACACATACTACATGATTCCACTTTCATGTGGAATCTGAAATAGTCAAACTCATAGGTGCAGAGACTACGACAGATGTGGCCAGCAGTTGAGGGAGGGAGAAATGAGGACTTGTTCAGTGGGTATCAGGTTTCAGTTATGCAAGATGACTAAGTTCAAGAGATCTGCTGTACAGCATTGGGCCTATGGTAACAATACGGCACTGTGTCCTTAAAATTTTGTTAAGAGGATAGATCTCAAATTAAGTATTCTTACCAAAAAAATATAAAAAAACCCCAAAACAAAGAGACACAAGTAACTTTTTAGAGGTGATGAATATGTCTGTTATATTGATTTTGGTGATAGTATCATGGGTGAATGCATATGTTAGAACTCATCAATTTGTATATGTTAAATATGTGCATTTTGGGGCATATTGAATATACCTCAATAAAGTGGTTGAAATTATCTGAGAACTACACTTCGAGGTGAGAAAGAAGCAAATAAGAACATCCCACTTTCTGCTCTGGCTAAGGCATTTGGGGGTGCGTTGTCCCCGTGCTGCCTCAGGTTGGGGCCTACAGTAGCCCCCCCTTATCTACTGTCTCACATTCCATGGTATCAGTCACAGATGGCCAATGGCAGTCTGAAAATATTAAAGGAAAAATTCCAGAAACAAATAAGTCCTCAGTTTTAAATTGTGCACTGCTCTAAGCACTATAACGAAATGTCTCACCATCCTGCTCCGTCCTCCAAGGACACAAGTCATGCCCTTGACCAAAGCATCCATGCTGTATGAGTATGTGCCACATACCAGTTTCTCAGTCATTGTATTGGTAATTTGAATGACTGTCCCAGGATCATGTTCAAGACGTCCCTATTTTACTTAATAATGGCTCCAGAGTGCAAGAATAGTGACGCTGGCAATTTGGATATGCAAAAGGAAGTCAGAAAGTGCTTCCTTTTGGTTAAAAGGTCTATACACATAGGGAAAAACATAGTATATATAGGGTTCAGTGTTATCTTCAGTTTCAGGCATTGACTGGGGGTCTTGGAAAGTATCCCTGGGTATAATAGTGGACTACTGTGCATAGGCTGTGTTTGTGAGAATAATGGCAGCTCTTTGGAATGTGGACATTGGATTTGTAGGAATGTCCCTCCAAATGGTCCCAACCTTCTTGAACAACAGATATTATCCCTAATCTAGAAGCTCTTCACTTCCATGGTCTATGATCCTCTCCAAACAGTGAGCTCCACTAGCTAACAGCCCCATTGGAGATGGAACCTGCCTTCTTCTCTGGCTGAACAGCAGCAGCCACCAAAGGTACTCAGCATTCTTCTCCCATTCCTTTTCTCCTCTCTGCCATGCTCTTCATCCCTCACCTGTGTTTGCTCTGCTGTCTTCAAAATATCCTGAAAGGCCACCCTTGATTTGTGCCTTAAGTAAAGCCAACACCAGGTGATCTAAGGGCATGTCCCAGGGACATGTATAGAAGTTTACTAAGACCTGGTAAGTCATCTGGGGCCCTTTCTGGAACTCACATGGACTTCATGTCTCATCAAAATGGTTCCTCGTGTCAGGAATTATTCCACAAGCATTCAGTGACCATTAGACATTAGGGAATTTCAAAAACAAAAAAGGAAATGAGGGTAGATTTAGGGATATTTTGAAAGTTAAAGTGGGATGATCATCTGCATCTTGGTTAGAATATGATTAATGGTTTCCCGATGCTCTTAACGCATAAACACTGACCTCCTTACCCCAGCCTGCAAGACCCAGGGGTCTGGGCCTGCAGACATTTCCAGATGCAGTCAGGAAACTCCTTCTCTCCACTGAGCCCTCCTGGCTGCCACCAAACTGCCCTCTGCATAGTTCATGAAATGCTACATGAGCCCTCTAGCACCCAGATTTTGACATAAGGCTTCCTTCCATTTGCTTGGTCTTCTCCAATTGCTTCCCTCCCATCTGAAAGAGTCCTTCTCCCCTTCCTGGATGAGGGAGATCCTTGCTCACCCTTTTAATGGCAGTCTCAGAGTCACCTCCTTTGAGAATCTCCCCTTGAAGTCTTGGTCCAATCTCCTTCAAGACAGACTCTCACAGACCCTTGTTCTTTTCCATAGGAGCTCTCATCTCAGTTTGAAGTTATATGTTAATTGTGCTGATTATTTTAAGTCTCTCTTCCCAACTCCCATGTAAGTTCCATGATGATATGAGGTAGACAGAATCTACACCATTAAAATCTGGCTCGTGGTAGGTGCTGTCAATCAATGTCCAATGGAAGAAGGAGTGAATGAATGAAGAACAGTGTACTATTTGGAGGGCAATGCTAAAGCCTATATTTGTTGCACATCCTTGCTGCAGTGTCCTGATGGTCTGGTGGGTTCAGGAGTTATTTGGAAGCCCTACTTGCATGAAGACCCCTTCTCTTTCCTAGGTCTTCTCATTATACCCAGGAAACATTTCCTCTGGAAATTACCAGAGTTCCACTTGTTTGATGAACAGAACTAATGCTGGAGTTTTACTGTGAAACCCACATTACCTGCAAAGAGTTTTACATTATGGCTATAAGGGATAAAATAGGAATAAGCAGTTGCACCAATACAGAAAACTGGAGTCACATGGACCTCCACAGATTGATTTTCAAGAACCAAGAAGCACATAGGGGCAGAGCAATTAATATCCCAAGTACTTAAAGCATCACCTACCAAGCTGCAACACTCTGGGCTTCGAGTATGACACCTGATTTTATGTAGACAGATATATGCTGACATTCAATATGCAACTTTACATTTCCATATGTCAGGTAAGTTACAACCTTAAGCATATTCTGAATAATTCATTCAGGCAAAGGTCTGATAAACAGATGTCTGTAAAGCAATAGTTCTGAAGGTGGCATTTTCTTGACATGGAAAAAAAAATCCCTGCTTACAAGCCAGATGGCAAATAAACCCCAGTTCATCACTTAGGCTCACACGGGGAACTCCAGCCCATTTTTCATCAATTCCCACTCTATATTTAACATAGTAAATAGAACAGTGAAGTATTATGTCTCTTCCTTCTCAATCCATCTCAACCATGAGTGTTAATCTCTACTGGGTTTGAAGCAGTGTTTACTCCAAATAAGCAAATGAGCTTCCATGTAACAAATTATCTCTTTGCAGAAACAACAGAAAATCCTGTATGCTCAACTGTTTTAGTTTATTGGAGATTGTCAGAAGCAAATTTTACAAAAATGTGTATTTCTGGCCTCTGTCTCTTGTAGCTTAATTAAGGAGTTGGGCATTCCATAGCATAAGCAAGAGCCTCATCTGGATTTGCTTAAGTGGATATGAACTTGCTATCATCCCGGGTCATGGTCAGAGACTGTGGTCTCAGAGGCATTTCATGTCGGGCACCATTTACCTCCTGGGCTCTGGCTATGGTCTTCTCCAACTGCAGTAGAGATGTCCTGTTTCGTCCATTGACTTTGGACCCTGCCCTCACCAGGTGGTGCACTTCCAGGATGATACTTCTCTTGATTGACCATGTTGCTAAAAATGCACCCAAAGTGAGAGATGGATTTAGCTACATGAGGCCAAGAAGTGATTCTACATTTAGTGAACTGATCTGATCTCTCCCTCTTCCTTTCCTTTTTCTCTTATTTGCTTCCTCAGCACATAGTTATTGAATACCTATGTTAGAGACTGTGATGGAAGAAATGAATGAGACAGTCTAGTGGGAAACACTAAGTCTTTCAATAGATAACTTATAATTCAGGGTGCTGAGCTCAACTTAGAAGTGAATAGCAACCATGCTAGGAACACAACACCCAGCTCTACATGATATTGGTAGATGGAAGGGCTGCCAAGGACTCTTCCTGGTTCCAACAAACCTTACAGGAACCTTCTAAATTGTATTCAGGCAATAGGCAAATATTTTCCTAGCACCTACCCTATGCAAGATGCTGGGGATGCAGCAGTGAACAGAAACTGCCTCATGCAGCTCTCATGCTACAGAGCAAAGCAGACATTCAACAATAGTAACACAAATGGCTTATTATGAACTGCATGGTATGCTATGAAAGAAAAGGAGAGGGCATCATGAAAGATTAGACAGAGGATTCCAGTTCACAGGATAGAAGAGCCATCCTGGAGGAAGTGATATTGATTCTGAGACCTGACGAATGAACAGTGTTGTGGGCCAGGTGAAGTCATGAGAGGTGAGCACTCCAAACAGAGGGAACAGCATGTGTTGTGATGCTTAGCACATTGGTAGAACGGGAAGAAGACCAAAGTGGCTCAAAAATATGAGTAACAGAGAGCAACAGATGAGTATGCAGAGATGGGTGGAGGCCAGACCATGTGAGGCCATGCAGATAAGTTTGCTTTTGTCTTAAGAGCAATGGGAAACCAATGAATTTGTTTTTAAGTGAGAGGGTAGTTAGTGGAAACATGATTGAATTTGTGTTTTGAAAGATCTCTCTTTGTAGTGGAAGCAGGATGCAAAGGGGTCCAGAGTGACCACAGAAAGAGCTACACATGCTGCTGTGGCAGTTCAGGTAGGAGATGATGTCACTTTGGACTAGGATATTGGTGGATGAGCTGGTGGGAAATAGACAAGTTGAGTATATATTTGATAATGAGCTATTTGAACCTGCTTCATCAGCAAGTGCATTATTCACTATGATCCAATTCACCACACAGTCTTCTTACAATGATCAGCTACAACATCAACAATAATAACAAAATAATAACTAACTCCCATCAACCTTCTTGGTACCAGGGACTATTCTAATAACTTTATGAGTAGTAACTGATTTAATCTTCCCAACAACCCTGAGAAGTTGGTAACATGCATATCTCATTTTGTAAATAAGGAAATGGAAGCACAGAGAAGTTAAATAACCTCACCCAAGTTCACCCAGCCACTGAGATTAAACATGATTCAAATGCCTGGGGACAGAACAAGAGAAAATAAATCTCTCCTATTGCTAACTTCCCATCTGGATGCTAGTCCCACTTAGTTACAAGATGTTAGTGCTTACCTTTTGTCCCCTACTATAATGAATGGCTTTATATACTTCATACAGATAAGTACATTGCCATATATCCATATAAAAGTTGAGGACAATAATAAGCATTTACTACCAGAGTAGCACAAAATGAAACCATCATGATTTGAACACCCATGTGCTAGGCAATTTATATTAACCTTCCATGAAATACTCGGTGAGGTTAAGTATTTTTATTTTTGCCACTTTAAAGATTGGGAAAATGGGGTTTACAGTCTCCAATACTTGTGCCCGAGGTCTCAGCTCGGGAGGGAGAGGGAGACAGGGTTTACAACCATGTCTGCCTACAAACTCTTTGCCGCCAAGATGATATAGCAAGCATCAGACTTGGTGCTCCTGACAGACCGACAAACGGCCACGGGCTGCTGATTAAAGATGGAAAAATTGTAATGCATTCAGCCTTGGTAAGAATTCCAAACCAAGAGGAAATCAATGCCTGGGGCAAGAGAATGTGCCTGCCACCAACAGAACAAGGAATGCAAGAAAACTGAAAACACACACAGGAGTGCACACATGTACACACACAGAGCTGAATTATCTCAGAAGTCCTTGCTGTTGTTTTTGGTCTATTTCTCGTCATGTTACCCTGACTGACATGAGCAGTTTATACACTGTGTAGCTTTCATGGCGGCACCTGTGTTCTGTTTCCATTGTCCCTGTACTTTATTTTTCAGTTTGTTACAATAAATCTTTAATATAGACTGAATTATGAGTTTTAAATAATTGATAGAGCTGACTCCAAATGCTTCCTACCACAGTCATGTAATAAACTGAAACTCTGGGGGCTGGGGTGTACTCAATGCCCTGGCATTCTCCAGCCTTCATCCCTCCTCTCTTCTGACTCCACATCCACACAGAAGCAAAGCTTGAGAGGGCAAGGGAAGGAGGGAGTAGATGGCAGCTTGACTGACCACGTCTGGATCCAGAGCTGGATACCAATGGGTTCTGGGTTCAGACTCCATGATGGACTGTGAACTTCCTTAATGGCATTGGCTGCAACCTCAATTACTATGTGTTATTTGGCAACAAGGTGCCAGGCCCTGAGCATTGGTTAGGATATATCCATTCAACTAATTTTCCTTGAAGAGTTACTAAGTATCAGGGAAGACATAAGCATGGGGAGACAACACTGAGCAGAAGCAGACATGTTCCCTTGTCCATGCCAAGCCTGTAGTTTAGCTGGTTACAGAAATTAATTTTTTTGATTACACCACCAACATAAAATTGTAACCATGTTAAATGTTATGAAGGGAGAATTGTGGTGCTGCAAGTACCTACAACAAGGGCATCTGACTTGGGCAGACACACAGGGTGAGAGATCATCAGCAGGGGCCTCAAGGAGTGTGGGGTGCAAACTGTGAGGGGCTGCAGATGGCAGATAAGCTTGGAACCTGTGCAGCTGAGTAAGTCGTACTCAGGACTTGGACATTTTCTTAAATGCAGTGGGAAGCCACATCATGTTTTAGTCTGCATAAGGACTTGGCCCAATTCATACACATATTTTCTACTATTGATCAGTGAATAAGAAGTGGGCTTTTGGGAAAAGCCAGCCTAGGTTTGAATTTCCACTTTACTTTCCAAAAGTTGTGTCAAGTGTGTGCAAGTTATTTTTCAGCTGTAGTTTCCCTATATGTCAAACAGGGATAGCTCACACCCTTCTCTCCCTTCATCAGGTGTGGTAGCCCTCAGCAAGCACACATGTGGGAAACTCAGTGCTTAGAACTTGGTAGTCCCCACAGGTGTGCTGCTGCTGCTATTGCTATGGCCATGTTACCATGGTAATTTCCCTAGAGATGAGTTGTCTGTCAGTTGTCCTCAAAGTTGTAGCATCCTTTCTTCACCTCCCTTCACTGAATGTATTTTAAAAAATGCAAACTAAATTCCCTGCCTGTTTCTCATCACTCTTTCACCAACTTCCACTAGTCACCAGATCCTTTTCTAACACAATGATGTAACCACCCTGAATACAGTGTCAATGATGTCCAAGCACTGTTCTACATGCTTTTAGATACACCATCTCAAAATCACTTAGGAGAATAAAAGTCCTATTACAATCTCCATTCTATAGATAGGAACCCTGATCCCAGGGAGTTGTCCAAAGTCACACATCTGGGAAGTGGCAGAGCTGCAATTTCAATCTGTCTGATGGATCTATAGAGCTTGCTGTCAAAACTCCACTAGGATGCTTCTCAGTAAAACTCCTCCCTCTTTCCTGGAAATGCAGTCCACTGGTGTATATTCTCATGGGTCTCCTTTAATCTTTTATTTCCTTTATCAACTCCTCCTTTGTTCACCTTTCTGCAAAACATTGGCACTGTCAAGGATCTACAATTACGCATCTTTACCATCACTGTCTTCCTCTTCTCCTCCTCCTCCTCTTTCTCCTCTTCCCTTTAAATATTCTGAGCATAGATTCTTCCCCTTACCAATCTCATACAGTTGCCTTGTAGAAGCCACTGGAAGAATGAGCACCTTGTATTATAAATCATTGTTTATCCAGCAAGGAAACAGACATTTAGAACAACTAATGGTGGAGGTAGAGGAACAGGGTAGACCAGCTGATTCCTCTACTCCCTGAATCCCATTCCCATATTTACTAAACCAACGTATTCAGAGAATGAGACTTGGTTCTGTATTTTCTTTAAATCTACCAGGGGGTTCTCAAAATTAAGAACCAGTAAGACATATAATCTAGAAGGTTTTGATTTGTTCCTAGAGTCCTAGAATGTCATAAAAGTGGGTGGTTTTACTAATACCTATCATATTCCTTGGTATGGTGCTTCTCTGAACTAAACATCTATAGATGAGACACAGAGGTTTGTGTTTTGTTTTGTTTTGGTTTGGGTTTTTTTTATGGCATTAGACTCTTCTCAGGTTTGTTATTGTTGTTGTTTTAATTTTATCTACAGCCAGCATTTAAAGCTGGTGAAAAGCCTGAAATAGAGTGACATTCTTTAAGTGGTACTTTTAGAGTCTTTGCTAGCTCTGAAGGGGTGTATGTTGCAAGTTCTAGATGGAAAACATTTGGAAACACTGAGACATTTAATTTTAGCTGAGTGAGCCACATGTTACTTATGAAACATCTATTTTGAGAACTGCAGCAAAGAATTAAACCTGACACTTCTTATTCTGGTCTACTACCTTCACTGATAAACAAAATAAAATTACAAACACACAGGGAAAGTGGCTTTTAAGGATACTAAAAAACCTGAAGGGGAGTTTCATCTAAACTGATATAATCTGGTTGTAACTGCTTTCTCTTTGACAAAAAAAAATATTTAGTTAATACATAAATATTTTAGTGTTATCTAGGGTGTCAATTTAAAGTCTCATAAAATTGCATTCGGGACCCCAAATAGGGTCAGTATTTAGAATCAAATTCCAGAAATGCTGCTTGTCTTAAGATATGCTTTGGGAGTACCTCTATTTGTAAGGACCAGAGGGGTGAGAGCAGAAATGTGAGCTGAACTTCTAGGCTCAAAATAAGAGAAGGCACAGGCATAGATTCAGGAAGGAGCTCTTAGAGCTGGAGAAGGAGCCACCACCTGTGCTGGAGCAGAAGAGAGTCTCTGCTCCACCAAGTTATGAGGCTGACTCTCAAAGTCACCCAGAGCATAGCACCACCTGGAACATCTCATGGGGACTGGGTCTCTCTCTTTACATGAACAGCCTGCCTGATGGACAGGTTACCTGGAAATACACATCAAATTGCTTCTTAGACAGAGACACATCATAAAGTTGCGTTGAGAGGGCCAACCCTAGTTGTGACAGAAAATGCAGTAATGGGATGTGGCAGGATTACTTTGGAGAAGGGAGAACGAGGAGGAGGAGATAGAGATTATATATCTCTGTCTTTATCTATCATGTATGTATGTATGTATGTATGTATCCATGCATCCATCTACCCACCTAGTATTGTCCACAAGAAGAGAAACCGTAACTTAGTTGAAGTTGTCTCAACGTTTGGTCAATTACCATGTTCTCTCTAAAGCCATTTCCTGGGTCAGTTCTCTCTCTCTGTGGGTAATAGCTGACCCTATCAGACTATCTGAAAAGCACACCCCTCCCAGTGCAGTCTGTTTCATTGGTCCTGTAGTACAAACCATACTTTTTGTCAGTAATCATGATTTTTAGGTATCCAGAAGGAAAATTTCTCACCAGAGGTTGCACTCATTTTGTTTGTTATGGTAAATTCAAATCTCTTAATTCATTGGGAATATCACTGAAAATAAATTTTACTTTCCCTATCGATAAAGTGCAAGGCTGATCTTCTCAGGCCAATGCTGTATTGGAAGACCAGGCATATTATACTCTTTTTAAATCTTATACAAAAGTAGCCCTGGCTGGTGTAGCTCAGTGGATTGAGCGCGGGCTGCAAATCAAAGTGTCGCAGGTTCGATTCCCAGTCAGGGTACATGCCTGGGTTGAAGGCCATGACCCCCAGCAACCGCACATTGATGTTTCTCTCTCTCTCTCTTTCTCCCTCCCTTCCCTCTCTAAGAAATAAGTAAATAAAATCTTTTAAAAAATCTTATACAAAAGTCTTAGAATAGTCTAGGATTTTGTGGCCAAAATTGACTTTGGGCTTCATGGACTTGATTCAGTTTGTTCTACCATCTCAGCATGGTTCCCTGACTATTTATATTTACAAGGGGCTTCGACATCACACAGCTATTTAAGAGTTGAGGTTTACAGGAAAGATAGTTCAATGAATCAGATAATTTCTGAAAGGGTGAGGTAAAGGGATATGCAAAGTCTTTCTTTTTTTTATCTTGTGCTTTAATGACTTGATAACACTTTGGTTGACCTGTATAAATTTGACCTCTATGATACTTCTTATCCCACACTAAGCAGTTAAAAACAAAAAATCAAGCTCCCACCATGTTCTTGTGGGAGAAGCTACATTTATTCAATAGTCCTTGCCTTCCTGTGAACACGTCTAATTATTCTCACCCAACCCCACTGGCCACACATGGTGGAAAAGGGTCCTATAGCTCATTCAAAGGTGTTTCATTCTGCAGAGGTGAGCTTCTGAGAATGGGAAATGGGAGATCAGCCTTTGGTGTGCTTTGAAGTGAAAGATTATAGAGTTCAGGGCCAAAACAGGGACCAGTCCCACATATGCTAGAATGATCAAGGAACAAAGATTCTGAGAAAACAGAAAGAAATGAGCAGAGAGGGGAATCACACAGGTGAGTGGGGATATGCAGACACAAAATAATAAAAAACCACAAGGAGAGACAGACAGAGGTAAACACAGAGAGAAAGGGAGAGCGAGAGAGAGACAGAGAGACAGAGAGACAGAGAGACAGAGAGGATTTGAGAATGCATATTTCTGACATTCCCACTTCCAAATCAAGTCCCTATTGGACTTCACTTTCAGTCTTTGGATATTCAAGATATTGTTCTTGTCTTCTAATAAGAACCTTCTTTTAATTGAGTTATATTTAGAGAGATCTTGTCCCTTACCATCAAAGAGCCTGGTCTGAAATATATTCAATTATAAAATTTTATTGTTAAACACTGAAAGACTTGCAGGAGCTCTCTGAGATTTTTGCTTGTCCAAAGGCCATTAATTTTGCATGAAAGTGCAATGGGAGGGGTCTCCAGGACAGCCCATAATCACCAACTGAGTACCTTGGTGACATGGATAAGATTTCATTTTATTTAAAGGAAATAAAGAAATGGGATCTCCCTCATCAACCTAGCAAATTCACATAGGTACAATAGAAAATTCCAAGTACACAAAACAGAAAACTACTTCTTTCCCCAGAGTATCAGTAAGCAGGATCAAAATGTAAATGGTAATGTGACCAGCCACAGCATTGCCATCCACTGAGTGGCCATGAGGGCATCATTCACTGTGCATGGGCTGGTTCACCCTCCACTCTGTTTGGGGCAGCAGGATCTTGCTGGGAAGCTAGGTTGAAGACAGATTGCACTTTCATGCAGTGCTCCCTTTCCTGTTCAGATAAATGAAAGTAAACGTTAAGTATGTTCAAGGAAAACATTGCATTAATAATTTGTTAAAACTTGCAGAGATTAAGCAAGGAAACTGACATTGCCAGCTTCAGCAATTTGGAGCAAGGAGGAATGCTATGCTGGAAATAGTGAAAAAAAAATGAACCGTCAAAGGTAAAGAAGAAAGGGGCTAATAAGTAAGGCTGGGTTTGAAAGGCTATAGCTAGCTGATGTCTCTCTGTCTCTTCTCTCTCCCTCTCATTATCGATATACCAGTATGGTACCTAGTCCCCCCTTATCCACAGGGGATACATCCCAAGACCTCCAGTGCATGTGTGAAACTATAAATAGCACTGGACTCTAAACATACTGCTTTTTTCCTATGCATCCATACTTATGATAAACTTGAATCTATAGATCCAGTATAATAAGAAATTAACACCAAGAACTAATAAGAAAATAGAACAATTATAATATACACTGTAATAAAAGCTATGTAAACATGCTGTCTCTTCCCTTCTCGCATAACTGACATGATACCCAAGAAGGCGACTCTGTGACAGACTGACGGTCAGTTTATACAGTTAATACAGTGTGGAGACACTGGAAGAAAAGATCGTTCCCATCATGGGTGGGACAGAGGGGGACCGTGTGAGATTTCTTCATACTACTGAGAACAGCATTTAATTCAAAACTTACATGACTTGTTTATTTCTGGAATTTTTCATTTATTATTTTTTAGACCACAGTTAACTACACGTGAATAAAACCACGAAAAACAAAGCCATTGAAAAGTGGGGTGTGCTAATGTATGAGGTAGAAGAAGCAAATGGGTTTTGGGGTTCCAGAAATCAGGCAGACTTGTGTTTGCTTCTTATGTCTTGCATCAATTGGCAAGTTGATATACTACTCTAAGTTTCCATTTTTTCATCAAGAGATAATATCATCCATCTTGCTAGGTTGCTATAAGTTGGAGTTCTTACAGACAGAAAATATCTAGCAGAGCTCCTGGTTCACATTCTGTAATTTACAGTTGCTACAAATATTGTTGTAGCCATTATTATTAATAAAAACAGATGTATTGGCACCTATAATGGAATGTATCAGCATGCTTTAATTGAAAGTCACTAAGGAATGAATGGCTAATGGAACGAGTCCTGGCTTCAACAAACAAAACATTTATTAAGTGACTGGGGAATATAATGGCAAACTAGACATAGTTGCTGTCCTCAGGAAGTTTAGACTTAAGGGGTCAGAGACACAAATAACCAGGAGAGTCAGACAAATTGAAGGCATATTTAAACATAGACACAGGCAAGCTAGAGTCTGTTGAAGGGTTATCAACTTCACAATTCCCTGACTTCATACTTTCTATTTAAAACTCGACGGAGTCTGCTAATGGTTCTTTTCACTCACGCCAACGGTTTCAGTAACTTCTCGAATAGAACAGAAAGTGGGTGTAGAAGGTGAAAAAAAATTTAAATCAGAGGGTGAATGTGAATATGTGCACTGCCCTTGTTCTCAGTTTGGAACAAGCTAATAATGTGAAAAACTACCTCAGCGAATTGGCTGAGAGACTAAATGGAGGAAAAAGTTCCTGGATGGGAAAGAAAATCTTTGCTACAACCACCAATACCATCCACAATGACCACAGTGATGATGTCACATCTTTCTATCACGTTACCATCCCGAAAGTCCAATCACACTTTATGTTGGCTTTCCTAACATGTTTTGTCATGTACAAGAAGGCTTACAGCAGCATTTTCCCAAACTTCACTATTTGTCATACTTTTAGTTTTTGCCACATCACTTTACCACTTACATTACTATTCACTTGATATTTTTCTATATCTCACTCTTTATACTAAACACAATTTATTTTTTAAAACCTATAAAAGCTGCTACTAGCATAAATAAAAAGCCACTGCAATACATATTAAAAATATATATATTTATATATAAATATATATATTATATATATATATAAATCAGTCTTATTATATTTGAATTATTACTATTACTTGCTGAAGTCCATAGTTACTTGTTTTTGTTTGTTTGGAATGTCATGAAATGTGTTAAAAAGAGAACTGAAAAGGGAATAATGTTCTCATGATACTACCAGTGTTACATACTGCTGTGTCTGTGGACCACCTAAAATAAACTTACAGAACTCCTAAATCCTCACCCACCCTTTGGGAAATGCTTGGTTTGAGAACTGAAGTGGCTGTCCCAAGACTACCCAAAACAGTTTCAGTTCAGGTCATTAGGCATGTATTAAGCAGGCAGAAGGTGCAAGGCAGCACAGTAGGTGATGGTGAGGTGAGGGTGAGCTTGCAGAAATGAATTAGCACTCCTCCAGTCTCCCAGGTCGCAGGCATTACTTGGGGCTTGGACATGTGAAGGTAGCAAATACTAAGCATCAGCAAGCAGGACAGATTAAACTGCACTGCACTAACAAATGGCCCCAACACGTGGCTTACAATAATAACTGCTCATGTTCCCTCTTGCTGCGTGCTCATCTCAAGTTATCATCAGTTCTGCTCCATGCCCTTTTCTCTCTGGGCTCCCACACTGACAGAGCACCCCCTGTCTAAGACATCACTGGTCTCATTACTGCAAAGGGATCAGAGGTCAAAATGAGTCATATACAGACTCTTAAATTTTCCACTTGTAAATAATATAGATCATTTCTGCTCACAGTTCATTGACCAGAGCAAGACACATGGCCAAGCCTGGCATGAATGCAGTGGGAAAGTGAACTTCCTGAAAGGAAAGGCGTACAGGGAGGGCAGCTCAGAAGGAGCAGTGAATTTCAAGTAACACAATAACCTACCGACTATTACAGTAATGGAATGGAGATTTGAACCTAGGTTTTTGGAATTCTTGCCCATTGCAATATCCCCAAAACCAACCTGCCTCTATAAGAAGAAAAATACAATAGAATTTGAGTATGTACACATTTCTCCGCAGAATCAGGTGCAGTCTAAGTGGAAATGCTCTTAAACGTACAAGTTACTTATAGGGTTCTATGTGGCAGATATAGAAAAATTCAGATACTAAAATGATTTTTTAAACCAAAGAATGAGCTTATAGAATAACACTGCCATTCATTCTCAGGATCTTTCCTTCCCTCTTAACTTTTAAAAAGAATCTTTGGATACCAGAATATAAAGGATTTCTGGGTCAGAAATAATTTAACTACTGACCTGCAAGAAAGAGCAGGATGAACCAAAAGACCTCTAAAATGCACTTGCAGCCCTGTGGATCTGTGGTATTTTACCCAGAGGACAAATAGCAAATAAAAACCATGTGCAGATAAAATTTCTTGGGCAGACAGATAGTGTAATTGCAAGGGAATTTAATTTCCCCCTGAACCAAAAATGAAACCCAAGACAATAAGTGACTGTATAAAGAGAACATTGCTTTCTAAATGTCGACGCCAGTAAGCTCTTTCCACCCCAAGTTTGAATTTTTACAGAAAGATGAAAAAGTTTTCAATCAGCCTCAGCCCTTTGGCTTCCGTTGCCCATTGGGTGGACACCACTGCGAGCATGGGACATGAGCTGTCAGAAACATGAATCTACAAAGTATTGCCATCCCTTATTTTCTTTTGATTTCTTTTTATTGGTTTTACAAAAAGTTAATTATTTCTTTGTAAAGAAATAAAATGTTCACAATGTCAGAACTACTGCCTAATGTTCTTGGATTCTAAATAAAACCTGTTCTCCAGGGAAATACCTCTAACGTTCAGGAGTCTCACTGAAAATTTCATAATTACTGGGGAGCATTTCCCTCAAATTAAA
The DNA here is from genome assembly GCF_019186645.2 of Phyllostomus hastatus. Taxonomy (NCBI): domain Eukaryota; kingdom Metazoa; phylum Chordata; class Mammalia; order Chiroptera; family Phyllostomidae; genus Phyllostomus; species Phyllostomus hastatus. Next base: position 1,649,243 of record NW_025334030.1, read on the forward strand.
AAATAATACAATCAAATACCCAAATGGAGCAGGTTCTGATGATGAAAATGATGATTCTGCAGAGAGAGAGCAAAGGAAAAACAAATCCTCAAAAAATGAGTTTTACTAAATTCGTGAAGGCCATATGGCGATTTGTCAGGTCTATAAGGGAAAAAAATGTGTGCATCTGTGTGTGTGTGTGTGGATAGATAGATAGATAGATAAACAGATAGATGATCATCTACTACACATGATGAATGGTTCCAGGAACAAAAACAAACAAACAAAAAAAACCAGAAGAAGACTATGTGAAGTTTAGAAAATGATTGTTGTGTTTTAGAGAGGCTTCTGTTGACATTACTTTATCCATTCTGCTTCTTAAAATCATAGCTTTTATGAACCTGTAAAAACAGTGTCAACTTCTCAATTTAATTGACAGGGTACCATCTTATTTTCCCCATCAGAGCCCCTTTTATCATCCCACCTCCCTTGGAAACACCTTCAGTGATAAAACTGACTTCAAACTACAGGAATTAGCTACTTTGTAGCCTGCTCTCAAAGAACAGCATTGCAAGTGGCAGAGAAGGAGAATGCAACAATATAAAAACAAAAAGAATAAGAATAGCAATATCAACAATAAAAATGGAATTGAAGACCATGAGTTCGTCATGGGGTATAATGATTTTGAAACTGCCGGAAAAATCCACCTTAGAGAACATAAGAAAGGGAGCAGACTCATTAGCATGACAATGGTTATCAAAACGTGAGAGTGGAGAAAGCTGTCATGAATAGAAAAAGACAATTTCTTGGTTTAGCTTTTTTTTTGTTTCATAAATTGCTTTACTGTTGTTCAGTTGCAGTTGTCTATATTTTCTCCCCTCCACTTCCCCAACCCCATCCAAAACCACCTCCCTCCTTTGCTTCCACCCTCCCCTTGGTTTTGTCCATGTGTCCTTTATAGTAGTTCCTAAAAACCCTTCTCCCACAGTCCCCTCCCCCCTCCCCTCTAGATATTGTTAGATTGTTCTTAATTTCAATGTCTCTGGTTATATTTTGTTTGCTTTTTTCTTTTGTTGATTATGTTCCAGTTAAAGGTGAGATCATATGGTATTTGTCCCTCACTGCCTGGCTTACTTCACTTAGCATAATGTGTTGGGAACAAGGAAATTAAGAACTAAATTTAATCTTAATAGACAAGAACCACATTGTAGCTAAAAAGAAATGATAAAAGAGACAGAGTACAGTTAAAGCAAACATCCTGTGTCTAGCAGACACTCTCCCCTGGGTAGGCTAGATAAGCAGTGCTTTGTAGTTTTTTTTAATGAGAAAATAGAAAACTAGCTAGCTAGAGCCAGGAGATTACTAGGTTAATGAACAAACATCCTGCCTTCCCGCCTTATGAAAGAATGCTTGGTTTGAAATCCCCGCGCGTGGTCTTTGTAAGCGAATTACTAACTGCCACGTCTGCTTCTGTATAACGCTTGCTTGCCTGCCCCTATATAAGGATGTAGTTGTTAGCGCTCGGCGCGTCTCTCTCATTTGCAGCTCCTTGCGGGCACTGTGTCGCTGGACACTTTGAGAGTTCGCCCCTGCGCAGGTTAAACTTGGCCAATAAAGTAACATCTTTGATACTCTGAAAGTCTCCGATATTTGTCCTCGCATTTGCTGGATGCTACATAATGCTCTCCAGCTCTATCCATGCTGTTGTAAAGGGTATAAGTACCTTCTTTCTCTCTGCTGCATTGTGTTCCATCATATAAATGTTCCATAGATCCACGCATTTGCCAATGGGCGCTTAGGTTGCTTCCAGCACTTGGCTATTGTAGATTGTGCTGCTATGAACATTAGGGTGCATAGGTTCTTTTGGATTGGTGTTTCAGGGCTCTTATGGTATATAATACCAGTAGTGGAATTGCTGGGCTAAAAGTCTACCTAGTACACTGTTGGTGGGAATGCAGACGGGTGCAGCCACTGGAAAACAGTATGGAGTTTCCTCAGAAATCTTGGATTTGTTTTTAATTGACTAGCACAGAATAAGGGATTTCTCAAAGCTTCTCTAATGTTTATTTCCTACATACCATATTTTACTGATTCTAAGGTATTCACCTTTTTCACACTTTGATATCTTGGAAATTGAGATGACTTTTACAATTATTGGTGGGACATAATTTATTTAGTAGCCTTTTTTATTTATTTTCTCCATGGTAACACACAACATACATACTCACACTCACATAAGAAATTTAAACTGACAGTTAACACAGTCTTTGATGTATAAAATCCAGTTAACAACTTCTACTTTCCTCAAATAAACATGGTTTTTAATTCTTAACTGCCAGTGAGCAAGAGAAATAATTTTTATGTTATTACTGGATTAATAATGTCAATATTTATTCTTCAATGTTGTATTGAGTAAATAGGACCCATTCCTTGAATTTCTTACAAATAAGGATTGCAAGGCTGGACCTAATTCACCCTTCTGTACCTTGCAATGAGAGCCTCAGCATCAGCGTGATGAGTCTCACATACCAAGAGGCAGAATGGAGCTGAGGTGTTATCATAATTTGTTTTGGAAACTCTAGGTCAGTGGTACTCACACTTGAGCATGCCACAAGCATCCCTCAGGGACTTGCTACACAGCTTCCTGGGCCCCAGTCCTAGAGTTTCTGGTTCAGTTTGTCTGGAGTGGCATTGGAGGATGTGCATGCACATCCTGTTCCCAGGTGATGCTGTGTCTGCTGTCTGGGAAGCACACCTGGGGAACCAGCTCTGGTTTGCTGGGGTGATGGTCTGTTCACCTGCATATTCAGAAAGGAGAGAAAGGCCAAGGCAGAGCTTTAGACCCACCTCCTTCTGCTCTAGCAGTTCTAGTTTTATCTGCCTCTATGTCAGAGTCTCCATGAAATTTCATGCTAAGTAAAAGTTTTGCTGCTTAAGTTTTAAAATGAAAATCATTATCGAGACTGAAAGAACCAAAGTTCAGGATAAGATAGGTCTGGGCTATAATCAGTTTCATTTCACCATTTAGTGCATAAAAATATCTGTCCTTCCATTTCTTTTTTAATCTCTCCAAAATCAGGATAATAAAACATATTGGAGGTTTGGAACTAAGGTCCACACAACATCTAGTAGATAGAGTGTCTTGCACAGTGTAGCTGCTTAACAATTTGTAGCCACTGAAAATACTGCTGTCTTCGCCCCTCTGTACCTGTGTGTTTACCTGCAGTGACCTAGAACAGAGCATCTGTTGTCAGCCGACTTGGGAACAGCCCGCTGGGTCCCCAGCCCTGGTTAATCAAGGCTCAGAGCAGCAGTTGGGTCACAGTGTCAGGAGTTTGGAAAGCTGGATGCACACTTACTTCCTCGCTGCCTCTGGGTCTCCCGCATCAGGGAGCTCAGCTGGCTGTCTGCTACCCAAGGCCTTTGCCCTGTGGGCAGAGCGAGCCTCCAGCCTAGCTTCTATCTGAGGCACCTGTATTCACTGCAGTACCACATCCTCTCTTCCTCTGCGGTTCATTACAGGTGCTTGCATAACACCACCGCCATACACTCAGCAGTGTGTGCTTGGAGAGTCTGTTCTCCACTGGCATAAAAAATACCCTCTCCTTGTGCATAACTCCCCAGTCTTCACTATTTCCCCATCTGCTTGGTGCCTTGGAACTCGGTAAGTGTCAATAACACTTATACCTAAGGTAAAGATGTTCCCTTCCAACGTAAGCCTAAGCTTTTATTAAAAACATTTAACATTTTGGTTACTAAAAAGAACAACCCCTATTTCCAAAAGGAAGGAAAGCAAGAAAAGAAAGGAAAGAAAAAGAAAAGAAACCTGTTTGTTTAAACATGTTTTCAGCTTACAGTGTCTATGAAGGACTACAGAGAATTTTTGGATTCTATCATTCTAAGAGACTATTTTATCTTATGTTTAACAGCCTTGGTGTAGGAGGCAGGGTTTTAATGCTTACTACAAAGATAGAAATCTAGCTCTGAGTTCTCAACACAGAGAAGAACAGCTTGAGGGTGTTATTTCAATATTTTCCCTTAAAGGTATGCTGAATAGTTACATATGGCATCTGCCTTAGGAAGATCCTTTTTACACAACAAATTATAAATAAATATTCTTGCAGATGAGTGTCTATGGGAGAGAGACTAGTGAAATCAAATAAAACTTTTCCAATGCTTATGAACACATTAATTAAATTGGTAGGTCTTTGAAATTTGTGACTTTAAAGGCTGTGATTTAGTTGATTATATGCTTCTATTAAAAATTTACCTTATTAACTCATTCAGATTCCCAGAGGCTCCAAAAGTGGAACAGTAAGCAACCAAGAAGGTCTATAGCAACTTAAAAAAAATCCAAAATGTAGCAAAGCAAGATTTCTAACCTAAGCACTTTCTCTTGCTTGGGCTCTGAACATAAAATGTATCTTTAATATAAATGGCTACATCCCCACCTCTGCCTTAATGGCCTGCTTGATGTATACCATAGCCATTTATATTAATTACATCATTAATAATGGTTTCTTAGAGAAGCCATCTACGAATACAGCGATGTCAGGAGACGCATGGGTCACCTAGAATATCTGCAGATCAGCCTGAAGGAAATAGATCCTCACCTTTAGAAATGGGTCATTTATTGATGGATGAATAAAACAATAGGGAAATCTGCTCAAGACTTCCAAGTTCCATTCATAACTCTTGGTGGGGTCTCATAGAGAGTAGAAGTAAAGAGGATATTTTGTTACAGCTGAGGGTGGGCATGACATCTGAAACGGAGTAAAGAAAGAGAAAATAAGCACCCCCCAAAATGCCACTGGCATCCTGGCCTTGTGATTGCACCTGTCTGGGAGACTTGCCTATGTGGCTGCTCATGGTTTCTTTGAACACTAAATATCCCCAACTGAATGGTTACTATAGGTATAGCAGGCAGGAAACAGCCACCCGCTAGACACTGGACTGAGCCCTTTGCATATGTTACCTCATTTTATCTGCACAGGTATTCCTGTAGTTGTAGGGAGCATATCACTTCTACTTTATTCTGCCAGCTGGGCAGATAGAGAATCAGAGAGATTAAGTAATTTAACTGCAGCTGCACCACTGGTAAGATTACCCAAGAGTAAAATGACAAGGATGAGATTTGATGCCCTGAGTTCTGCCACACCTGCCAAACCCATTCTCCTTTCCCCTTCCTCCAGTGGAGACTGCAAATTGTTTAGTTTTGCTGGACCAAATAGGCCAGGGGAGAGTAGTAGCTAGGGACAGAATAAATGAGGCATCTTGGATCATGAGCAGCTTTGATTTTCCTGCTAAATAATTCAGGTCTTATCCTGAAGGGAATAAGGAGCCACTGAAATATTAAGCAGGAGGACTGACATCACCATTTTTTCAGCAACCCAGTCCAGAGATGTTGGTGATTCTGTTTTTCTCATCTCCTTGAACTCCAATACATCCCTTATTTTTATAATATGCTAAGGACCCAGTCAGGAGCCTGGGTCTCGCTTCTGGTTCAACCAGCAACCCTGGCTATGTGACTTCACATAAATTTCTTTGAGCCTTCATTTCTTGTTCTGTAAAATGGGGATGATAAAACACCCACCACATAGGTTGCTTATTTTTTCCATTGCTTTCTCTCTCTAGGTCCAGTCTTGAGAACATTACATCTTGAGATTAAAGTGCAGCTTCTGCTGTCCTGAGCTCAGGAGAGCAAATGGGTTTCATTTTATGAGCCACCTCGGCTCACCTACAGTCTGCCTGAAGCAAGGCATCAAGAAGGATGGTGAGGCCAGTCCAGAATGGGTGGGTACAAGTGCCTTTATGATTAGCAATGTCTGCCACAGGCATGGACAGCGAGGGGAGTGGGTATGTGCTATGTATTTTTCAAACCTGTTCTAAGCTCTCACTGGTGTACTCATGTTGAAAAACCATTTTGAAAAACCAGATTGAGCCTCCTAATGTAGCACTTACATTTTTTCAACACTATGCTCAAGAGCTTGAAGTAGCTTATTTCTGCCAACCACATAAAATACATACACTTTGGTCTCCAACAACTCTAAAAATATTCAGGCATTGACTCATTCATTCATTCATTCATTACAAGAAAAAAATAACAGAGTCTGAAATAATAATAAAGATATCACAGAGCCCAACGTCCTCTCTTTTATCTATTATAGTTTTTACCATTGCTGTTCTTATTAGGATTCATTTCTTCCCTTCGTCTGCCTTTTCTAGTCTATGTTTTGGGAATATAACCTCTAGAAAAGAAATAAATATAAACTCTAAAAGGGAAAAGAGAATCTGGCATCTGCCAGTTCACATTTCTGAGGCTGCCTAACGTAACTAGACAGGTTTCATATCCGTTCTACTTCCCATTTAAAAATCCCCAGGAAAGCAGCCTGTCTGGCCAGCTTGGGTCACATGCCCATCTTGGACCAATAACCAGTGCATAAGAAGAGCAAACCCTGATTGGCTGGGCTTAAGTCACATGTTCATCCCTGCAACCAGAGCAGTGGGTAATGGTGATCAGAGAGAAGAGAAATTCTACTGCAAATCAAGGCAGTGGTGAGACCACTAGAAGTTCTCTCTGCCTTCCTCAACTTCCCAGCTAACTTTATCTCTTACTCGCTCCCAATTCCCTTTATGGCTTATCTTCCTCTCATCTTTGCTGCCATGTTGTTGCTATTCCAGGGAGGGAAATTTGGTCTCTTTTATCTCTAAGGGGTGAGGCAGATTTAGCTGAAACATTCTATGACTGGATAGCTGTGAATTTACCACCGACTGCTGGCAAAAAAAATAATAATTTGATGGTTTAGGGAACTATCATGAAAATCCTTTTGGAGGAAGGAATTGGACCTGGTAGAAAATTCAGCTGAGTGGATGAAGGGAAAAAAAAAAGGCCCTTCAAGTTGGAAAGACCTGGAATATTTTAGAGGATTAACAGATAAATAAGTGGAAAGATCTAAAACCAGGATTGGTCAGATAAAAGGGCTGCTTCATTGGAACTTCAAATAACCTTTCAGATTATTCAGAACTAGTCAGATCTGAGTGCGAGGCAAGATTGCACATTTACACACAATTCATAGTGCCTCAAGCCCCTTTGTAAATATAACACTGAATAGAACAGAGAGGGCAAATAAGCTTCCCCTCCGAGTCCACTTTGGGACATTGGTAGTGGCTGCCAGCAACACTGTGTGAAGAAGAAGGACTCAGAAGTTGTGTTTGCTTGCACAGAGTGAGCAGAGATGTGTGATGTGGATAAATGAAATAATACAGGGGAGGCTTACTTTATCCTAAAACATCTGTTAATAAATTGTTGTTTTGTAGATATTACTGGCTTTGAAAAAAAACTATGATAAATCTATGTGTAAAGTGAGTAATCTAATTAACCTATCCCTAAGTATGTGAGTATAGAAAGTACAATTAAAGTAAAAATGGGGCCTATCTAAAAATGAAAAGTACAAAGATAGAAGAATAGTTTTCAAAACTAAAGGGAAACCTCAAGTGATTAAGTGTGATATCATCCAAAGAATATCACCTGTGTAGAGAGGAATTTGAGGATGTTTTTGCTTGAGTAGGACAAGAAGAGAGATGAGTGTAGGGTGGTTAGGAGGTAGTGACTGTGAGGTTAGTTATCGTGGCAAATAAAATTAAGGGTCTATTGTGTTGGGCTGCCCTTCAGCAAACAGGCTGATATGCTGATACATTAAATTCACTAGAAGACAAGTCAACAAAAATCAGTTCATTAAATGATACAATCATCCTCCCTTATCTGTGGGGCATATATTCTAAGACCCCTGTATGTTTGAAATCATGGAGAGTACCAAATCTTATATGCTATGTGTGTATACATGTATATATACACATGTATATACACTGTGTGTGTGTATGTGTATATATATATGTATAAATAGATACATACCTGTGATAAAGTTTAAGCTACTTTTGTTCTTTGGAGCCATTGTTGAGTAAACAAATGTTACCTGAACACCAGCACTGTGATACTGTGACAATTGATCTGATAATCTAGGTGGCTAATAAGTAACTAACAGGTGGGCAGCATGTATAGCTAGGAGACACTGGACAAAGCAATGATTCATGTCCCAGGTGGGACAGAGCAGGACTGTGAGATTTCATCATGCTACTCTGAATGACATGTGATTTAAAACTTATGAACTGATTACGTCTGGAATTTTCCATTTAATATTATCAGACTGTAGTTGACCACAGGTAACTGAATCCATGGAGAGTAAAACCACAGATTAGGGGGACTACTGTAATAAAAATTTCATATTATGGGAAAACTCATTAAAGTCAGTCCAACTCAGATGAAGGCCAACTTGTGATACATTCACATTTCAGACACTTAGCATTTCAACATACTCAATGATTTATACATGAAATTATGCAGAAGGCAGGGGTAAGAGAGAGAGGGTGGGAGAGAGGGGGAGAGAGAGAGAGCTTGAACTAATAGGCTATTAGTTCATTGGCTTTCTGAGGATTTGTTAACAGAATGGATTGAAAGACCACTAAACTGATGATCAAAGAACTTAGTGATCTGGGCTCTATTTATTAGTAATTTCATGAAATTAAATAAGTCACCTTATTTGCCTGAATTTCTAATTTCCTCCTCTGTAATATAAGGGGAAGAATTTTCAGAAATAGCTTCTGATGTCCCTTAGACCCAGAATACATTTGTCAAGACACTCACTCTATTGTCTGTGAAAAGTCCAAATCTTAAGATTTCTGCAGATTGCCAAGGCCTTGAAACACTCTCATAGGCACTTTGGGTTTCTGTTTTCTGCTCTCACTGTGCTTTTGTTCTTTTTTATGTCTCATGCTGTTAATGATTCACATTAGAATTAAAATTGCCCTAACATGATATACAGCCCTTTTCCTTGACAGTAAATACCCAAGCAAAATGTTCCTGTGGAACATTGTGTGTACGACAAACAGTATCAGTCAGGGTAAACCAAGTAATGCTACAGCAATAAATGACTCCAATATTTCAAGGGTTTAGAAACAACAGAAGCTTGTTTCTTACTCATATGACACAACCATCATGGATTTGGTGGGGCAGAGGTACAGAGGTTAGCCTCTCAAAGTCTCTCAGGGACCTAGGAAGAGCCATCATCTTGTATTTCTAATCACCATGATGTCAGAGGGGAATAAAGACATCTACAAAGTCTTGTACCAACAATGAAAATTTCCAGCACTTGTCACTTTCATTTTTAGCTCAGTGGCCAAAACTAGTCACATGGCTCCACTCAAACCACAACAAGTGCTGAGCAGGGAGGGGAAGCAGAGTATTTGGTGATTAGCTCTAATTATGACCAAACATCATTTCGTATGGAGGGGTAGAAGAGTTTCCACTGCAGGAACACAAACATCCCAAACTTCAGGCATTGCCACTCTTAGAAGTACATTCATGCACACACTGCCATGTTGCTCAGCTGTTTTCTTTCTTCTCACCCTGATGTGACTTGTTCCCCTTCCAAGCAAAAGTAACCTCAAGTTCCTCTTCTATGCTTATGCAAAGCAGCTTAACTCTCTACAACGCTTATCCTATAACTCAGCTCTAGACAGCTCTTTGCTAAGCCAAGGCTCTTTGTGAATTTTAAAACTACCATTTGCAAAGATCTGTTTAAGTTTTTAGTCAACCTGCTTAAGTTTGGATCCAACTTTCTCCCTGTGTTCTCTGAGTGGGGATTTTGGGCAACTGGAAGAAGACTGTTAGGTGGATCATTATCCCAGTTAAACAATCAAATGCAGTTGTATATGTGAAAGCAACTTATATTGTTTAAATTCCTATAGAAATAATGCTAACCATCTGGGTAACTTCTTTGAACCTCCTTTTTCTCATTGCAGAAAGAAAATAGCAATCCCCACTCTGATGATCTCACTGTGACCTTGTACAAGAAAATGTTTTGTAAACTCCAAAGCAGGATGCAAGTGCAAGACATGAATATAATTGGAGGCAATCAAGACTCCATTGCAGTGAATTCGGAAGTTGTCCCAAATTCCAGGCACTGAGTACTGTTGCTCTGAATTCCATGTGGTTACAGTAAGTAGGCATTTTATGGTCTGATATCAAGTGGAAGTCAAGCTTCCCCACTACTCTGGTTTTGTCTGTCTCTGTGATTTAATAATGCAGTCCATATTGGAGGATGATGTGGTTATGTCAGTTATTAGAGAATTACATTTTTGTGTTCTGCTAAAGGGAAGTAAAGATTAGCTCTGCCAGCTGCACACATAAAACCAGATAGAGGCATACCTCCAAGTCAACCCATCCATCTTTCTCTAGGACATGTCAACATGTGGAATCTATGAAAGATGGCCCATATTAAAATGTTAAATGCACTTTCTGAATGTAACCAGTGCAGAAACACAATCCCCTTTCTTCATTTGTTTGTTTTTGCTTATTGTTGGTTGGCATTATTTTTCCTCAACTGGAAACACAATCCCTTTTCTTCATTTGTTTGTTTTTGCTTATTGTTGGTTGGCGTTGTTTTTCCTCAACTGGACTGTGCTTGTTAAAGCATTATCAGTAAATGGCCAGTTATGAAGCAAACACAAGATATGCATATAAATATTTAATAAGAAATGATAACAGAAATATAGTGTGCATTTGTTGCCCCATTGGAAAGCTATATTCATTATTCTACAAATTATTCCCCCATAAATATTTCAGAAACTTGAAAAAAGGTTAGAATACTGTACCCAGTGCTTGGTGGGTTGAAATCACTTTTCCATTTGCTCTATGATGAATTCCAGACCTGCTTTCATTGCTGAGTTGAAATCCATGTTTTGGTCAGTTTTAGGGGGCAGAGTTATTTCATATTTTGTCATAAAGGACACATAAATAAGAAAATCACCTATTAGCATGCAGGGACTATGGGTTATTTCTTGGTCAGATGGCAGACCAATGGCCTTGGTACTAGCTAAGATTAAGAAACAAACTCTTAAGTCAGAGAGAGAGAGAGAAAGGAGGAAAGAAAGAAAGGCTTTTTATCCTGGAAGAATGCATCATAAAATCCAATCTTGCCCTGGCTGGTGTGGCTCAGTGGACTGAGCATGGGCTATGAACCAAAGGGTCACTGGTTTGATTCTCAGTCAGGGCACATGCCTGGGTTGTGGGCCAGGTCTGCAGTGGGGGCCACATGAGAGGCAACCATACATTAATGTTTTTCTCCCTCTCTTCCTCCCTCCCTTCTCCTCTCTCTAAAAATAAATAAATAAAATCTTTTGAAAAATCCGATCTCTTCAGTCTATGAATTTTGATTAGGAGCGATTTATTTTTAGCCAAAAAATATTTATTAAGTACCTACTAAGTACTAAGTACTATGCTATGTGCTGAGGATAAAATGCATACCAAGAAAATTATAGTTATTTTTGATATCAATGAATTTATAGAGTGATTTTATTTCAGTTGATTAACTTTGCACAGAATACAGATTTACTTGAGGGGTTAAATGGTATTAATACTACAAATTTCCCTTGGATGGAGGGAGAACCCATAAGTTATCCATTGGCCATTGTTTATGGTAACCAGGAAGTAGCTAGATGATTCCACAAGCATTCCCAAGGAAGACCAGGGTCTAAGATTGATTATGTTGGTGATTCTTTTAGGGTGAGGGGAGCTTATGATCATCAACAAATATAATTTCTCCATTTAAATTATTTTTAATTTATCAGATGTGGACTGATTCAAATCTTTTTCTAAAGAGCAACAAGGTGTTAGCAAGGCTATTTTCCTTGACCACAGTTTGCTTTGGCCATAGACATAATTCTCTCTCCTGACAGAGGACCAAGTTGGTGGATGCTGGTGTTAATCGTGACTCAAAGCATTCTGAAACTTTTGTTTGTGTGAGTCTTATGGAGTGGCTGCACAGACACCTGGCACCTCAAAGACAACAAGAGGCATGCATTTAATTGAACAAAACAGGGCAAAGTCCTATCAAAGTATAAAAATTTCTCTAAGGAACTTTTTCTTCCACACTGAGCTATGTCGCTTAGACAACTAAAAAGTGGTCAGAGATTACGAGAGTTCCTGATTAACAATAATGATAATATCATCATTATCACCATCAATAGCAACACAATAATAATGACAAAGAAGTTTACTATGTGTAAGCATTGTAGGTATTATATGATTGTTTGTAAGTAACTTGCCAGGGCCATAATATTAATTGGTAATAAGATTATGACCTAGATTTTGAGTCCATACTGTTCTATTCTTTCAATTCACTGACCACATCTTATACCTTTTCATTACATGGCCACCTTGGAATCATCATTATGATTAATAGTATGTAGTGTGAAGTCAGTCTTCTTGATTTCCCATCTTAGATAATACACTTCTATCTACATGACTTAATGCAAATTACTTAATTTTTCAAAGCCTTGGTTTCCTCATCTGGAAAATGGGGATAGTAAAGATCACAGAGTTATTGTAAAGATAAAATAAAATAATGCTTTCATCCTATTTTCATGGTGAAATGTCAATGAGTATAGTGATAATGACAGTGATGATTCCATAATAACCCAAGATGTTTTCTACCCAAACCTGTCTTAAGAGCATCTTAAGTTGGTGTGAAGTCTCATGGAATCACAATAAAAGCTAGATGTTGAATGTGTTTAACTCAATAGTTTGTGCAGCAAAGTTTTTTTTTTAACTGAAAATAATTACAAGAACACAGCTATAATTCACTGTCATAGCCTTGAGGAAGCCTCATGCAATTGAAGAAGATACACATAAAACTGTGATAAATTGAAAGCCTATTTGAAATATGTAGTCATAGTGAGCATTTCTTGTTTAATTGCATTCTGCTTACATAACTAAAAGACCTAAATTAAAGCATAATCATGTTTCTAATGACTTTTCACTCTTCCCCCCCTACACATAAGGAAGCTCAAGGTGTTAAAATAGTTATGCTTTGGGACTGAGATAACTAATGTATAAATTAAAGATACATTTCAGACATTTATTTACATAAATGAAAAAGGAGGCAAAAATTCCCACTACTCATAGTTTATTCCTTCTTCATGCTTCAAGAGGAAGTCTTGCTATGGATTGCTTTTTCCAATGCATAGAAACTAAAAGTTTCTGCCCTGGCTGGTGTGGCTCAGTGGATTGAGTGCCAGCCTGCAAACCAAAGGATTGCTGGTTCAGTTCCTAGCCAGGGCACATGCTTGGGTTGTGGGCCAGGTTCCCAGTGGGACATGCTTGAGAGGCAACCACACATTAATGTTTCTCTCCATCCCTATTTCCTTCTCTTCCTTTCTCTAAAAATAAATAAACAAAATCTTAAGAAAAGAAACTTAAAGTTTCTCAAGGATGCAATACCAGGTACATATTTCAAAAGTTTGCATGGCTTTGAATAGCCTCTGAAAGGCTGAGAATATAGAACACACTCCAGTATATCTAATTATCTTTATGAAATCTCTCAAAATCAATGGCATTATACTCAAAAGCAGCTGTGGCCGGGGAAGTCAAACAGAGCGGAGTGTCACTGAGGTTACTGAGAAGTATGGCTTTCTTCTTAATAGCACTATTTTTATGGAATGTAGAGTTTTTGAATCATCATACTCTGTCAACTCTTTAAGGACCCAAAGAGAATTTAGCTATTATGGTTGAACAAATCAATTCAATTCTATCTCAGTTTTGGGGGGCACTTGTAACTCTTTAAAGACAAAGAACTCCGGTTGTTAGACACAACTTTAGACCTACTACCCAGTGGATAAACTTGCTAGTAGTGATTGTTGCTATCTACCATAACTGTTGCTGTTTGTAGGAATATTCCAAGATCTTAATTATTAATTGGGTCTTTTCTGGTTCTTAAAAATGTTCCTTTCTCTTCTTGAAAAATACTTTGAGCCCTGGCTGGCATAGCTCAGTGGATTGAGCATGGGCTGTGAACCAAAGTGTCGCAGGTTCGATTCCCAGTCAGGGCACATGCCTGGGTTGCAGGCCACAGCCCCCAGCAACCACACAATGATGTTTCTCTCTCTCTCTCTTTCTCCTTCCCTTCCCTCTCTAAAAATAAATAAATAAAATCTTTAAAAAAAGAAAAATACTTTGAATATAAATAATAACTAGCCCTCTAAACAAGAAAAGTATCAAGAATTCATAGAATCTAGAATCCTGAAGAAAATGGGATATTTCATTTTCTAAATTGAGTTTCATAAAGTGTTAAAAGCTAATAGGTAAAGAATCTATGGTCACAGTAAATGTATTATCCCAGAGACAGAGAATAAAACAAAAAGAAAGAAGGGGAGAGAGAGAGAGAGAGTTAAAGAGAGAGGAGGAGGGGGAGTAGGAGGGGGAGGAGGAGGGGAGGAGGAGGGGGAGGAGGAGGAGGAGGAGAAGAAGAAGGACAAAGAAAGAAAAAACTGGAGAGAAGCAAAACCACCCGAGCTATTCATCTAGACAGGAGTGATTTATTCATTTATCCAACAATTAGGCAGTGCCTACTATGTGCTAGTCACCATGCTAGGTGCTAAACATGAAATGGTGACCAAATAGGCCACCAATAGAACCAAATGGTTCTGCATTTACAGAGCTTGCCATCTGGTGGGAGAATTAGGAAATAATATTAAGACAAAGTAAGTGCTATAAAAAGGCAATCCAATGGGGCTGTGAAGGTACAAGGACAGGTATGTGACAAGGCCTCCCAGGAAAAGTGACACCCACAATCTTAAGGAACAATGAGATTAATGGTACAAAGTTGTTGTAGAGACATCCATGCTTCAGAAACACACACGCACATATTCACACATTAAAAAGTGATATGTGGTGGGGCTATAGGGCAGGAGAGGCTAAGCAGGGGCTATATTTTGAGGGATAATGATAGAATTTTTAGACTTGAGCCTAACATCAGTGGAAGCTGTGGTAGGCATTTCAGCAGGGGTAGCTGTAACCAGCTTCCATTTTAGATTGGTTTTAGAACTTGTCACTCTGGCTGGTATGTGGGGAAGAGATTGATATGGGCAAGGCTGGAAGAAGGCCGGCCAGTTAGGAGGTGATCATAGCATTCCAGGTATGAGGTCAGAAGAAGATAAGCAGAATGGAGTGAAAAGATCCCAGAACTTCAGGAGGGTCAATCTTTACATATGGGAAATGAGAGGGAGGAAAGAGTTAGGAATAACTTTCAAACACATAAAATAAAACCTTGACTAGTTCATTAAAGAAATGCTTCCTCAAAGGCTTGGTAGAAACAATGTAGAGAGAAAATAAAGTCAACTGGTCTACTCATAAGACTCTGCTTATATGCATGTGTACAGTCATTCATTTATTTTTCCTACATTTAACGAGTGCTTTTAGGCAGATGATACTGGGCTTGTACACACTTACATCCAAGTCTACATGAATATGGACCTCTCCATCCCACCCTGGATAGAGGTATACGTAGAAAAATTATCCTGAATTTTTACTGTCTTTATAATGAGTTTTAATTCATGCCTCTTGAAGTTAGGGCCTTTTATTAGTGACTATAAATCTCAGAGAGACAAGAAATCGTGAGATTCTGAAATTGCTTTATAAATTAGTTGCTGGTAGTGAAACAGTTGTTTAGTTTGTTGAGGGGCTGTGGTAGGGAGGGATTTTGGTGTTGAAATAATTATTGAACATTACTGAACCAAATAATTACACTGTGCTGTAAAATTACAGTTATGGTAATATTCCTATCATCATTTGTTTTGTTTCTCCTAATCTAAATTATGGTTTTTTTATTGCTTTGCAAAGCTACAATATAACAGTCAAACCTGAAATTAAAACCAGTCTGCGAAAGTTATACAAGGTGATC
Organism: Phyllostomus hastatus; assembly: GCF_019186645.2. NCBI lineage: Eukaryota > Metazoa > Chordata > Mammalia > Chiroptera > Phyllostomidae > Phyllostomus > Phyllostomus hastatus. Next base: position 1,665,016 of record NW_025334030.1, read on the forward strand.
CAATATGCTCCAATTGCAATTATTCATGGCAAATACTCTCACAAAGCTCTTAAATCCTCATTGTAAAGCTAGCTGGAAGTGCATCAACTAAAACCCTAGATAGTTAAAGGTATCAGAAGTGAGGTATGACTAGCTGGAACAATCAAAATGCAAAGGAGCTATCTGAAAATCCAAGGGAAGCATCTTGGAATATTGGAACATCAGATTTCTGTTTCCTAACAGTGCTACATCTCAGTAATGCCAACAGGGCAGAAGGCACTGATCTGTTCAAGCAACCAAAGGGAATGCCAGACTCTCTCCTTCACTATCTCTCAGGCTGCTAACTGCTTTATCTATAAAATTCTGTATAGAACAATATATTACAGCCAGAATGAACTCATTTCTTAGGACCCTCTGAGAACAGAGAACTGAATGGTCCAACAGCCCTATATCATCATCATCATCATCATCATCACCATCATCCAAAAAGAAAGGACATTAGTAAATTATCAATTAAATAATTGTCAAAGTTGTAAGGTTAACTTAGAATGATATGTCCAAATCCCACAGCCTCAAAATGTTGTTTTACTTTGTCCCTTATTATGTGGATCTTAATATTAGGGGCAGGAGCCCAGTTAGTGAGATGATAGAAGTAACTTCTGGGTGAATGTTTGCTTTGGATTGTTTTTAGTGGGTAGGGAAGCTTCCACATTCAGAATTGGTTCACTCCTGTTCCTTTGATTTCTGTGGACAAATTCACTTATGTGACCTCAAAACCTACCAGAAATAAGAACCACACAGCTGGTACTGTTTAGAACTTTATCCAGTTCTAATTATTCAAAATTGGACCCTAAAGGTTCATATGTTTTTGAAAATTTGATTAACGTGTGTTCTCGAGTTTGCTTTGAGAATTGTGAAGCGCGAGGGTGTAGGGAAGGGGTTAGATAGAGGTAGGCAAAGGGGTGGAAAATGGGGGACATCCGTAATAGTGTCAACAAATTTAAAAAAAAAAACCTAATCCTAAGAAACAGAATTAAGATAAAAGATTCCAATAATGGGATTCCTTTTCTCTATTCCCCAGTTCCCTGTGCACAAAACTCCACATTGATCACATTTTCTTATATGGACTAATATAGGCCAGAAAGTTTGGTTCCTAGAAAGCCATCTTTTTGGCTTGTGAACAGCTTCTTCTTTCTGTGTCCTCCTCACATGGCAGAGAGAAAGAGTTCTGGTCTTTCTTCATCTTCCAGTAATAGCACTGATCCCCTCATGGGTCACCACCTTCATGATCTCATCTAAATCTAAGTACTTCCCAAAGGGTCACTTCCAAAACAATCATATTGGGGGTTTCAACATAAGGATTGGGTGTGGAGCACAAATATTTGGTCTATAACTGAAGGGCACTGGAGGTATTCAATCAATGGCCCTAATGATAGCCACACAAGCCAAGGCAAACATGCACTTCTGCTCCACTTGCCTATGTAACTTCAGTCTTCCAAGATCAACATTATTTGATTTAGAAGAAATAACAATCAGAAATCAGTGAAGCAAGAGTCTTACTCTCTTATTTTGCCTTGGCATCCTTGCCTATTTGAACACTAACCAGCAACAAGGCTTACAGAAGTGTTCCTGGACCTTCACAGACCCTATATCTGTATCATACTAATCTCTCCTGTTGTATCATCCTCTTATGTGGATAAACTAGTTCCAGGGCCCACTTCTGCTGAATGGCCAGAATCTTCTTCTGTTTCTGTGATTAAAGTTAGTACCAGGGGGCTACCAGAATTATCAGGTGGGATAACTTTGTAAGTTATATGAATGTCTAACCAGAAGTTTATGATGTATACCTGAAACAAATAGAATACTGAGTGTCAACTGTAATTGAAAAAATGGTGCTAGAGGCTGAAACATACCAATATAAGATTTTAATGGGAAAATATATATTAATATTTGCTAATGTGAGATGAGTACTTGCTTCTGAACAGATGCTTTGATAAGAATTTCACACATATTATCTTATTTTTCTCAATACCCATATGGGGAAAACATTATTATTCCCATTTTCCAGGTAAGTTAATTGAGATATATCGTCGTGTTAAATAAGTTGCAAAACTTCTCAGAAGAAGCAGATTGGGGAATCAAAATTCAATTGCAAATTTGACTGTCCCAAGGTTCTGTATTTTTGATCTTTATATTGTATTCCTCTCTTGTTTAAAAGAGCTATTTAGAGCAATCATATAATTTACTTTCCACGCTGAAATACTTATGAGTGAAAGGGGCAAGTTAATGATTACATAAGGATAGAGGTATCGGTAGGGCCTATCCTGAGCATATCTACAGGTAATGATACCTTGGGTAATTGACACATAGTGATTGATAAATACATATTGGAAATCTTTCCCTTTATCTCTTCCTTCTTTTAACCTTCATTAATTTCTCAAAAATGGGAAACTTCCCAGCTAGCAAAAAGTCCTGGATTATGAGGATCACTACAGCAAATAACTGCCTCAAGAGAATGACTCCTTGTACAAAACCATAGTCAGGAGCCCATGACATCCAGTCAGAGCCCTTTGCACACCCTTGCCCATCACAGGGCAGAGGCTCACTTAGCCTGATGAGCTCCCTGCCTTTCTTTGCAAGACCAAGATGGGAATTCACAAAATATCTGCATTTGGTACGTCTCCACACTAAAACCTGATTGCTTTGTCGGAAATTCCCTTTGGAATTGTTCCTGCTGGTTAGTATGCAATCATTAAATACAAGCTCATGGTAAGAGCAAGTGATTAAATTATATTTTTTAAAGACCAGATAATACAGACTTTGACTAGAGGGTTGTTGTTTTTTTTTTGTAAGTTTAAAACAGTGTGACCTTTTAGATGTTTTCATGAAGCTAATGAGCCTTATGGGCCTGCTTTCTTATCTTAGTGCTTTGTATGCCAAGCATTATTTACACAAAAGTCACAAGCTTAGAAACCCCTAGCCTTTTAACAAAGTCCTTAATAAAAGATAGCTTTTGCAGCATACATTTTCTGTTTAACCCAAAGATGCAAATGAAAGATACAAGTAGACATGAAGATGATGGATAGGGTTTGAATACTTTTTCTTCCTTAGATGCAGCAATAACTTCCCATTATTATTAAACAACAATTGATATACAGGTATTTTACTGTTGCTTCATTGTACCTTAAAACTTCAAGTCTATTAGCCACATCATCCACAAGATGAAAATTGGTAGAAGCTGGTTTACATTTCATGACACATTAAAAGTAATGAGAAGAGATTGAAGTCATAGAGAACCACTAGGAATTAGTAGAGCAAAGCCATTTTGTAATATAAATAAAAAATGCATAGTATGTAGAAAAAGTTGTGGGAAGGAAAAGGAGAGATGGGTTATTTTACACAAAAACACTACCTTCTATCTTTTATTCCTATCTTTCTATTTTCTGTTTTACCCAAAAATGTTATGCTACCCAACACCACTTCCTCTTTTTTTCTGTTTTTTTTTTTAATGCATTCTTTGCTTGATTTAGATATTACTGCAGGAGAGCAAAATGGGTTAGCTTTTTCATGTAATGCGTTAACACTAAGTCACTTAGAAGGCAAGAGAATTGTCAGAAATAAATAGGATCGCACACAAGAAAGAGAGAACTTAATTGTACCTGGAAATTTTTAGCATACAATTGTGATCTATACTGCCAACCAATAAAATAAAACAAACTCATTTGTGAAAAGTGATAAAATGGTAAATATGACACAAGATTCAAGACATTAGAATGATCTTATTAAAGAGATTAGGCAATACTCTGTTGTCATCACACATCATGGCGAAGAATAATAAATCCTGTAGTCCATAATATCTTGTTAAAGAAATTGTGGAGCACAAAATATTCTCTACAGAACAATATAAATTATATCTCTAGTACCTAACACAATTCCTAAAATATAGTAGCAGATCACTAAGCAAGTATGAAATAAAAATGTTAAAAAATATGTGGGTGTTAGGGTGTATTTGGCTACAAATAAAAGATCAAAATGATGTACACTAAATATACATAGTGATAATATTAGAATCGTCTTTTTTTGTTTTTCTGCATTTTTATATTCCCTACAATGAACACATATTATTTAAATAATTATTGTAAATATTTGTAAAACTCATCCCCAACATCAATATTGGAATTGAAGAAGAAGGTTAGACTTTGACTTTAATGTTTTGAATTTATTATTAAAAAATCCCAAATTGAGTATTTTATTTATACATCATCATAAAAAATTGGCTCCAAGCAAGAACTTGGAGTTGTGAATGCCTCCCTTTACTGGTTTCAAATCCACCTTTCAGGAAAAATAAATTTAAAAAATACAGGTTGAATATAGGCAAAGTTTCTAGGAAGCAATCTTTTCTTAAGGGTTTCCTGTAAAAGCCACCTTGGAGCCTTGGCTGATGTAGCTCAGTGGATTGAGCATGGGCTGCGAACCAAACCATCACAGGTTTGATTCCCAGTCAGGGCACATTCCTAGGTTGCAGGCTACGGCCCCCAGCAACCGCACATTGATATTTCTCTCTCTCTCTCTCTATCTCCCTCCTTTCCCTCCCTAAAAATAAATAAATAGAATCCTTAAAAAAATCATTAAAAAATCAGGCCTTTAAAAAAATAAATAAATAAAATAAAAGCCACCTTGGAATTTTCTGTCTTAAACAAAATGAAATATATGATTTAGATCATAGATTCCCCAAATACTCTACTTTGACCCATAAAAACTTGTGGTGATGTATTAATATATTTTAATCCATAATAAAGATAGGAGAATAGAGTATTTTAAAACTAAATCTTAGTTTTTAATTGTTCTCTTTTATTCTGAAATTATATCCTTCCTACTCTTTTGGGCATGACAATGACATTTCTTTTCTGAAATGTTGGTGATTTTGTAAAATGTCTGAACCTCCTAAAATACAGCCGCTAGTCACCCTATATTGGACCATGTTTGCATTTATGATTACTAAATCATTGTTATTTACTGAAATGTCTTCTTGTGTTGAAATCATTGGATTGGATGACTAAAGAATGAAGTGTCATATCTACTTTCTTATTTCTGAGCAGGTCTCAAACAGGAAGAGTTATGTTTTTGGAGAAAATTTTAGGAACCCGGTCATTTGAGATGAAAAATTATGAATTTTTTATGTGATGGTACTAGAATTATTAAAAGAATTTCCCTGAAATGCCCATCCTTCAGCCTGCTGAAGAGATTTCTGGCTTTTCTGTCTGTCTTTTTTGTTTTTTCCACTCTCCCTACCCTCTAACACAGCTTTAGCCTTTGCTAGGGTGATTGCTTAATGGTTTTGCAAGTTATGAACCTGGACAAAAGGAAGAGGCACAGAGAGAGAAGAATCCATGAGAATTCTGTAAGAGAGATAAAAATGAAGAAGTATAGGGTGTGAAAGAAACAAAGAGGAATGGACAACTTTTTAATAAATATTGAAAATACCAGTAAAGACCTTCATGTTTCATTTTGGTTCCTTTCATCACACACTCTCCCAAGACTAGAGCACCTGGCTCATTACTTCCTTAGGGTTATAATGAGTTCAGATAAAGAGGGGTGCTAAATTCCCATTTGTGCCTAGGGTTATTTTTAAAAACCAAAATGTTGGTATTTTGATGTCATTCTCTTTGCCTCCTTCTTTGTCTTCATCTGACAGAGAAAATAAAAGGGGTATCCAGAAGTGAGCTGCATCTTTAATAACATTTATACTTGCCTACTCAACCAAGAAGTAATAGCTATAGCTATTTCAACACAATCCCTGCTGAGTTCTACCTGTACAAACTACATAATGAACAAAGAGGTGGTAGAAGGCAAACCTTACATAGGTTTTTCCTTTGGGGGGTCTTCCCCAATTTCAGTAATGAATTTTGATGTTTTAATCATGTATTTTTCACAACCGGTGAGTCTTTACTTTCTTAGCTGATCATGTACGTCTCCATAAATCCATCTTGACCATTTGATCTTGACTATTTTCTCTTATCTACATCTAGATGTTTTGTCTCCAACCTGGAGGGTCTTCTCTTCAGGTTGGAAGGTTTTGTGTCATATCCTTCCATACTCCCAGAACAAACTCTGGCAGACCCTCCTTATTTATCTCCTGGAGTTTGGGTCCTCTGCTAACTGGCCTCCCTTCATCTACTCTAATACAAATAATCTTTTCAAAACTCCATTGCCCCCACCCCCCACTAAAGAATAATGTGCCAGACACCTTAGAAGGACTCGACAAACTCTTTCAAATACCACCTGCAGACTGTTTTTCAACACTGTGATCACTCCCTTTATACCTCCAGCTTTGTTCATGCTAAACTGCTCCCTAATTCTCATATGTATCTTGCACATTTTTCATGTTTTTTCATCTTCTGGTATACTAACTCTCCTTTCAGACTGGGAAGCTCTTCATTCTTCAAAGTACAGGTCAAGTATCACCGCCTACCTGCAGGTTTCCTGTGCAAGATAGAACTGTTTGTTCCCTCATCTGTGTTTCAGCAGGAGTACTAATAACTCTGCTGTTTTATCTCCTCATAGCATTGAAGGAAAGAGTGCTTTGTTTTGTTTTTGTTTTTTGTCCCTCTTTCCTCATTTCATCAAAACCCACCCCAGGGCCTTGCTGGTCAAGATATGTTTCCATGAACTAGAAGAATTAGCATCACCTGTGAGCTTGCTAAAAAGAAAAACACAATACCCACTCTAGCCCTACTGAATTACAATCCCTGGGGGGTGGCCCAGGAATCTGTGTCTTCCTAAGACTTCCAGTTTTATGTTCCTGAGCACAGCACACTCAGCAAGCCCTTGGTAAACCTGAAAGTAAAATTAAAAACCACCTTTTTTTCTTTTTGGTTGAGTGCATCCTATCTGAGTCTCCCCTGTAGTTCGTGGACATGTTCTCATCAAAATTAGTTTTGCCTGCTTTACCCTGTCAGTATTGACTGGAACTTATTGAGTTTGCCCAACACATTCCATGATCTTCACCACAGCTCTTGTCTGACTTGTCTTCTTATTGCACATTCTAAGCCTGCTCCCTCTGCAGAGCCCCTGCTGGTGCCAAGGAAAACACTTTTTAATGTTAATGACACTTCTGGGTGGGAAGAAAGTGCAGACTAGACAAAAAAAGAGTGGTGGGGGTGGGGGCAGAGGGGAGCCTTGGCAGAAGAGAGGGAGAGTGCATTCATATGAAAACACTTTCACCAAATATTTATAATCGATGTTGTTTTCAAATAGCAGTAGATCTGGAATACACTGGCCATCCCAAAATACATTTGACTTCATCTCACACACCAAAAAATAGAGGAGGGTGCAGACCAAGTTGGTAATACTGTCACAGAAAGACCCAACAGAAGGACTGTTAAGTGGAACAACTTGGTAGTTTAATCTGAAATGAGAGCTTAGGATGCTAACATTGGATCTCCCCAGTTAAAGGGATATGGAGAGTTGAAGCAATTATTCCAGTAATTGAGTGGAGGAGAAAATCATTCCTTTTGGAAAAGAGAGTCCTGCCTTTCAATTAGCAGTTTACACTGATCAAAGACATTAGGGAACTGTTTCATTTGCCAAGCTTTTGTCTTGTAGACCAAGAGTACTGTATTTTTCAGACTATAAGACACACCCCAAAATTTGGGAGGAAAATGGGGGTGCATCTTATAGTCCAAATGTAGCTTACCTGGCTCACTGTTGCAGGGGGGTGGGGTCACAAGTTCTTAAATATTTTACCACATTTTTTGCTTCAAAATTTGTTTTCCTATATTCCTCCTCTAAAACCTAGGTGAGTTTTATGGTCTGGTGCATCTTATAGTCCTAAAAATATGGTACTTCGTCCCTTTGTTGCCCTGCCCCAAACAATCTTGCTGAAATATTGCACTTGAAATGGGCCTCACTTCTATAGAATATCTTGTGCAAATCTAAAAATGATTAGAGTATGGAGATCTAAATAAAAAGCAGTCTGAAGCTCCAGAAACAGCTCATACATAGCTTCTCAGATTTACCCTTTGTTTCCTATGGACTTTATCAGACATATAAAAATATAGAAAATGCTATAGCAAATACCATGTACACTCTGCAGATTGCAACATAAATATGACAAATATAATTGATTCTCTCTCAGTTGCTCTCCCTGGGTGCAATTCTTTCCCCTACTCCCCCAAAGAGGTGGCCACACTGAAGTATTTATCATTCCCACAAATACCTCTCTTGTTTTGCCACATGCACATACTCTAAGAGAATATATAGTACATTTTATGCTCAGTACATTTTGGCACAGCATGCTATGCCAAAATTCATTTTGCTACAATTTATTTTTTATTTCCCTATCGATGGGAAATTAATGCTCACTGGGTCGATTGTTCTTTTCCCAACTTTTTGCTCCTCAGTAATAAAATCAATATTTCTATATGTGTCTCTTAGGGATGAAATGGCTGAGTCAAAGGTACGTGCATCCTGAACTTGTCATAATGTTGTTGAGTTGATCTCTAAAGCAGTTGCATTAATATATATGGCACGTTAGAGTGCTCACTGATGCCACATCTCTGTCAACATAGGTTATTGTCTAACTCTTAATATTTTCCAGGTTGAAGAGTATAAAATAAGTGGTTTTCCAGAGATGAATATTTAGCACCCCAGCAACTCACACACACACCTCTATCAAAATTAAGACTATTCAGTAATCAAAAAGGGAAGACTTCCGGCCAAGATGGAGGTATAAGTAGACACACTGTGCCTCCTCGCAGCCAAAATAGCCAAAATAAGCCAACACACAGCCAAAATAAGGACAACAACAATTTAGAAACAAAAAACAACCAGTACTGACAGGAAATTGAACTGTATGGAAGCCGGACAACCAAGAAGTTAAAGTAGACATATTCATCCAGACCGGTAGGAGGGGTGAGGCAGTGGATTATAGAGGGGCATGGAGCACAGGGTGGCTGGCAGATTGGAGGGTCCCACATTCATACTCAGACAAACCAGGCAAAACTGGGGAGTGAGACAGACCATGCAACCCAGGGCCCCAGCATGGGGAAATAAAGCCTCAAAACACCAATTGGAAATACCTGTGGGAGCTGAGGTGCTGGGAGAAACTCCCAGCCTCACAGGAGAGTTCGTTGGAGAGACCCACAGGGTTCTAGAATGTACACAAACCCACCCACACGGGAATCAGCACCATGAGGCCCCAATTTGCTTGGGGAAAGCTACAGAAGTGACTGAAATCTGGCAGGGAGTGGATCAAGTGCCATTGTTCCCTCTCAGACCCCTCCCCCACCTACAGCATCACAACCCAGTGTCATGGGTTACTGCGCCCTGGTGAACACCTAAGGCTCTGCCCCTCATACGTAGCAGGTGTGCCAACACACAAAAAATGGCCCAAATGAAAGAACGGATCAAAGCTCCAAAAAAATATAACTAAGCAACAAAGAGATAGCCAACCTATCAGATGCACAGTTCAAAACACTGGTGATCAGGATGCTCACAGAATTGGTTGAATTTGGTCACAAATTAGATGAAAAAAATGAAGGCTATGCTAAGTGAAATAAAGGAAAATGTACAGGGAACCAATTGTGATGGGCAGGAAACTAGGACTCAAATCAATGGAGTGGACCAGAAGGAAAAAAGAAACATCCAATCAGAAAAGAATGAAGAAACAAAAATTAAAAAAAACTGAGGAGAGGCTTAGGAACCTCCAGGACATCTTGAAATGTTTCAACATCCAAATCATAAGGGTACCAGAAGGAGAATAGGAAGAGCAACAAGTGGAAAAGTTATCTGAACAAATAATAAAGGAGAACTTCCCCAACCTGGCAAAGAAAATAGACGTCCAGGAACTCCAGGAAGCTCAGAGAGTCCCAAAGAAGTTGGACCCAAGGAGGAGCACACCAAGGCACATCATAATTACATTAGCCAAGGTAAAAATGAAGGAGAGAATCCTGGAAGCAGCAAGAGATAAGGGTACAGTAACCTACAAAGGAGTGCCCATCAGACTTCCAGCTGATTTCTCAAAAACAGACCTTATAGGCAAGAAGGAGTTGGAAAGAAGTATTTGAAGTCATGAAAGGCAAGGACCTACATCCAAGCTTGCTCTATCCAGCAATACTTTCATTTAGAATGGAAAGGCAGATAAAGAACTTCTCAGATAAGGTCAAGTTAAAGGAGTACATCATCACCAAGCCCTCATTATGTGAAATGTTAAAAGGACTTACCTAAGAAAAAGAAGATAAAAAACATGTACAGTAAAATGACAGCAAACCCACAATTATTAACAACCACACCTAAAACAAAAACAAAAAAAATCTAAGCAAACAACTAAAACAAAAACAGAACCACAGAAATGGAGATCACATGGAGGATTAGCAATAGAGGAATGAGAGGAAGAGAGAGGGGAGGAAAAGGCACAGAGAATAAGTAGCATAGATAGTAGGTAGAAAATAGACAGGGGGAGGGTAAGGATAATATGGGAAATGTAGAAGCCAAGAACTTACAAGTATGACACATGGACATGAACTAAAGGTGGGGAATACGGGTGGGAGAGGGTGTGCAGTGTGGAGGGGAGTGAAGGGGGGAAATGGGACAACTGTAATAGCATAATCAATAAAATATATTTAAAAATAAAATAAATAACTAAACAGAAAAAAAGAATATTCAGTAATCAGACATATCAAGTAATATCTTTCTACCAGTAGCATTAAGTGCCTAAAGCTGGGTCTGAAACATAGTAGACATTCAGTACATATTAGCTAAATGAATTAATATGGGCTGATTGCAGATGACTCAGGAAATAAGGCAAAGAAAATATATGCAAGGAGCTCAGTGGATATCCAGCATATGACTATTCTTTGGGGAAAAAAAAAAGAAATATGCAACTCCAAACATTCTTTCTTCACTTACCTCAGTAACATAGCTTGTTCTGTCAGGTACCCTTGTGGTTTTAACTCATAGACTTGACAGTCAATGAGCAAAGACCAATTCCACTCCTCAAATTCTGCTCATTCACTATTCAGCTGTCTCAATTCATTAATTTGCTTAATCAGCCCTCATCAATAACACTTCTCTCCATTGCATTTCTCTAACTAAAAGGAAAAGCAAGCTCTGAATACCCAAAAGTGTGAATTTATTAAAAAAAAACAAGAATAGCAGGGAAAAAATACTTGTACAATGCCTTTTGGGGAATGAAAATAACTTCATATTAACACATCTGCTATTATCAGAGGTCAAGGCTAGAAGACATTTTTTCATTTTGATGATATTGTAGTTGCTTTAAAAATTGAGTTAAATGATTACATTTAGTTTCTAGCAAATGACAGCTCTCTGGAGGTTAGGTATCAACACAAAGACCTTCTCCCACATTGGAAGACATGTGAAACATATCTGACAAACTGTGGCTCATCTCAATTCAAATATTACAAGCAGCATAAAAGAGTTACATCTGGGAAATTTGCAGGTCCATCAGTATTATTAGTTCCATACACTTGAACAAGAGTGAGCAGCCTTTCTTAGAACTATTAAGTTTTCAGGTGAACAGATGGCCAACAAAGAAAAGAAATTATGATCTTAGGGTCAGTGTTACCCTGAGTATGTGTTGAAGAATCATAAAATACATTTATTTATTTGAGGAGTGAAGTAGAGAATTGTGTGTAGAGTCTTTGACCCTTTATTATAAAAAGATAACAGGTAACAGATCAATGAATGAGATAAAAACAAATTATACTCAGAAGATGGCATTTTTATGAAGAAGAAATGGCATGTTCTCACCAGACAGAGGAATGAATTTATATCTCTACCATATTTTTAAAGAATGAATGAACAGCATCAGTGGTATTAAACAAACAGTCTATTTCATCCTCCCAACCTCATTCCTGAGCCCTATACATCAATGGGTACGCAACGCTACTGCTTGGTTAATTGAACCACACTATGTGAATGTGTCTTTACCTTTTGATTAATAGAAAAAATCTTGCTTTTGGAACTGCAGGAGTTATCAATCACATGATACTGCAGTCATAGCTATGCTTCAGAAATAGCTATGAGTCTGAATTTTACGTGTTGAATTGAGGATTTTATTTTTAAACCCAGAGAAGAATGCCACTGCTCTAACTTCTGGGTTCCCAGACCTTTCAACTCTGAATAGAATAATCAGAGGGGAGAAGGGAGAGAGATAATAGGGGACAATGCAGGGGGCATCAAGGAACATGTATAAAGGACACATGAACAAAGCCAAAGGGGGTGGCTTCAAGGGTGGGAGGTGGAGATGGGTGGGGAGGGGAGTGCGGTGTGATGAAAGCACAGACAATTGTACATGAACAACAATAAAAAAATAAAAATAAAAACCTTTCAATAAAATAGAATAAATGCTGTGTTTTTTTTAAACATGTGGCATTCTACACAATTATTGTTCCTCTTTTTAATAGGGACAACTGATGTTTTCTCAAGCTCATGTAAAGTCAATGAAATTATCCTTGGGAAACACTGAATTGTACTCATACAACCTAAGGACAATAAGAACACAAAAAGTTATACAAAAGTAGCATCACGGAACAAGTCTATGACCTCTGCCCTGAAACCAAATTGCTATGTTTAAATCCTTCCTATACAGAAATTACAGGGCTACTACAAATCCGCCATTAAAGAAATAAAGAACAAAAATGTAACAACAAAAAGAGTGTATCCTGAGTCCACTCTAGTTTCTTGTAGTTGAGATAAAAATCTCAATCCAGATATATTTCCTACCATCTTGACAAGGACACTTATGAGTGAGCTGTTTCTTCCTTCAAGCATTAAATCATAATTACAATAATAATTGGGATATTTCTGTCATGTGTTAAACAAAAGCCAGTGAAAAGCTCTGAAAAGCAGGTTCATTCTTGGCATGAACATGTTTGAGTCGGGAAGAAAAGCCTTTTCTTTTGCATAAACTGGTTTAGAATCTCCCTCTTAATGTTATCTGACCTAAGGAAAGCCAGTATCATCTTGATGCTTAAAAATAAAATAAAGTAAATGCTTCAAATTCTATGGGATAGGCTCATTAACTGGGGGACTTGACAGGTTGCTAAATGGTAACTCAAAAAGAAGAGCTACAAACACACTATAATTAATTACCAAAACAGCCACTGCCTGGGCTAACTCTGGGGCAAGGAAGTGCTGACAGAACAAAATTCGCATTCCACTGCTCTCCCTGCCTCTCCCAATTTACAGGAGAATGGGAAATCATGAACAATTGATACACTCCGTTAGCTGCTATCACAGAGAGTAACTTTCCATGTAGCCTTAGGGGTCTCTTACACAGTTTAACACTGAAAATAAAAGGTAATGTTCTTGGCAAAGAGCTAGGGGGATTAAATTTGGGAGGCTTGAAGCAGCCTTGAATTGTAGTCAATAAAAAAGGAACCAAATAGTAATTTTGTAATTTAACTGTGCTGGTTATGCCCAATGAGCTAGACACTTGTGAAATAAACCATGTAAATAGAAAAATGGCTTAACTCTTTCTGTCGGCACACATTTGCTTCTCCCATGCTTCCTGGGAGTAGGTTCTCTGATTAAATAACGATAATGTGATTATTTAGATGCTGCCAATACATCTTTTTAAATTGTTCTCCAGTATTCTTTGGGATTCTCCCCAATAAGATGAGAATATATTTAGAGAGGATCATCGATGTGGTGGAACATTGCTCTAGATATGAACATACAGCAGCCAGAATCCCAAGTCAACAAGAACTGGAAGGTCTTTTTAAAATCATGGAATTCTTGACCACACATAGGCACACCACACTCACACACACACACACACACACACACACACACACACACATCACTCTACAGAAATTTGTGTCAGGGTTTTTGCAGCAACCACCTCACAAGCAAAAGAAATAAGGAAACCAACCAACAAAGAAATGCAACTAACCATGATTTGAATGAACTATTCAAAAACTAACTCCAGCAGATACTCAAGTTCTATCTTATTTCCTCTCTCCATCCCTCCCCCTCTTTCTACTTTTTTCTTTCTTTTTTGAGGGCCATTTTGCAGTTGACAGATTTAGGTGTCGGTCAACTAATGGACTGAGAATCAAAATGCTCACAAGGCAAACAGTTATAGATAGTTCTTTTATGCTGTGAATGGTGTTTGTGACAAATGAATAATTATAAATGCTTCATGGTAGTACATTATTGAGATAATCACTTTGCTTCTTAAAAGGGAATTTATGACCATGCCCAGCCTCTTGAAGAGTCAGGGGCATATAAATATTCCTGTCCTCCAGACTTGAAACACTCCCATTTGATATTTCTATGGGGCAATCAGGAGTTTCATATCCTGGGTACAAAAGGCAATGACTTGTGATGATTCTGTGATCTCCTCAACAGGATCAGGAGTCCACACCCAGAACCTAAGCTCAAACAGTGGGCCCAAGGGGCATGATCCATAATCACCAGTGTTATGGAGAATTCAGAGATGATTTCAAAATAACATTAATTGGGAATACAGCTCTTATGTCATCAAACTCAACAATAAAAGAGCTACTAAAAGGTTCTGGGCAGGAGGGGTCTGTCTTGATCATTCAGATGTTCCTGGTGGGCCTCACAGTAGCTGGTTCTCAACAGGTATTTGTGGAAGAAGGAGCAAGGGAGCTTGAGAATTTATCGATAACTTAATATTCCTTAAAGGTAGAGGAGAGAATTCCCTGCGATAGTCAATCAGAGGACTCCAAGCAATCAAGGACCTATAATCTGTGTTTCCATCACTGAGATATCTCTCCTGATTTAAAGATGTTTTATCCTTATTTCTGTTTTGTGTGATCGCCTACTGAAAATCTTGCTTACTTTGGGTTGGCTATCTCAGACCCATATACGAGAATTTTAACCTCCTTCCCTATCCTTGCCTTCCTCCTACACGTGTACACACTGTGCTTATTTCTGTGCCAGGTCTGTGCTGGGAACTGGAAATCACATGTCAAACAAGACAGGTGTAGTTACCACCCACATGAATCTTATAATATTGCAGTGGAATCTGCTGTTTGTCCTGAACAGTATCCTTCCCTTCTCTTGGAATCATCCCTCTCTCCTCCCAAAAGCTGCTCCTCCCCTTCCCACCACAGTGGAACCCTGTTCTTGATCTCCACAGGTTAGTCCAGGTATTGGTACTGAATTCCAGTCTCTGTAATTATAGTTAGTTCTCCCTGGTGGCAGGGAGCTAAGATGTGTGGTCCAGGAGATGCTGGTGGCCAGGTAAAAGAGGTGAGCTAAGTCATAAAAAAGTAAACAGAAGTCTTAAATTAACTAAATTTTAAATTTCTTGTAAACTCAGAGGTCTAGATATATAAGCCATTTAGTAATTAAACCCCTTGTCCTGGTTGGTAGCTCAGTTGTTGGAGCATTTTCCTGTATACCAAAAGGCTGTGGATCTAATCCCTGGTCAGGGCACATACCTAGGTTTCAAGTTTAATTCTTAAGTGGAGTGTATGGGAGGCAACTAATCAATGTCTCTCTCTCTCTCTCTCTCTCTCTCTCTCTCTCTCTCTCTCTCTCCTTCCGCTCTCTCTAAAAGCAATGAGAAAATGTCCTCAGGCAAAGATAAGAAAGGATTATTAAACCCATTTCCTCTATATAGGTACTATCATTTGTACCCACAGATTTCTGCCTAATAGAAACATACTGATTCTCCATCTTTCCTTACATTCTCTAACTAGGAAAATAAGAAAGGATTATTAAACCCATTTCCTCTATATAGGTACTATCATTTGTACCCACAGATTTCTGCCTAATAGAAACATACTGATTCTCCATCTTTCCTTACATTCTCTAACTCATGCTATATGTCCCTCTTTTTGTTAGTGGAACACAGTGATGATGAATAAGATGAATAACATGAATAGAATGAAATGCGTATTTTGTCTAAGCCCCAGAAACCATTATTGAAACAAATAAAAGTCAGACCCTCATATTTTCAGTTGCTTTTACAGTACAGAGAAATGGAGTTTTATGAAAAGAAACATTATCACATTTGACTTCAAATAAATGAGGATTTCTAGAAGGAACAAAGACTTAACCGCCTGAAGTCTTTCCTTCTTTCTCCCTTCCCTTCTTTTTGGCCTGCAGACTAATAGCTCATTATAGAGATCACTCTCTGAAAAAATAAAAGTTATCTAGACATGCAGGCCATAACCCAAGAAGAGCTAATTGTTTGCATAAATCATATGGATGCCGGCTCTAGCTATATTAACCATTTGCCATACTGATCATTTGTTACCACATTGTAATGCCAGTCATCCTTTGGGGGGGAAATTACCCCATGGTGGTTTCTTCAAGTAAGGAAGGTCAAGGTGCAGCTCCTCTCTGTGCACAGCAAGACACATCATCCCAATGATGTGTCTCCTGGTGAACAAATCCAACCAAGGCAATAAAATTGCCACAGGTTTATAAATTAGCCTCTGTGAGACTGAGAACATTTGCCACTACCCATGCAAATTAATTTCATCAAACTGCTTCATACAGTGCTAGGAGACAGGAAACCATTTGCTAACACCCCTCAACCATTCTTAACCCAAATCTTGAGAGCATCCACCACCTTTACATTCTCAAGCAAGTTGGGACTGACCTCAAGTACCATATTGTAGGTGACATCCTCCATCAGAACTAGTTGACTTTTATTTTTAAAATTATTTTATTGTTGTTCAATTATAGTTGTCTTCATTTACCCCCCACCACTCACCCCATACCCCAGCCATCCTCACCTCGCTCCCCTGCTTCCACCCCCTCATGGTTTTGCCCATGTGTCTTTTCTAGTTAGAACTAGATACCTTTTGAAGCAGGAAGCCCAATGTTTAGGGAAAGGGAAATAGAACTTATATCAATTAACTACACTCTCTCTGGACTAAAATTCAATCTGATGCAGTTAATCCTTTTATATTTTTCATTTTTAAAAAAAATTTATTTTAATTGTTGTTGCAGTATAATTTTCTATCTTTTACTCCCATCCCAGCCCACCTACCCAGCAGTTAATCTTAAAAAAAATAGGTTTTATTTATTTTTAGAGAGAGGAGCAAGAAGGGAGAATGAGAGGGAGAGGAACATCGATCAGTTGTCTCTTGTCCATGCCCCAACCAGAGACCAAACCTGCAACCCAGGCAAGTGCTCTGATGAGTAATCCAACTGGTGACCTTTCACCTTGCAGAAAGACACCCAATCAACTGAGGTATACCAGTCAGGTCAATGCAGTAAATTCTTAAGGTAAGTCTACAATATATGTAATTACATCATCACCACCATCACCATCGTCATCATCATCATTGTTAAAACGACATCAACAATAATATAACAAGTGCAGTCAATATTTATTTGGTATGTACTATTTGCTAGCTGTGGTGGTAAGAACTACATATGTGACCACTAATGATCACAAAAGCCCTGAGAGTTGGATACTGGTACTACTCTCTTTTGCAAAAGAGAAGAATCTGAGGTCCAGAGAAGATAAGTAATTTGCCTCAGCTCATATGATCACTAAGTGATGGGTGTGGGGAGAGGGGCATTGCTGTTGAAGGGATGATCCTAGTGGCTTTCTGTGTTGCCTGGCCACAAGCCAGTTGGGACCAGTGGTTTCCCTTCTTTTAGTGAGAGAGAATAAAATGTCAACTTTTCAGGCAGTCTTCTCATGCCATCCATTGACACAGTTCCCAGCATGCATCTTGCCTGGATAATTGGATCCCAGCCTGTACCTCACCTGGACAGCTACTTCCCAAGACACAAGGATTTGTTCCCTACCTGTAAGGTTGTCCTCACACTTACTGCAACAGGCTAAATAATGGCAACACAAAGATATTGGGTCCTAATTCCTGGATCCTATAAATGATATTTTATGAGAAAAAAAAGGTTATTTGCAGATGTGACTAAATTAAGGATCTTGAGATAGAAGATTATCCTGGATTACATGGATGACCCTACATCCATTCTTAAGTGTCCTAATAAGAGAAGCAGAGACAGGCACAGATGAGGAGACGACAGTGTGACCCTGGACACAGAAGGTGGGAACACATGATAACCATTCAAGGATTGCCAGCAGCCACCAGAAGCTAGAAAAGTCAAGGGACTCCTTCCCCACAGATCCTCCAGAGGAAGCACATCCCTGCCAACACCTTGATTTCAGTCCCATGACATTGATTTTAGACTTTTGGCTACCAAATTTTGACAAAATAAATGTCTGTTGTTTTAAGCCACTGAGTTTGTGGTAATTAGTTATAGCAGCAATAGGAAACTAATACACTTATCCTGCCATACCGCCTCTAAAAATATGGAGAGCAAAAGAGAAATGTGGTCCCTCTCCTGGAGCACAAGCACATAGTACATCCCTGTGTGTCTGATCCAGAATCCTGCTTCACAGAAAGCCAAGAGGTTTAGGGCTGGGATGGGGGATCATGGGGGTGGGGGTCTCCACCTGCTGGCTCTTTGGCCTGTGAGTTTCCAGTCTTGCCAAAATCATGCTCTGGGCTTGTACCACCCATGGCCTGACATTGGATCTGGGACCTGCCTATGTTTAGCTGACCTCAGAGCTTTCTTCTTATCAGCTCAACAGGAGGACTGTTGAGAGGAGGTATGCAAAGAGAATTAAGACAAAATCTCTAGAGTCAAAGTTCTCACCATCTGGTGGAGGGGACTGACAATTAAATTTATAAATTTAATATACTAATGTATTCTAATTTCTAACAGCTCAATTGTTATACAAATGGAGCTTTGAAATTCAACTTCCTACTTTAAGATGATTGAAGATTTATATGTAGTTGAATGAAAGAATACAGAAATGTCATGTACCCCTAAACTTATTGCCCTAGTAGTTACATACTGCAAAACTGTTGGACAACATAACAGCCAAGAGAGTGACCTTGACACTGTCAAGCACAGAGTAATCTATCAATTCAAGGACCCCTTTTGTTGTCTTTTTATAACCACACCCTACCCCTACTTTATACCCCTCAATCCTGACCCCTGGTAATCAATCATCTGTTCTCCATTTCCACAATTTCATCATTTCAAGACTGTTATATAAACAGAATCATATATGTTACCTTTTGGGATTGGCTTGTTTTCTTTCAGCATAATTCCTTGAAGTTTCCACCAAGTTATTGCATGTGTCAGTGGTTTGTTCCATTTTGGTGCTGAGTAGCCGTCCATGGTGCTGACGGACCGCAGCCTGTTTAACCGGTCATCCACGGAGGGACCACTGGGCTGCTTCTAGTTTTTTGTTGTTCGCAAATAAAGCTGCTATGAACATTTATGGATAGGTTTTAATATAGACATGTTTTCAATTTTGTGGGATAAATGCCCAAGAGTGCAATTGTTAAAATGTATGGTAGTTACATGATTAGTTTTACAAGAAAATGAAAAACTATTTTCCAGAATGTCTGTACCATTTTGAATTCCCACCAGCAATATGAGTAATCCTTGCCAGCATTTGGTGTTGTCACTATTTTTTTTTAATTTTAGCCAACAGAGGAATTTTTATCTGTGCATAGCTAGAGATAATGCCAGTCAGAATGAGGGAAGGCAGAAATAATGCAAAATAGTGACATCAGGGATAAACTCATGGAAAGCAGGGTATGAAGGCTTACAGAAGCCAGTAAGGATGCTCCAACAAAGACCAGTGTGGCCAGATGGGCAGTGATCTGGTCCTGCTTGCTCTTTCAACTCCCTCTCTCAGCTCTTCACTCTCAGCCATTACATCTGGCTTCCTTTAAGGTTCTCTACTCAGCCAGGTCTCCTCCTTAGGGAATTGCCATATACAGTTCCCTTTGTAGGTGGCTCTCCTACCCCTTTTTTCACAAAATGGTTTCCTGTAATTCTTTCTCTCTTAGCTTACCCATCACTTCCTCAGAGAAATCCTGCAGGACCACCCCATCTGAGCAGATTCCTCTTTCACACACTCCATCTTTACTTTCTTTTGTGGGATACCCTATTTCATTCTTTCACCATTTGTAAGTATATAATAATTTCTTTGTTTATTTTTTAGAACTTCACAGTAGCCGTTTTGCCCAAGATAGGAATTAGTTCTACTTCCTTCATAGGATATTGTCAGGCTCCAGTTCAGTCCTTGGCATCTAATACAACCTCAACAACCATTAAATGAATGATTGAATGATTAGGGAAAGGGCACCCCAGGTTGAGGGAACTTAGAATTTCACTTTAAACCCAAGAAGCTAAATGTTCAAGGGTATACCAAGAAGGTATATATATATGGGAAGGTAAAGGGTGAAATTTTCTAACCATTTGAGAAAAAGCTTCCATTTGTCACTCCTGTTCATCTACTAAAATCAATAGTGTGTTCAAGGTTTAATGATAAAGTACTCAGGTTACTAACCTAAATCAACTTCTCATTCTATGGGGAGAAAGATACACACACACACACACACACACACACACACACACACACACACACACTATAGTACAAGGTAGAGAGAAGAGACAGGATAGGGATAAAAACAGGGAACCATGAGCAGAGAGATAAGAGAAGGAAGGCTTTAGTGGGAAAAATTGCGGTGGCTTCGTAGAGAAGATGGCATTCGAACTAGGCTTTAAGAACTCCTGAGGTTTACACATTTAATCATGGTGGAGAGGCATCTCAGTTCTATATAAAGCGTGAGGACGTGGCTTTTCCCTCTTCTGTCAGAATCTATTTCTCTTAAAAATGAACCTAATTCCTATCAATGAGCAGAGTATTGCAGAAGCCAACTTTTAGGTACCATAGAAAATAATTCAGTATTGAAGCTCAGCACTATCAACTATCAACACACCTCTCTGATACTTGGACTTTTTTTTAGTTCTTTGTTTTATCCTCTGGGATGATTATGTCTGAAACAGAAGAGGAATCTGGGGAAGGTCTCATGGCAGCCAAGTTGCCTAAAATGTGTGCATGAACAGGTGGAATTAGCCAAGGTAAGACATTATTTGGCTTTTCTTTGTTGTCCTGTTGTTTACTGTTCCCCTCCACAGACAAGGAAGTGAAATAGGTGAATTCGGGTCATGATCACATAGACATCTGATCCTCTCTTTTCTGAGTCTAGAACTTTCTTTTCAAACGTTGGCTGTTAGGGTCTTCTACTTTGTGATGTTACTTTTCTTGTCCCATGCTGCTCCACATCAGGGGTTTCTTTTTCCCTCCCTCCCTCCTTCCTGTCTGTCTGTCTATCTATCATCATCTACCATCAGCTATCTAACTAGATTTGACCAGTAAGTATTGACAACAGCAAACACTGCCTGCAGCTGGCAATCTGGTGCCTGCTGACTGTGAGTGGTCAACATAAGTGTTTGGAGGGTTCATTTTGTTTTGTTTTTTTGGCACAGTAAATGTTTTATGAAATTTTATCTTGGTGGCCAACATTAAAAAATGGAATTTTTTAATATAAAAATACACATGCCAGACTTCTTTGGGAAAATTAAAAGGTCTGGCCACAGGAGACCCACTTTCCACATAGTCACAGGCAGCTGCAGCTGTGGGGTCCCTCCACCTGCATAGTCATAGGCATCCCAGCATGGTTTGCCATGGCTCAGCCTCTCTTTCTGTGTGTCACTCCACCTGGAGGCTATGGACTGCTGTTTCTTTGGCATTAGCAAGACTTGGGGGGAATAACTTGTTCTCATCGCTCTTTTTCTGATACAATTGTACCATTAGGCTTTGTTTAATTACTCCAACAACACATGATTGTTTTAAAACAAAGAATACAGATATGTAAGCATTCACACTTTGTCAAGTGCTCTAATAGTGGCAATCCTACTACTAACTGAGTCAGCCCCCTGTGGTGTGGCTGTGTAGCTAGCTCTTCACCCCACTCGTGTTCCTGCCCCTTGCCAGGCAACTTGGCAACTCCCAAACTGGGAAAGGCCTGCTCTCCCCTGTGCAGGAAGTCCTTGCTGAGCATCATCCACGGGTTCTTGGAAACAAAGTTTGCAATAGGCTAATTGATATAAGAGTTGAGTTCCTATGACAGATTTCTAGTCACAAAAACATCACCAAACTTTGAGGCCCTGGCCAGGTAGCTCAGTTAGTCAGAGCATCATCCCAGTACACCAAGGTTGCAGGTTTATTCCCCAATCAGGGCACATACAAGAATCAACCAATGACTGTATAAATAAGCAGAACAAAAATATCAATGTTTCTCTCTCTCAAATCATAAGTCAAAATTAAAAAAAAACACACCAAATTCCTAAATAAAGATCCAAACACTTCTGATATTAAACATTGAAGTAAACATGAGCTATACATAAAAGCAAACAAGACAATTATTTCCTAACCTGCTTATTCCAGTTCAGCATTGCAGGTGTCTGGAGACCACCCTAATAGCTCGGAGTGCAAGGCAGGCACCCGCCCACTGCAGGATTCACTTCCATTGCAGGGCAACTACACACAAACCCAGTCACTCACATTGGGACAACTGAGACACACAAATTCACCCCATGTGCACATCTTTGGGGTGTGGGAGGAAACCGGAGTTCCCACAGAAAACCCATGGGGAGAACTTGTGAATACCACACACACTGTGGCTCATGCCAGGAACTGGTATTTTTTTCTCTTTCAACATTTTAACAAACAGTGATGAATGAAACAATATCATTGGAGGACTTGCTGTATCTTGACTTTGGCATGAACCATGTGTCTTGTTTTAGTTAACAAAATATGGGCCAAGCTCACCCTATTGTGCTTCCCATCGCCATGGAGATGATGATGGAGCAGGGATCAGCACCTGCAGATGTCTGCTACCCCAGTCTGAGCTCCAGAGTGAGCTTATGTCTACCAGACTTGAGCCAACCCCTCAGAGTGAGGTGCCAGGTTGGACAGGACCCACAGCATGAAGTAGAGCCACTCAGAGGAACCCAGTCTAAGTAAGCCAACTTCCAGCCAGCCCAGAGAGGGATGAAAAATGCATGTTAATTGTATGTCATGACATGTTGTCATTGTTATGCAGTCATAGGCAACTGATATTACAATTCCTGGAGTGAAGGCTTCAGTCTTCACAGTCACCAGCTACAAGACAGATGTGGGTGAGCCCTCTGTGAGCGGGGCTGATTGAGGAAAAATAAAGTCCTAGACTCAGGGAAAAAGAGCACTTCATTTACCAAGAGAGGCAAAAACAAATCTATTTTACAGCTGTGTGATTTGAGAACTTCTCCTTTTCTGCTGCAAATTCACAAAAAAATTGCTTTCTTCCACAGACATGGTAGAAGTACAACTCTTGAAAGTGTCAGCCATCACCCCTGTCTTCTGGGGATAATTTAGAGGCAGCTTTGCCTTCCATAATTTTCTTCCAGGCTTCATAAGAACTTATGGGCACACTGCCCAAGATCCTGCAAGCTTATTAAAACAGTCACTTACAAATGAATAAATAAAGGATAAAAAAGTGGCCATCTCCCATCAAAGACAAATGACCTAATTTTGTTAGCAGACCATGTTTTAAGGTCAGCCTCATTCTCCTGGATCCTGGTGAGCATTGCCATTCATGAATTTTATTGGTTATTTGACATCTGTAGATGTGCAACTCTTTCTCCCAATACATGATTCATAGGGGCAAAGGTCTTTGAGTATTTCCACATCATAGCTTCAATCTTACATGGAAGCAGCTCTCAGAACCTCTCCCTTGGTTCTTCTCCCACCTGCTGTGTCACACGTCTTATATGCCATTTGCTGGGGGCTTACTTTTTTTCTATCTGATTATGACCTAGCTGTCTTCTCATTGAACATAATGCAGCACCCTGTTTCCCATTGTCAATGGGCATAAATAAAAAAGTTTGGTTTTAAGGCAACATAGTTTGTTGTTTCAGGGGCCAGTCTTTGTTGGCTAAGTAAGCCCAGACGTGAGGTATCCATCTTTGCTCCTAATACAGAATTGGGGATCATTGAAACTATTCATTTAATAAAATGTAAAACTGTCATAGAATCTCAAAAAATATATACATGTCCCATTCCTTCTCTTCATTCTTTAATTCAGCAAATGTTTATTGAGGGCTCACTCTATAAGAGGTACTGGACTAGGCAATGAGTATACTATAGGCATGAAAAATGTGGACTTGACCTTCATAGATTTTGCATTTTAGTGGAAGATACAGGTAGCAAATATGGAAAGGCACAGATCGCAATCTGTGATGTGACTAACGTAAGTCACAAACACAGCCTGACATCAATGATACCTGAGGAATGAGCATTGACAGTTGATGGGAGAAATTAGGTTAGTCTAATTTGAGAAGGTGACATTTAAGGTGATATACAAAGACTGAGAAACATTCATGAAAAACATGGGCTCAGGTCATACCAACAGGGGTAGCAAACATACAAAAACATGTTTAGACTGAAACACTAAAGAATTTCCTTATTTGAAGACTTGATAGAATGCCAGTGTGAAGAGGCTCTAGGGGCAGGAGAGAAAGTGCAGGGGGTCCTGTTGGAGAAGCTGGGGCTGGAAAGTTTAAGTGAGATCTCTGAAATATTCCTCCATATTCCTCAGGTAGAATGAGAATCCACTGGGTGTTTGTCAGCCAAATAGTGGCCTGATGAAATATGTGATTTAATAGCATTCCTCCAAAAGCCTTGAGGAGAGTGGGTCACAGGAACACGGGTGGTGTTAGGGAAGGCAGTTAAGAGCCCATTGCAGTCATCTAGCAGCAAGGTGATGGTAGCTTGGACAAGAGAGAAAGGGAGGTGGGGTGGAAGGAGAAAGAGGATGAGGAGGAGAGACAGAGAGAGACAGAGAGAAGGGGGTAGAGAGAAAGAGACCAGTAAGCAGTAGACAGATTATTAGAAAATAGCTCAGACAAAAAGTGGTACATATTTTGTCAATGCTGAATCCTAGCCATCATCACCCAAGCAAGTCTTGCAATTTGAATGAGACAGATGAGAACTTTGGTGATTTTTCACCTTATTCTCAAACATTGCAGACAAATCTAGGGTTTGTGACACTACTGAGGGAATAAGCAGTCCAGAAGAGCTTTAACCTCAGATTCAAATCCTTCTTCTGTTATTTATTTGGCACAGACCAGAATAGTTAAGGATGCATTCCCAAATCCACTATTGTAATTTATCTCTATGCAAAGAAAGGGTACCAGGAAAGGTTTATTATTTGAAAGCAATAGTAGGTCACCTCCAAATTATGGATTACTTCGTCTTCTTTCTGGGACATGTGTTTTCCTAACCACTGCTTGCTCCATGAGACCAATCACAACCACTCTGCATGAGCCCCTTCCCTGGCAAACTGGATGCTTCTGTCAAACTCAGCAAAAGGTTCACGAAGCTAAGGAGAAGTATTTTTCCTTGTTTAAATTGTTTAAATCCATGAGGCATCCAATCTGAGAAACTTTTACTTTCAGAAAATAATTTCCTTAGAATGTGTTTAAAAAAAGAAAACAACTAGAAACAACCTGAATGCCCATAAGAAGAGGACTAGTTAATTGCATTACGGTATGGCCATACAATGAAATATTGCAGGGCATTGAAAAGAAGATGTATTCATACATGTGACTAAGGAAGGATGACTATAATATTTGTCAAGTTAAAATGGCAGATTAGAAATGTACAATTTAATTTTTCCCAAGCACACATATACAGAATAAGATCAGCAAAACTGTCCTAAGCAGTGAACAATCTCCAAGTGGTTGGAATAAGTGAGGAGAACATAGCTTCTCTATACATGCAAGAAGTATTTGTCTTTGCAAAAAAGGCATGTGTTGTTTCTCTGCTTAGAAAATAAACAATAACATATGTTTATTTGTGTAAAGAAAAAATTTACTACTGGAATTATGGCATGCCTTCCATGTTTTCTTACTGAAACTGTTCAAAGAGCTAACATTCAGATGTAGTTTTTGTGCGAAAAAAATTATACTTGAAGAATATTCCAATGAAGACAGTAAAGTTCATTAGCTTGAAACAGAAACACTGAAGCTGCATCTTCTCAGGTAGGGGCAGGTGGGATGCCATCCACTTCCTGGGAGGTTCAGGTACTCTCCATCGTTCTGCCCAGAGGGCTAGGGCATGCCTTACTACTCCAGAGTCAGCAGTAACCGAAAGCATTTGTGAGAGTTCTCAGAGTAAAATTAGCTCTGGAACTGTAGGTGGACAGCTTGCAGAAAAGCAGGCCCATGGTAAGACTTGCCTCATTAGCCTGAGGTTAGACAGCTCAGAGAATCATCAAGAGCTATGGAATGACTGACTCCACAATTCCAAGCATACTCGAAGACAGTTTTACCTGTAAGCAAACAAAAGGGAAAAAAACCCTAGAATACAGGATGTCAGTTCAAAAGCCTTGCAGTTGCCTTTTGGCCTTTTCAGTATGAACCAGTGAATTTCAAGTGGATTCCTAAATCTCTTGAAGGAAATGTATTTTTGCTTTCTAAAATCATTAGAACATAAACTAAATCTTCATGTCCCCCTTTAATCTCACAAGGAATTCTCAAAGGAACCTCAGTATTGTGGTCAGGATGAAATAATTGTAATGTCATAATTAAACATTAGAATAATGATAATATTAATTATATGACAAAGAAGGCTGTGATTATGCTCAATATCTAGTGAAGGACTGGAGGAACAAACTCAAGAATCCCTGAATGCAAGGATGAATGAATGAATGAATGAGTCAATCAATCAATGTCACAGATGGCAGCATAGCTCCTCACACCCTAAGGTTACCTTTTTATTTTTAGGAATAACTTCCAGTGCATTCCACATGACTAGTAGATTGGCAATGCTTTATTTTAAAGAAAGGCTTCTTTTATAATAGTATTTCCAATGATTTATGGTGCTTTTATGCACTTTTAGTGACAAAATGGTACTTGATTATTTTCATGAAAAATAAACTCACTGAGGAGCAAACAGGTTATTTCAAAGGTATTAATAAATGTTTTAATTTTAAATTGGGTAGTAGGTTCATGGTTTTTTGTTTTGCCACATGTCCTAATGGTCACACATGTTACAGATATTCTTTAGTTTATACCAAATATTACATAACTTTAAAAAGGAAAACAAGAAAGCAGGGTTACCATGTGTCAAAGCAAATGTATATTATAATAGAATTTGAAGGCCCAAAAATGTAGAGACTGGGATGCGGAAAGAGATGCTGAGAATATCCAGTAAAAATAGTACTATGACTACATTGATTGAAATAGCCATATACTTTTTAAAACCAAATGTTTCAACTGCTTAATTTTCTCTTCGGTAGTTTTCATATTACAAGAAGAATTGCGTACCTTCTAATATCCTGGTGAACAGTAGCTTAATTAAAAAGAGGAGAGTCTGCAAAAACACAGGCTGTGTGTCTCACAGCTAATTGAAATAGCTGCAAAAGCCCCAAAAAGACAAGTTCAATATCGTGGAAATACCAGCAGGGCTGGCATTTCAGTGTTCTCAGATACCCTCCTTGTCTGTCTGATTAAAATTTCACTTGGCCTTTCTGTCCATAATAAAAGAAACCTATTTGTGCCCAGAGCTGTTCTGCAGACAGCAGATGCATGTTAAATTTCAGGGTATTTACAGAGTCTGTTGACGTTTCTGCAGCATGGTGGCTGAGAACACCTCGTCAGCCTTTCTGTGGGGATGGAGTCAATGGGGTTAAGGAGGGAGCATGCTGTAATCACTTTCAGACTGAGGCAGCAGTGTTGAAAATGATGGATACACTCCACCCCCTTTTTTTCTGGGGAAAAAAAAAGAATGCACTATCTTGCATGGTTGTTCAATAATGAACACTTTATGGACAGGAGGATTCTCGGTGCGATTTTCAGAGCTTGATTGCAGCACCAGAAATTGATAGTGGAATCTTTCAGTTTACCCTTTCAGGGTATGTACATGTGTATGTCTAATTGAGTGCACCTGAGGATGTGAAGCAGATTTATGATAACTACTATTAATAATGATGATAATAGGATTGTGATCATGATAATTAAGTATTAGCAAACATTTAAAGATAACTATTATTTAGCGAGCATGCATAATGCACAGGTTCATTGAACCACATATTATTTAACTAAAACTATTATTATTCTCAATTTTCAATGAGGCAAGTGAGGCTTAGAGAGTTGGAGTGATGTGCCTAAGGTTACACAAGTGGTTTCCAGGAAAGGCTCAGAGGCCAGCAGTCTGAGTCCACTGCTCAATTTCTGCACCTGATGACTATCTCCTGCATAAGGGGTGGATATTTTGGCAGATATTACTAGCATTCATCCATAACTAGTACTCCTATCATTCTTGGTCACTCAAAAGGCTCTTGCAGCTGGTGAGGCCAAGTGTCTTGTTCTGACTGCCACTCTGAATGGAAGCCACTTCTATCGCAGGGAGCCCAGAAGCAGCTCCCTCTTCTCTGCAGACTCAGCTGGGTTGTGTAGCTACAACATGGACAAAGACTGGATCCTGAGATGCCTCATGGGAGAGGGTGGCAGCACATTTATATGAGTGAGGGATACACTTGAAAGTGTTAGAACATTGAGATGAATAATTTGTGTATTACCTAGTGTAGCACAGGTAACGTGATTTTACCATTATTTACATTCATAAAAGCAACTTTACTGAAAAACTTCAAATTGAATTTACAAACTACAGAATTCTAACCTCAGCAATGTTTTGGTGGTGGCTAACTGGTGCTTATCATGTAAGACTCACCCTTACCTTATCCTGGGACCGCTCTAAAAAGAGAATAAGTAGGAGTGCTCATCTTCGAATAGCTAGCCATATTTCCATCCTTCTGTTGTTATTATGGAGGGTCTCCTCTTTGGCAGGCTCAGCAATGGGGATTCAACAACAAGGGTGAGAGAGAGACACAGTCGCTGTCTTCACAAGCTTTCAGTCTACTGACAGAGAGATTATGATGCAGGAATGTGTGCTGTGCATAGTGGAATTTCATGATTTTCACAGGTTGGCTTTTAAAAAGTCTTTAACTGCTAAATGTTCTGAAACAAACTAGTGTTATATTTTAAATAAGAAAACAAAGGCAAAGAACTGCCTAACAGTAGAAGATGAGTTATCATAGAAGGCTACACAGGATAAATTAGAGACAAAAGAAAGAAACAATCTGCTGTACCTGGAAGAGAGTGAGAAAGTCTGAAAGAGCTTCATGGAAGGGACATCCCAGGCACAAAAGCTTCCTGTTTTGAGGTATCATCTGGTCACACTTCAAGAGTAACACAATAGATGGAAGGTTTGAAGTGATGTAGAAGTTAGAATATCTCTGAAGTAAGCTAAGCAGAGTCCTCAAACAAATCAGGAGTTCAGTGGGAAATGTGACAAAATGGGGTTAAAACCTCATGAAGTTCTGGTTGCTTTGTTACTGTGTTTTAGTTTCTGACTTAAAAGGCCACTTTCTCTCTGTATCTTAATTCAACTGTAGAGCTGAAATCCTTAACTATTCCATTGTTTATAAAACAGATTCTAAGGAGTGAATGGTAAGGTAGAACTGTGGTACAACTACTTGGTTTCCAAAATTTATGAGAAAAAAAAAACTGCCTGGTGTGCTCAGTAATGTTTTACCAAGTGGTGTAGTTCAGCCGTTAAATATTGTAAATTGTAAAAAAGGAATCCATGGTTACCTCAAATATCTATGGAGGGTATTCTGGGGCAGAGCTTGGCTAGCTGTCCATCAGCATGTTTCTTATTTTTTGCTAGAGACAGAGACTATATTTCCCACTTCCTTTGCACCTGGGCATGACCATGTGACTGCTTTTGGCCAATGGCATGTGAGTGGAGGTGTGAATTTCTATCATGTTAGGCTTGGCTCACATGATCCTATCCTTGGTGACCATGATGTCAGAGCCACAGATGGAAGGAACCTGGCTCTGTATATCACTACATGGAGGAGAGATGTCCATCTTTCAGGAACACCCATTTTGAGCTATCAGGTAAGAAGACATAAACTTGAAATGCATTTGCCACTGAGATTTAGGAGTCTGTTACTGAAGCCTGTATCAATTTAACTAATATTAGCTATAGTTATTTCTGGTCCTGATTATGCAGAATAAAATACAGAAGAGTCCACATATACATCAGATTTTCTTTGGACATTGAAACTCAGAAAGAGAAAGAAAAGGATCCACCACAGCAGGCTGTACTTGTGGAGGTTGGTCCACACCTCTTGCTGATGGAGCCATCTTTACATGAGAGGTTGAGCTTTTGAAGCCAAATGACCAAAACAAAATTTGGCTTCTAGATGTGCAAAGCCAGAGAGATCATAAAAAAAAAACCATAATGACCCTGGGAGTCAGGGATACCTACATGATATGCAACTCTGCCTTGCTAATAGTGGCAGGTCAAGGAAAGAGGATGTCCAAGTTTACTCATAGATGTTGTTCAGAGTTATGGGAGACAACATTTTCCCTTGAATTTTCACCTCAAACAAAGAAATTCAAGTTTTTGCAAGGATTCTTTTAAGAACAAATTGCTTCCTACTGCTCTCCTCTGCTCATTAATTCATTCATACAGATCGTTACTGTCATTACATAACAACTAGTTACTGGGCATTTGCTCTGTGCCTGGCAATGCTCTGGGCATCCTTTTACTCTTACTCTCCAAAACAAGTGTGCTCACAATAGCTAAAGAGATCTTAGTACATATTTATAGGGTCATGTCATTCCAATCCTTTCAATTCCTCCAATGATTTCCCCAAGTCCAAACTCTCCTGCAGCCTCCAAGGCTGACTTCTCCAGCCCCTTTTCACCTTGTTTTCTCCCCCACATTCTGGGCTACAGATGGCCCCATTTGTCAACTCATTGAACTTGTCAACCTCCTTTCCTTCTCAGGCTGTGCCTGTGTAGTTGCCTCTGTCTGCACCACTCTTTTTACCTCTATCCTCCTGTTTATTCCTGCATACCCATCAACTGCAATGTCAATTCTTCACAGAGGTCTGCCCTGCACCTTCCAAATAAATTAGGTCTTCCTGTTGTAATTTCCATAGCATCTGTTGTTTTCCTTCCATTGAACTTATCATGGCTGGCAGCTGTGTCCATCAACAATGAAGGTTTATTGAGCAACCACTCAATTCTAGGTGCTGATGGTAAAACACAAGAAATACTTGTCCCTATGATACACATATTCTAGAGCAGGGGTGTCTGACCTTTTGGCATCTCTGGGCCATACTGGAAGAAGAAGAGGTTCCTTGGGCCACACATTAAATATATTGTGACACATAATCCCCCCAAAATCTCAGTGTTTTAAGTAAATTTATGATTTTGTGTTGGGCCGCATTCATAGCCATCCTGGGATTCATGTGGCCCACAGGGCACAGGTTGGATGCCCCTGCTAAAGGGAGAGTGGCAACACAAGTGTAAATAAGCATGACACGGACAAACTTATAGGGTTAGTGATGGACATGATCAGACTGATGGGGAGCAGTTGGGATGGGTAGCATTCCAGACTGGGTAGGCAAGGAAGGTGACAGTTACAATAAGTCTTGAAGAATGAGTAGAAGACAGAAGTGAGGGCCAAGGCCCTAAGGTGCAAAATGGCTTAGGCTATTTAAATAATAGAAAGGAGGTCGGTATGCCTGGAGCATAGTGAGCGGTGTAAGTGATGCCTTAAAAGATGTATGAGGAATTACACAGAGATGTGTGTGACTCTGTATTTAATATCTGTCTCCCCAAAAGAGTGAAAGCCCTGAGGGTGCAGAGACACAAGTTTGCTGATCACCCCACCAGCAGGGTCTAGTACAGGCCATGGCACTTAGTTGGGGGTCTAACTATTTAGTTAATAAATGAATGAACACAGCAGCTGGCTGCCCGCTTCATATGGGAAGCTTGACAGCTCAAAACAGGTAAGAAGGGTTATGGAAAGCTGCAGAGGTAGATAGTTTCCGGTAATGGAGAAGGGCAAATGGAGAAACATATTTTTACCTGAAGTAATTATTGCAGTGTGCAAACAGAGCAGCAAGGAAGCAGGAAGAAACAAAGAGGTAAATAATGTGGGAGCCTCACTTCTGTCTGCAGCTCCTGCAAGCACCCCAACCTCTGAAACCCCGGGACATTTATACTAAGCAAGAGGCAGAAAATTAGGCAGCATCTCAAGATAATACCCAATAGGCCTTACATTTCATTTCAGTCAACCACTGCTGGGTTTTGGCACCATTTTCATTGCAAATATGAGTAATGCAGACCCCTTAGTCACTATTAAGTGGCAATCTGGGGAAATCATCCACTCCCAATAATCCATTTCTCTCATTTAGAACACTCTGAAACCACATAATGAATAATACTGTCGCCAACTCTCCGGTAATGACATATGACATGTGTCTGCAATTGCTCTTTTCAAGATAAATCCCACTGTGTTGTTCCCCTCAGAAACTTCAGCTTATTTATTCGTGTGGGTCCCTCACACACACATACAGTATATTCATTCCTGAGGTAAATTTAGAAACAAAGTTGAGTCCCTGGCTTTGAAATATCAGGAAAAAGTTGTATCCTCACATAATAAATTGCATTGTTTTGCATGCAAATGGTTGATTACTATGCAATTATAGTCTTAAGTGCAGGCTGTCAATTAATTCCAAAGTGCCTAATTTAATTAGTGACACCGTTCAGTGTATTCCCATTAGCTATATTTTCCAATTTTTACAACAAGAATTTTATTCCACCCCCTTTTAGAGAGCGTTAGGTTCCCCTTTAGAAGTAAGACTTTGCCCTTTCTGATCTCTTCACTGAGTAAATGATGGTCTCATGGCATTCACAGCCAGGATGATTATAAAAATCTCCCATGTTCTGGCCTTTTTCTTCCCACTGTCCCTTCTTCCCAAAGACGTGGAAATGGAAGAAAAATATTGTCCAAAGAACTAGCTTTTTTCTAACTCCAAGATATAACTGAACTTAAGAAAAACAGAACTGAAGTGTTAAGTGATCAGCTTTGTATTAAAAAATACCAGTCAAATAACATGTATGAATAACCCATGGACATGGACAACAGCATGGGGATTGACTGTGGAAGCAGGGGCTGGGCTGGGTGGAAGAGGACAAAGGGGAAAAATTAGGACAACTCTAATAGAATAAAAATAAAAAATTGAAAAAATATACTTAATGTTCTTCCATTTGAAGACTCTCCACAACCTTGACTCTGGCTGAAAAATAATTTCCCTGAGTTACTCAGATAATATTATTAAACACACCTCATTCTGGATGCTCGTAATTGATAGGGAAATTTTATTAGGCTGAGTATATAATAGGCATTTGGTTAGAGGTTTTGTATAGGTATAATTATGCGGTCAAATAGATTTCACGGCACTTCTATTTTATGCCTAGGTTATAGAACTGAGATACATTGAGTCAGTAACACCTGGAGAGTACGTATCACTCAGCAAGGCACTGGGAGAATCTACTGAGTCCAAGGGAAGGAAGTTTCTGAATGTTCACATCTTGGACTGCACTACTTGGGTGAGCTTAGATTACAAACAGATTTTGATGACACCAGGCCACGGTTTAAGGTAAGACAAACCATGCCAGCTCCTCTTTTATCCAGACTCCCAATGATGCTAATGAAATTATGTGCAAAATGACAAGCAAATTAAGTGAACCTTAATGAGAATGGAGTGGTATGGATCTGTTCTCAAACCCACCTTCAAGGTGATAAATTTCACCAGAGGACAAAGAGTGAGATGAACTGGGAAAAGTTTTATATAAATCAAAGGTCTATATGGCATCCACCTTCGGAGAATTTCTTAGATACTAAAATTAAATAAAATAGCTCTGGATCCATGACACATTGTCTTATGGGTTCTACCTGGCTGCCACCCTCCTGATGGCTTTGGGAAATGGCCTGGGTGCTCTGTAGTGCTGGCATTTTTTTTTTTACCTCCATAACTCTCATTGCTCCTTGATATCAGGACAGAGGAACTTATTCTCCAAGAATTACCAGACTGGGAAGGGCAGAGAGGCAGCAGAGAACAGGGTTTCTCAGCCTCTATGGCCTGGATCATGCTTTGTTACGAGAACTGTGCTATGTACTGCAGAATGTGGAGCAGCATCCCTGGTCCCTACCCGTCAGAAGCCAGTAGCAGCAGCACCCGCCCCACAATGTGGCAAACCAAAAAGCCTACAGACATTCCCAAAGGTCCCCTGGGGAACAAAATCATCACAGAAAACTATTGGCATAGAGGATGATTTTGTGTTCCTCGTGTTTCTAAGGTCTTCCTAGCATTTCTGTGACATTTTCTTCATTGATCTACTATTACTTCTTTGTTAGTTATTATAATTCATAGATAGGGAAAAAAGAGAAAGATCTGTCTATCAACCTTCATTTCAGAAACTAACCAGAAACTAACTAGGAGTACCAACTAACCAGCTGGTGTGGTTTTAGGCTTTCCCTGTCATGGACCTTACAGTGCAAGTGTCCTTTCCTAGATGTTCGCATCTACACACACTTAATAAAATCCACATACACTGTGCACATGGTCATGCAAATATCTGCTTTCATTTAATAAATAGTACTACACTTCTCCATACTAGTGCCTACAAATTAATCCCACTCTTTTTAATGGTTGAGTGGTGTTTCATGGTATGGAGGGACCAAAATGTACCAGGCAATCTACTGATAGATTTTTTTACTTCATTTGTCATATATATACTTTTTTTACACATACACACAAAACAATTACATTGAATTTATTTCTTCACATATTCTTGCCTGCTCACTTGTATACATAGTTATGTAGATTAAATTTCTTCACATGAAACTTTTCAGCTTTTTCTTTCTTTAATGTGATTTTTTTCTGAGTACATTTTAGTAACTCCCTTTTAAGTGCTTTCTCCTTTTAGGTCAGTTGGCATATCTAGCATCTCTTTAGTTTCCTAGGATTTATTATCTTTCATTCACTAGATAATTATAAAAAGGGACTCAGCTAGGAGCAAGGGACAGTGCTAGCATCCCACCCTGAGTCATTGCCCTTCCTCCTAAGCCAAATTATTCCGTGGCTGCTGTCCCATGCTCCATGCACCTTTTCATATTTTATTCTGGGTCTTTAGATTTGCTGAGCTTAGAGTGTCTTATTAATTTTCTCGAGGGCCTATGGTATGCCAGTATTGAGCTATGTGATGGGGAGGAATTAATGAGCAAAAAGAAGGCAGGATTTGTCTCCTGCAGAGCATATAGTATAGTGGTAAAAAAAAGGCATTAATCAAAACTGCTTAGAAATACATGTAAAATTACAACTGGAATTATGACCATCAAGAGAGGAGCCCAATGCTCTTCAGGGGATAACAGTCTGAGGTTTTG
This sequence comes from Phyllostomus hastatus, assembly GCF_019186645.2. NCBI lineage: Eukaryota > Metazoa > Chordata > Mammalia > Chiroptera > Phyllostomidae > Phyllostomus > Phyllostomus hastatus. The sequence goes on from NW_025334030.1 coordinate 1,700,204, forward strand.
GGGTGCAAGCTCCTGAAGAAACAGAAGGTTATGTGAGATCCAAAGACTAGGGAAGCATTAACCAGGTAAGGGTGATAGAGGTAGCAGAGATCCAGGTGGGGGTTCAACCTATGCAAAGACTCTCTGGTGGTAGAGGACATGGCTCTTGGAGATCAGAAGGGATCTCAATATAGGTGGAGGATAAAGAAAGAGAGGTGGTGTATATTGAAGGAGGAGGCTGGGAATAGGATGCTCTGAACCTTGTAGGCTGAGAAATGGTTTTGGCTTTATTTCAAAAGTGCTGGTGAGTAGGCGTGTGACACGGTCACATTCAGACTTTGATATAATCAACCTGTTGAAGCATGATGAATAACACTCAAGAAGTCACCAGCTGTCACCATACAGAGGCCTCCATGAACTGAGAAAAACTTCCCGGCCTTCTCTGCCTTCTCTGTAAGCACTTCTCATCCAGTGATAACTCTGGGTCTCATAAGGGAAAGAACACATTTTCCCATCTCTTCTTTAATGGGTTGACTTTCTTCATCTGTGAGCACTTTGGTTTGGCCTGCCCTGGAGAACAGTATTGGGAGCCTTTTGAAGAGCATATTGAAGGGAAGAGCTTTCAGAGAAAATGGGATTAAAGCAGATGCTAGGTTTTTTTTTCTTTAATTAACTACTATCAAGGGAATTGATTAATGGAAAATGTAAAAATGAGTGTTCTCTTCACAAATGTATTGTATGTTATTGTAATGTGTTAAATTGGAGATAACTAAGAGACTGAATAAACATGTATGCAGAAATATTCACATTTTATCTACTTAGCTCTGCCCTAGACTGCATTCTCCCCAAACTAAAAAGTTAGTTTTTAGCATAGCTAATCTATTGCAGTGCAATCATATTTTAACCTTATCAAATATCCCCACATATTTCTTCCACCTGCTCAAAAACGGAACATCGGAGATTTAGATTTTATTTGGAAAATTCCTTATTCATCATAAGGAAACACATTCAATTGTATTCAAGGAATTCAATTTAAAACTAATTTACCTTACATTAATGTTTAAATTCATGAGATTCTGCATAAAGTCATTCTTGTAGTGTAATAAATTCAGAGTCAATATGATAATTATTAAAACAGAAATGAGCATGAGAAAAATAAATCACATGGTCTTAGGGTTAGTTCCCTCTTGAGTGAGCTTTGAAGCTTCTAACAAAGAGAGAGACAGAAGATAGAAAGAAAAGAAAGAGGGAGAGGGATGAAAAGAGAAGAAGAAAAGAGAGAGACTACCACTTACCAAAAGCTTACAGTATGCCATGTCTTTCCCCTCCTTAAGCCTCAGAGAAACCAAAGGGAATTACTCAAGTGATAATAATACTAACTAATAATTAGTAAGACAGGCAGTGTTATAAGTTCTTTACATGCATTAACTGGCTCAATCTTTACAGTCTGTTGTGGTGAGATGACTCTTGTCCTCCCAGGTAAGAGAAATGAGATAGGAAGACATTAAATGACAAGATTCAGTTGAAATAGATTACAAGTGAGAAATGTGAGCAATGAGCCCAAGATGTGATGTGTGTACCAAAATGTAAGGAAAGTCTGATATCTTTGCAGATGCAGCAACTCAGATCCCTAAACAACTAAACATCTCATGGTACAGCTGGGATTTTAATTCAGATTTGCCAGGCTCCTAAGATCTTGCTTATACCTGCGTCAGAGAGCTCCCCAAGAATCTAAATGCCCCCTCTGCACTGAAGACCAAAGTTCCTGAGTAGGATCAGAGTGACTGCCTCCTCTATCTGGGATCCCTACCCCCCACCACCTTCATTAGCTGCTAGTGTCTTGAAGATCCCCATTGCATTCTCAGTGCATGGAACATCTTACTCTCTCTTCCTCTGCATCTCCAACTGGTTTCTTTCTTTGTGTTATTGATCACAGACTTATGCTTTTTGCAGTGATACAGAGAAAAACACTAACTGGGAAATTAAATTGCAGTTTTAAAAAAGAAGATGAAAATGGAACTCAAAGATGCTTCATTTATGTTGGTATTTGGACCTTTGCTATTAAAACAGAATGAAAAGTACTGTTCCTTTTGTGTTCTCAACTTGCTTGTTGTAGGTATCTAACTTACATTTTCTTTCCCTTTCCAAAACACCCTCCAAATCCCAGACAATTTTTGACATTTCCACTGATTCTTGCTTTTAAATATCCTACAATACACATAATGGTCCCACAACAAAGGATCATCTGACCCAGAATGTCAACAGTGCAGAAGTGAGGTTGAGAACCCGGGCTGTAGGGTACACTTGCAACTGTTGACAACACCTGCCTCCAGGGGAGGCTATGACACAAGAAGCCAATATCACTTTTTAATTATTTCACTTCTGAACAGTTAATAGTTTTTCTTTACAATCCACATGTATTATTTTTTGGAAGGTTACTACAAAACTAAAAGAAATATATATGGATTACATATATAATAATGGATCTTAATGGATTTTAAATGTTCTCTTTAGAAAAAGGCAAAAACAATGTTCAAGTGAACTTTTTAAAGGAAGGCAAAACAAAGAGTACCGTATTATGCTGTGTATAGTGTGCACTTATATTTTTCTGGACATTACACATGGGGTTATTATACCCATTATTATGCCCAGGGTATGTGGTCATTATACATATATATATTGTGTATACTTACTTCTCCCTGTAGAATTTGGGCAAAAATTTTGCATCATACCTGACAAAATATGGTAAATGCAAGAAAGGTTATTTTCAAGGTAGTGGGTGATGACTCCAAAAAGGAAGTTCCTTTGAGAGGGAACCAGTTGATTTTCTCTTCTCAGTATTATGCTGACAAAACAGGATGACTTACACCTATAGAGTTTTATTATGTATTATGATTATTAAGAAAAATAGAGGAGATCTGCTTAGCATGTTAACTTAAAAAATGAAATCCAAAATTTACTACAAATCAGCATTCTGGGTTTAAAGCAAAGTGATATCTCAAGTTGTTGCCTTGTTGGTCAGACAACTATTTACATTATTCAGCATTCTCTTAACTATTCCATTACTTTAAAATACAAAATGTAGACCAAGATTTGGAAGTCCAGGTGAAAAAGAACTACACATGCCATCCATACTTTTATGTACATGGTGAGCTCCTTATCCTTGAAGATCCAGACCAGATGCCACCTGTTTCAGGATGTCGCTCCTTGCCCTGGTCTGCTGGGTGTACCTTCAGGGTGCTCCTTACTGTAGCATCCTGCCATCTTGTCATCTCCAGCCCATAGGACAGAGCCCTAGATTTCTCTCATTCTATCTGATCCTCTAAGGCAGGAATCTCCTATTATTTATCTATATCTGCAGCAACTAGCACAGTGCTTGATACTTAATAGTTATTCAAAACATTCATTGAATGGTAAACAGTTGAAAAAATTAATGAATGAAAGAAGGAACAGACATGTGACTAAAAAAGGAACAAGAGTGGCTTCCACTGATCCTGAGAAATGGAGAATAGAAAAACTCAAAAGCAAGGGGCATTGGGGAGCCACTATACATCCTAGGAAGGAGGGAGGTAACATACTCCTGTATGTCTAATTTGAGGTGGGTGGACAGGGAATATGGAGGAGGGGTTAAGAAAGTACATAGCTCCTGACCAGCCCTGGGCTGAATGCTGATCTTATCTTTCACCAGCTAAAATGGCTCTTACCCCCTGATACTCAGTTTCCATCTGCAAAATGGAAATAATAGTAGTAGTGAATTCATATGATGACTGTGAACATGAAATCAGACTAATACATGAAAAGCACTGAGCAGAGGGTCTACATGTTGAGTGGCTATTGGAGATCATTAGTTTTTGGCTATGAATTTTAATGGTTATCAGAATAATCCACAGCAGCAGCAGCACACTCATTTATACTATGCAGGCCCTTTATGTGGCTGATTCTAGCAGGCATTTTAAGACACAAAGAGATCTATGATTCAGCCATGGTTTTCAAAAGGCTTAACCTAGTTGCAGAGTCAGACCCTACTGACCCCTGTTCCATGGGGTCTTTTTAACCCCTATTCCTTCCTTCAAGCTTAAGTTGCCAAAGGAGGTAGCACTTGGGCCTTTAAAAACACACCACAATGTGTAAGTGTGAATTAGCATGGGGTTGTTTAAACTCATACCTTATGAGCAGCTTTATCTGCCATAACTTAGATTGTGATGGGAAATAAAATACAAGCACGGCGAAGAGCTCACTGTGCACGGCAAGACATGTTTTATCTCTAGCCATGATGTAGAATTGCATTCCTGTTGCGAAACCCAGATTGATACATGAGTTTTATTTATAACTCTTGCTCTCAAAGTTTGTCCAAGTTACAAGTTAGCAATGAAAGTTTGCATTGGCTTTTGAAAGACCTGCTGGTATCTTCCCTGACAGCCAAATTCTTGTAAGTGACAGTAACAGACCACAGGCACTGAAGAATGTGTGTGTCCAAGAAAGAATGATGGGGATGGAATGGGAAAGGCAGAGGGTATAACTGCTGAGTGTGGATCCTCAGACTAAGCCTACTGTACCAGCATTTCAAACTGACTGTTATCCAACCATAGGTCCTTCTCCCCTATAACATCACCTAGACTCCAAGCATGATAAAAGCTCCCCTTTATACTGCCTTCCTAGCCTTTTTCCTCAAGTGGCTGCAGAAAAAAAACACACCAAACCATTCAGGTATCAGTGCTCCCAGTTTGGTAACCATTTCTCATTTCTACACATCCATGCTGCTCTATTTGATCATATAAAAGGCACATTAGCCAAGAGTCATGAAAACCCAAATAATAGAGACAACCAAATCCAAGACTAGAGCTGTGGAAAATGGTACACCAGTTCTTCAAAGAATTAAACATAGTGTCATCATGGGACTCAGCAATTCCATTCCTAGGGATACACCCCAAATAACTGAAATAGGTGTCAAACAACTACATGCACAGACAAGTTCATAGCAGCTGCCCTGTTTACAATAGCCAAGCATAGACAACCCAAATACCCATTAATGCATGAAGGAAAAATTAAATTTTGATCTATCCATAACATGGAATATTATTTAGCCATAAAAAGGGAAGATGCACTGACATGTGCTACACATGTGCTACACACGTTGTGCTACATGTATAAACCTCAAAAACGTTATGCTCAATGAAAGATGCCAGGCACAGAAAGTCCTATTATATGACTACAATTATGTAAAATATCCAAAAGAGGCAAACCCATACAGACAGAAAGTAGATGATAGTGCCCACCTCATAGGATAGTTGGGACTGTGTTGTTACCAGGGACTATGAGGAGGGGAAATGGAGGGTGTCTGCTTAATGGGTATGGGGTTTTATTTGGGTGATAAAAATGTTTTGGAATTAGATGATGGTGGTAGTTGCATAATAGTATGAATGTATTATGTGCCACTAAATTGTTCAGTTAAACATAGTTAATTTTATGCTATGTGAAGTGCATCTCAATAAACATTTTAAATAACAAAAAAAAATCAAAGACTAAACAGTTTTCCAATTTTGGGATAAAAGAGGTCAGGTACCAAAACTCAATAACAAAGAAAAGAAGAATAAAACCAAAGAGCAAAATCATGGCCATGGCTAGATATCAAGAGACTCTGAGTCTAAAATAAGTGTAAGAGTAGAGTCCATGTGTGTGGCCTTATAGTAAAGGGGTCATCAACACAGGCAGGGGGACCTGACACTGAATCTCAGTACTACTATTTTCTAGCTGTGTAGTGCTAGGTGCTCAACATTTCTGAGCCTTGTCCTTACTGGATAGATCAAAAAAAATTTTTGTTGGGTTACTCTAAGAATCAAATGAAATTGATTGAAAAACTCTGTGTATGTCACTGTGTAAAACACGTAAGTATTCAATAAATAGTAGCTTTCATTATCATTTAATCATTATGTATGGGATGTGTGGTCAAACCTGACAAAAATGACAAAAAGTAAATCTATGTGTCTCTTCCTGAGGCTAGTGAACTACCTAGAGATCATTAACCTTAATGAATAAAACATATGAGGGTGAACCTAACTGTACAAGCACTCCTAAAGCCTCTGCTTACATCATGTCTGCTAACATTCTATTGGTCAAATTAAATCACATGACCAAGTCACAAGCAAAATGGGACAGGCAATGTATGCCCAGTGCTCTATTGAGAAGAACATGGCAAAGGACACAGAGGGAGGGATGACAACTTTGAACTGGTAAGACAAATATACCATGACAGCTAAGATATTTTTATTCTCATTTTAGAGACAGGGAAACAGACACAAGACACTTAATAACTGTCACAAGCTTGAAAATGGCAGAGCTGGGTTTAAAACCAGGTCATCTAATTCTAAAATGTAATAAAGGGGTACAGTAAGATTCACTGTGGGATCACGCAGGAATGGGGTATGAAACAAACCTGCATGGAGGGCATGGCCCTGTTTTCTGAGGTGAGTCACATTCAAAGAATGTTTTATGGATGCTCAAGTTATTGTCAGTAACAGCATTTCTGTAGCCAGGAATGGACTTAGAAAGAAAAGACCTCATACAATAGAAATGTGCTTAAAGCACCCAACTTCAGTGGGGTTTGCTCCAAAGTAAGTTCTAAAACTGAACTATTTCCATTAGGAGACACCACAAAAAGGTGACCCTGCAGGCAACAGTTAACCAGTATCTTTCTACATGAAAGAGGTGGCCAGAAAGGCATTACATTCAGATGTCTGCTTTCACTTCCAAATCTCCAGGAACAGAGTTCCTTGCCTCCACTTCTGTGGACAGTATGATATATTATGAGCCCAGGTAAGGGTTAGCCCTTGCTCAGAACCCCTACTCAGCAATACACATGCTGACACATCAGAGTTTTGTTCTTGGGGGCCAGGAATTCCCTTCTACAGCCAGAGCCACCTCAATTTGAAGTCCAGCTGATGGATGCACAAAAAAATTATGTGAAGGCAGGCTGAGGCCAGTCTTGCCACAGTGAAACCCACAACTGGCTTTCATCTAGAAGGCTTTTTCAACAGGCAGAGATGCCATGATTCTGTTAAAATGGTACAATACCCAATAAGGAGATTTCCCCTCTAAGTATTTCCCCATCTTAATATTGCTAAGATTGTGGATCTCAAGGTCTTCAAGAATTTTACTACTAAAGTCTCAGCATTGCCCTCAGCAGCAATGGAGTGAAATTATTTTTCTAATTATGCCCACTGGCATAGACACAGTGTTGACAAATTTGGTGAGAATTGAATTTTTTCTTCTAAAGTAATTATTAGGAGTAGAATATTAGGTAATTAGACTTAGAATGAGGTTTTGCTGCAAACAATAAAAGAGGTTTTGCTTAGCACTAGGTGACAGAGAGTAATGGTTGAGAGTGAGTACTCTGGAGTCCAGCAGACCTGGGTTGGAATAGTTGTTCTGGCAAGTCACTGTAGGTAGCCTTGGGCAAGTCATTTGATGTAACCAATATTTAGCTTACTCATTTGTAGAAGGATTCAATGATATGGATAGAGACTGAACAATGTTTTGCACAGAGAATGCTGGACCAATGGTCTAAAACTATAAAGAAATCACAGGACTCATACTCAACATCTTTCAATGGATTCCCTGCTAATGGGACATAATCCAAGACCCTTGACATGGCCCCTGCAATGACTAGCTGCTTCACTCTCCAACTTCACCCTCAGCCCCATCTCTCCTCCCACGTTGCATCCTTTAGGACATTTCATCTCACTTCCTCAGGTTTCCAAGATCTGCCAGGTACCTCTTTCTCCACTTGGAAGGCTCCTCCCACATGAGCCTAGTGAACCTCTACTCATCCCTCAGACATCTTTTCAGATGTCACCTCCTTGAGGAAATGTCTCTGGATTTGTATCCATCATCTCAGTTTTCTCCTCTCCTGGCCCTAACGTAACTTCCCTCCACATGACTTAGGAAAGATTATAATGATTGATTTATTTGACTAATGCCTATCTCTCCATACCCATTAGAATCTAAACTCCATGAAGCTAGACACTCCCGGTGACTTGCTCCTTAGACTATTCCTCCCACCAGCATCAGGCCTGACACGTGGTGGATATTCAGTAGCTAGTTATTGAATGAATGAATAAATGAATGAATGAATGAATGAAAGAAAGAAAAACAACATCACAGAAAAGAAGTAAAAACACTCAGGACATGCTGACAAGCTCTGTCTTTCTTGCTTTGTCTTAAGAGTGCACAAGAACATTTTCCACTCTCTTTCAGATCCCCTTTTATTTTTCCTTTATTTTACATCACAGAAAAAATTAATTATTATCATTATAACAATGATTTAATGGGATCATCTCAAAATATTGGCTGGTTTGGTATGTTGCTATTTTGTAGTTTTAAATAAGCTCCCTATGTGGGCTATTAAATAAAGTAGGGACAAATGAGAGACATTATGCATCTGCTTTCCACTGCAGGACAAGTTGTTATGTTTGTCTGAATCTAATTTCCCTTTGTATAGATCACTGAGCCGAATCTCACATATTGCCAGTGCCAAGATGAGAGTGTTAGTAGTGGGGCCTGGTTAATAATTTGCTGGGTAACTTCAGGGAGAAAATGCAACTAGTCTGGGCCATTATTTCTCTTCCTTTACATACCAGAGGGTTTGGCTGAGCTGAAAAGAGGCAGTGAGTGTGCAGACAAATCCTTACTCTGCCATTTGCTGCATTCACTCCCAACTGATCTTTCACACAAGCTGCATGTACCCAGGAGGTTTCAATTTACAACTAGAGAGAGAGAAGAGTTTGATAGGACGAGGGAGTTTGGGGCTTGAAAAGATGATAAGAAAATTCAAAATTGAATGGAATTATATTTGTCCCCTCCCTACTTGATTCTTCAGGTTGCTTTTGAGCCACCTGGGGATGAAAGGGTTTAGCGGCAGAACATGAAAGAGAGATTTAGTGTCAACACAAGGTAAGCTTCTTTGAAAACCAGGTGACAAATGATGACATAGAGCTGGGAACAGGGTCATCTGTCTATCTCTAAAGAAAACCTAAGGATGATGGCTTGGGTTCCCAAAACCAGAGCCATGGGAGTATCCAGAGATAACATCTGGGAGTGGACAACAGTTCTCAAGATAATAAGTAGCCATGGTGAGATTCTGGAAGCAGTTGCATCGTTATGGTCAACTGGAAGCTGGAAGATTTGTGATACTTGGAATATGGGCATAAGCAAGTACCCTTGGAAAACTTCCAGGAGGAAATTGAATACTTCATAGGGTATGGCAGAAGTCTGATTTTTAGTAACAAGCCAATGATTTTTCCTATAATCATAATTTTGCTATAAAAAGTAATTGTAACCTGATATTTGGCCATAAAATTGTGAGGCCTGGAGAGATAGGTTGCATTTAAAAAAAGAGTCAAAAAATTTCATTTTTCATATATCTCAGCATTATTTGGCTGCCATAATAGTGTGTCATTTTTATGAAATACAAGTATAATTTTATTAAAAAATCTAACAACAGCAACAACAACAAAGAACAGAAAGAAGGGACCTTTTAAATTCCTCCCTTCCACTGGTATGGCTCAGTAGACTGAGTGCAGATCTGAGAACCAGAGGATCACAGGTTTGATTCCCAGTCAGGGCACATGTCTGGGTTGCAGAGCAGGTCCCCAGTATGGGGCGCACAAGAGGCAACCACACATTGATGTTTCTCTCCCTCTCTTTTTCCCTCCCTTCCCCTCTCTAAAAAAAGTAAATAAAATCTTTAAATTCCTTCCTTTCTTCCCTACCTTTCCAGGCTCAAAAGAAAGACAACAATGACTTCTAGAAACATCTTAACTCTGACATGACTGGCCAAGGACTCAGAGACATTCAAACATAGTGTCATGATTTCACTTCCATCATGTTGACTGGGAAACCTTCTGTTGTTAGGTAAGTAGATACACAGGGAAGATGCCAGTCATATGCACAAATGAGGGAGCAGCCCCTCAATCTCCAGGTTACCCATGGCCACACTTACTCCTACAATATGCAGACAAAAGCTGGACGTTAAATGCTGAACCAAAACACTGTAGTTCAAATTAGCACTTCACTTTCCATGTTGTCCTTTCTTAGATCTTATTAATAATATACCCTTGTTTGGTCTGCTGGGAGAAAAATCTATTTTGAATGGATTTCCAAACAAAAGAAGAAGTGCGAGGAAGTTGTTGATATTCACAGACATTCATTTGAATGGGAGGGAACATAATTTATCCCTGGGTCCTTACTTTTAAAAGCCATCAACTAATTAATGTTAACTGACTTTTCATTGACAGTAAGTTCCTCATAAAGGCTATATTACATGGAGACTGATGAAACAAAGCTTACATATTCATACAAAAAACAAACCAAAAAACTTACAGTGTGCTATGTGTGTGGAGAAATGGCCGGGCTCTCTCCATTCATGTTGAAAAGAACTAATACATAAGAGAAGTTCTGGTCTATGACTGATTTCAATATTCCCCCCATGTCTTGAAAATGGTAGCACCCAGCTTGTAAATCTTCCCCAAACCAGAGATGGCCTTGCCACTTTTGGATCTATATGAGGACTAGCTATGTAATCACTTAAGTACCCTTTATTCTTAAACTGAACAAGCAGGGATTCTATAATAGTCATAAAGAGAAAAAAACATTTTATAACATTTACCAAAAGGTAAAAATATTCAATGTTACCTGGCTAAAACCTAATCATATTAAAAGAGGTGATATTATCCAATACAGTTTACCATCTTGTCCAATACCATCAGGTTCAATTCCATTATCAGAGAGTGGAATGATAATTCTGCCCCTCATTCTTTTTTTCTTTTATTCATTTTAGAGACATCTCAGGTTTTCCCTGTCTTAAATCAATTCCTGCAAAGGCAGGTCTGGTACAATTCTTCTCCAAACCCTGCTATCATTTCTCTCAGAATTGTGAGGCCTTAGAAGCCATTCAGTAAAATTATGTCTTCCATATTGGCACCTCAGCCATGCCATCCCAGACAGAAGTACTCAGGGTGTTTTTGTGTCATTTTAGATTTTTCTGTGTATATTTTATAATCATTTCCTGAACTTTTGTAAATCCATTTTGCAATATGACTTAGTGACTTATCTGGTAGTTCTATGGTTGCAAATAACAGAACCTATAACTGGCTAACTTAAGAGAAGAAGGTATTTCACGCTGGCCGAATGTCGTCCCATAGGCAGAAAGGTTGTGGGTTTGATCTCTGGTCAGGGCTTATACAAGAAGCAGCCAGTTGTTATTTCTTTTTCCCATCAAAGTTTCTCTCTGTCTCTCTCTCCTCCTTCCTCTCTCTCTAAAAAGCAATGAAAAACTGTCCTCAAGTATGGATTAAAAAAGAAGAAGATGGGATGTGCAAGGAAGTTATGGGAGAGTCACAAAATCGAGACCCATAGCAGGGCACCATTAATGCAAAAATAAATACCATTGCTTCATCATTACATTAGTCATTCTAAAGAATCATGGTCCCTAGAGAGAGAGGACAACTGGCCAAGCTTAACATATGTACCCACCTCATCACCACACCTGGTGGAGGAGGAGAAGGAACACACAGAGATGTCAGTATGGCCATTAGGGGTCCTGTTGCTGTTTAGGGTGTCTTCACTGACAGGCCCATTTAGACCACAGTGTGATAGAAAAATAATTTCTCAAAAAAAATTGGGGGGGGGGTGGTTAAAAAAACAAAACAAAACCAAAATCTACTCCAAGTTGCATGGACAAACACATGTAAGCTAATGAACGTGGTTGATCCATAATCTCTAATTATGTTCATAAAAGACACATTTGCAGTTAACTGCCATCACTGTTAAGAAAGATAGAAAACCTATTTCCTGGGATTTCCTCATCACTGACATTATTCAATCATTAAAAGGAAAAACGGAAAGCTGGGAAAGAGAGAGAAAGACAGAGATCTCAGAGACCACCAGGGGAAGAAGCTCTAGATGTCTGACCACATCAGGCCAACTTAGGACAAGCCCATCGACTCATCTCTTTGGTGTTTATTCATTTGGACAAAAGCAACACTCTCCAATTTCACAACTTCCAGAAAGGCACTGGGCTGGTGAATTACACTTGGTACGACAGCACTCTTCCAGAGAATTGGAATGAGATTTTTGGCAGCTAAACTGTTTTTTAAAAGCCACTGCTTTCTATGATTGCCCCCATCTCGTAAATGACTCTGTCGCTGAGAATGACCAATTCAGAGACAATGCAAAACTCCTTTCCTACAGCTCCACAAATTCCATCTAAACTTCTCAGATTTCACTTGCTCAGCACTGTATTCCAAAGGACTTCAGAGGGGGTGGCAATTCTGCACCCAGGGGCATGTCACTTTTGTTTTAAGGCTTTATATACAACTGAACAAAGTCTTGAATGCAGAGAAGTATACTGAACTCTGCCTCCTGGGATGAAATGCAGGTCTCCAATGTAGGTGGGGAAGGCAGTGGTTATTGGAGTGAGGCAGACATGGGTTACCATGTTACTTTCTCTACTTCCTCACTGTGACCTCAACCTGTGAGCCTCAGTTTCCTCTTTAAAAAAATATCTGTTGTGCCAAATTAAATGAAAGATCATATAGAAAGCGGCTGGCATATTTCTTGGTGCTTGGAAAAAATAGACATTAGTTTCTTCCTTCCATTGGTTTGGGATTATCTGACATTGTTCCCTACTGAAGGTATTATAGTAAGTATTCACCTTACATACTGTAAGGGATGGTGATAGCCTTTCTTTTGGAAATTCTCTATATTATGTCTTCAAGCAGACACAGAGACAGGATTAAGAGTGTTAATCTAGCCCTGGCTGGTGTGGCCCAGTGCACTGAATGCTGGCCTGTGAACCAAAAGTTCACCAATTCGATTCCCAGTCAGGGCATATGCCTGTGTTGCAGGCTGGGTTCCCCAGTGCAGAACACACAAGAGATAACCACACATTGATGTTTGTTTCCCTCTCTGTCTCCCTCCCTTCCCCTCTGTCTAAAAATAAATAAATAAAATATTTACAAAAAAAAGAGTGTTAATCTCTAGAAAGAGACATAGGAATACTTGGGACAGGGTGAAGGAAGAATTGATCTCCATTTATACCTTGTGAAATTATATCCATAAGAATGTATCAGCTATGAAAATTTTAAATAAAATTAAAATATCAGCAATCACCACAGACCCCAAAACAGAATGATGAATTTAGCAGTCATTCTCCATTAGGCAATATTTATCAAGTATTCATAAAAGTCACTCCTAAGACTCTCAGAGAAGAACAATGCTGTTATCATTGCCCTCTGATAGCTACTCAGTGGAGAAGTAGGGGGTAAGCCCATCCAGTTTATTCACTGGAGGAGAAGAAACTATTTCTATAGCTTTTGTTTTGTTTAAACATTTTTAAAAGATTATATTTATTTATCTTTGGAGAGAAGGGAAGGGAGGGAGAAAGAGAGGGAGCAAAATGCTAATGTGCATTGCCTCTTGCATGCCCCACACTGGGGACCTGGCCTGCAACCCAGGCATGCGCCCCGACTGAGATTCGAACCAGCAACATTTTGTTCACAGGCCCACAAGCTGGCACTCAATGCACTGAGCCACATTAGCCAAGGATCTACTTCTATAGCGTTTAGAAAGCATTTCTGCAAGAGGAGAACTAAAAGGCTGCTTTCATAATCAGAAGAAAATCAGGTCTAGGGTTGTAGTAGCAGGGAGGAAGATGAAAAATAATAAGGCAATTCCAAAAGTCCAAGACATCAGGAAAATAGAGAGACTGCCTGCTGGAAGCTACTAGACACATAGTATACTTAGATATGTATAGGGTTATAATATGCATCTTGATATCATATGTTAAACCAGTTCACAACAATTAATAAGCACATGAACCCATAATCCCAACATTTACTCAACACCAACATTCTTCAAGTATTTCCTATCTCAGTGAATGGCACCACTATTCATTCAAACAAACCAGAAAGCCAGAAGTAACATTTTATTCACATTTATCTCAAAATCCTTATTAAAAATCAACAAATATTCTTGATTTTACACATTAGATCACTTGAATCTATGCATTCAAGTCTCCCCACCATCCCCAACGCCTTACTCGAAGACAGCACAACTTCTTGTCTGAGCTATTGTAACAGACTCTAACTGATCTCTTTGTTTACTCTTTAAACAACTTTTCACATTGTAACAAGTACTTCACTAAATAAATAAATAAATATATCTTATAAACTTAAAAATATACTCTTTTGGTAATACAAACAAACAATATTATCTCTATATAAACTTTACCATTTAAGCACATACAATCCAAATTCAGTACTATATATGAGTAAAGGATATGTCAAAAATAATCATGATAATGTTTGCAGGGAGCAAACCTGAGTTCCTTAAAAACATTTATTTTCAAAAACTATACAAATGGTTTTGTTTACTCATCAGAATAGTCCCAGCAAAGAGATTCTTTTTGAAATTAGTTAACATTTATTAGCTCAAGTTAGTATATGAATTTGAAAATAATGCAAATGCATCTTTATTTTTATTTTTTACTTTCTAAAAGATTTTATTTATTTATTTTTAGAGAGGCAAGGGAGGGAGAAAGAGAGAGAGAAAGAAACATCAATGTGTGGTTACTGGGGACCATGGCCTGCAACCCAGGCATGTGCCCTGACTGGGAATCGAACCTGTGATGCTTTGGTTCTCAGCCTGCACTCAATCCACTGAGCTACACCAGCCAGGTGCAAATGCATTTTTAGAACATTATAACCATTTTTGGTTTTCCTTATTGTGGGATACTTTCCATTCTGTCTTTCAAAACATTTTTTTCCTGGATGATATTAAACCAAAAATTCAATATCATCAGGCTAATATAAAGCCTTATAATGACTTCAGGAAAGGAAAGTACTCAAAAATCTTTAAAACAAATACTGCTATAGAACAGCATCTGATTAATTAATTCACCAATTATTCTCTTATACTATGACCTGTGGCAATAATATGATAATTCCTATTCTAATTAATTTTATTCTAAATCATCTAAATATTCTAACTGGTTCTTGGATGTGTAATCTTTTTGGACCATACACTTCTCCAAGGTGCTAGAGGATATCTGATATAGCTGTAGAAAATATTATTATGTGAATGTTCATAGCTTTTCTCCTCCTCATCCACCACAGATAACTCCTTCTTGACCAGCTTGTTTTCTGGAATTTGATTGCTCAGAACTAGTGCAGTGAGTTGAAAAGATAGAACTGAAGAGAAAAAGATTAAGGACTCATGTTGTGACTGCCAAGTTCTACCATCAAGAGAAAGCAGTAAGGGTAGAAGAGAAGATGAAGACAGTAGGGCAGAAAAGGACAGAAAAGAGCTTCTCATGGATTGAAGACTTGGGAACTGAGAGTGAAGGAAAACATCTTTCTGAGAGGAGCAGGGGGCATGGTATGAGGGATGCAAAATGTGGGCAAAATGGGTAAAAAGATTTTAAAGATGTTTTTAGCATGCATTAATAATCTATGTCCCCCTTTGTAAACATCCTTCAAGAGATACCAAGGACAGTTTGAGTTTTTCTCAATATCTGATAGTCTGTAATTCTATGATCATGACCATATCTGAGGCAAGAATTTATTAGGCCTGGCTTTTGTTTTCTGGATATAACAAAGTCTCACTGTTTGGAATATATGCACTTTTGAAATGGACTATGAGGGACATGATTCCAGTTCCCACACTTTACCTAGGAGAAGTCAGAGTGGCAAGCACACATAGCTGGCAACGTGGAAGGGAGCAGACTTCAAGTTCCTGTCTCCATTCTAGGGCTCTCTGGAATAAATGCTACCGTGTTTACCACCAGCCCTCTGCACTGTCAAAACTATTACTCCTTAGGAAGCTAGCTCTTCTAATAAATAGTTCATTCTCATTACAGACATACTAATGAAAGAATACATTGTGAAACCTGATATTTTTCACCCAATCACTACCTCTCAACTTCTAAAATAGCCACATACAATAAGTAGAGTCCAGTCTCAAGTTCTTTATCTGTAGCAGGAAAATTGTTTACATGTCTAGAGTTGTTGACCTTGCTAGTCCTGTTGGAAACCATGGACTATCCAGTCAATCTCCAATCAACAAATAGTGATTGTTTACCCACAATGCATCTGGTCTAAGTGAGGTGTTAGGGACCCAGTTAGAATTTAACCTCCATGAAGAGACAATGCTTGTCTCTTTTGTCCCCTGTGATATGCCCAGCACTTAAATAGTAAGGATATTGGATAAGGCAGGCATTTTGACACTTACAGCTCCCAAATTCCTTGGGATTTCCTGAGCGGTAAGAGCAATGGAAGCATCTTTTGTCGAAATATATGGTCTCTGCATTCATAGAGCTTCTGGACTGAAGAACATGTAGGGATCTGGGGGAGTGTGGAAGCTCTGCGTCTTTCCCCATACCTTCCTCTAAGCATCTTTTCCATGGGCCTGTTTCTAAGTTATATCCTTTCATAATAAATGTAATCTAGTAAGCAAAATGTTTCCCTGAGTTCCCGAGTTGCTCCAGCAAATTACTTGAGGTAGTTTGGAACTTCCAAACTATTGCTGCAGAGATGACAAATGGGACTTGCCATTGGCATCTGAAGGGGAAACAGTCTTGTGGGACAGAGACTGTAACCTGTGGGATCTGATGCTGCCTCCAGGGACATGATGTCAGAATTGAGTTGAATTGTAGGACACCCAACTGGTGTCAAGAATTGCTTGTTGAATATGTGGGGAGCAACCCCTCCTTCCACGTACACACTGGAATTGGGTGCTTAGAATCCCTTTTAGAACTTCAAATACTTGTGCAGTCCCACCTTTTTAGTTCCTTAAAAGAAAGGTCACTAAGATAGTTTATAAAAGTCTTTATAGCTGAGTCTCTGAAAATGTCTCAAGTCAACCTTTCAACAGCTTGATATCATTTAACGAGCAGACCCTTGCAACAAGAGAAAGGAAATAGTTTATATAATCTAATTAAAAATTAAGACTATAAAATAAGTGTTAAAAATAAACATCAAATAAGAACTATATGATCAAATTCCCCAGAGAAGCACAAGTGGACTCTTCCCAGCTCATTTAGCTGGCCCAGCTGGCACATGTGTGTGTGTCCCATGGCCCTCTCCTCAGCCTCCACTCCAATTATGACTTTACCTTTGTTTCACCCTCCCCTTAAAAGGACACCAATTTTCACCTATATATGACAAGTAATTTTATTGGATTAACATGACCTGGCTCAATAATCTTTAAATTTGAGGACTATGAGGCTATGTGTACGCATCTGTTTTTCATATTTACTTGAATTGGAAGACCTCAGTGGAAAGAGGATATTATAAACTGCATTCAGTTGTATTTTCAAAACACATGCTTGACCAAGACCAAGAGATTTGAATGATTTTATTTCGACTTTCGGTCCCATGTGTATGTTCTGAATGTCACAGTTACCATCACTCTGTCTAGTGATTTAATGGTATGGTGAAATATTGTACATATGGATATAGAGATTTAAATGTGTCTTGCAAGTTTAGTCCAGATTCCTGCTTCTCAAAGTGCTGTCCATGATATTGGAATTGCCCAGAAGGATGTTAAAAATGCCCAGTGTCAGGTCTGTCCCCGGATCAACTAAAATCAGAATTCACATTTTTGATAAAATCTTCATGTGACTCCTCTACAAGTTAAAGTTTGAGAAGTATTGCTCAGATGAACCTCCCACTTTTTCACTTATTTAACAAATGTGTTTCAGTCACCCACACTGTTGTCAGGTACCGTTCAGAGACACTCAAACAGGGGCAGACTGATAGCAAACCATTTTCAAGATTTCCACTTGAAGAAGTGAAATAACATCCAGCTTCATGGCAAAAGAAGCAGAAGAAAATGAAAAATCTCTGTATTTGGTGTTTCATTTATATAGAATCACTCACTTGAAATTTTATTTTAAAAAGCTATTTTGTCATCCACTAGTTTCTGGAGATCCTAACTTAGTATTTTATCCAAAAGGTAAAGAGAACCTTTTTAGTTAAAACTAGATGGTCCACAGGCCAACTCTGGTGCTTATTTAAAAGGCAAAATTCCAGAGAGAGAAAGGAAAAGAACTGGGAAGAATTAGAATGAGCAGGTGTCCTGACTTTTCTCTTGCTCTTTAACAAGCCTACAAAGTTATTACCATGACCTCTAGAAGCTTGTTATTTAAAGGGCAGTGCATGGGTGGGCAGCTTTTGCAGTACCTAGAAACTTGTCACAAATGCATAATCTTAGGGCCCCACCCAGACCTATTGAGTCAGAATTTGCACTGAACAAAATCCCTAGGTGATAATTATGCACATTAAAATTTGAGAATCACTATACTAGAGTGTAAGAACCACTTCCTTTACCTATTGCATAAAGAACAGGCTGACAGTGACCAGAGGGGAGAGGGGAGGGAGTTTCAGGGGAAAAGGATGAAGGGTTTGCAGAACAATTATAAAGGACACATGGACAGTAACAAGGTGGGGGAGTAGGGAGTGGAAACAGGAGACAGAGATGGGCAGGGCTGAGGTATTGGGCTGGGGCAGGGGAAAAGGCAGAAAACTGTACTTGAACAACAACAACAAAGAACAAAAATACCTCCTGGATTATCCCAGCACAAAGGTGTTTTCAGGACTGTTAGTTTTAAGCACTGGGTGCTAAAACAGGAACAATTCCAGGCAAACAGGAATGGTTAGCCACATGCTAGATCATGTGCTCCCAAATGCCCCCAGCCTGTTTCTCTGTCTCTCCCAGGATGGAATCAAAACGAGCTCATTCTTCCTTATCCTAAGTAAAGATTCCCCTCTCACTCCCAGGTTTAACAAATGTCCATTAAAGAGAAATGAGATATTAAGAACAAGAATTCCACACCACCAACCCTCCTGAAAACCTCTACAGAAAACAAGAGACATCAGCTGAAACTGCAGATTGAATTACAGTCCCCAAAGTGTACCGGGGACCACAATCTAATCACAGATGCTTCCTAAACGATGGTGCCTGTAAATTTACTTTACTTTTACTCCATTTGTTCTATCTATCATGGATTATTTTTAGTATCTTGGCATAGAAATATTTTAACTCCCATATACAATTTAATTAGTTAAAAGTACAAAATTAAAGCCACAATAGCACATTTGTTCTGGCCACAGAAACAAAAGGCACTAGTGCACCAAACACAGATATATGTGTCTTTGAATGGGGACAGATGTCGTCTTGGTTAACACAGCTGCAGTTAGAACTGGGACTGTTATCTGGACTTCCTATTTAAACATCAGGGGTCTGGAGTTGCTGCTGCTTTGGAATTGGGTAATGCTTCAGCTCCCTGCCATTCTGAATTAAAGACTCTAGTGGCTCTCCAGTCTCTCCCTCTCTATTAAACAGGACCACCTGGTGATCGCCTCCATTCCTTTGTCTGTGAACATTTTTCACCTTTCCCCAAGTTCCTTGATTCTCAAGCTTTAACTTTTGAGAGAGAGTTCATCAAAAGTACAAATTCCTAGGCACAATCCACAGAGACTCAGGGAGTGTGGGGTAGGATCCAGGAACTTTTCTTAGGAATAAGCACCCCCTGGTGATTCTTTGGCCCCATGAACACTTAGTGAAGCCCTGTTTTGGTAGGTGCTGCTGATCACAATGAGAGACATTTATTAAGTGATGACTATAGGTCAAGCACTGTTTGAGGGCATGGCATTTCTTTATAATCTTTCTAACATCCCTATGAGCTGGGGTCATCATCATCATTTCAGTTTTATAGAAGAGGAAGCTGTGGTGCTGAAAGCCTAATCACCTTTCCCAAGGTCAGCCATTTCTACCACCCATTGGTAGAAATGGGACAGAGTGGGCTGAATAGAGACATTAAGCTATGTTACTTCTCACTGAACAATGCTGAGTATTCACACTGCCTAAAGCCAGGGATGATGGACCCAAGTATCAACACAGTTCAGAAACACCAGACCTTCACTGTGTATAGATGGAAATGGTTGGATTTACTCATCCATCTCTAGATGCCCCAGAACCAAGGAGTGGTTACAGTGACTAGTTTGTTTGTTGATTTTGCTGCTGTTCCTGTTTTAGCTTTTATTTCATAAAAACACTTCTTTTAGCCCACTGTAATATAACATGCAATAACTACATCAGGCCAGAGAACCCTGAAATCAGGAATGCATCAATCATGTGCTGGGACATAGTATATGCTATATAAATGTGACCGTTCCTCTTCCCCATCATTATGCACTAAACTGTATTAAATCTCTCTCTTTCACTCTCTTAAACAAGACCACCTGGTGAAAACCTTCACTCCCTGTCTCAGAATGTTTTTCACCTTTGCCCACATTCACTGCTCTCGGACTTGAACTTCTTAGAGAGTCCTTTGTTTGAGACTTACCAGGATCCCAAGGATGGGGTCTGGACTAATAAAAGTATTCATTAAAGGCACTCCAAAGCTGGACAGAGATTCTGTGCCAGATACAGGTGGTTCAGGTTCCTCCTTGCTAGTGCTGCCAATGTTGCTGCTAATCTGCAGTGCAGTGACATGTTGGGCGGCAGAGCCTTCTATGTTCGGGAGAATCGATGTGTGACTTTATTTATTTGCTTCACTGGAGCATCCCAGAGAATGGAAACCTTTTAGACTAGCAGTCCGAATCCTGATGGCAGGTTGTGCACAGCATCTCCTGGCTGCCTCTTATGTGAGGCCCTGTTTCTCTCCTCTTACCCCTCAAAGCTTTGCAACTTGAGAGATGAAATAAAGGGGTAGATGGAGATCTTGGTCCATTTACCAAGTGGCAACAGAAATGACAACCATACAATTGATTGATTTTTCCTTATTAATCCCCAGGTTGTCAATGAATGAACATTAATACTTATTGCTAAGGGATATAGAAGATATAAGTTTATGATTATAAATGTGTACTCAGGTGGGGGAGTTCATTGTATAAGAACCTGTAGCCCATAAGTAACATCTTAAGTAATATTTAAGACTTATAGTAAATAATTTTAAATAGAGAGGGAGAGGAAAGGATAGGGCACTTCTTTGTGCAGTGCCTATATAATAAATGTAGATAAAGACAGAGTGAAGTGGTAAGATGAACAATTAGATATTGAATTCATAGATGGCACCTATTGTTATCTACAGTGAAAGCGTTATTTCCTGATAGTGGGAAATGATCCAAAACAGTAAACGCTGATTTAGTAGTGGGGAGGGGATACACACACACACACACACACACACACACACACACACACATTTATGTATATGTATTTTTAAGCAACTGAGCTCAAAATGTCTTGGTTAAGCCAGAGAATGATTGTGGTAACCATGACATTGTAAAAGTATGGTTTCCTACAATATAACTCTTTATTCCAGTGGTTCTTGATTTGTGTGTGAATTTCACTGACAGGCAAGCACATTAAAAATATATGAGAACATAAAAGGGAGAAAGGCAAGGGTCAGGGTGATTGTTGGGAAAGACATGGTATTCCCTATTTTCCCAATGAAGACAAAACTCTCCCACACTGATTTTTTTTCTTCTTTTTTTCTTCTGCGGACTGGGGAGGAATAGGACAGTGCAATACTAGTCCTTAATAAATATTGGAACGATCACTGAATTAGATGAGCAGTCAAGCCCCTTTCTATGCAGATAACTGTGTAGGTTCAAAAAATTTACGTGGTGTGTAGACACGAGTAACTTAGAAGCCACAAATTATACCCAGCAAAGAGTTAACACCACAAAATAGGTGGTTCTTCCTATGAGTCAATGGAACTTGGCTTTCCAAAGAGGAAAGCAGATAAAATATAATTAGAAACAAAATCTCATTTTTTTAAAAAAAGTGACATATATCATATCCACTATCAAGAGAAAATGTGCAGAAGGAAAAAGAAGAGAATTATGCTGACTGTCAGGAGATGTGAATTTTAGCCCTCATTCTGTCTAAAAGCTACTGATTTAGGGAAAATTACTCAATAGTTGAGGTCTCAGTTTGCTCATCTCTAAAATGAATGGGTTGGTCCAAAAGCTTTACATCCCTTTCTATTTTCATAAATACATGGAGAAAAAAGCCCTTGACAATTACCTTGGACAGCAGTGCCTGCACCAAATAAAATCCATGCACCATCTGCTACTGTAAGAAAAAAATGAAAACATGTTTCCCTACATCAACCACACATCCATCTGAAGAGCAATGAATCTAAGCTGCTGTTATGATTTACATTAAACATGCTGGAAGGCATACTTTGGAACCATGAATGTGGTTTGAGGGGAGGGCTTCACCTATCTGCTTTAGATGTCTACAGAATATCCAGTGGTTTATTTGTACATCACTGAACAAAATGAGTGTTCTGTTAAACTGCCTATGCAAATGACCATGCACCAACCACTTAAAATAATTAGGAACTTATAAAATGACCATATGTAGTCATTATGAATAATTATATAAAACCTGCAGAAAAAATCTCTCTCCCAATCTTCCCCGTACCCCACCCGAATCCTGATGGAAACCTGAGCAATACAGAAACAGCATGTAATTCAACATCAACTTTCTTTTTAAAAGTGTACAGTTAAGAAAAGCCATTTGCTAAGGTTGAGAATGCTTCCTGTTTCTATCAGCCTGGTTTGAATGTCCTTATATTTTAAAAAAATCTAGAGGGCAACAGGAAGAGGTGGGAGAGGGCCTGAAAATCCCATATCTTTTCTGAATAACCCTGGATCAACTATGCCAGGTAGTGGTGGGCAGAAGAACCTGGGGAACACTTTCCAATGCAGGAGGAGTAATTTAACAGTTCACTTCATCCCATACTTCCTATACTTGTAGTTCAGTCATTTCAAATGTTACTTGGCAGTGTGTTGACTCGTGTTTGGTTGAAATTTGCTAGCATGCTTCATTACCTAACCAATAAAGCAATCTAGCAGAGTTATTGAATCATACACTGCTTGCTGTATTACCACCCTCTTGTTTTTATTTCGATATGTGATTGCTCCCCTGGACTATTGCTCAAGAGGGAGAGAGATGTTTCATAACCTTTTTGTTGTTGTTTTTGTTTAAATCATTCCCATCAGCTATATAAGACCTCCACTTTAATATACCACCTCCTCCTAAGCAAAGCAAACAAACAACAAAACCACACATCCACGTAAATCCAAAGTAAATGGAAACTAATCTCTATTGCTGTGTGATTTTTAATTTAATATAGCCTAACAACAGGATAAAATGGCAGTGGCTCATTGTTTTTATTTCCTACAATCTAAGTCACTTTGACCCCATATTTCTTTTTAGTTCGAGAGTAAAGCTTCCAGTTTATTCTTGTGAAGAGTAAACAGTTTTTCACTGGAAAAGAGGGCCAGGAGTTGAAACATTAGCAAGTCACTGATGGTAACCTAGACATGTCTGGAAATGGCTAAAATGCTGAAAACTCTAGGATGCCAACAACATCTACTGGGATACCGAAGTAAAGAACCATTTCTCATGGGATGTCCTAGATTAAAAACAAGTGGGGAATTCCTAGCATCTGACAGAGAATGTAGAGAGTCCAATCAATCTCAATGGGAAAAAATCAAATTTGGGGAAAAACAGTCAACTTCTCTACCACCAAATTTCATTTTTAAAAATCACATGTAAAATCTGCACCTAAAAGGTAGACTACATTTTTATTTCCATTGATCCATTAGGAGCTCCTTAAAATCACAAACATATCTTTGTAAATATTATACCATTTAGCTAACAGGATCACACTGTCTGTTTTAATTTTGAGGGTTCTTAAAAATAATAAAGTTGTCTTGATAGGGCAATATTGTGCAAAGGTATCATGAACTTTTGTGAGAGCTAGCAGATAACATTCAAGTGACTGGTTAACAGATGAACAGCTTCATTTCTCCTATTTTTATCCTCTTCAAGAACAGCCTATTTTGATCTCTGAGGAGTGTCAGACATGGCAGACATGAGAACCCACAGTCAAGAAGACTTGACATCCAGTTGCCATAGACAGCATCATTTCCAAACCTGACTTCATGGTAGGTGACTGAGTACTAGATGGCACTGAGTGGGTGTGGGACACTGCACAGTTTAGAATCTTTAAATGGAATGGGCTGAGAATATGGAATATGGAGTTCCTCTTGCCACCAGTCTCTCTGAAAGGTGTGAACTGGTTGACTCTTAATTATGTATTTAAAACTTCTCCTCTTTTCCAAATTAGAATAATATATTCACCATTTGTTAAATATATGCAATTATAGAATCCTAAAGTGTTGAAAAGAACGGAAAATGTCCCTAAAGGATCATCTTGAGTGAAATCTCCCAAATTCTAGATGATTTTATCCAATCCATCTTCTTATTTTTTAACGTATCCAATTATCATCTATACACATAACTCTTAAATAATATCTTAAAATTGACCTTGTGTTTGTTAACTACTTATTTTAATCATGTGTTAAGAAATAATATACATAAAAACATAGATTCCATGTTCTGTATTATTTTCTATAGTATAATAGAACTAACGCCACAATTAAAGTTTATTCAGGTATCATCAGTAATATGTGTGACAGTTTGTTCAACAGAAGTTAAAATCTTTCATTTTCAAGTGGGAAAAGAGAACCCCAGAGAGATAAAATAATTTGTATGAAATCACACAGTAAATCCATGACAGATCTGGAAACAGAACTCAGGTCTCCTAAGCCCCAATCTCAAACTAACTCTCTCTCTCTCCCTCTCTCTCTCTCTGTCTTTCTCTCTCCCTCTCCACCGCAACCCCCCCCCCCCCCCCCCCCCGTCTCACAGATAGATAACCCTTGTGAAGTTAGTGAACCAAGTTACTTACCCATACAAAGCACTGATCGAGGCAGGTTTCCTGGGTCCTAGCCTGCACAACCACACAAAGGCCACACACTCAGAAGAGTCCCTCCCTTGATTTAATGCTCTGCTTTTGCCATCTTAACATTTTTAACTATTTTTTATCAACAGTCCCTGAATTTTCATTTGGCACAGGACCTACCTGGAGGGTAAAAAGCAACATACATGCAAAATCTTGAAATAAATAATCAATAACCAACTATCCATAATGGATGTATTTTTTAAAGCAACTTCTGTGTAGCTGAAGCAATGGCTGCTGCCTAAATTGGAATCTCCCAGCACCTTCTCCAAAACCTATACAGTTAAATAAGACAAACAAAACTTATGGGTGTCATACCTCTAGCATAATTTGAAGACAAATAACATTGTAACTTTAAACAACCTGTGATTTGCAATTAGCATCACCTTCCAGCAGAACCATTTTCTATCTCCCATCCAGACAAGAATAAGGAGGGTGTAGAAAAAGAGGGAAGAGCAGAAAGAGAAATGGATAGTTTAGACTGAACTAAAATCACTTCCAGAAAGAGAACATTTGTGATATATGTGAAATTACTGAAAAACAGAACTAGAGGTTCAGAACACTAGCAACCGGGGTGAGACTAGAAAGTACATGCAGGATTTGGGAGTGGTGTTGGAATGGTGGTGGTTCTGAGGACTGGAGTGCAATTAGGAAAGGGGAACTAACCTTTGGAAACTGAAGTAAACACAAAGCAAAGTGGAGGAATTTAAGGTTCAGCAATATAAAAGAAATACAAAGGCAAGTGACACACAAAACTCTTTTTGGGCCTACCTGCCCCCAATAAAAAGCAACCATTAAACAGTATACACTTTACTCTAGTGATAGAAGAGGGGGCTTGTGCACTTGAACCCCAAAAGTGAAAATCCAAACATACCAGCTATTGAAAAGTCTCCCCCAAATTCCAGTCGTGTTGTGAAAGAAAACTGTAATACAAAACTCCAAACTGAATTAAACATCCTTAGAAAAGCATGTGGAAATATATTAAATACACACATATACACACTGAATCATAAATTTAAAAATATAAAATGGAAAAGAACTCAAAACGGAAAAAAATCAAATTATAGTTGACTAAATTAATGAATGGAATAGAAGGGAAAAAACAAAATCATATAAGAAATAAAGTCAAAATAATGAAGTGCCCAAGAAAAAATAGATTTGAATGAAAATTTAATATGGGCATTAAAGAAAAGCAATAGAAAACAGCAATGAGATAAAGAAAGGGTACAGATCAAAGAGATAGTGGTGGAAATAGAATACATGCAAAATTTTCCATCTTGTAAAATTGAAGTCCATGGGGAATAAAAACAAAAGAGCAGACTGGAACTAATATTTGAAACTATAATCCACCTTGGAATAAAAGAAATACAAAACTCTATTAAACAACACTTGAGTGAAAGGGAAAATAAAAAAAAGCACAGAGCTTTCAAAAAAAATTATCATAAAAAACAACACCTATTAAAATCCAGAACCTAAATATCACAAATAAAACAGTGACCAGGAGAAAATTCACAGAATAAAAACTTATTTAAATAAAAATTTAAATAAATGCATTAATTTCCCAATTTAAAAAGTTGGAAAAAATCCAGTGAATTAATATTAGATGTGTTAAATGCTTACAAAACAGACAATCTTTAAAAAAGGTATAAAATGCCTCTTAAACTATGAAAAGATGTGCATGGTAAAGACTCAAGTAGTCCCCATTTTACATGGATGAGGAAAGTGCAGCCCATTGAACATAATCATTTGCTTAAATTCATACCATCAATACAAGTAAGTAGTAAGTACTTTCAGTTTCCTTTTCTTAACAATTATAGAATTGAATGAAACAACTTACAAGGGTGTCTGACCTGCGGCCCTAAGGCCACATGCAGCTCAGGATGGCTATGAATGTGGCCCAACACAAAATCGTAAATTTACATAAAACATTATGAGATATTTTTTTGTGATTATGTGTCACAATGTATTTAATGTGTGGCTCAAAACAACTCTTCTTCTTCCAGTGTGGTGCAGAGATGCCAACAGGTTGGACACATTTTCTAGGACCTCCTAAATAGCGTTCTGGGATGCATCTCAAAGACTGAATCTCATCAGTCTTGTCTCTCTCTCTCTCTCTCTCTCTGTCTGTCTGTCTCTGTCTCTCTCCCTCTCTCTCTATTGTTGTTCAAGTGCTATTGTCTCCATTTCCCTACTACCTCTCCCCGCCATCCCTGCCACCCCTAAGCCATCCCACCCTTGCTTGATCCTACCCCCTTTTGGCTTTGTCCATGTGTCCTTTATACAAGTTCTTTGAAAAGCCTTCCCCCTTTTAACCCCATTATCTCCTCCCCTCCCCTCTGATTACTGTCAGTTTGTTCTTTATTTCAACGTCTCTGGTTATGTTTTGCTTGCTTGTTTGTTTTTTTGATTATGAACTGTACCATTCTGATGACAGCTCTGACACCATGGCCATAAAGACCATCCGCTCTGTTTAAGTCCTAGTCAACCATGGCAAAGTTATCATGCAAATGATTGAATCATTGGAAAGTGATTCAGTGATATTCACCCTGTCAGAATTTTTGTTATAGTTTGCAGTTTTCCAGCCTTTAGTTCTTCCTCAAGAGAACTCTACTTAATAGACAGTTCTCATGAGCTGATTTATCACTCAAGTCCTGATCTACGCAATTCAGGGAGGTTGCTTCTGTGTCCCATAGGATTTTCATGACATCATATTTCTATACATCAGGTGAATCATTTTCAGATGGGGCCCATCTGGGACTGGACACAATGGGGCAATGGGAATAAAACCCCCATCATGTAGCAAAAAGGAGAAAGAATACAAGGAAGGACTCAGGCATTTTGAAAAGTGACTCCTAGTTCTGAGAGCATAAAGACACCTATGGAGTCAAAACATCTCTCAAGCACAGAAATGCCATGTTGAGACCTAAGGTGGAGATGGCCATGTCCACATGGCATCATGGAGGCATCCTTAGAAATTAGCTGAGCGCCCTGTGTCCAAAGTAGGCAGAGCATTTTCAGAGAGGAAATAAAAATTGTTGTGCAATCAGTTACAAGAGAATTAGATGCCTCCCTGGCTGGTGTGAAACCCAAGGAAATACTCTGCAGATGGTTAGGAATTTAGGAAAAGGAAAATCCTATTCAATCAGAACAGATATGGTGCAGCACACCTCACTGACTTATTTTTCACAAGTTATTTGGAGCCTCTCTTGTAGTGTGGAATTTACACTTGTGTTAACTTTATAGTATAATAGAAAGAGAATTCTATCTTAACAGCCTTGATTTAAGTTTTTTACTGGGGGAAACTAAATTCTGTAACACACAAAGCCAGGTCACAAGGATTAACCCAATAGAATCTCAGTCCTCATTTGCAACTCTGTCGAAGGTAATAAGCAAGGTGCTATGATCATCTAGTCACTCAGGGACCCATTCTCTTGTACCTGATAATACACTGTTATAGACTGAATGTGTCTCCACCAAATTCATATGTTGAAACCTAACCCCCACTGTGACAATGTTAGAAGGTGGGACCCTTGGGAAGTGATGAGGTCATGAGGGTGGAGCCCTCATGAATGAGATAAGATCCTTCATAGAAGAGACCCCAGAGAGCTCCCTTCCTCCTTCCACCAGGTGATGATATACACGACAAGAAGATGGATCTCTGTGAACCAGGTAGCAGACCTTCACCAGACACTCAATCTGCTGATACCTTGATCTTGAGCTTCCAGCCTCCAGAACTGTGAGAAATAAATTTGTGCTGTTTATAAGCCACCCAATCTGTGGTATTCTCTTGTAGCAGCCCTGATGGACTAAATCATACAGCATCTTCAAAATCGGCCTCCAGAGTCATGGAGAACAGAGATGTAAAGGTCACACAGGGGATTTATGGCTAGACCTGAAGTGGCATACACCATTTGGTTTGTCCAGAACACAGTCATATGACCTCCCCTTTACCATACTAGGGGAGGGGTATACTCCCTCTAATACAAGATACACAGTCTACTTGTATGCATGCCCAGGAGAAAAATAAATGGTTTAGAAGACTCGAGATACTGTTGCTGCTCTGGATTTGTTCATTTTTTTGCTGTTTCTGCATGAAATTCCAAGTGGAAAGAACTTTATGTACTGTTATTAATGAATTCCCAAATATGGTATAATCAACCTGGATTTTGCTCTTAAGATTCTGCCCTAGATTGGGCAGATCAGGTAGGCAACTTCCTCAGAGAACGCTGTCTCCTCTGACCATCTGATTCAGAGGTGCTACCCATGAACTTAATTCTACACACCTGATAAATGTTTCATCATGCTTTTTTGAGAACACTCATCTGGGGCAGGAAATCACTGCATCTTAGTGGAGGAGGCGTATTCTACCAGGGATGCTTTCTTTTCAAATATTCAAAATTCAAACTAACTGCTACACTGCTAAATTTCCAACCTAAGTCCCTAAGGTGGGGGTTGCAGCTAGATCTGATTTTAGATAAGATCCCTAAATCAATAAGCCCCTTACAGAAAAAGAAACTGCTGACTAAGCAATTCTCTCCCTCTGGCCTGAAAAGTGCTATCCTCAAATCAATTCCCTACTTGTTAGTCAATAGTGACCATGACCCTCACTGTGACCTAATTGTTCACTTTCAATGGGTGGGTTTTCTCTAAGTGTCTTATTTCTAACAGTTAGAGGAAAGGGCTGGTTGTGAGCACCATATGTAGGCCCCCCATCCCCGCTGGATACAGTCCTTTCCATACATTTTTGCCCTCTAAGTGAGCACAGTATACCACTCTCCTCATCACCTCCACCTGGTTCAGGGAAATGAGCATCTTGTTTGTTTTCTTAAAGAAACTTCCTGGCTGATGTGGTATTCTTCTGAGGATTTTTCTCCTGAGCCTGTCTGAAATGTTCATTGCTATCATCTTTAAAGGGACTGTGTTGCTCTTCTTTTCTTTTGCTTTGTACCCGTAAAAATGATTCTTTTAAGTACTCTATGGTACAAATATTTTGGCACTAAGACCAAAGTTAGGAAGAGAATGATGCTGGCTGGACAGCTCATTCTTGTGGGAACAAATAGCATGGAGCTTTGTAATATGGGAGGAATTATAGTCATGGTTAAGAGATCCTAGACCAAGGAAGCCCTTGCTGCTCTCCAGGTCTGTACTTGAGAGCATCCCATTCTGACACACACCTCCCCATGAGTGAGGAATCCACAGGGTCAGGGGAATACATATCTGGACTTTGAACCCCACTCATTTTGGGGTACTCAGGATAGCAATTTTTTTTTTTTGCCGAAGTAGACAGACCCATCATAGGCCCTACATATAGATATCTTTCCCCAGTAAGTCTGTCCCCCCCGCCCCAAGGAAGACTGTGCCACTCATGTGCATATCACCAGTTCCAAGAATGTGGGTCAAGAAACAGCCATAGGGGAGGGGGACAGAGCTTATGCATACTGTCTGGGAGGTCACACACACATGCACATGAGGTCCTCACTCACAGCACAGTGCACAAATGAGAAGGGGGATCTGGTCAGCAGCACCAGTTTTAGGGTCTAATGGATTTTGGGTCAAATTCCAACTCTGACCCTTACTAACTCTGATCCTAAAACACATTGTCATCATACTGTTGCTGTTGTTTCCTGCATAGGCTGCGTATTGTCTTCTGGAAGATGGTTATAATGGCAACAGAAACAGCACTTTGTATGCATATAATATTAAACTAGACAGTGGCCAAAAAGTGCTCACATGGAGCATGGAACGTAGTGGATGTCCGTAAGTATTTTTAACAGTTAGTTTGTAATTGAAAACAAATGAAAAACTGCCCATTGAGTAGAAAACTCATGCCTACATTTTGAAGGTGTTTATTTAAAGTGGTGAGAGGTGATGTTGGAATGGGGAAGTATTATGCAGACCCAAGTGGCTCTTGGTGCCAATTGTCTGGCTTAAATTGTTGCTAAGGATCAGCGCACTTTTGCACAGCCAGTCAACACTCCTATCTATCACCTCACTCCCAGGACACTGGGGCAATTTGCTGGTCTACAGAGATGGCTTGAGAAATGATGTGGCCATGGCCCACCATCCATGGTGTTTAGGATTATTATTTTGTATCAACTCTTACGTGAGTTGGGAAGGTGACGGGGGACTTTTGTATAATGTCTCCTTTTCATTGTCATTTTTCTCAAGAACAGGTCAGATTGGTAGAACCCTTGGCTCAGGAATGAAATATCATACTACACTTAATAATAAGGTGGAGACAATCACTTTCTAAAGTTGACATCCTGTGTTTCAGAAGAGTAAAATGCCCAAATTTACTTCACTCAGAAGTGCCAAAAGAAGTCAATGTCAAGGGCAGCGATGGTTTATTCATAAAAGAAAATCCCCCCATCTGAGTAGTTAAAAATATTGCTTCTGCTATTTCTCAAGCAACTATAGAAGAACACTAGGTGACAATAACTCTACCCCCCTTAACTTACCTCTTGGGAAAGTTGCAACTTCTAGTTATTTTTCTACAAAAGATGGAATATATGAGGTCTGTCCAGAGAAAGCCTAGTCACTGTTAATTCATTGTTAATATCAATAAGGCAGTTTGAACAATATTGGTGTCAACTGGCAGCCAAGGAGAGTGGACTGGAATGTGCATGTGTGAACAAGAATGAATTCACTAGGACAGTAGGGGCAGTCAGTAGGGGCAATAGATGCCATTGAGTGGACTGTATGGACATGTGTACTATGTGGCCATCCCATTCAAAATGACTGAGTGAAAGATACCAGCATAGATAAACATGGCTCACCTCCTCTCACAACCACATGAAAATAACAACTAAATTATAGAACAACCATCACTCAGAACCATCAGAAACTGAGTTGAATGGAAGTCTGACAACTACAGAATTAAAGAAACCATATCCATCCAGACTGGTAGGAGGAGTTGAGGTACAAAACAGGCTGGTCTCATATCAGTATGTGGTGTATAAAAATTTGGGAGGAATATCTCCCCCCAAAATTTGGGAGGATCTAGGAGTCCCAGCCTCATACCAAACCCCCACACCAGGGTAACAGTGCCATGAAGATACGTCCCCACAACTTTTGGCTGCAAAAAATAACAGGGATTGAGTCAGTGAAGAAACTTCTGGAGTCCCAAGCAGTATCTCTTAAAGAACCCACACATGAACTTACTCAGACTTACTCCCTCTGAGCTCCTGCACTGCAGTAGCAGCTTGAAAAGCACCAGTGACCACAGGGAAGAATTAAAGTGTCTGGCATCAAGGTGAGAGTTGGGAGACAGCTTTCTCCCAGACAGAAAGATGAACAGAACCACAGAGCCAGCAGGCAGGTGCCATAACTGAGACTCTATCAACCTAGCTAACACTGTTTGCCCCACCTTGGAGATGCCCTGAGGCTCCATCCCACCCAATTTACAACTGTTAACAGTAGTTTTTCCATATGAATGACTGGTCTTGGCTCATGCTTCACAACTTCCTAAATCCTTTCAAATAAGCAACAACTGGCTTTAGTAAGCCCCTAGCCCCAGTACCTCTTTCTAAGTGGCCCCAGGCCCAGCACAAGCAGCAGCCAGTTTAGATTCACAGCTTGGCTTAGCCTGGGAATCTCCAAGCCCAGCACAAATAGCAGCAATCTCATATTGTTCTATAATTCAAACAGGGTCAATCCTGGCAAAACACAGGTGGGGGCTGACCTTGGCCAGCACCACTTGTGAAATCCCAGAGCCTGTGCACCCAGTGGACAGTTACAGACTATGTCAGAGCACCACCATCCTGCCCCTGCACAGCTGATCATCCATGGAGGGCAGAGGGTGGTTGTTAGTGGTCACCAATCCTTGCAGCTGACTGGCCTAGGTAAATCCCTCTCATTGACCTGCCAATAACAGCCAAGTCTCGGCTACAAGAAGAGGGTGTAGTTAGCCCACACAAAGGGCAAACCTTGAGTATTCAGCTTGGGTGACAGGGGAGGCTGTGCCACTGGAACTTAGAGAACACCTATTACATTAGGTCATGATACCAAGACAGGGAGTCATAGCAGCTCTACCTAATACACAGAAACAAACACAGGGAGGCTGCCAAAATGAAGAGACAAAGAAACATGGCCCAAATGAAAGAACAAATCAAAATTCCAGAAAAAGAACTAAACAAAATGGAGATAAGCAATCTACCAGATGCTGAGTTCAAAACAATGGTTATTAGGATGCTCAAAGAACTTAGTGAGGACCTCAGCAGCATAAAAAAAGATCCAGTCAGAAATGAAGGATTCACTATTTGAAATAAAGAACAATTTACAGGGAAAAAACAGGAGAGTAAATAAAGTTAAGAATCAAACCAATGTTTTGGAACTTAAAGAAGCAAAAAACAACCAATCAGAACAACAAGAGGAAAATATAATCCAAAAAATTAGGATAGTGTAAGCAGCCTCTGGGACAACTTCAAGAGGTCCAACATTCATATCATAGGGCTGCCAGAAGGGGAAGAGAAAGAGCAAGAGATTGGAAATCTATTGGAAAAAATATTGTAAGAAAACTTTACTATTTTGGTGAAGGAAATAGACATGCAAGTCCAAGAAGCACAGTGTCCCAAACAAGACAGATACAAAGAGGCCCACTTTAAGACACATCATAATTAAAATGCCAAAGTTCAAATATAAAGAGAGAATCTTAAAAGCAGAAAGAGAAAAGTACTACTAACTACTCACCTGTAGTTAGTTACCTACAGGTGAGTTCCCTTAAGAGTGACTGTCACTGATTTCTCAAAAGAACTTTGCAGGCTAGAAGGGACTGGCAAGAAATATTCAAAGTCATGAAAAGCAGAGACCTATAGCCAAGATTGCTCTATCCAGCAAAGCTATCATTTAGAACCAAAGGGCAGAAAAAGAGCTTCCCAGACAAGAAAAAACTAAAGGAGTTCATCATCACCAAATCATTATATAAAATGCTAAATGGACTTATTTAAGAAGATCAAAACTATAAACGATAAAATGGCAATAAACACATACCTGTCAACAATTGAATCTAAAAAACAAACTAATCAAACAAGGAGAACAGAGAGAGAATCATAGATATGGAGAGTGTTTTGATGGGTTCCAGATGAAGGGGTATAGAGGAATTAGGTGGAGAGGTGAGGGGACTAAGAAGTACAAATAAGTAGTTACAGAGTAGCCATGGGGATGTAAAGTACAGTATAGAAGGTAGAGTAGCCAAAGAACTTATATGCATGACTCATGGACATGAACAATGGTGTGGGGATTTTCTAAGGGAGTGGGGAGTTCCTTGTGGAAGGGGACAAAGGGGGGGAAATTGAGACAACTGTAATAGCATAATCAATAAAATGTAATTAAAAATAAAGTAGGGAAATTAGAAAAATGACTGAGTGAGTAGAGCAATAAATCTGCATCAACTTTTGCATTAAGCTTCAACATTCCTTCACTAAAACTATTTGGAAGATTCAGAAGGCCACAGCTATGACACCTGGTAATTGGCAGCTACATCATGACAATGTGCCCACTCATGCATCATGTCTCATGTAGAGTTTTTTTGTAAAATATCCAATCACCCAGGTGACTGAACCCCCTACAACCCAGATTTGGCACCTCCTGCTGACTTCTGGCTTTTCCCTAAGCTAAAATCACCTTTGAAAGGGAAGAAATTTCAAACCATCAGTGAGATTCAGGAAAATATGATGGGGCAGCTGATGGCAATTGGAACTGTATGAGGGTCCAAGGTGCCTGTTTTGAAGGGGACTGAGGTGACATTGTCTTATGTACAATGTTTCTTGTATCTTGTATCTTCTTCCATAAATGTCTCTATTCTTCATATTACATGACTGGATATCTTCTGGGCAGGCCTCATATATGTGTGTATATGTGTGTATACCATATATATATGTGTATGTGTATATATATGTATATTCTTCTCAATTATATATATGTAATTGAATATATTTGTTATTCAACTAATATCAAATTGTTGTCAACAATATTCACCCATGGAATAGAATAATGGGTATTATTGGTATGACAAATGATTTATCAGGCTAATTTCTTATCTTGGGTAAAAGGAGAAAATAATTCACAATCATGATATTGGTCAAAAAGCGTTCCTAGAAGAGAATTTCATTTATTTCAGGAAAAGAAATTGCAAGAAAAGAAAGAGAGAAAGTTGTGAATGGGGAAACTATAAATTAAAGAAGTTTAATTTATATTAAATTAATTGCATCCATAGGCTTTATTTAGATTTTGACTCAAGTAAACTAACTTTATTATTTTTTAAAATTTTATTTTAATTGTTGTTCAAGTACAATTTGCTATCTTTTACTTAAGTAAACTGACTTTAAAAATATGAGATGATTGGCCCTGGCTGGCGTAGCTCAGTGGATTGAGCGCGGGCTGGGAACCAAAGTGTCCCAGGTTCGATTCCCAGCCAGGGTACATTCCTGGGTTGCAGGCCATAACTCCCATCAACCGCACATTGAAGTCTCTCTCTCTCTCTCTCTCTCTCTCTATCTCCTTCCCTTCCATCCCTAAAAATAAATAAATTAAATCTTAAAAAAAAAAAAAAAACAACAAAAAAAAATGAGATGATTGGGAAAATGGAACACTGGCCAGATCAATGTTAATGCTGTAGTGTTAGATGTAAGTGTGTTTAGTGAAACATTTACAAATGAAAGGCATGATGTCTGGCCATTGCTTTGAAACAACTCAGGAACATGGAGAGGAGTGGCAGTATCTAGGAGGCACTGGTCATAAATTGGTAATTACTGAAGTAACTGAGCATTCCTTTTGCTACTCTCTGCTTTGTTGTATATTTGCTATTTTCTATAATAAAACATTGAAAAAATTCCTGAGATAATGTTAACATTTTAATTTATTTAAAAAAATGATTAGAGAGACTGAACTGTGATCATCAATTGTTCAGTCCTTGAAATTCAATTCTCATGGAACTCTGTGTCTAATTTTGCACTGTGGATCCCAAGTACGTTTTCCCCACGGTGCATCTGACTTTGAATCTACCTGTTATTCCATTTATCCCCCACGTTATGCATTCACACATAGAGTATAACAGTATATTTATCTGAGTTTTAAACTGATATCTGTTCTGCTGTTCACACAGACATTACCACATACTCTGGAATTGGAATTCTGGGAAGCTCAGGTGAAGCCATTTCAATACAGATCTACATCGGCTTTGGGCCACGCTGGCACCTCCCAGGAACACTTTCGGTGCAAAAAAAGTGAAAATGAAACTGGCAGGCTCCAGGACAAGGTGCAAAACACAAACCTCCCCTTGTGTTTTCTCATCATATTCACCTTCCTGGTTAAAAATGTATCAAATCCACCAGTTATGAATATCAAACTCTATCAGAATGCATGAGATTAAAACATCAAGGTCTACAGATTCAAGAAATGGTCAGTGCAAGAAATTGGATTTTTAAAAAACTGAACAACTTGTAAAATTTCTATTATTCTGTCCCCCCACCCCCATGCTGATAGGAACTGCCAACAGATCTGCAAGGTCCAACATTGCCTCAGGGAAATGAATCACAGAGTAGAATGTAGAAGGCCTCCTAATAAAATCATTAAAAATAAGTTGAGTTTACACATAGCTGATAACTGATACCTAGCACTTTTGTTTGTCTGTTTGTCCTTCGGCCTCTCCCTGTCCCTAATTCTCCTTCTCAAGGACAAGTAAATATGATTATTTAAACACTATTCACTAGATGTAGGAGGAATATAATTCAATGCACTCACATCCTGATTGATTGTTATTTATTAAAGAAAAAAGCAATGCCAGAGTAGGCATTAGAATTTCTTCTTTTCTTAGCACACATTTACCTCCAATCTTAGGTCATATTAAAATTTTTCTGAGGGTCAGAATATAGAAAAATATTGGCACATAGCATAAGGGACTGCATGCTCTAAGTCTGATATTTCACCAAATTGAGGATGCATCATGGTTGACACATAATCCCTGCCCTCAGGTAGCTTTTGGATCAATGTGCTATCCATCCATTAGAGGAGAATATTAGTTTGTGTCATTACAATTGCATCAAATCACATAAATTAGTTTTAACCTTCGAGTTAATTCAGGAACAACATGAAGCTCAAACAAAAATGGGCCATATGATCTGTTCATTTCACAATGCTAGAAAGAAAAAACAAAAGGCAAACCACTTCTGGTCCCAGGTGGTAACCTGTTACAGTATCAGATTTAACCTCCTATTTGACTGCATCTATGCAGAAAGCTTTGGCACTCTAGCACAGTTTAGTCACAGGAAGGTACCAAGTCTCAGAAGACATGCAGAGCTATACAACGTTGTTGCTTTTCTAATAATTCAGGTATGTAGAGATGGCACACTGATGTGACATGGACAAAGAAAATTCTGCCCACCCAGAGATGCTGCTGAATCTCCAAAGCACCCGAGAAATAGCGTAAACTCTGGTTGGGATCTGGTCAAGCT
The DNA here is from genome assembly GCF_019186645.2 of Phyllostomus hastatus. Classification (NCBI taxonomy): domain Eukaryota; kingdom Metazoa; phylum Chordata; class Mammalia; order Chiroptera; family Phyllostomidae; genus Phyllostomus; species Phyllostomus hastatus. Next base: position 1,737,509 of record NW_025334030.1, read on the forward strand.
CTGTCATTCTAGTGAATCTTCTATGTGTTTTAATTCTACGCATTTAAAATGTTATTCTATGGCCTTTTGCTGGTATATGCTTTCCTGTACTTGTTTTCTTCCTCTCTCACTTTCTTTAATTTCTTCCTATTTAACATTTAAAAACCCACCCCCCAAAAAAGTAAAGTGTTGGTTTCTTCTTAATAACCTATGAACGAAGTGGGTGGCTGCGATCAAACTTAGAATCCATGAGCCGGTGAACACATCCCTGGTTAACCGTTTCTCTGTCACTCACAGGAGACTTAGAGAGAGGCATTTACTGCCTTGTACCAGTGAAGCGAAAACTGTGCAGGCTTTGCAAATGGCTTTCCACGATAAGGGATTTTCATAAAACACGTGGATTTTGTTTCAAAGACTGACTGTGGTTCATGCATTTGTTTATGTGGCTGCCTCTGTCCCGCTCTGTTCCCTGCTTGCAGGTCCAGAGCCTTAAAAGCCACTGGCATGATTATGTTAGGTGCTGACTGCACAATACACAAGGACTGAGGACCCTGAATTCACTTAAATGACTGGGGAAAGGGTGAGGGGGTGCTGCCTGTATCACAGAGAAAATTGTCACATTCCTCCACCCTTTTCTCATAAGGTAACTCCAAGAAGATGGCTTGACATAATTGGCTCTATGATAATATATAAAATGAGTCTCATTTTATGTATTTGATTAGCTTTCAATCACACCCCTCTTTTCTTTTTCTTTGGCAGAATAAAATGTTCAAATCCTCTCTTTATGCCTCTATGACCCTAACCTGGGAGTTAATGACAGTTTGATGTGTATCTTTATACATTTTTATTTATATTTTAAGTGTATTATATGAATTATGTACATCAATAGTAAGATATATACTCACACACTTTTTGTAGATAAGAGATCAGGCCTTATAAACCCACCCTTTCCAATATAGTAATTGTTATTCAATGGGGGCAATTTAAGTTTATATTAATTAAAATGAAATAAAAATTCAGCTTTTCAGTTTCACTGACCCCATTTAAAATGCTGAATAACCTTGTGTAGCCCATGGCTACTCTATGGGGGAGCACAGAAATGGAATATTTCCATCACTGCATGAAATTCTATTAAATAGTAGCTACTATAGAGTATTACTAATTATCAATAAATTGGAATTTTGTGCCTCCTTCTTAAAAATAATTCTTTGAACAATCCTAAACTGATGTTGAGAAGTGAGACCAGTAACTATTAGAATTCATGTTCAGTGCCAAGAACCAAATCAGGTCAGCTATGCTTAGTTGGGTACAGGAGCCTGTTGTTTGAGGTCCTAGTTGTATGGATCATGATCTCTGCCACAGAAGTCGAGTGTTCCATGTGTTGTGCCTGTGTGGATGCCACTAGGTGTGAAGTGTCCAGCCCTAGTGATTACATTCTGATGCTTTCCTGGAAGGACACCAGCTCACTTAGGAAGGGGTACAGTAGATGTGGTCAAACTTATTCCCTCAAAAGCTTCTTCTCAAATTTAGGCAAAAAAAAATTCCAATATCACTCATAGAGATTCCAGAATCTTTTATCTCTTTTCCCAGAGTGACATTCTTTGTTCTGGTGTCTTGATATTTTGCCAAAAGCCCACTACTGGATGGTTTAAAGCTAGGAAATTAACAAGAAATCAGAAAGCCAAATGAGCATTTATAGGTAGAAAAGCAAAGTGTGATTATTTGGTCTCTGAGGAGCTAATTATAGGCTCAGTTGAAACTGAGAGGATCATGGGAGGATGTGCACACACACGCAAACACACATGCTCGTACATGCACAAAGCTAATGGTCTGTGCCCATCTCCAAAGAAGCAGAGAGCAGCACTGCTGCATAAATAAATCATTTGGATGGCTCACTGTTTGAGAACAATCGATCGTTCCCCCGAACTGGGGTCAGGCAGTGTACATCCAGAGCCTGGCCTGGCCCACAGTTGTACATAAAATATGATATTAAGGTAAGCTTCCCACCAGCTCCCTTCTACTTGTGAGGCTCCCCATCTATCCATCATTCATTCCTCTTTTCCCACACCAGTGTCGCCCACAGGTTGCAAACTTGGGGAAATTTATGGCAATGAAAGAAGTCTGGCTCTCAGGAAACTGAAGTCCATGCCCCCCAAATCATGTAGCACCTCACAGGTTGTCTAGAGTGTGCTTAACAAAAATTGACTGAACAAATCTCATAGCTGAAGGGGCTCTTCTGGTTTCAATATTTTGATGATCCTATGTGGACATTATATGCATTGCTCAGAGTGGGGTTAACCTCCTCCAGCACTTTCAAATAACATCAAAGTTTGAAGACAGAGGAGAGAAGTGACAGGGATTATGTTTTCTGTGACACCAGGATTTGTCGACACTGGCATGTTATGCTGGACAATTCTTGGCTGTGGGGGATGTCTTGTGCACTGTAGGGTGTTGAGCAGCATCAACATCCTACACCCTGGCCTCCACTCTCCCTGAGTTGTGACAATCAAAAATGTCTCCTGACTTTGCCAAACATCACTCAGGGAGAGAAACCATTCCCAGATGACAACTGCTGACTTACACACAGAGAGACCTATACATTACAGCAAGTGTCCATGTCATATCTAAGAAGCCAGCAAAGCAGAAAGCAGAGCTGTGTTAGTTTGCTCTAGCTGCCCTGACAAAGGACTACAGAATGGGGGCTCGAACAACAGACATGCGTGTTCGTTCTCAGTCTGCAGATGGAAGTCTGAGTTCAAGGTACCAGCAGGGGTGGTTTGCCCTGAGGCTTGTCCTCTGTGTCTTCATATGGTCTTCCCTCTGATGTGTCTGTATCCTAATCTCTTCTTTAAGGACACCAGTCATATTGGAATAGGAACCACCAAAATGAGCTAATTTTAACCATAATCAACTCCCCGGAGACTTTATTTCCAAACACAGTCATATTTGGAGGTACCAGGGGTCAGGATTCCAACATATGAATATGGGGATGGACACAATTTAGCCCCTAACAAGCCATAATGATTCCCAGACACAACTCCATGATTTTTCTATATCACTAATAAAGTTGCTGCATTGTATTGTAGACTTAGCTCTATTATTTAGAATCAGGCTGTTCCCAATGTTCATTCTCTTTCTGTTAAAGAGAGAGGAACTTTCTCAACCAGGGAGACAAGAGAAAGAATTGAGCATGGACCTCCCAGTCTCCCCTCTCTCTCATTCACACCTCCCTATCAGGCAGAGAGAGAACTTCTTTGTCTCTTCTCTCCTCCCAGCGAGGTTCTGCTGCCTCTGATTAGGGACAGATTTGTTTTCTTTACATTTAAAAATAATTCAACTGGGAATACTTTTATATAGTGAGATTCTCTGGAGTTACCTAGAAAGGGCCAGAGAGTAAAACCTAGGCTTAGAGGGCTACACCGCTACTCAGATCTGCCACTGAGACACAGGCAGGGCACAAATGAATGGGTGTGGCTGTGGTCCAATCAGACAATCACAAAAACAGGCAGCTGGGCTGGATTTAGCTCACAGGCCATAAAGGACAATCCCTGCTCTAGAATACTGAACGGGTTATTTGGTTCATGCAATTTACTTAAACTTGGGCTTGGTGAAATTTAAATAAAATAAGAGACACATAGAGAGTGACAATCACTCTCTTTCCTGTTAAAAAAAAAGCCCAAGTGTGTCCCTATTTCCCTCCATTGTGACTATGAATGGATATACACAAGAATATTCTCAATAACAACCATTCCAAAGGGCATTTTAAACTGGATTTCTGTCCCTTGTTTTCCTTTTCTTTTTAATGATCACATTGCCTCCAGCTCTGGTTTCTCGTTTTTTTCCTCATTAACAGTCCTGTCAACGTTCCCAAGAATAAAGTTGTTCCTTTAAAAATGCCCATCTCATAAAAGGCCTCTTCCCAGAAGGCATAAGATAAATACAGTAGTTCATGAAACCCCCCTCCAAATAACAGACTTAGGAGAAACAAACCTGAACTTTGATTTCAAATCACTCCAAACAAATAATCTTCAAACTTAAGGAGAGTGTCCTAAAAATGTGTTTTGCAGCATCACTGGGAAAACTCCTCACATTTCTACAGGTGCATTTGAAACACACCTCATCTCTTTCCTTATTCATGCACAAAAAAATTGTCAGCAAAAATGAAGCCATGTGCACTAGTCCTGTTTCAGTGGAGGGATTAGCAGAGACAAATATGGAATATCCACTGATTCTAAACATTAGAACCAACCAACAGCGGGATGACTTAGAGAAGTCCTACTTATGTGCAAGAGTGCTGGTGTAGCATCGTCATCAACAGGCAAGAATGGGAAATAGCTCAATGTTCATTGATAGGGGGATGAATAAAACACTTTAGATACACATGCATACTATGAAATGCTGGGTTGTTGCTAAAAGTAATGTTGTAGATGGATGTGCACAACATAGAAAATAGTCATGATATGCTGTCAAATGCAAAAAGTAAGTGAAATGTTGTACATATACATATGCACATATGCATATTCACACACATATAAAAAGAGGTCATATTTAAACAAAATTTTGTATGTGTGTGCCTATATTTATTCAATAAATAGATACTACTAGTTTTATTCATCTTTTTTCTTTCAGATATACCTGCTATCTCTAAATATTTTTGTCAATATATAGAAAGTGGATACTATTTACAGTCATTTCCTCTGAAGGAAGGACATTTAGAAGGCTTGCATGGGTTTAGAGGGGATTTTAATCTTTCTACTCTATGTATTCTTTTATGTTTGATTTCCTTGGAATATCTGTATTTTTAAAGAAAGAAAATTAAACTATCTAGTAGATGGAGAAAAAAAAACTTTGAAAGTATTTTTGAATAGCATTCTGTATTGTTTTAAAAATTACAAAATCTTGTCTTCAAAAATTAAAAAAAAAGAGTAAAATGTGAAGCAGTCATTTTTCCTAGTTCTTTGCAATCCCATTCAGGGATGCCTGCTACTAACAGTTCAGTGCTCATCCCAAAGGACCCAGTTTTAATTAAACCAGGAAAGATGTTCCTTGGGAAAAACTAATTTCTTAGTGCTTCAAATAGACTCAGTCCTAAGAAGTCTTGGCCCCATAGCTAGGCAGCAGGAGATGTAGGAAACATATTCCACACATTCCCGAGCCTGGTCAGGAAGAGCTTGTGTCTTTAGTTATCACTGAAGACTACAGAGCACCAGGCAGAGGTGTTCCAAGAACTGGAGTGAACTAATCCACTTGGTGTCACTGACAAGGAAAAACTGTTATGCACCGCAGTGAAACACCAAGGAGACCTCTCCACTCCAAACCTTTGACTTAGGGTTGCCCATGCTGAGGCATGTTTAAGGCAAAAATAAGTGATGAGAAATGTGTTCATAGGTCCACACACAGAGAATTTGGAACTACAGAGCTGACAGAACATGAAGAATTACAGGAAGTAGGCTCCTGGCCTGAAACTGTGCAGGTGGCAGGAAGATGGCTGCTTGAGAAATACACATTTATTTCATATAAATGACAAAATTCCTGGGGGTGACTCAGGGGTTAATTTAACAACTTAACAATTGTTGAGCCAATGTACTAGTAGATAGAAATGGCTAAGAAACCATGACCCGGCACGAAGCTCAATGGCAAGGAGATAAGATGGGAAACCACAAAAACACTTGTGTATACACACACACACTCCCAGTCACACACTTCCTGAGTTGTTGCTTCTTTCATAGGACTGAAGTGAAGTCAGGTTGGAGAATAATCTGAGGATAACTGACTTCCTTTTCCGAAAGAGTTTACTTCTCAGGCCTGCCAAGAGCCATCTAGAATGGCATCTGCTCTGTTTTAATAACATCTTCACTTTTCTCATTCTGATAGTTTTTATGCTGGAGTATCTGAGTCTAAATCTTAGCTCCAAATACATTTTGGTCAAAGATGGGATTGTAGTATTTTCAATCTTTAGGAAGCAAAGGGAGTATACTTTCTTTTTTGTCCCTTCAGCAGAGTTATATGTTCAGCTACATAACTAAGGAAGGGCACCTGTATTATTTTCTACTTTCTGTACTTTTGACTATGTCCAGTTCTCTCTCATAATTTCTTAGGTATTAGTACTGTGGGATTTAATAAACTTATATTTTCAGAAGTGTTACACTGCTTGTCTTTTTTTCAATAAATATAAAATTCTTTATTTTGGGGTTATGAATGATGTTTTCAGTCCTTTATCAGCCTCACCTACTTAGGTATTTATTAGGGACTTTTTTGCACACTATAAAAGAAATCATCAGCCACACAAACAGGTAGTACTGGGTTGGTTTGTGCAGAGTTGTTTCAGTAGACTTAATAGAGAATTATAATTTTTCTAATTAATGCCATTTTGAAAAATTTAAAATATTTGTAGAGGTAAAAGAACACAGAGTAAAAAATACACACAGTAAAAAAGAACAAAAAAAGAAGAAGGAGGAGGAAAAGAAAAGACTATCTTTGTAGCACAATTGAGGTCTCTGGTGTGAATAAAATAAAATTTATTATATTACATACTTATTTATTTTCTTAGTCAGCACAAAGAATAAGAAGGCTACAGCAGTATACTCATAAATGAAGGTTTCCTCCCCTTTGAGTTAGATCTGATTTTATTTTTTATTATTTTTTAAAATTGATTTTATTGGGGTGACATTGGTTAAAATTATATAGGTTTCAGGTGTATAATTCTCTAAATGGGAGAATGTATTCACCAATGATACATGTGATAATATGTATCAAGATTTTAAAATGTTAATATCCAAAATTTATAAAGAACCTACACAACTCAACACCAAGAAAGCAAATGACCCAATTAAAAAATGGGCAAAGGACTTGAATTGACACTTCTCCAAAAAGGACATATATATAGAGATGGCCAATAGATGTATAAAAAGATGTTCAATGTCACTAATCATCAAAGAAATGCAACTTAAAATCACAATGAGAAATCACCTCATGCCTGTCAGAATGGCTATAATCAATAAATCAGCAAACAACAAGTGCTAGTGAGGATGTGGAGAAAAGGGAATTGCTTTTGCACTGTTGGTGGGAATGCAGATTGGTGTAGCCACTGTGGAAAACAGTATGGAGACGCCTCAGAAAATTTAGAATGGAACTGCCCGGCAATTCCCAGCAATTCCACTTCAAGGAATATATCTGAAGAAACCTGAAACAGTAATTCAAAGAATACAACAGGGGACCCAAAAACTTCAGAGTTTGTTTATAAAAAGTTGTGTATCTATTCTTACATCTTTAAACTTCAGTCTCCTTCAAAGTACTCTCCATTTCATACAATACACCTATAGAGACATTTTTACCACTGCTCAAAACAGTGTTGAACTTGTTGATTTTGATGCCCTTTAGTGCTTCTGCTGTTTTATTTTTATTTCACCTCTTCCACATCAGCAAAACATTTCCTTTTGAGGCCTTTTTTCATTTGTTGAAATGAAAAAAAGTCACCTATGGTGAGATCAGGTAAAATGGTGATGATGGAGTGTAGGGGTCATGCTGGTTTTGGTCAAAAACTGCTGAACACTCAGTGTGGTATGGATAGGTATACTCATAAATCACCCATTATGAAATGGGAAAATGCATTGAAAAAGTTATTTAAAAAAATCACTGAAGCCAAACAGCCTTCCACAATAACACCAGCTAGTACACTGATACAGATGTGTTCCTAGAAGACTCACTTAGCAGGGGAAACCTGTACTACAAGGGGCCCATCCTCCATAATTCCAGATTTCGGGGGTTCCTCCTCCTATATGTATTCTTATGTTCATTGCAGTGTTATTTATAATAGCCAAGATTTGGAAGCAACCCAAGTGTTCATCAGTAGATGAGTAAATTAAAAAGCTATGGTACATTCACACAATGGAATACTATGTGGCCATAAAAAAAGAAGGAAATCTTATACTTCGGGTCAGTATGGATGGACCTGGAGATTATTATGCTAAGTGAAAAAAGCCAGTCAGGAAAAGACAAGGAGTGTCTATATGGTATATAATAAACAAAATAAAGTAACAAACAAAATAGAAACAGACTCATAGATACAGAGAACAGACTGACAGCTGCCAGAGGCAAGTTAGGGGGGCTCAATGAAAAAAGTGAAGGGATTAAACAAACAAACAAACAAACAAAAAAACAACTCACAGACACAGACAACAGCATAGTGGTTGTCAGAGGGAAGGAAGTTGGAGGGAGGTAGAAGAAAGTAAAAGGGGATAAATGGTTACAGAAGACTTGACTGGGGTTGTGAACATACAATACAGTATACAGATGAGGTATACTGCTTGTTTTTATTATTGTACTTTTCAGAGCTTTTTTTTTTGCTTCAAATAAAACACAATTCAAATTGAAGCAAAATAAGAATGTGTTGGTTCATATAATAAGGAATGTTTTGGCAGAACTAGTTGAAGGGACTCAGCACTCAGTCCAACTGCTACAGGCTTTCTACAGAATTGGCCACATTCTCAGGCAAACATAGGAATGGCTGACAATTCCAGTCTCAGTAGGCTCAGTTCCCAAAACATCAATAATTGTTCTGAGACTAAGTCTCATTGGCTGGACTTGAGTCACAAGCTTATCTCCTAACCAATCCCTATGGCTCGCAGATGGAGCTTTGACAATTGAATAAGATTAGGTTCCACACCCAACTCTGCAGCTAGGCAAAGAGTAAGTCCTCTGCAAGAGTCTGGGGTCAAGGAGAATGGTGAAAGATGGTTCCTTAAAGAAAATGAATTTATATAACTAGAGTAAGAAGAAATGGATACTGGAAAGGTGAAAGCAACAGTTACTTTGTAAAAAACACTTACCACAAGCGGAATTGATAAAACTCACCAAGGTAAATAACCATAGTGCTTCATGAAACCATCATTGGTGTGAATTCTGCTGAAACTCCAGCAAGACATTCAAAAGAGACTCTAGAGTTGTGCTGTCCAAGACAACAGCTACTAGCCACATACTGATGTTAATTCTAAGTAATTAGGTAAAATTAAAAATTCGGTTTCTTGGTAGCACTAGTTTGAGTTAAAGGTCAGCAGTTTCATGTAGTTAGTGGGTCTACCTTATTGAACATTGAAGATGCAGACCATCTCCATCACTTCAGAAAGTTCTATTGGATGATTTTATTCTAGAGCCTTTTGTCTCTGCCCCATTCCAAATTGAAAACTGTGAAAGGACATTTGACTGGGCTAGGAAGGGCCAAGTGACCTTTGAAAGTTCCCACAGACTATTACAGAAACTATTACAGTTGTGGTGAAAACACAGACAAACATATACTCAAGTGGTGAAAGTTATGCTTTTCTTTGAACATAAAAAAGTAAATAATTTAGAAAGAAAGAATTCTTTATTTGTCAGAAAGAGACAAAGAACACAAATAAAAGCAAAGCAATGACAGGATAACTAAATCAAATGTTACTTGCTGGAAAGTCTCCTCTATTCCAAAACTTGGCAATAATGAGAGATAGTTACACAGACTTCTCACAAGCAGTACTTGCTTTATATTTTATTTCCAGTGGTTGATAGAATGAATTTTGTTGTGTAAAAGTTAAATGGAGGTATATGTGAGGGTTGAAGCTAAATCCAAACTCTTGACATACTGGCTCATTGAGCAATCTGGTCTTAGCATGTCCCTCCAACATGCAGCCTCCCTTCCCCACTCTGCATGTCTTCATGCCATGGGCTTAATTCAGACATTTAATGTCTTTTTGCCTGCTGTTCTGTCTACCTAGAACATGCTTCCTGGACTCCTTCTCATGCTATAGGCCTTTGCTTAAACTTCATATCACCAGAAATTTTTTCTGAGCTCCTTTGTTGACACACACATTATTATTCTTCATCACAATATCCTATTTATTTATTCATAATACTTGCAATATCTAAATTATCATTTTTTACTTTTTTCCTACCACATTCAAGTAGAGTATAAGTTCCCTGGGCAGGGCAGAGATGATGTCTCTCTTTCTTCTGGCTGTTGCCCCAGTGCTGAGTGGGCATTCAATAAATAGTTGTGGAATGAATGAATGAATGAATGAATGAATGAAAAAATGAACAGAGGAGACTTGGTGTGAAGACTCTTAAATTGTACTCACTAGATTGTCCTGCCATATTTGTCAGTAATAGAACTAAGAGGAACAGGGAACTTGAGTGCTTTAGATTTTGCCTCTAGTTTGGGTCATTTCCAAAACTGTTTTCCTTGATCATTGTGCACAGCCAGGACAAAATGAAGTGATTTCAGATGCTCTAGTGTCCTGATTAATCTGTACCCTAGTTCCTATCATAAAAGTAAGATGCTCGAATGAGAGACTTTTAGGGAATCCAGAGTTTAGGTTGATTAGAGGACTCCCAACTTCCCTCTCCAAATGCAAAGCCTAGGAGTCAGGGAAAATGCACAAGTATTATGGATCACATTATGAGTGATTAATAAGGTCAACCAAGTATAGTTTATCATCCTTCACAGCATCCAGGCAGCATTAACATCTTCCTACCTCCTTCTCCCAATGGGGCCCACACAGATTCGTCTTTGTTCAAACCTCATTAGTATTTGGAACCATAGGATATATCTGAACACTTAGCACAGGTTTTAAACACCCCAGACACATAAATATACAAATGAAATATATGAATTCCAGGAGATTTTTAAAAACTGTAGCAAAAAATAAGTTGATATTCTCAAACATTTCAGTGTACACATATTTAAAGATTTAGTATTGGTTTGTAATCTGTCAGGTGTTTTGGGAATGATAAATATACTTACTTGCAGGCTAAAATAGGCAAATATCCCAATATTCAAAGTAAATTATAAAACATACCTGATGAAGCAGAACAAAAGATAAAACACATGAATGGTGAGACACTAGAAAATAAAATTGTTGCAGATAACTAGGAGTCAACAATAGTTATTTTACTAAGAAAGCTACCCCAAGCAAAGCTCATTTCCTATGTGGTGAGAATCCAAAGTCAATCAGGAAAGAGAAGCTGGAAGTCATGTGTCTGGATTGTGCCTATGAAGCTTCTATAAATAAGACAGAAGATAAAAAAGATAAATGAAGATACTGATTGTGGGTTGAATGGCTGTGCCAAAGAGCATTGATGAAATGGATTGATCTCTACCAGGTGGGTGATAACTAGTAATGTGTTACAGGTCTGTACCTCTGACCCTCTACAGGTCAATGGTTTTACCAAGAACTGCACTTCTCACTAACAAAAGCCAATCGTGAAAAACCATCTATTGATTACTTCATTTCTTCAACTAACAGTTATTGATTATTTTCCATGTGATACACACTGAGCTAAGAGCCTTCTCTTAACAAAGATAAATAGGACAGTTTCTGCCCTAAAGAAATTCAGTTAGGGGTGTTGGAAAAAGTGACCTGACATTTTAATAAGGCTTCATGATACTATCCTCGTGTATTTTAGGGCTTTGATAAATGCCTGTGGAATGTGGATATTTCATCAGACCCTTTCTATTTACACATCTGTGTACTCAGATGAACTGTCTTTCTTTTTATCCTCTACCTTTGTTTAGAGAACTCCTGCTTGTCTTTAGGGTTTCAGCTTAGATGTAATCTTTTTTAGAATTTTACTTATTTATTTTATTTATTTTTAATTGACTTTATTGGGATGACATCGGTTAATAAAATCATACAGGTTTCAAGTGCCCAATTCTGAAATACATCATCTGCATAACTGCATTGCACAGTCACCACCCAGAGTCAAGTCTCTTCCCGCCACCATTCATCCCCCTATGCCTTCATCCACCGCCCCCACTCCCCTTTCCCTCTGGCAATCACCATACTGTTCTCTGTGTCTATTTTTGTTTGTTTGTTTATTTTTGCTTAATTCCTTCATCTTTTCACCCAGCTTAACCTTCTGTCTGACAACTCTCAGTCTGTTTTCTGTATCTATGAGTCTGTTTCTATTTTGTTTGTTATTTTATTTTGTTCAATAAATTCCACATATAAGTGAAATGGTATTTTTCTTCCGTTGGCTTATTTCACTTAATGAAATATTCCCCATCCATGCTGTCACAAAAGGTAAGATTTCCCCCTTCTTCTTTTTTTAAACATCAGTGTGTGGTTGCCTTTTGTGTATCCCCAAAGGGGACTTGGCCTGAAACCCAGGCATGTGCCCTGACTGGGAATTGAACTGGCAACCCTTTGGTTTGCAGGCTGATGCTCAGTCCAATGAGCCATACCAGTCAGGGCAGATGTCCTTCTTTTTTACTTCAGAGAAATATGGAAGAAGATATTTGCCAATGATACAGGGGTTATTATCCAAAATTTATAAAGAACTTACACAACTCAACACCAAGAAAACATACAAAACAATTTAAAAATGGGCAAAAGATCTGAAGAGATACTTCTCCAAAGAGAGAATACAGATAGCCAATAGACATATGAAAAGATGCCCAATATCACAAATCATCACAGAAATCCAAATTAAAACCACAATGAGGTATCACCTCATGCCTGTTGGAATAGCTGTCATCAATAAATGTGGAAAAAAGGGAACCTGCATGCACTTTTGGTGGGAATGCAGACTGGTGCAGCCACTGTGGAAAGCAGCATGGATTTACCTCAAAAATTTAGAATGGAACTGCCTTACGACCCAGCAATTCCACTTCTAACAATATATCTGAAGAAATCTGAAACAGTAATTCAAACAATATATGCACCTCTATGTTCATTGCAGTGTTATTTATAATCGCCAAAATTTGGAAGCAGCCCAAGTGTTCATCAGTTGATGAGTGGATAAAAAAGCTGTGGCACATTTGCGCAATGGAATACTACTACTCAGCAGAATTTTATTTTTTTTGACTCACCTGATACTTATCCAAGACAAAGATATACAGCATTCACTGTGCTTTTGCAGCAGCCTGACCCTGGTAACTGGTTTTTATTTTGCAATAACTTGTTTACTTGCCTGTCTCCCTGACTAGTCCCAGTGCCCCTTACTCAGGATCTCTATCTTACTCATTTTGTTTCTCTAGAATTCAATCTACTACATTGAAAATCACAGAAATCCAAAATATATTATTGAGTATCAAGGTTAATGGAGTTCTGGCAATGGAACTAAATATTGATGACTTTTACAGTTCCTCCAATCTTTAAGATTCCTTTTTTTTTGAGAGGAATTAAATATGGTACTCGAGTATTTTGAGCCTTAAGCAAAGTGATTCTTAGAGTATAGTTTGCAAAGAGGTCATACTGGAGAGCCATGAACTAATCTAAAAAACCAAACCTCTTCTTATGATCTTATGGGCAAGTGACTATGATTCCATTGTTGTAGCAGTGTTCACTTAAGTACTGTTTACTTACATTTAGCTTCTAACTGAATCAGTAAGGCTTGCTAAACATTTGTCATACACAACCAACATTAATATATTACCTGTTCACTGCAGATTAAAGTTCAGAATCTCTATCAGAAGCCAGAATTTCATACAAAAGTAAAAGTATTATCCACAAAAGTAAACGTATAAATCATTACTTGCCATGTATAAGCTTCTTTGTAATTTTTTTTCTTTTGACATTACTTTTTCCAATTCTAACTGCAACACTATGCAATTTGTATTTATTGATACCCACATTTTATAGGGGAGAATGCTGAAATGCCAGAAAGCTAAGTCAATTTTCCAGGGTAACTCAGCTAGTTAAAAAAAGAGGCAGGGTTGGAAATTTAGACTCCAATGCCTTCTGTTTAACTTCTATACTACATTGCATCTTAGCCTTTGTACAGTTGCACAGTTTCAGGAGAAGAGGAGATGGGTGGAGAAAGTGGGATGAGATTGAAAATAAAAGTTAGAAACAAATGAACTTCAGTCTAAAAGTGGGGGTGAGGTCAGACGGGGGCAGGGAAAAAGGTATCTACCTAAAAGAAAAGATATAAGTGCTTTTAGATTAACATGTGGATGGTATAACAGCAACCCCACCAAAAGAGAGAGAGAGAGAGAGAGAGAGAGAGAGAGAGAAGAAAAGGATTACCTTAAGTATATGTTTGAAAATGAAATATAGTTTAGCCTAAGACATGCAAATGCTAAATATAAACCTAGAAAATAGAATATTTTCTTAAACATACATAAATGATCTTTTCAGGTAAAAATATTTTAACTAAATATTCCAGTGCCAGTTCTCTGAATGACTTAGCTCTTGGGACTGATTAAATAGATTACATCGTTCCCCAATTACCTGAGCTTCAAACTTATTGCTTATTTGCCTCCTTCACTTATAAAATGAACATCTACCCTTTACAGTTTGATCAAAGACATTCTGACAAATATTTTTAAGACACTGTCAGACATGGCCATGCTTATTTTAAATAACAGCTTCCAACTAATCAATAGATAATTTAATTTGAAAATGTGAAGCTGTAAACGTTAATGCTCTGTTTGGTATTTTTTTATTAATTGGAAAGATGGCAAGTCAATGTAGGCAAAAAGCTAAGAAGTCATATCAATTAAAATTAAATCCTTAAGGGTGTGTGGCTTGAGGCAGCTCTGCTCCCGGGGGCCAGACACAGTTGGCATTGTCTTCGGCAAGAACCTCTGACCCTCTGCTCTATGATTAAGTGGCTATGATCATCTCTTTATCTTGTACCAAGACTGTGACTTGACCTGAATGCCCCCCCATAATTATTTTTATAGCCTAGATAAAAACAGTGCAGAGGGAGGGTTTTGATCTCTCTATTCCAATGCATGATCTTATTTAGTTTAATCCAAATCGATCAATGAGGCCATGGTTGTAGAGGGCCAATGCAGAGCCCTACTGAATGCTAAGTTGTTGAGGATGCTAACAATTCCTCTAAACCTATATATTAACTGCATTTTACACACTACCCAGTCCAGAATGACTATTCTTATCACTATTCCTAAGTATTTTTAAAATTATAAATATCTAGGCCCAACACAGGTAACTACTGATCTTTTGTAGGTTTGAACATGTAGTCCCAGGCCAATCACAAGTAGCATCTGACAATGATTCTACCAGAATATGTCCCAAGAAACCACAGAACCAACACACCCAGTGGACAACTTCAGACCACAACAGAACACTACCAGATTAGCTCCAAGAGCAACATACCCAAAGGGAGGTCTCCAGAGGCAACAGACCCTGCTGGGGTGAATTGTGCTTCGTGAGGCCAACTCCCTCACAGCACCTCATAGACAGTGATCAGGGCCAACCCTCACAGTCAGCATGAGGGTCAATCCCAACCACTAACATATGTATAGTAATTAAGTTCAACTATAACAAGAGGGCTCACATAAGCCAAACAAGGGACACTCACAAAGCATCTGACTTAGGTGATCAGAGATAGACTGCACAAGAGTCCCATGGGGCATCTGTTACATAAAGCCACATTGACAAGACTGGAAACATAGTAGATTTAACTAATATATAGAAACCATACAAAGAGGCAACCAAAATAGGAAGACAAAGAAACATATGTCAAATAAAAGAACATGAGAAATCTTCAGAAAAATAACTAAATGAAATGGAAGCAAGAAGTCTACCAGACGCTGAGTTTAAAACAATAGTAACAAGAATGCACAAGGAACTTAGTGAGAACTTCAAACAAGAGATAGTAGGCATAAAAAAGGACACACAAAGCATAAAAATAACAGTCTTAAATAAAGGATATAATAACTGACATAAAGAGTACACTAGAAAAGATCAAAAGCAGATTACATGAAGCAGAAGATCAAAGCAACAATGTAGAAAATAAATTAGCAGAAGACACCTAACTGGAACAGCAAAAAAAAAAAAAAAAGAATTTAAACAACAATGATAGTGTAACTGGTGATGAAAATAGACATACAAGTCCAGGAAGCACAAAAAGTCCCAGACAAAATAAACCCAAAGAGGCCCATGCCAAGAGAGATCATAATTAAAGTGCTAAAGGTTAAAGATAAGGAGATAAGCTTAAAAGCAGCAAGAGTAAGACAGATACCTACAAGGGAGCTTCCATAAGGTTGTCAGCTGATTCCTCAAGCAAAATTTTTCAATCCAGAAGGGATTAGCACAAAATATTCAAATGATTAAAAGCAAGGACTTCCAACCAAGACTACTCTACCCCCCAAAACTATCA
This sequence comes from Phyllostomus hastatus, assembly GCF_019186645.2. NCBI lineage: Eukaryota > Metazoa > Chordata > Mammalia > Chiroptera > Phyllostomidae > Phyllostomus > Phyllostomus hastatus. The sequence continues at coordinate 1,753,586 of NW_025334030.1, forward strand.
TTTAAAATAGGAGAGATAAAGAACTTCCCAGGCAAGAAAAAGCTAAAGGAGATCATCGCCACAAAACCAGTATTACAAGAAACATTAAAGGAAGTTCTTTAAAAAGCAGAGGGAAAAAAGGAATATAAATATAAATAATAAAATGGCAACTATATACCTTAAAGTGTAAATGGATTAAATGCTTTTGTCAAATGACATAGGGTAGCTTAATGTATAAAACATGATGTTTTGCTATATAAAACATCAAAATGAAAGAACATCCAAACTAAAGGTAAAGGGATGAAAAAGTATATTTTGTGCAAATGTAAAGGAAAAAAGATGGGGTAGCAATACTTAGACAAAATGGACTTAAATAAAATCTATAATCAGAGACAAAGAAGGACTTTACATAATGATAAAGCGATCAATCCAACTAGTGGGTATAACCATTATAAAAATGTATGTACCCAAGAGGAAGCACATAAATATATAAAGCAAATCTTGATGGACAGAAAGGAAGAGATCAACAGTAACATAGTCATAACTGGGGATATTAACACCCCATTGATATCAATGGATAGATCCTCCAGACAGAAAATCATAAAGAAAGCAGTGGCCTTAAATGATACATTAGAACAGATGGATTTAATTGGTATTTTTAGGGTATTTTACTCCAAAGCAGCAGAATATACATTTTTTTAGTGCACACAGAACATTTTCTCGGATAGACCACATGTTAAACATAAAACAAGTCTCAATAAATTTTAAAAGATTAAAATTATATCATGCATCTTCTCCTACCACAATGGTATGAAACTATAAAGAGAACTATAAAAAAGAAAAAAACTGAAAAACACACAAACACATGGAGACTAAATAACATGTTGCTAAACAGTGAATGGGTTAACAATGTGATCAATGAAGAATTCAAAAGATACCTTCAGACAAATGAAAATGAAACCATAACAACCCCAAATCTATTGGACACAGCGAAAGCAAATTCATCATAATACAGGCCAAACTCAAGAAACAAAAAAAAAATCTTCAACAATCTAGCCTTCAACCTAAAGTAACTAGAAAAAGACCAGCAAGCAAAGGCCAAAGTGAATATAAGGAAAATAAAAATAAAGACTAGGGTGGAAATAAACAAAATATAGCCTTAAAACACACACACACACAAAATCAATGAAACCAAGAACTGGTTCTTTGAAAAAATAAACAAATTAGATAAAACTTTAAACAGACTCATGGAGAGAGAGAGAGAGAGAGAAAGAGAGAGAGAGAGAGAGAGAGAGAGAGAGAGGGAGAGAGAGAGAGAGATACCCAAATAAATAAAATTAAAAATGAATGAGGAGAAGTGACAAATGATACCATAGAAATACAAAGGATTACAAGAAAATACTATGACCCACTATATGCCCAACAAACTGGACAATCTGGAAGAGATGGATAGATTATTAGAAATTTACAATATCCCAACACTGAATAAAAAAAAAACCCAGAAAATCTGAACAAACTGATTACTAACAACAAAATTGAGTCATAAATAAAAAAAAAAAACTCAACAAACACATGTCCTGGACCAGAAGGCTTCACAGGTAAGTTTTACCAAACAGTCAAATAAGAATTAACACATATCATTTTCAAACAATTTCAAAAAATTCAAGAGGAGAGAAGGCTCCCAAGCTTGTTTTAAGAGGCCTGCATTACTCTGGTTCCAAAAATAAACAAAGGCATTAAAATATAAAATTATAGGTCAATACTTCTGATGAACATAGATGCAAAAATCCTTAACACAATATTAACAAACCAAATTCAGTAACACATTTAAAAGATCACACATCATGATGAAGTGAAATTTATTTCTGTGGTGCAGTTTGGTTCAACATCGACAAATCAATTAAGGTGATATAACACATCCACAAAATGAAGGATAAAAATTACATGATCATATCAATAAATGAAGAAAAGGCATTTGACGAGATCCAGCATCTATTTATGATAAAAACTCTCAGCAAAGTGGGGGCAGAGGGAATGTACTTCAACATAAAAAGGACCACATATGAAAATCCCACACCTAACAAGTGCTTAAAGTGTTTTTCTTAAGATCAAAAATAATACGGGGATGCCCACTTTCACTACTTTTATTCAGCATAATATTGGAAGTCCTATTCACAACAATCAAATAAGAAAAAGAAATAAAAGGAAACAAAATTAGAGAGAAGTGACATTGGCCAATGATATTGTATGTAGAGAACCCTAAAGATACCACCAAAGACTATTAAAACTGAAAAATAAATTCAGTAAAGTAACAGAATACAAAATTAACATCCAGAAATCAATCACATTTTATACTCCACTAATTAATTATCAGAAAATAAATTAAGAAAGCAATCCCATTTAAAACTGCAGCAAAAAAAATTGAACTAGGAACAAAATTAATCAAGAAAGTAAGAGGTCTGTACATGAAAAATTATAAAACATTAAAGAAAGAAATTAAAGAAAATACAAATAAATGAAAGCATATATCGTGCTCATGAATAGGAAGAATTAACATCATTAAAATATCCAGGTTATTCAAAATAATGTATAGAGTTAATCCAATTCTTATGAAAATACCAATAGCATTTTTCACAGAACTAGAACAAATAATTCTAAAATTTATGTGAATCACAAAACAACTGGAATTACAACATCAATCTTGAGAAACAAGAACAGAGTAGGAGGAATCATTCTAACTGATGTCAAACTATACTACAAGGCTATAGTAATCAAAACAGCATGGTACTGCAGTAAAAACAGATTTATAGATCAATGGAATAAAATAGAGAGCCCAGAAGTAAACTCACTCCAATATGAACAATTAATAAATGACAAAAAAGATAAGAATATACAATGAAGTAAACACAGTCTATTCAATAAATTGTACTGGAAAAATTGGAATGTGCAAAACAAAACAAAACTAGACAACCTTCTTATACTATACACATTAATACACTCAGAATGGATTAAAGACTTAAATGTAAGACCTGAAACCTCAAAACTTCTAGAAAAAAACATAGGGACTAAACTCTCTGACATTGCTCTTAGTAATTTTTTTTCCAATATATTTAATTGGGCAAGGGAAACAAAAAAATAAATAAATAAATAAACAAGTGGGACTGCCCCAAACTAAAAAGTTTTCTCACAGCAAAGGAAACCATCAACAAAATTAAAAGACAACCTACTCAACTGGAAAAGCTATTCACCATTGAGATATCTGATAACAGTTTAATGCCCAAAATGTATAAAGAACTTATATTGTACAACTCAACACACACACACACACACACAAACAGTCCAATCAAGAAATGAACAGAGAACCTGAATATACATTTCTCCAAAAAGGACATACAGATGGCCAACAGACATATGAAAAGAAACTCAGTGTCCCTAAGTGTCAAAGAAATGCACATTAAAACCAAAATGAGATGTCACTTCATGCCTGTCATATGGCTATCATCAATAAATAATCAACAAACAACAAATTTTGGCAAAAATGTGAAGGAAAAGAAATACTCATGCACTCTTGATGAAATTCAAATTGGTGTAGCCACTTTGGAAAACAGTGTGGAGTTTCCTTAAAAAAATTAAAAATATAACTACCTATGACCCAGCAATTCCATGTCTGGGAATATTTCTGAAGAAATTCAAAACACTAACTCATAGAGATATATGCAATCCTATGTTCACTGCAGCATCATTTACATAGCAAAGATAAGGAAGCAACCCAAGTACCCATTGATAGACACTTGAATAAAGAGGATTCAGTAAATATATACAATAGAATATTACTGGGCCAGAAAAAAGAATAAAATCTTAACATTTGTGACATCAATAGACCTACAGAGTATTATGTTAAGTATGTCAGAGAAAGACAAGTATCATATGATTTCACTAATTATGTGGAATCTAAAGAAAACATAAACGAATGTACAAAAGAGAAACAGACTCAGGTACAGAGAACAAACTGAGGGTGCCAGAGAGAAGGAGGGTTGGGGGAGGGGTGAAAAATGTGAAGAGATTAAGAAGTACACATTAGTAGTTACAAAATAGTTGTGGATTATAAATTACAGCATAGGAAATAGAGTCAGTAGTATTTTAATAACTATGTATGGTGCCAGGTGGATACTAGAATTATTGTGGGATCACTTTGTAAATTATAAAATTGTCTAGCCACTATGCTGCACACCTGAAACTAATGTAAAATAATATTGAAGATCAACTATAATTGAAACAAAATTAATATCTAAAAAATAATAAAAATACATGCATTTCTTTGGTATCAAAATACCACTGGTTATAATGTGAAAGATTCAAAAGATGGATAATTTGTCAAAGTCCTCCATTTTCCTTTAAAAAAATAGAAAGATTTAGCATGATGTTATTCACGTCCATTTATGTTGTCACAAAGAATAAAATTTCCTTCTTTTTTCATGGCCAAGTAGTATTCCATTGTGCAAATGTACCATGGTTGTTTTATCCACTCATCTGCTGATGGATACTTGGACTGCTTCCAAATCTTGGCTATTGTAAATAATGCTGCAATGAACACAGGAGTGCTTATATTCTTTCTAGTAAGCGTTTCAGGTTTCTTTGGATAAATCCCCAGAAGTGGAATCACTGGATTATAAGGCAGTTCCATTTTAAATTTTTGAGATAACTCCTTACTGCTTTTCACGGTGGCTGCACCAATCTGTATTCCCACCAACAGTGCAAAAGAAGTGAAATAAGCCAGTCAGAGAAAGACAAATACCATATGATTTCACTCATATGTGGAATCTAATGAACAAACTGAACTAACAGCAAAACAGAAACAGACTCATAGATAGACAGCAGACTGACAGCTCAGGGGGAAGGGGTTAGAGGGTAGAGAGATTGAGCAAAAAAGGGAAAGGACTCATGGACTTGGACAATAGTTTGGTGATTGTGGTGAGGGTAGGATGGATGGAAACAAAAGAGGATATGGGAGTATAAATGGTAATGGAAAAAATACAATAAAAAAGAAAGAACTAATGGAAAACTAGAAAAAGATTAAAATGATCTTGAAGTAAAACTGTGGAGACAATAAAAAGATCAGTGGTTATGGGGGAATGGTGTGGGAGGGAAAAAGGAATAGACAGAACACAGAATCTTTAAGACAGTGAAAATAGTCTGTGTGATACTACAGTGGTGGGTATGTCTTTATACGTTTATGCTAGCCCTGGGAACGCACAACACCAAGAGTAAATCTTAAAGTAAGCTATGGTCGTTGTTGATCATGTTGTCAATGTAACATCCTCAATTGAAGCAAATGTACCACTCTGGTGGGGGTGTTGATAATGAGAGGGTATGTGTGTGAGCGCAGGTGATATAAAAAATCATTATACAGTCTCTTAATTTTGCTGTGAGCCTAAAACTATAAATGAAGTTTTAAACTGAAAAGAAAATGAGCCTAAAAAGTAGAATTTTCACAAAAAATCTTGATTCCCTTTCCATCTTTGCATACAACATAGAAGTGGGGATAAGTATTTTAACAGGATGTTGTCCTACGGTCTCCAAAAACAATTGCCTTATAAAAATATTTACAATCTGCTTTCTGATCAAAAGTATGAAGTATTCATTATAGGCTATTTGGAGAATAAAGACCCAACAAGTCAAAGATACCAACACTTACCATTTTAGTATATGTACATAAATATTTTTCTTAACAAAACAGAATCTAATCTTTTTTTTTCTTTTAGTGAAAATAAGATCATACTGAGTTTGGACACCCCCCCTTCTTCCCCCTAACTTACTAATATGTTATGTGCCTTTTTCTGTGCCATTGACAATTCTTTACTGTATTATTCTTAATGGACTTGAGGCTACACATTTAAAAACTCTACTGGGTGTGATACAAAGTGTCTTCTTAACTAATATATTTTTAGATGATGAATAAATAAATGACTGGGAATTTTAGTTCTATAGCTGATTTAATCAGTCCCATGTTACAGGTCTTTTGGGTAATTTTTTTTTTTTTTGCTATTGTAAACAACATTGTCATGAGCACCCTCACAATAAAGCTTTGCACACATTCCTTCTTCACAGTTTCCTTAGTGTAAATTTTGTCAGGGAAAGAGAATGAATCTGTTAAGTCTATTCAAGGCTATTATCAAAGATAAAATTTATGAAAAGGCAAAGATAAAGTGATAATAGGTGATGCATCTAAATAAAACCCTGCATGTAAAAGAAGACTCCTGCCATGGAAATGCTGGGACTCAGACTCCAACAATGAAAATGACAGCAACGGTCAGGGAGCAGAAAGAATAAACACACTCATGCAACATGTGTGTACAAGCACACACACATGGACTGACATAGCTTAAATGAAGTTGGTTTTGTAGAGGGTAATTAGCAAGACACAGATAGGTCAAATGAAATAAAAACCATTGATTCTTCTACATTTCAACATTCCCTCCTGTACAATCTATCATGCTCCTTGTTTCATAAAAGAAAACCTAGCCACCAAGAAAGAAAAGACCCATTTTGAGATAACTTGATCCACTCATAGTACAGAGAGGTGCAAGTTAAAGGTCAGAAAGTATAGGTTCTTCCTCCCTCTGAACTCTTTCCCTTCCCTCACTTACCATCCTTCCAGTCCATAAATTTTATTAGAAAAAGATTTCTTATCTCATTAGATAATGAGTATAAAACTCATTATCTGGAATCAGATATGTTTTCTTATTTCTAACATGATGTCACCTCTTGCACCCTATCACAAGTTTTAAAGTGCCTGTAACCAGGGTCCCTGAGAATCAATGCAATTATTTGACATAAAATTTTTTTCAACTAAAAATTATAAATCGATGGTTTGTCTTGCTACTGATGCATGTTAGAATCAAGGATGTGTGATGGCTGCGAGGTATGGTTTGAGGATGTTCTGGAACATGGTTATACTTTGTTTTGAATGATATTTAAATTGCTCTAATATATTCCGGGCTGGACTCTCATGTCAATTCATCAGTGCCAACGCTCTGCCTAACATTTTGCTACAAACTGGGTTCAATTGTAATTTGTCAACTCTAGCACCCGTTGCTATGACAAATAGCTTCGGTCTGGTTAATCTTTTGAACATAATAGCATTCTGCTACTTTGATAAATCTATTATGTCGTGGTTACATATGCTTTGGGGAAAATTTTTATTGGGACATTTTACACTAAATTATCTCTAGTCTACAATAACAAAGCAAGTGGAGGAGGGTTAATGCTGGTTGTAGCTTCTGAATATCTCAATTTTGCCAAGTTACTTGGATCTCAAAACACATATGGGGTGGTTAAAAGTGCAAGCCATGATGTCAAACTATGTCAGCTCAAAACATGGATCTACATCGACTTCCTTTGGTCACTGACCAAACTTTCTAAGCCCTGTTTTTTTTTTTCATTGGTAAAATGAAGAGAGTATTTTGAATGGCTCCTCTCAAAGGCAAGGTGGTTCAACAGGATAATTCATGTAAAAGATTTAGCTCAGTGAACTAGAACCAATAAGCCCCAAATGTTGTAATTATTATATAAAACCTCTATATATCAATGTTCATACAGTGCATGTTTCATAATTGTTGAAAAAAGTTTACATTTTGAAGGGTTTCTACTATGAACGCCCAAATACATAAACTTGCAAAGGGAGTTTGGTGCCCATGGAGGTGGCAGGTCCCAGGTGGCAGCTCCCTGGGAGACACCTCCCTGTGCACTGTCATCCAAACAAGGCTAATGTGATTGCAGAAGTGGGCACTCACTGACCTCAGCTACCAACCGAAACTGGCTGCAATTTGTCCCTCTCTATCTAAACACAGGATGTTTCTACTTGGGGAAAATGCATGGGCTGCAGTTTTCAGCAATACATTCTCAAAAAGTCAATTTCACCTTTTGGCAGCTCTGAGAGAATCCAGATTGCTCTAAGTATAATAGCTCTGAATAAGGGCAGTATTTAAAAGAAGGGAGGAGGAAAAAAGCACCAGGAAGTGACAAGCAGTTGTTTTTCATAATGGGAAAGTGACACTATAGGAAAAATAATTCTCTGGTATTGTATTTATAGCCAAGTGATTAAAAGTTTGGTTTTTTTTTTTAAGTTCTAATTCCTCACAGTGAAAAGAGCCATAGTGCTTCATGATAAAAAATTGAAACAACAGGATGCCCTGCTGACTTAGAGATAAATGAAACATCAAAACTGTGGTAAATATTTAAGGTGTTCTGACAGGTTATCTTGGCATTAAAACCTCTCAGTTTTCTGCTTCTCTCCTCTCTCTCTCTCTCTGACTCTCTCCCTCTGAGTCTCCCTGTCTCTCTCTCTCCCTGAACATCTGAATCTCTGTCTCTGAATCTTTCTCTCTCCCTGAATCTCTCTCTCTCCCACTCTCTTTCTCTCTCAATCTTTTTCTCTCTTCTCTGTCTTCTGAAGAATCCCATATATAAAAACATGTTCCCTAAATATTCAATGACATGCAGCCAATGAAAAAAATTATTGAGGCCTATTTGTACAGAGCAATTGTATGTGGGAGTTAATGTTGAGAAGAAGCAACGGGGGCACAAAGAGCATTTAATTTTCCTTGTGGAGAAGAGGAGCTGAAATTATAAATAAACCATAAGGAAAGGACCTCAGACACTAAATCCTCCACTATAGGTTTTGAAATATAATTCCCAAGATGGATTTGCATTTACAAATAAATGTGACTTCAATTTAGTTGAACTTTTTTCAGAGAGATAATTATATCCAGCACACTTATGCAATTTGGATGGGGGATATTGAGTTGATGGGGGGAGTCAGCAAAGCATTTCTGGAAATTGGTCTAAATAAACCAGGTGAACATTCTGATTTGAAACCCAGAGCAGACCCTTGCACAGCTGTTACTGCCTGAGTGCTGAGTTTTGCAATCAATTTGTATTCAAAAGAAAATGTGGTTGTGGTACGAGGTGGAAAGATCTCTGTGTGCACATTTCAGAATACTCAGGTGGAGTTGTGTGTGTATTTTTTTTTATTCAGAAGGGTGGCATGTATATTGTATAAACTCCCCAGCCGTCATTGGGTACCAGATGATGAGTGAGCTCGTAGAAGGCATGTGAACGAACACCCAGCTCCAAAAGGAGCTCTTCTCTTCTCCTTCAGTAATTAGGCATTCAAACCAGTAAACAGCTTGGTTGGAATGATTTTATGACAAATGACCGAGAGCATATCAACTGTAAACCTCAGCTCGGCAAAAATCCCTCAAGCCCAGGGAGCTCAATCAATGTGAGGCAGACAGCAGCCTGGGCAGTGGCTGCGTTCTCTCACTCTGAGCCGCATAAATCCAATGAGGCCAGAACTGCTCCACTAACTCTGACACAAGAAATGAGAGAGAAGAAGGGGGAGGGCCAGGCAGGCTCAGGGTGGGATGAAGGAAAAAGCAGAAAGAGAAAAAATGCATTTCTCTTTAACATTTTTGATCTGCTGTTTCTTCTACTTACAGGAGTTGATGAAGAGACCAAATTGCACTGTTTTCGTTAAGACAGATAAAACAAATTTTCAAAGAGAAGAAGCAAACAGACAAAGAGACCTGGAACAGGGGGCAGAAGGGGTGATGTGCGGTGATGGCAAGATGATCCAGCTGCAATGTGGTCCCTAAAGCATCCCTGAGAAAAAGAATGGATGGTAAACGCAAGCACACAATTTTTGACTCAGTCTATGAGCTGTCAGTGTGATTGTCAACTTATATACTATATTTTCTCAAAATTTGATTATGAACATTTTCAAACATGCAGCAAATACCCATACATCCACCACCTATATTCTACTATTAGCATTTTACCATATTTGCTTTATCCCAGATCTTTCCATCTGTCCATCCATCAATCCATCTTATTTTTGGTGCATTTCAAAGTAAATTTCAGACATCACCACCTTTCCCCCTACATATGTTAGAATACATGATATTAACTCAAGTTCAATATTGGTGTTTTTTTATGGCACTGTTTGCTGATCCTATTTTGAGACAACTAGTAAATAATTAAAATGTATTTTGAAACTTGTACTAATTTCCAAATAGAATATATATTTAAATAAATGTGCATTTTCCTCTCCAAAGCAACCAAATTAAATTGATGTATACCCACCACTTATCAATACATTGCCAATATTGAGATAAAGATTCTTTGGGAGAACAAAGAAATTAAACTATCTGATCTATAAAATAGTGATCAAAGCAGCTGAAAGAAAAGATAGATCCCTAATCCAAAAGTAAAGAAAAACTTACAGTAGAAATAAAATATGATGATTTCATTATCAGCACAAAAGGGTAAATGGTCAGGAAGCAATAGATAAGCAGGATAGGAACAAATCAAATCAAGATAGATGCTTGCTGGGATGAAATGGACATACAAAGGTGTGTGCACTACAATTGTCACTTGTATTCCAGGGCAGGGGACTGGAAGAAAATTACAGTAAGATGACCTGAAAACCCTAAAGTTCACAGAGTTCAGTTACGAGTGTCACCATCATCATAAGCTAACGTGGAAAAGAATATCACTTTCAGCTGACAGCAAGATCCAGTAGTGGAGAGTGTCATCATGGATCTCAAAATCTACCGATACTTGGAAAATATGAAATTTTGTGAAAAATTGTGGCCAGTTTCTTTCTTTGTTTTTTTTCTGTTCTCACGTGGACATAGCATATAAATGAGACTGAGGCCATTCCATTTCATCCAAGATTATTAAAGTTATTGGAGGCTTGGAGTGAATCCAGATTTCATTTCAATCTATCACTTCAATGTTATAGATGACAAATCAATATTTTAGTACTTTTCTACCTTAATGTTTTCTGATGGAACACAGCCAGTAATTCCTTCAAGAAATATGCAGATTACTAGAGCTACCCTTTGAACATAATGGAATGCAAAACACTGGTTTATGGTACCTGCAGGCAGTGGGTCACTGGGGTAGATGGACACCCAGCAGGAGTTAGAGAAATTAACACCTCTCTGATGTGGAAAGCAGTGGTAACTTGTTACTGAGTCACCTATTCCAACTGGGATCCTATTAAAGTGCTTGATTTGAGGGCAAGGACATAAAATCTCAATTAAAAATGTTGTTTGCTAAATCCTTGACTCATGCTGGCACCCGTGGAAATTTCATATAAACCAGCAGTGCACCTCCATCTAAAATTCAATTATGTAAGTCCAAGATTGTACCTGGCTGGAGACAGCTTCATTATAAAAATAATAATAACGAGTGGGTTACGATAATCACCCATTCTTCATTAAATCATAGGGGTAGTAAACAGAGCAGGTTCCATAGCCAGGACTGCCACCCCTGGTTTGATCAGCTCATGCATTTTAAATATCCGGCTTATGATAGCCAATGGACTAATGAAATAAAGCACTGTTATTGTCTGTCTTTGACACCATGTATAGTTCAAGATAAATAAACCTCAAACTCCCAAGTCAAGTGATGGAGGAAATACTGTATGTTCTACCTTTGTATTGCTTTATCCACCTGGTGACTCCATAACCATTTCATTAAAGGTGAGGCAAAGAGTGGTTAGACATTGATATAATTTACAAAGTGATCCCCCTGATAAGTCTAGTGCCCGCCTGGCACCACATATAGTTGATAACATCATAATAACTATATTCCCTATGCTGTACTTCACATCCCTGTGACTGTTCTGTAACTGCCAGTTTGTACTTCTTAATCCCTTTACCTTTTTCACCCAGCCTCCTAATACCTCTCTCAGCCAGCAACCATCAGTTTTTTGCTCTTTATCTAAGAATTGGTATCTGTTTTGTTTGTTCATTTCTTTTTCTTTTTTTATATTCCATATATAAGAGAAATCACATGGCATTTGTCTTTTTTCTGTCTGACTTATTTCACTTAATAGAATATCCTCTAAGTTCATCCATGTTTTGCAAATAATGAGATTTCATTCCTTTTCATGGCCCAGTAATATTTCATTATATACACATATACCACATCTTCTTTATCCAATTGTGTATCAATAACCACTATGCTATACAAAAGAAACTAATATAATATTGAATGTCAAATGTAATTGAAAAATTAAATACTAAAACTAAAGGTTTAAAAAATGTGACAAACAGTTGTTTCAGATTAAACTTGACATAGAAAATCAGAATGCTAAGTTGTCAGTGTATAAAGTTTATGAGGACATGGACCACATCCTTTCAGGAAACTTCTTACCTCATTTTCCTTGGGGTTGCACATCTTCTAAACACACCTTCAGTCAGTCTGTCCATCTGGTTTGGGCCACTGTTATTTCTCTCCTATATCACTGAAATACTTCCCATAGCCATCCACTCCTCATCCATTCAACAGTCAACAAAAGTGATCTTCCAATAATGTATATCAGAGCCTGATACCCTCCTACTTAACACTCCTGATTTCTTCCCACTGTATTTTTAATATAATGTAAAGTCCTAACCTTAAAATGCCCTTACAGGCCCAACTTCTGTCTTTCTAGTCAACTCCATTTCTTACCCCTCCCCATGACTCATCCTCTATAATGTGGCATTGCTTCCTTCTTAGTTCTTTCCCACACCAGGGTCTTTGCAGTGCTGTTTATTTCTAAAATGGTCTGTCACCTACTTGATCAGCTGGGTCCTTGCTTCAATGGTCCTTCTCAAAGAAGCCATTGCTGGCCAAGTGACCTAAAGCAAGTACCCGTATACCTTTCACTAGTTTAGCTCTCTGGGATCTTCATGACACATATCCTCTCTGGCATTATATATTGTTGTTATTCATTTGTTTATGGTTTTCTTTTTCTGCCATTGAAAAAATTAGTCCGTGAAAGCAAAGGACAATCTCTCACACACCACTCTATCTCCCATGCATACAGTACACACTCAATGATATCAATAAATGATGACTGAATGAATGCTTATGTCATAGAGTCATCGTAGATGTCATTTTTTTAAGAGTTTATTTATTTAGTTTTAGAGAGAGGGGAAGGGAAGGAGAGAGAGAGGGAGAGAAGCATCAATGTATGGTTGCCTCTTTCACACCCCCTGCTGGGGACCTGGCCTGCAACCCAGACATGCACCCCACCTGGGAATCGAACCACAACCCTTTGGTTTGCAGGCCTGTGCTCAATCCGCTGAGCTACACCAGCTAAGTAGGACTAGATGTCACTTCTTATATCCATTGTTACATTTATATCTATTACAGTGATGGATAAAGCATACCTTTACATGCTGTGCTCTGGTCACCCATTTTTTTAAACATCTTTCCATCTTTGATAAACTGCTGGTAACACACCAAAAATATATGTTGAGAAATATTAAGTTTGGATCAAAAGCAGAGTGTTTTAGTAGTCTGCAAACATAACTTACAGCTGGAGCTAGCCCAGTTCTACCTCTTGCTGCTATTTTAAGTTGCAATTAAATTTCTAAATGCCATAATATCACACCATCACCAAGCTCCTCTCTCTGACCCACTATTAAAACTGAGAGATGCTCTGAGTCTGTTTCTATTTTTTGTTAGTTTATTTTGTTCTTTAGATTCCATGTATATGTGAAATCATATGGTACAGACCCAAAGATACAGAGAACAGACTGATAGCTCTCAGAGGGGACAGGGTTTGGGGGCTTGGTTGAAGAAGTAAAGAGATTAAGTAAAAAACAAAAAGTTATAGACACAGACAACTGTATGGCGATTACCAGATGGAAAATGGGGTGGGGGAGGTAAAAGAAAGCAAAGAAGGAGGGAGGGGAATTTAACTTGGGGTGGTGAGCACACAATACAATATACAGATGATGTATTATAGAATTCTACACCTGAAAAAAAAAACCCAAGAGGTACTATGAGGCTATGAGAATTATTTAACACAAATGACTTACCAAGTATTGATAAATCTACCTTTAACAAATACCCTCCAGTAGAGCCCATGATTCAGTAGGTTTTGTTATTTATGTTTTCCTTCTCCTGGATCCCATTTTGCTTTATCCAGCATGCTTCTCAATGCACACACTACAGGCTCAGCCCTGACAGTGAAAGAAAGATCATAGCCCTGTCCACCTCCACTGAAATCTTAATGTTAGCCCCTGGGTGAGAGCTGCATCAATTTCAGTGATGCCCTTCCAACCCAGAACTGTTAGAGAGAAAAATTCATAAAACTCTGAGAACACCTTTTTATTTGCGTGTCTATTAACTCCCAACAGCCGGAGACAGTTAGCTCGGTCCTTATTATATTTCGAGGATGCAGAGAAAGAGAACTCTTTCAGAAATGTGTTTTCTGCTGACTATTATTCCAAGGGAGACAGAAAGCAAGAGAAAATGAAAACATTTTACATTGCATTCTTCAGTGATTTTAACCACAAGCCTGATCTGTTGACACTGAAAAACTTTCCTAGTCATTGTTATTCTTAAACAAGAATCTATGCACTGAAATTCTGTGGGATCATCATTCAGTGAGGTCACTTAGATTTGTTACCCCTGATACACTGATCAAGAGAGAGATGGAGACCATATAGAAGGTCAATAAACTGTGCAATGAAGACAAAAAGAAGAAGCTTCGAAATCAGCCTGCTGCCTCCTAGGTATGCACTCACGGTCAGGTTATTTATACCCCCTTGAACCTCAGTGCCCTCATCTGTAATTTGAGGAAAATATGAGCCTTAACTCCCAGGACAATCATGAGTATAAAGCACTTGAGTAACAGAAACAACAGCAAGAACCTGCATCCATCCAATGATTCTTGGGGAAAATAACAATACTCATGTACTGAGAGCTCACTTTTAACCAAGCACAGCATGAAGGGCTTTAAATTTGCCTCCATTTCCCATGTAATCAGGTTGGTGCCATCACTGACTTACTCTACTACTGAGGAACCCAAACTTAGAGGAGACAAGCAACTTGCCTGAGCAAGATCTTACATCTAATCCATAGTGGACCTAGGGCTCAAATTCAGATCTGTTTGAGGCCACAGCCTGTTCTCTTAAACAGTACATGACTTCCTGAGTAGTTGCTCAATAAATGTTGACTTCCAATATCGATTGAGGACAGATTGTCAGACTTTTCATGAATACTCACAGTAGCCCCACCTGCTATGTAATCCCATGATCATTGATTCTTCCTTTCAGATACATTTATCCCGCTCATAATTATTTATGAGATTTGTGTAATTCCTTAGAGCCAGGAACCTTGCCAGCCTTACTACATTTTCCCTAGCTCCTTGAAGATTCTCAGCAAAATCTTATTGAATGAAGATTAAAACTAAGATAAGCAATGATAACTTCTGAAAAGTTTTAATGTACCAAAGCCAAGTTCAAATGCTATACACTCCAAATAATGTATGTACAGTAGTTTCCCATTATCTGTAGGAGATATGTTTCAAGTCTCCCAGTAGAAGCCTGAAACCTGAGAATAGTGTTGAACCCTATATATATATTTTTTTTTTCCTGTACATATATATCTTTTCACTTAAAGGAAGCACTTTACAGATTCTCTTTGGCATATCCAAATTGCCAGTATCACTACTCATTCACTCTTGGGGGAATTATTAAGTAGAATAAGGGTTACTTGAACAGAAGCACAGTGATACTTTAACAGTCAATCTGATAACTTAGATGAGTGTGTAGTGTACACAATATGGATACACTGAACAAGGAATGATTCACATCTGGGAAGGACACAGTGGGACAATGCAAGATTTCATCATGCCACTCAAAACAGCATGCAATTTAAAACTCATGAATTGTTACTGTGGATAAGGGGAGCTACTGTATAGACTATATATGCATGTGTAGGAGTATTGCTTTCTATCTATCTATCTATCTATCTATCTATCTATCTATCTATCTATAGAATGGGGGGAAGGGGGAGGAGAGAAAGGATAAAGAGGGGAGGGGGAGAAGAAAGAAATGAAGAAGGGAAAGCTGAGTGTATATATCTCTGGTGTTTCCACACATTGTGGAACTGATCCTATAATGGTACTCAATCAAATAAGCATTTATTACCTAACTGAGATGCTAGATAAGCATACCATAAAAATCAGGAAAAAAGTTATCTTACCAGATAAAAATTAGATTTACAAGTTCTGTTAATACAAAACTGTATCAGGAAGATGACACAACAAATAACAGTGTCACTATTGGTGAAAAAGGCCTTGAGTCACACTATCTCACTCTTGTATAGTAAGTGTCCTTTGAAAGGGGAGGGAGTTAGCAAACACAGCCTACTCTCCAGGATGCAGCGGTTGACAAGGTGCTCTGTTTTCCAGCAGTTTTACAATTGTGAAGCTAGATGGTATGGATTGCCTATGAAAGTTTTATAAGGGGTAAATGACTTTGGATGGTAGGTTAGGGCTGAAAATAAATCATGATTCCAAGGTATCCTGGCATGTAGGTTGACAACACCCAGGAATCTGTTTGAAGGAGTTAATATCCATGAGGTGGACTGTGCCCAGAAGGTGTGATTCTGCTTGTGCAAAAGAATAGTGATCAGAGGGAGTGGCATGGCATAGGTACCTTTCTTTTAACAAGAGACAATGTCTGAGATCCTTAAGGAGAGGAGCCACAGAAGATGCTGCAAATATCACTTTTAAGGAGGAGTCTCAGTGCTTCCTTCATGCCAGGTGACATGGTACAGCCTGCTAATATCATTTAATAATTGCCTAGTTGACACAGTATATAGACCTGCTCTGGTAGCATGAGGAATACAGAGAGGTCTCATATAACACTAGTGGGCTCACTGATATCTTAGAAACCTTGAGGAGAGGGATGCCTGCAGAATAGGGGAGCATCATAGGAAGAGACCATATTTGAGATTGTACATAAAAAGACACCTGCTGGAGTCTCCCAAATACTTGGAGACGATGGCTCAAAGATGGAGTTCCCATGTGCTGAACATTAACACATGAGTTTCAATGTTTAATAAAACCTCATGTTTATTTGTAGACTGGTAAGCACTAGGTACATTTGGAATATATTTATCAATAAATCCCTTTTCTACACTATGTACACTTTGTACAATGATAAGCTCAAATAAGAGCTCAGTTAATTTGATATTGATTATGTCTTAATAAGAGAATAATAGCACCACTGTCTGATAACTGTAGCTTTACATTGTCTGGAAATCACATAGTATTAGTTGCCCCATTTTTTTTTCTTTTCAATGATATTTGGAGCACTCTGAATTTTAGAATCAATTTGGCAATTTGTTAAAAAAATCTGTCGATATTTAATTGGTATTGTGTTAAATGTATAGATCAATTTGGAGAGAATAGGTATATAAACAATAATGAATCTTTCTTGAGATATTGACATATATCATTCTGTATATTTAAGGTATGCATTATAATATATGGATTGAAGTACATTAATTACTTAATTACTAAAAATGATGAGTTTCAACCAATATGCATGATATCAGCTCATGTGTCTACTTACTTATGTCTTCTTTAGCTGTTTTGTACTAATGGTTTTCAGAGTATAGGACTTGCAAGTCTTTTATCAGATTTACCCACTTAGATTCCTTTCTTAAATGTTATTGCAAATGGTATTTTAAAATTTCCAAGTTTCTACATAGTTGATCATACTGACTCTGAATAAAAATTATTTGAATTCTTTCCTTACAAGTTAGATGTATTTTTATCTCTCTTTGTGCTTTATTGAATTGGCTAGAACCTCTAGGACAACGTGGAATATAAGTGGTAAGGCAGACATCCTTGTCTTGTTTCTGATCTTAGGGTAGAACGTTCGGTTCTTTCCCATTAAGCATATTACTTTACATTTTTCATAGATGCTTATTATCAGATTGAGGAGTTTCTCATCTATTATACTTTGCTAAGGATTTTTATTAAAAATAAGTTTTGGATTTAGTCGAATGACTTTTCTGCGTCTGTTAAGATCATCATGTGCTTTAACATTTTTAAATTTGTTAATATAATGAAGACTGATTTCCAAATGTTAAAACATCTTTGCAATCTTAGAATAAAATCTACTTTTTCATAATTTGGTACCCTTTTTATATATTGGTAGATTTGATTTGCTATATTTCATTCAGAATTTTTAGACAGATGCCCGGGAGGTATACCAGTCTGCAGTTTTCTTGTTGTGTAAATTTTTTTTGCTGGTTCTGGTATCACAGTGATATTGGCCTCTTTTTTTAAAATTCTTGTTTATTCTATTAGAGTTGTCCCAATTTTTCTCCCTATGCCCTCCTCTGCCCAGCCCACCCCTCTGCTTCCGCAGTCATCCCCCACATTGTTGTCTATGTCCATGGGTCAGTCATACATGTTCCTTCATTAGTCTCTTCTTCTTTCCACCATTATCCCCCATGCCTCTCCCCTTGAATTTGGTAATATCCCTTTCTTTCCTATTTTCTAGAAAAGTGTTTTTGTAAAATTCACCAAAGTCATTTGGGCCTGGAATTTTCATTGTGGGAAGATTTATAACTGCAGATTTAATGTATTTAATAAATATTAGGAAATTCAGATTACCTACCTCTTGAGTGAACTACATTTATTTATTTATGTCTTTCAAGGAATTTATCATTTCATCCAAAAAATTAATTTCATGACATAAAGTTGTTCATAGTATTCTCTTTTGCCCTTTTAATATCTGCAGTAATGTCACCACTTTAATTTCTAATATTGTAATTTGTATTTTATTTTTCTTTCCTGAGTCTGGCTAAAAGTCTATTGATTTTATTGATCTTCTCAGAGAACCATCTTTCAGTTTCATTGATTTATTTTTCTATTTTTGGCCTGTTTTCTCTCTTGTTTATTTCCACTCTGATCTTTATTATTTCTTTTCTTCTACTTAGCTTGAGTTTACTTTCTTGTTTCTATTTCCTTAAGGTAGAAAATGAAGTAATTGATTTCACTTCCCCCCCTATTAATATAGGTGTCTAATGCTCTAAGTTTTACCCTAAGCACTGTTTAGTGACACCACACAAAGTGAAAGGCAATATGTTCATTTAATTTGACTTTTCTTTAGATTTCTTCTTTGACTCATGGTTTTTTTTTAAGTGTGTTTTTTAGAGTTCTGGCCAAGGTGGAGGTGTGGGTAGAAATGCTTCACTTCCTCACACAACCAAAAGAAAGATAACAGCCAATTTAAAAACAGTAAACAACCAGAGCTGCCAGAAAATCAAACTGCATGGAACTCGGACAACCAAGGAGTTAAACATTCATCCAGACTGGTAGGAGGGTCAGAGACAGGCAGCCAGGCAGACAGGACCCGTGGCAAGGCAGCAGACCCTGTGGCCAGGCAGGGCTGGCTGACTGGGAAAGTAAAGATTCAAAACCTCTAGCTGTAAAATTCTGTGGGGTTTCAAATGTGGGAGAAAATCCCAGTCTCACAGGAGAGTTTGTTGGAAAGTGGGGCGAGAGCTGAGCAAGCACATTGGTCCCTCTCTGACCCCTACCCCACAGGCAGTGCCACAACACAGCAGAAAGTGTTGCCTCACCCTGGCAAATACCTAAAGCACTGCCCTTTACAGTGTAACAGGTGCACCAAAACAAAGAAATATGGCCCAAATGAAATAACAGAGCAAAACTCCAGAACAAGAACTAAATGACAAGGAGATAGGCAACCTATCAGATGCAGAGTTCAAAACACTGGTATCAGGATGCTCACAGAATTGATCGAGCTCAGTCTCAAAATGAAGGGAGAAATGAAGCCTACACAAAGTGAAATAAAGGAAAATATACAGGGAATCCACAGTGAAGGGAAGGAAACCAGGACTCAAATCAGAGGTTTGGAATAAAAGGAAGAAATAATCATCCAACCAGAACAGAATGAAGAAACAAGAATTCAAAAAAAAAATGAGGAGAGGCTTAGAAACCTCTGGGACAACTTTAAGTACACCAACATCCCAATCATAGGGGTGCCAGAAGGAGAAGACAAAGAGCAAGAAATTGAAAACTTACTTGAACAAATAATAAAGGAAAACTTCCCTAATCTGGTGAAGGAAATAGACTTCCAGGATATCTAGGAAGCTCAGAATATCCCAAAGAAATTGGATCCACTGAGGGACACACCAAGGCACATCATAATTAAAATGCCAAAGGTTAAAGATAAGGAGAGAATCTTAAAAGTGGCAGAGGAAAGGAGAAAGTTACTTACAAAGGAGTTCCCATTAGACTATCAGCTGATTTCTCAAAAGAAACTTTGCAGGCAAGAAGGGGCTGGAAAATAGTATTTGAAGTCTTGAAAGGCAAGGACCTACATCCAAGATTGCTCTATCCAGCAAAGCTATCATTTAGAATGCAAGGGCAGATAAAGTTCTACCCAGATAAGGTTAAGTTAAAGGACTTCATTACTACCAAGCCCTTATTATATGAAATGTTAAAGGGATTTATCTAAGAATAGAAGAAGATAAAAAATTATGAACAGTAAAATGACAGCAAACTCATAGCTATCAACAATTGAACCTAAAAAGCAAAAACAAAAACTACGCAAACAAAGTAAAACAGGAACAGAATCACAGAAATGGAGATCACATGGAGGGTTACAGAGGGGAGGGGGAAGGAGGATAATGGTGGAAAAGGTACAAGGAATAAGAAGCATAAATGGTAGGCATAAAATAGACAGGGGGAGGTTAAGAACAGTATAGGAAATACAGAAGCCAAAGAACTTATATGTATGAACCACGGACATGAACTAAGGGGGAGGGATGCTGATGGGAGTGGGGGTTGCAGGGTGGAGGGCAATAAACAGGAGAAAAAATGGGACAACTGTAATAGCATAATCAATAAAATATATTTAAAAAAGAGAAAAATCTAATTTACTATATAATTCTAGGTAACTAAAAAATGAACACCAGATAATGGGGAAACTCACTTCTTGAAATTTTCTAGTTATTTTCATATTTCATATGAAGGGTGGTGGTGATTCCATTCATTAATATTAAAAGATCCTTACACAATTTTTAAAAAGTAAGTGTGTTTTTTAGTTTCCAAGAGTTTGAAGATTTGTCCAGTGTTCTTTCTATCGTTTACGTCTACTTTGATTCCACTGTGGTCAGAGAACATACTTTATGATTTTTACTCTTTTGAATTTGTTGTGTGTTTCTGTATTAATAGTCCAGTCTAGCACAGGGCCTCTCTTGGTAACTTTTTCTTGTGTACTTAAAAAAAAAAAAAAAAAAAAACGTGTGGTCTGCTATTTTGGCGAGTAGAGACTTATATAATTGCTAATTAGGACATATCGATTGACAGTATTATCCCAATAACTTTCTGGCTATCTCTTCTCTCAGTGATTGGGACACTAACACTGAGGCCTCTGGCTCTTTATCCATGCATTTTCATCTGCTTTAGTTTTATTTATTTTGAAGTTCCATTAATGAGGTGCATAAATATTTGAGGTTGTTATATCTTTTTGATTAATTGATCCTTTGTCATGAAATCATTATTTTTTAATCCTCATTCAAGGGTATGTTTATTGATTTTGGAGAGAGGAAGTGGGGGCAGGAGGGAGAGAGAGAGAAACATCCATCGGTTGCCTCCTGTACATGCCCCTACTGGGGATCATTCAGCAACCTAGGTATGTGTCCTGATGCAAAATTGAACCCACACTCTTTGGCTCAGGACAGGTACTCCTACCAAGTGAACCACCTAACTAGGATAAAAGAACTGTTTTTATCCCCAGTAGTATTTTTGTTCTACCATCTATTTGTCTGATTTTAATATAGCCACTCCAGTATTCTTTATATTAGTGTTAGCATGGCAAAACTTTTATTTTTATTAATTTATTTTTGTCTTTATTTTAAAAGTGTGTTTCTTGTAGACAGCCTATAACTAGTGTTGTTTTTCTTCATTCTAACAATATTTACCTTTTAACTGGACATATTTGTATCATTGAGATTTAATGCTATTATTGATGTGATTTGTTTTAAATCTATAACTTTTCCATTTGTTCTATTAGTTCTCTGTCCCCCCTTCCTCTTTTTCTACTCTTACATTATTAAATATTTGTGTGATTACATTTTATCTTCTTTGTTGGCTCATTAGCTATAACTGTGTTTTGTCATTTTACTCGATGCTTAGGGCATACGAGATACACTCTTTAAGTGATATCTTTTGAAATAATTAGAGGTTCACAGACAGTGGCAAGATTATTTAGAGAGGTCCTGTATCTCCTTCTCCTAGTTGGTGACACTGGCAGTTCATTGGTCGCATCATATGTAACTACCTTGCAATATAACCAGGTATTGGTGTTGATACAAGGTGTTTGTATAGTGTTGTGCTATTTCATCACATGTGTAGGTTTGTGTAACCACTGTCAGCACAGTCTCCCACATGCTACTTTTTAATATTCACAGCCATTTCCTTGTCTCCCACCATCCTTGACTCCAGACAACCACTAATTTGCTCATCTATCACATGGCTTTGAACAATTGTGTATAGGTTGATATGGGGAGGTTTTTGGACATATTGTTTTAGTTCTCTGTTATATATACTGAGAAGTGTGATTGTTGGGTCATATAGTAAATGTGTGTTTATTTTCTTTAGAAAACTACAAAACTAGTTTCTAGCAGAGTTGTGTCATTTTATAGTCCCACCAGCAATATATAAAGGGTGCAATTTCTCTGCATCTTTTGTTCCTATTTTTTTATTTTATCTGTTAGCAGTGTTGCCCCTATTTTTAAAATTTTATCTGTTCTAAAATGTATGTAGCAATATCATGTTCTTAGTTTGCATTTCCCTCATGGATAATAATGCTGAACATTTTTCATGTGTTTGTTAACATCTATAAATCCTCTTTAGTAAAATATTTCTGCAAGTCCTTTGTCCATTTTCTAATTGTAATTGTATTTGTTTTAACTGTTGATTTTGAGAGTTTTTCATATATTTTAGATATTAGTTCTTCACTAGCTATCCAATTTGCAAATGTTTTCTCTCATTTCATAGCTCATCTTTCTAATATCTTAACAGAGTTGTTCATGGATCAAAAGTTTCTAATTCTGATAAGTCAAACTTATCTTTCTCTTTTCTTTCCTGGAGAGTCCTTTTCCTGTCCTGTCACCAAATCCTCAGTCCTACAGATTTTCTTCTAGGTTATTTTCTAAAACTTTAATGGTTTTATGTTTTTATTTGTACTTATATATTTAATCTATTGCCCATTTTGGTTTTTTAATAAGGTGTTAAGTTTAGGTTAAGAGGTTTTTTTGGGGATTTTGGGGGGTTTTGTTTTGTTTTGTGTTTGGCCTATGGATATTTGTTCCAGCATTATATGTTGAGAAAGAGTATCTTTCCTCCATTAAGTTTATTTTGCACCACTGCCAAAACTAATTAGCCATACTTGTGTAGAGCCATCTCTGAGTTCTCCACTCTGTTTCAATGATTTAGGTATCTATACCTCAGGAAACACCACACAGTGATGATTACTGAAGCTACATGGTAAGTCTTGACATGGGTTGGACTGATTTCTCCTACCTCATTCTTCTTTTTCAAAATTAGTTTGGCTATTACTAGTTTCTATACCTTCCCATATATATGTATTTTTTAGAATAATCTTCTTTGGGTTTTTATAGGACTTACAGTAAATCTGTATATCATTTTGGGGAGAACTGACATTTTTGCTATGTTGAGACTTTCAATCCATGAATACAGGATGTTTCTTCACTTATTTAGATCTTTTCTTTTTTTCACCAGCATTTGAAAGTTTTAAGGATATGACTCCTATATGTTTTTTTAAATATTTTACTATATTAAGTTATTGTAAATGTTTTTTTTAAAGCTTGGTTTCAAGGTGCTTATTGCTAGGATGTAAAAGTACAATTGACTTTTGCATATGATCTTATATCTTGTGATTTTGCTGAGCTAACTTACAGTCTGCAAAATAGTTTTCCTGAGTAGATTCCTTGGGATTTTCTATGTGTATAGCCATGTTATTCACAAATAGGGACAGTCTCATTTCTTCCTTTATAATGTGTACATCTTTTTTCCATTTCTTGTCCTTTGGAACTGGCTAGAACTTCCATTTTATGTTGAAAAGCAGAGGTGCCTTGTTATCAGTCTTAGGGGGAAACCATTCAGTCTTTCACTTTTAAGGACAACATTAATTGTAGGTTTTTGCACTTCTTTATCAAGTTAAAGAAATTGCCCTCTCTTCTTATTTTTCTGAGAATTCTAAATGGGTCTTCCATTTTGTCAAAAACCTTTTCTGCATAGACTGATAAGATCATATGATTTTTCTCCTTTAGCCTATGAAGATGAAGGGTTACACTAGCTGATTTTTGATTACTGAACCAGTATTGCACCCTTAGCGTATTCTCCACTATGTTGTGATGCATGATCCTTTTATATGTTGTCAAATTATATTTGCAAATTCTATTATGTTAACTGTTTTAAATCTATATCCATAAGGGATATTGGTTTGTAATTTGTTTGTTTTTGGTACTGGTTTACCTGGTTTTGATATCAGGGTATAATGGTTTCATAAAATAAATTCCATACTCTTCTATTTTCTGGAAGCTATTGTGTTTATTGGTGTTATGTAATCTTTAAACATTAGTGAAATTCTCCAGTGAAACCATCTGAACTTAGAAATTCCTTTTGGGGGAGTTTGAAATCATAAATTCAATTCACTTATTAGTCATAGGGTTACTCAAATTATCTCTTTCACTTTGGGTGAGTTGTGGTAGTTTGTACTTTTCAAGGAATTGGTCTATTTCATTTAAGTTGTCAAATTGATGTGTGCAGAGTCATTCACAGGATTCCTTTGTTATCCTTTTAATATCTGCATGGTCTCTAGTAATATCCCCTGTTTCATTTCTGATACTGTTAATAATCTTTTTATCCCCATCACTTTTGCTAGAGGGTTGTGATTTTTTGTATCTGTTTAGAGAACAAGCTTTTCTCTATTATTTTTCTGTTTTCAATTGTATTGACTTGTGCTCCAATCTTTATTATTCCCTGCCTTCTACTTATTTTGGGCTTTGTTTTAGTTCTACTCTATTTTCTTGAAGTGAGATTTTTTATTATTAATTTTAGACTCTCCACTCTTTTATCAAACGCATTTAATGCTATACATTCTATTCTCAGCACTCACTGCTTTAGTGGTGTCTCACAAGTTTTGATAAGTTGTACATTTATTTTCATTCAGATGAATGCATTTTTAACTTTTTTTTCTTGGATTTCTTTGACCCATAGTTACACAGAAGTTTGTTCTTTGGTTTCCAAGTGTTTGGAGATTTTCCTGTTTTCCTTATGTTCAGAATATGGTCAATCTCAGTATATAATCCGTCGGCTCCTGAAAATAATGTCTATGTTGCTGTTTGAGGTGGTGCTCTATAAATGTTCATTGCATCTCATTGATTAATGGTACTGTTCAGCTTTTTTTCTATCCTCACTGATATCCTGGGTTGCTCTAAATTATTGAGAAAGGGATGTTTAAGACCCCATTATAACTATGGATTTTTCTAGGGTTTTTTTAGTTCTACTCAGTTATGTTTCACATATTTTGTAGTTCCTTTGTTAGATACATACACTTTAAGATTGCTCTAAATCCTCTCCTGAGTTTGGGCACTCCTCTCTGGCACTGTGTTCTACACATGACAGGTGCCTTTGTCCCTGGACAACCTGCTCTAGTCCCTCAGGGCAGGCAGTCCACCAGACTCACTCAGAATCTCCTCTCTGCATGGAAACCCTCTTAGGGCAACAAGCTGGGACAACTGAAAGGCTCAGCTCATTTTTTCCTGTCTTTCAAGGGTCGCCGTTGGTCATTGCTTGACGTATAGTTCCCTAGACTGAATGTTTGTATCTCCCCCAAATTCTTATGCTGAAACCTAATCCCCATAATGATGATATTAAAAGGTGTGACCTTTGGGAAGCAAATAGTTCAGGAATGGAGCTATCATAAATGGGATTAGTGTCCTTATAAAGAGAACCCTAAGAGCCATCTATGAATCAGTAAGCAGTCCTTGCTTGACACCAAATCTGCTAGTGCCTTGATCTTGGACTTCCAACCTCCAGAACTATGAGAAATACATTTCAGTTTCTTTATAAGCCACTCAGTCTACAGTATTTTTTATAGTGGCCCAAATGGACTAAAATATACAGCGTTAACACAAATCATTTTTTCATGTATATTGTCTATTATATGGTCATGGAAGATGATGGATTAAATATGGCCCCTGTGATTCTGTCTTGACCAGAAGTAAAAGTCCAACCTCTGTATTTAGAATCATGGAAAGAAAGAAATAGTCACAACCTCTGTGGTTTTCATTTTCCATTGTGAAAACACATCATTATATATACCGGCAGTAGTTAGCATTTATTGAACACTTTGCTCTGGGCCAGGATCTCTGCTAACGGATGTTCACTTATTAGTTTATTTAATAAATATTTTAATTACTTTGAGGCCTCATAGCTTCTCCCACTTGTCAGAAATATAGTGAATTTTTTTAAAAGAAATGTCTACAATATCCTAAATGAAAGGAGTCACTAACTGAAAAAGAAATAGCCTTGGTAGAAGACATTTCTCCTTTTATTAAAAATGGATTGTCATTTAAATCCCACATTTCACTTGTCTATCTAGACATACAACCAACGTGCTGGGACATTTTGGTGAAAGAAACCAACCCATCTTGAATGTGATTAACATTCTTCACTATTTCAAGCTGCATTTCTTTTCTAAGCCCTCGTGTCATATAAGCCTCAGGTGAGACAATGGATCCTAGAAGCAGAATTCAGTTTGAAACAGGGATTAGACAGGAACAAGTAATGAAAAACTTATAGGCACCAGGAGGTAGCTGTTTTAGCCAGCTGTGCAGGACAAGAAACAACACAGTTGTTCTTCCAACTTACAAATATTTGCATTCTGTTTCAGTACTGTGATGCAGCCTTACAGACACACCCACGAACTCTTCTAGCCTGGTAATTTAAATAATAGTTCAATCTAGTTATCTTTCAGACTTCTAAAAATAAATAAAAAATAAGGGCAGGGGAAGTAGAAATTGGACCTTAGTAGAAAAAACTGTGGGGAGATGCAAAAATATTGTAACTCCTTATCTATTAAAATATGTTGCTTATTTTTGCTTGTCCTAGCCAAATATGTTTAATTCTTGTCAATATTCCTTAGAGCTTTGTCTTTCATTTCCTTTGTCATAAGCCCCACAAAGGAACGACCATGTCTCTTACACATGGTAGATGCTCAATGAATACTCTTTAAGTGAAATTCTTCTTTTTTACAGTCTTCAGGCCACAGATATGTGGCAGGTACAGAGCATTCAGGCTGATGCTCCTCAATGCGTCCCCCATGGCAGACACCACTAACTGGCCACAACACTCCTCCCTGCTGAATCTGCACCTGGGCTCAGAATCCACTGCTTCAGACTCCAGGTCATCCCCTTGCCATGCTTCTTTTTTCCTTTCCAGTGAAATCCACGGCATATCAGTAAATTATTACGCACATGGTCTGAAGAGGAGAGAGTACAACAGAGACATGATACAAATAACAACCTCTCCTTTAAAACTGATTCTCTATAACAATGTGGGAGTGAATCCTATTTGTTTATGACCCCATTTCATCATTAAATAATTTGAAGCAGGCATGGCAAACTTATACAGGTTGGGAGATATTTGGATAACCATGCTGATGTTTTCCCCACTCTCTTGCAATGAACAACTTAATCCACCTGAACAGCCCAACTAGAAAAATAAAACATAATTATTCTGAAAATCAAAGCCAAAAAAAGAACCCTTATTCTTCAACCATCTGCTTACTCCAAGTGGTCACAGGAGGGGGGCCTCTGAATTATGTAACTAATGATCCAGTTCCAGAATTCATTTCCTCATATTTCTGCTCTGCACAGTGGGAGAGGGCCACCACCCCTGGCTCACTCCCCTTCCTCTCATCCCTCCCAGGGGCCATTATGGAAAACTCCTGTATTGGGGCTTCTCAGATGCAGGCTTGAGCTTTGGGATAAATGCAACCCCTAAGGAGCAAGAAATAGTTAAAGAGAAAACAGCTCCTGCTGTGCAGGGAGCTCTGAATAAATGACTGTTAAATAATATCTATTTTTTGATATTAAGGGTTATCTGTAACTTTCTAATCCTATAAAAGCCTTGCACAGTAGGTGCAATTCTCTTAATTGACAGGATTGAGTAACCAAGTTCAGAATTTAAGTATCTCCCCAAGTCCACTTTGTTGGACAATGGCTGAATTGAGATTGGATCACAGGTTTATTTAACTCCCAAGTTCACATTGTCTTGCCCTGTGAAAGTAGAGACCATGTTCATAATTGCATCTAGCAATGTCACCAATTTTACTTTTAAAAACACTTTGTAATAATATTCACATGGCATCAGAAACTATTGAAAAATGATTCTTCTTTTCATTGTCACACCTGTTTTGTTTTATGTATCCAGATTTTGTAAGAAATGTTTTACACATATTTTAAGTGGAAGAAAAACAGAAGGAAAAAACCATAAAGTCTAGTCCTTCATGCAGACTCCTCCCTTGCAATGAAGATGATATTTGGAGAGAGAGAAGAGGAACCAGCAAGGGGTAAAGAATATCTGAGTAATAGAGACATCATCCCAGGTGGATAAGGAGAGAACAGTTAAGAATTCAATCTTCAATTGACTTGGACTGAATTCCAGTTGGGCCACTCACTCTTTGGGGCAATTTGGATAGTTACTTAACTTCCCGCACCCAGGTCCTCCCTTGTAATAGGAGGATATTAATACCTTTGCCTCTAGGTTTACTGTGAGGATTAAATGAGATAACCCATATAAAGGAAATGGCTACATAATCTCAAGTGTTCAGTAAATTTGAGCTGTTATGATCAATGATTAACAATCTTGTAAATTCAAAACTCAGCCCGGAGGATATTCTTTTCTTCCTCTTGAACAAAGCAAATATGTCTATACAAACCCTTCCCAGATCAGGGCTCAACAAAGAGCACTTACAGACACTGAATAAGAATTGAAGGGAGGGGTCAGTCTTCACACAGCCGCTAAACTGCATGGATATGGGATGGGATCCAAAGCACAAGCAGTGCTGAAATAAAGCGGTTGGACTCTGTAATTCTGGCAGAAGCCTGTGCAATCTGGTAATGAGATTGGAACGTCACATCCAGGTGGACTGAGTGGAGGTTCGTTAAAACAACCATAGCAAGAAGAAACATAAGCAGGTGCTACTCCCTAATGATGCCAACACTAAGTACCAGGTCTCACAAACTCTCGGACTTGGCTTCATTGTAACCTTTTGGGCAGACAAAGATGCTATTCAGACGACTTCACAACCAGTCCTCTCTGTACGGCCCCACTGCTCAGAACAGACTCCAGCCATGCACTCTGGCTGGACACCAGCTCTGGAGTGAGATCCTAACTCCTTTGTCCACCATAAAGTCTCAGAGATGGGATTATGTGTTTGTTTGTTTGGTTGGTTGGTTGGTTTGGGGAACTTGTTTAAGAATATTTTGGGGGACAGTAGTTTTAAATCATAGCAACATTGAGAGGAATGTACAGAGACTTCCCATATACCCCCTCCCCCCAGGTACTCACTCCCCACACTGTGGACATCACTTACCAAAGTGGTACATTGGTTACAATTGGTGAACCTGCATTGGCACATCATAACCCACCAAAGTCCGTAACTTACATTAGGATTTACTCTTTGGGTTATATGTTTTATGGGTTTAGACAAATGTACAAGTATAATGATATGTATCCACCTTTAGAGTATCACACAGATTATTGTCACTGCCCTGAAAGAGCCCAGGTGTTTAACCACTGCAGGCTCTAATCATCATTCACGTGTGCCTCAAACTAACTATTCAATGGTACCAAAAATATTTGAGAGCTTGACTTAACAAATTCTTCTGCTGCCCTTAGAAAAGCCACAGTGTAGAAAAAAGCAAAGAGGGTGTGGGGATAAAGGGTGACTTTGGATGGTGAACACGCAATACAATATGCAGGTGTCACCCTAATAAATTCAATTTTCTTAAAAAGAAACTTTAATTTTCAAGAGGACATATCACTGAGCAAATTCAGCTGACAGGCACAGTCGGCGCTAATGTGTGGACTGTGTGAATCGGTTGGGCACATCCCTCACGTGGAAGAATTACAAGCATGCAGACATGCTTAAGTCATGGTTCTATTCCCACTACACTGAAGGCCGAATGTCAAGAACAATTTGCTTGGGCTCTGGCACCTGCTAATAAGCACATAGTTTAAAAAGCACTTTCTAATAACATGTGAGAGGTAAGGGATTGGTTTTGTTCATTATTGACATCTGTATATATTTCAGTGTTGCTCGTATTCAAGTATTTCTTTTTTGACTTCTTTTATGACATCATTTTTTTGTCAAAGGGAGACCTAGATGTTGACATCTCAAGTTATTTTTAAAAGATGATGTGCCCATGTTTTTTTTTAAATGTTGATAAGTAAGTTGTGATCCCTTTTAAAAGTTTAAAATTAGCTTTTACTTTATACAGAAACTGGTATTTTATCATTTGTCATGAAATGTGACACATAGGTCAACAGTCCTTTTAGATATGAATTTGTTTTGGAAAGTTTAAATAATGGTCGCCCAAGGTCAAAACCAAACCAACAACAACAACAACAAACAAAAACATGGCTAGAAGTGCAGGCCTACAGCAGGGTGCAGCTGCAAGGGCGAAGTGTGCCATCCTCCGGTGGCATAAGTCAGGCCTCACGCTTTAGGAAACCGAGGACGTCAACATGGTATCTAAATGCTAAGCATTCACCTTATTCTTCCCTACCATGTCGTTGCCCTTCTGTCAACAGAAGGTCTTCTGCCTTGCAGACCTACTATGCACTAATCACTTTGGATAACTGGCTACAGGATGGTGGAAAGTTTGCCTATTCAAGATAAAAAGCAACTGCTTGTCACACCAAATCTCTTGTGGCTTAACATCCTATGCCTATTTCCCCTGGGGGTGGTATTCAATGAGGCAATGAGCGAGCGATCTCTCCTGCACCACCTCCCCAGTGCAGATGCAGGACTGGTGACTGGCCCAGGGAAGCCCCCAGCCTGGGGACAGCTTATTCCTAGGCAGGCCGGTTGGGCCAGTCAGAGGTGCACTCACTCCTGAGGTTTGAACTGGGGCCCAGACCTCAGAGGTGGTGAATGTTGGAACTGACATTTATTTCTTTGTGGGTTTATGACCAAATTTGGCACCACTGTGATCCCGATATGTGCCATCTGAGGCTGTAGAGAAGCAGTGTCTACAAGTAAGCGGGGAGCCAGTCTTCAGAAAAAGAGAGAAGGGGGAAAAAAAGACTGGAGACCACACAGAAGCAGCAAAAACTGGGTGGGGAGAAGTGAAGGAAAAAGGGAGGGAAAACACGCAGATGAACTCTATTTTCCTAGCTTGACTCAACTTCTCACAACTGGGGTCCCTGAGACTCTCTGGAATCTTTAAAAAACAAACTTTGTTTTTGATTCACATTAAACCTCATACCTTAATCCTATTTGATAGATTTTTACTGTGTAGGCAAGAAAATACAGGAACACATCAGATAATCTATTCATCTAGATACCCCAGAAGATGACAATGAGAAAAGGCTTTGAGAGTAAGTTGTTTATTTGGGAGCACAGGGAACCCACTAGGGGAAGAAGGAAGGTGCACAGAGAAGGAAAGGCATCCTTTAATAGAGGGTTTACTAAGAAGCCAGGCACAACATGGGTATCATGTGTGGAAACCTGTAAAACACATGCCCCAGTACCATCCCACCAAAGAGTATTTATACACCAACTCCCAAGAGTCATGGGTTCAGAGCTATCCCTCCCCAACCATCTGGTCTCTTATGTGTGTAAGAAAACAAATTTCCATAATCCTGGGAAGTGTCCTCAGGCAGAGAGAGATACAGATACTGGCAGCTCCGAGGCTACGGGAACCCAGAGAAACAGCAAGCCCAGAGGATGGGGGTGGGAGGGTGGTGTTTTGCAACACAAGGGACTAGGGGGCACTGATACCATTTTCCTGGATTATACACACACACTGGAAAACAATGGTCCATAGCCATGATGGATCAGTATCTGCCTGCACTTTTGGCAATATTTCCAGATCCTTTTTAGTTATATTGGACTCTACTTCCTGATCTTACAATTTCACATTAGATTTGAGCATTTGAATCTACATCTAGGATCTGCCTTTGCTTCTTGCTGAAGACCTTGTCCCCTTCAGCAACTCTAACTGTCCTCAACAGTCCTACACCAACACTCTCTAATTTAGGCTTGCCTAGAAAGGGATATAACCAGTTTTTTGAAAAAACAAAGGGTATTCCTGGAATAGGAATCCAGAATCTGGCTTCTGCTCTGGGTTGCAAGATGTAAGCTCTCTTTTCTGATAGGTAACAAAAGATTCCAGCTAGGCCAACAGTTCTTAGCTGGAAAGCCTTTCAAAGATAGGAATCACCAGACCCCATACTTGGGGGGTTTGATTCAGGGAGACAGACATTGGGATTTCTGGGCCTCTTGAGTCAAGTCCACTTGTAGTTCTGCTTCTGAGCCAGGGATGGGAAACCTTTAAGAAGTGACATGTGAGGTATCTTTCACCTCTAGAATTCTTTAATTCACTTAAAAGTCAGTTGGATATTTTTGTCTCTGATGATGACCCTGAAAATGGTTGAGGCTCCAGGAGAGTGACATTTTGTACAAGTGCTCACCTTAATCACTAGTGAAGATTTGCCTCAAAATAACCAGTCTCTTTGTTAACCAATGGCATCCCTTTCACCCCTCATACAGCCCTTTTTCAGGATTGCATATATGGATCCCACAGACTTCCTGCTTACTATATGATATGTCTTATCATCTAACATTAACACAGGTGAGATAGAATGGTCCTCACCATCCATAGCTGTGCCCTATGTTGATGAACAATCCTACTATTTCCCAAACAAATACTTTATACTCTTTCAAGTTGTGTTCCCATAACTCTTCCTCCTCTCCAGATAAATAAAGAGTTATAATTATTTTAGTATTCATTCAGGAAAGCAAATACTTAAAGCAAGCAGGATTGTGGAGGTGGGGAAATATATTTTTAACTTACAGCCCAAGTATTTCTAAAGAGCATCGATATGATCTCCACTGTTATTTCAAAGGCCTCCATATTATTTCCTGGAGGAAAATACTCAAGAAGTTGAAACACCTGTCAACCCATTAGGACCTGAGGTTTTGATAAGCATTTCTCTGTTCTTCAAGTGAGGCACCCTGTGTAGGTTTTAGGAAAACCCATCATTTTCTTTTCTAAACAGCCTTCTCCCAAACCTAATTTTTCATACAAGTATTTCAGTATTTACTATAAGAAGGATCACGATCACTGCTTCCCAGAGCTAGAAACAAACTTGCTCTAGGTTAACCCAGAAGATGACTTTAAAATCCAATTTTTAAGTAAGGTAGAATTCCACTTTTACATGTAATCCTACCCTTCCAACACACAAATCTGTGATCATATATTAAGGGGTACATGACTTAACTTGGAACAGAATGAATTAAGTTCTACATATATCCAGGAACCCTTTAGTAACCCATTTTCCTTTAAGTTTTGATAATATTCATAGAGGTAAAAGTATTAGTCTTTCTGGGAAGCCATATACAGACATTGTCTTTGGTTCTGTGGTCTAAATCACATTTTTAAACTTTCTACTGGATTCATTTGAAAGTTCCTGGGGACAACCTCACTCTTCTTATTAGCCAGCAGAATGCCTGACAGTTGTAGAACTTGCCAGGCATTTGATAAGCAATTTTTGAATAAATGACTGAATGAGTGAATGATTGGACTCACCATGGTTGCCACCCTGGGCTGTACATTAGGGTCAATTAGGAAGCTTTGTAAAAACTCTGTTTCTCAGGTCCTAACTAAGGGTATGTAGATCAGAATCTCTGGGGCTTGGTAATTTTATGTATATGAATTCTATTGTGCAATTTTAACTGAGAGCCAGAAAGAAGATATCAAAAGAATCATGTAAAAACTAAGCTTTTCAGTTTAGTATTTCCATTTCAACAGAAGTTATTCATATCAGAGGCCTTTAGAAATATCTGAAAAACATGATCAAATAAATTATTTAAAGTTATCCCCATATGATTTGTTGATTATGTTAAATGAAATGAATTCTAGTAAAGTGAGGCTACATTGACTAAGTATGTATACAAAATATATACCTGTACTTATATACATACATACATATCTACGTATAGCATGAACTAAAATTTCATCAGTTCTCTTCTCCAATGTTTTGAATGGTGCATGAATTAGATTAACTATGCCGATTATGCAGAAAAATTTAGCTTAATGACCTACAATTACTTTAATGACTTTGAAATTTAGAAGGTAAGAAGACAACGTGTTTCTTTCATTGAGCATTGAGTATAAAATGCCTCTGATTGACTGTCATGAAAACCCAATTTTATTGCTATTTGAATTATTCAGAATCAATATCCGACATTAGCCAGCGTGGGGAAGCTCAAATATAAGGCAGCATCTGAAAGCAGCATTTTCCTATATTGAGTAATTGTGCTTTGTGTGGGGGATAATGAGCTGTTTGCTGCATGTCACCACTTCAGATGCATCAAGAATTAACAACTTTATCTTCCCTTTATATTATGTAATAAAAGGGATTACTTCATAGAGATGAACAATTTTTAAGGTTATGAAAAATTCAAAATAAAATTGGGCTCAAGGAATCTTGCCTCCTTTATTAGGAGAGACAGAGAACAAGGCATTGGATTTTAACTGTTTTTACAAGACAGAAATTTGCTCCAGTTAAGTTTTTAGCTATTTGATGGGTAAACTGCAACCTTATGTTTCCCCAAGCTGAAAGTTGCTTAAAGGCATAAATACTACACCGAAGTATTCACTTAAGACTATACAGTGACCATAAATAGTGGAACTTGAAGAAATTTCCCAAAAAGCATAAAGGAAGGGTATGAAGACACTAGTGAAAAAAATAATAAACAATAAAACATTAGACATTTGTCACTTGTTTACTGTTTCTCTGGCCCTATGCTAAGAACCTCATTGCATGATTTTATATACGTCTCAAAACAAGCTGGTGAAGACAGAACTATCACACTCCCCACTTTACAGATGAGGAAGTTAAAGAAATCTAAAAGCACTTTCTTCCCACCCACCCCAAGCACACCAGTGGTCCACCTGGGATTCCAAAGCAGGTGGGATGATTTCAAAATGAAATCAGGTCCATACTGTACTCCAAGAATAATCCCACTAACATGCCATAGGAGGAAGAATAGAGAAACAAACTAACATGCAAGGAAAAACCATAAAAAACATGAATGCCTTTCAAAGCAAGATCAGATGGGTTCTGTGGAAACCAATGCAGTGTTTCATGGAGGTGCTCACACATGTCCACCTATGGGGTAAGTGGACCAGGTGTATCTATAAGTGGACACAGTCCTCCTTTCTGCCATGAGGGGAAATACCTGCAACCTGGAATCATCCTGAAACTCAGTGTAGCTACACAAGTCCGCTCAGACAGATCCCCCAAGAGCTGTTTTTACTGTTTCCTCTCCCTTCATTAAAGCCCTGGCTCAAGCTAATAAATCAGTGTACAAATTGCGTATAATCTAATTTTTGCCTTGTGCTTCATCTGGTGTAGGTGGAAGCAGGGAAAATGAGAGAAAAAAAGCAGCAACTATAAAATGAAGACTAATGAGAGCTTGGATCTTTAAGAAAATATCCTTTAGAAATGGCGAGAAATGTCCAGTCTGCAGTTTGGGTTGTCAGAATTGCAGTAAAAAATAAGCCTGTCCCCTTCCTTCTGTGGCTTTGTGACTTGTGAGGGCAAATTTTATATATATGTACATCTCCAATATATATTTAAATATAAATATGCAGCCAAATACTTGAAAGTCATGATGAGTTTTCACTGTAGTAGTTACTTCTCTGGTGCTGCACTGCCTCCCAGTCTCTGGGTAGCACCCAGGCGTTGACATTAGGAGGTGTTAATTGTCCTGGAAGTGTCCTTTGTTTCCCTTCCCAGACATTTATAGCACAGCCAATAATAATTCCCAAACCACCCCCAAATCATCCCACAGAGAAAACTTGGTGTTCCTTACAACTAGCCAGATATATTAGGTACCCGGGTAGGGAACATAGCGATTACATAAGTTAATGGTATTCAAATATATAAGTTTAAGGAGGAAGCAGTCACAGAAAAAGTTTGCATTTGCATGTGAAGGGTTCCAATCCAATCCGGAGAGTCATCACTACGCTTGGGCTCTGGGATGCACACGTGTTTGAAATCAGAGCATTCGCTGGAGCAGTGGAATATTACAGGGAAAGTGGCTATTCCCTTTAAAGGCACCATTTTCTTCTCTCATTTTTCACAAGGACCTAAACACACCTGAACACACCAAAGCACTGTACTTTGATTTCAGGTTATCTGATGGCATGCCTACCTTTACCTACGTGTGAATAAGAGGAGCAAGACAGGCCTCAAGAAAAGCCTGATTTCATTCCATTTACAAAGTGAGAACAAAAAGACATTTTCTGCAAGTGCAAAATTTGTTTTTGTCTATTTACAGGATGTGATTTGAAAGGACACTAATTAAAACCTAATGGGAGTATTACATAAAACCAGAATCACAACAATGCTCAAAAATTTCCCATGGCTGGGGGAAAAAGAATTGGTCAAATTCTAGAGAAAATAGGTGAGATCTTGCTCTGTAGGAAACACAAGATACATTTTTAAATAACGGTAAAAAAAGGAAATTTACTGCCCCCTCCTGGTTCTGTAAAACCAAGTTCTATTATACTTAATGCTGAATAAAGTAATTATGTAGGAGTCAACACTGAACAAAGCTTAGTTCCTCTCTCTTAGCTGAGAGGACAAGGCTGATTTGCAATTCTGAAAGGATAACAAAAGGGCCAGTGTTATTATTTAATATGAAAAATAGATTTCTTGGTTTCTCTCAAGTGTTTATCATTGGATATAGGGGACAATATCAAACTGAATTACCAACTATCATCTATGATAAATCAAATGAAGAACACCACTGCAAAGAGGCAAGCTGTGTGTACTACCTGATGCTTGAATAGAATACACAACCACATAAAAAAGCTTAAATGATAGAATTTCCAACACGTGTGGCTCATTTACATAAGAAAGAGAGAGAAATATACTCTGGCTGTGGAGTTTCAGATCTGATGACTAAACTGTGCTCTTACATGTTGACTTTGTGGTAAATACCCACTTATCCCAAATTGCTAAGTGGACATCTCACCTGCCTTCAGCCAAGAGCCCACATGGGACTTTTCTAGAGCCCACATGGCTGCTTTTCCCTTGGAAACAAAAAGATCAAACCTAGTGCTGCATTCCAGGTCCGTAAAGCTAAGACCCAAAGAGCAGTCAGAAACACCAGGCAGAGTCTAGGGGTGAGACTCAGCACCAGGTACCAAAAGGTCTCTATTCAATTGGAAAAAAAAAAAAGTATCCTCACCTGGGACAGAGCACAGTTCTGTATATTATTAATTGTTTAAAAAATGAAAATTTTCTTTAAAAATATTTATAAAGGTACACAATAAAATAAAAATAAAAACCACAATATAAAACAGTAATCAAGATATCCCCCACTGCTATTCACTTCCCCAGAAGAAACCAGTTAATTTTGTATACAGAACCTTCCAGAAATGCTATGTATATGCAAACACACATAATCACACTAATATTAATTTATTCTACTCATGTAACATTTTGCCCTTCATAATTTCATCAATAATGTATCTTTGAAATCAGTCCATAGTAATACCTCTAAATCTTGCTTTTTTCCACAGTTGCATAATACTCCATTTTATGACCTACATATTTTCAATTCACATAACCACTTTGTACAGTAGGCACCTATATTATGTCACTGTCCAGATGAAAAACATGAGGTAACAGCTTGCCCTAAGTCACACAATACTTAGTAGGAGAGCCAGGATTTAAACTCTTATTCCCTTTCTCTTATCCATTCACTGTCTTAGTCAATTTGGGTTGCTGTAACCCAAAATACCATAAGTTGATGTATACAAATAGTTGAGGTATACATCATTTATTCATCACAGTTCTGGAGGCTGGAAAGTCCAAGGGGAAAGTGCTAGCAGATCTTGTGTTGGGTGAGGGTTCCCAGACAGTCATCTTCTCCTCATACCTCAAAGGCTGGCAGAGGCTAGGGAGCTCTTCAGGGTCTTTTTAATAAAGGCACCAATCCCATTCACGAGATCTCCATCCTCATAATGTAATCACTTCTCACAGTCCCAGATCCTTATCACATTGGGGATTGAATTTCCACATACGAATTTGAGGGGAGACAGAAACATTTGTGTCATAGCACCTACCGTATTACACTGCCTTCCTAAATATTAGTTCTTGCTATTATTGTAATGTTCATATTAGTATCAAAAGCAAGATGAATGGATTGTGAAAATATTGATGTCAATATCACCTCTAGAGAGGGTGATGGTCTGTCCTTCTCCAAAGCCTTGGTGTGTCTCAGATCCTTTCCACTTCACTCTGATGGGAGCCACTTAGGGGTGACTAATCAAGTGTCAAACACGAGAGCTTGAGGCACACCTGAATTGCCTAGAAGCAGAGGGCCCTCTCTTCCCCAGCTACAAATGTGTGTTATAGCCCCCAGTGGTCAGACCCACCACAGATGTCAGTGTGCCAAAGCTGCATTTGGATTTCTTACTGATGAATATTACAGCCTACATACCCATCTGGCCACTGAGATAAATAATGTAAAAATGAAGATATGCCTACATAGTTCATGCAGTATTGATGAACAGGGCCCTTCATTCAGGCTGCTCTCACAAATCATGTAATTATGGGCTGTGCAACTCTTAAGAGAGAAACAGCATTTTAGCCATATTTAAATGGATACAGTTTGGATACTTTCAAGTGTGCAAGACAGAAACTCAAAGCCCCCTCGATTATTCTAAACAAATCTATGGATTCTCATAAATACCAGACAAATGCAGTACTGACTACACAAGACTAATTTTGTAGGCAAAATGCCATGTTTTTACCTACATGGTAAGAATGTCAACAATGGCATATGCCAATTTCATCAGGAAGGTATGGATGGAAAAGAAAGAAATGTTGCCAGCTGCTCTACAAATGACATATTTCCTAATGAGAGAGCCAAGAATACATCACAAAACACCCCACACCCATTAGCATGGCTATTATAAAAAGAAAGGAAAATAACAAGTGTTGGTGAAGATGGGAGAAATTAGAAACTGTGTACACTGTAGGTGGCAATGTAAAATGGTGCAGTTGCTGTGGAACGCAATATGGAGGTTCTTCAAAAAATAAAGAATAGGGTGAGTGTATGATCCAGCAATTCCATCTTTGTGTATATACCCACAAAAATAAAAAGCAAGGTCTAGAAGGGGTATTTGCACATCCATGTTCATAGCAACATTACCCATAATAGACAAAAGGTAGGCGTGCCCTAAATGTCCATCTACAGGTGGATGAATAGGCAAAATGTGATCTATACATACAATGGAATATTATTTGACCTTAACAAAGAGGAACTTCTGCAACATGTTACCACATTGAGGATATTATGCTAAGTAAAACAAGGCAGTCACAAAAGGACAAATACTACACAGCTCCACTGAATTATTCAGAGACATCACACTCATGGAAACAGAAAGTAGAATGGTGGTTACCAGGGGCTGGGGAAGAGGAAATAGAGAATTATTTTTAATGAGTATATATTTTCAGTTTTGCAAGATGAAACAATTCTATGGATTGGTTACATAATAATGTAAATATACTTAACATACTGAACTGTATACTTTTAAATGGCTAGGGCAATACATTTTATGTTATGTGTATTTTACCAGAATTAAAACTTTTGAAAAAAAATTAAAACAATTACAGGAAGTAGAGACTGGGTAGCCCATGCAGGAAACATCGTATTGTTTATCAGGCACTGACTTTGCCTAACACTCAGTCAAGAGATTTATATTCATGACCTCATTTTAACCCTCATGATACTTATGATAAACAGTCATTCATAGGCTTCACCCCATAATCTATTGGATCTATCTGTGACTCGGAAACCACTTGGTGGCACCTTGTTAGGAAAAAGAAGTCAGATCTTGGAAAGAGAGCTACGTAGTGAATCATGGTTTTGCTGCCCATGAGTGTTGTGACCTTTAGTAAGACCCTTCATTCTTCAGGAGTACCTAATTCAGACTCTAAGAAGAATAAGTAAAAAGTAACACAGTCATGAATGAAGCCCAAGTTTCCTGCCATTTGTATGGGTTCCCTCATGACCTGACCCCACCTGTCTCTCTAACTCATTCCCACACATTTGTTCTCACCCGCTGGACGCCAGCAGTACTGGCATGACTTCTGTTTCTTCACCATACGAAGCTCTTCCCAGGCTCAGGGACTTAGTCTTTGCTCTTCTTCCTGCCTGGAATGCCCTTTTTAAAACTATCCTTGGCTGGCTCCTCCTCTTCCCGTAGGTCTCCTTTCGAATGCTCCCTCCTCCAGAGGGCTTCACTTTGAAACTGAAGTTCTAAAGATAGGTCTCTCTTACCACCAACTATCACCAGCATCAATCACTCTTTTAACACATCACCCTCCAGGTTCCCTCCTAACACTTATCAAAACCTGCAGTTACCTTGTTCAAATATCAGCTTACTTCTTTACCATCCATCTCTTGCACTAAAATACACACTTTGTAAGGACAGATCAGTACCATTCACCGCTCCATTCCCAACACTTGGAATAGTGCCTTAATACCTGCCGATGGAAAGGACCAATAAATAAATATTAGCTGTTGTTGTAATTTTATATGGTTGTTTTGTACTGATAAGTTAATAGAAGTAAATGATTGAGAAGTCTTGGCAAGGAAATACAACCAGCTGGGTGAAAACAAGTCACTTGCTTTGAAAGAAGACAAAGACATGAATCCTCATGCCTTCCACTCCAGGACCCTCCTGGGCAGAAGCCACTCTCCCTCTGGGTGTGTCAAGGGAATGTTTGAAAAACCCAGTCTTTTCTTTGGGCCCAGTGACAGATTCACAGCCCCCAAAGCTCATAGTAATGACACATCCCTGGCCCAGCAGCATCATCAATAACCAAACAAGTGGCTTATCACTTGTCAGCTCTGAACACACTTGCTGAGCTAACAGAGTCGATCAAGATGTGACTTGTAAAAATCACTATATTCCTGGGTAAAAAATGACTCCATGTCTCAGGCTCACAGGCTATCTTAATCCATCTGGATACTGTGCACAGTGTTCATTTGCTAAATCTCTGCCTATGAACTTCTGAGTTTGGCATTTTTAAATGTGACATAATGAATGCCAAAAACTGTGTCATGTGCATCCACCCTCCTGCCCGCAAATATAATATGGTCTAGTAAAATGGACTCTGCTGGAGGGTGCCCAGGTCAGTATTTCATTGTGAGCTACTTTATAGACAAAGATATGGGAGGGGGGATTTGATTTATCACAAAACTGAAAAGTTTAGGGCTTCAGGCTCAATTAAATGCAGGTGCTGATATACAAATGATTTCAGAAATGAATACCTTTTTAACATTTTGTTTTGTGTTTAGGCTGATTTTCCCCACTGTTTCAGTCCATTCAAGCTGCTATAACTAATTACCCTAGACTGGGTGGCTTATAGAACTAACATTTGTTTTTCACAATTCTGAAGGCTGGGAAGTCCAAGATCAAAGCACCAGTAGAACTGATGTTAGGGAGAATCTACCTCTTGGTTTGCACATGGCCATTTTATTGCTGTATCCTTTTATGGTAGACAGGGTAAGATGGAAAGGAGAGAAGAGAGAGGATGAGAGACAGAAGAGACAGAAAGGAGAAGAAGAGAGGCAAGAAGAGTACAGGAAAAAGAAAAATCTTCTGTCTCTTTTCATAAGGGCACTAATCCCATTCATGAGAGCTCCACCCTCATGACCTAATCACTGTGTCCCATCTTCTAATACAATCACATTGGGAGTTATGGTTTCTTCAACATAGGAAAAGGGGGTGGGAACAGTCTATGACACCCATTTACTACAACATAGCCATCAGATAACCCAAGTCTATATCCTATTAGGTTTGTAACTTGAAGAAAAAGGAGTATTTTTTCCAGAAACAGGTCTCATTGGATGAAGCAGGTCACATGCCCATTGGTGAATTAATCACCATGTTCAGAGGAATAAAAAAGGCTGATGGGACAAGTCTGAGTCGTGTGCATATACCTGGAGTTAGAGGGAGTTGTCAGCCCTGTCAGAATGACAGGGACTGGAATAGCAGGCAGGGAATGTGCAGGTACTCAAACAATTCTGAGACAGGTCCCCTTCCCAGAAGATGGAAGAGTGAGCGCTGGTCAGACAAACATGCAAGCAAACAAACAAACAGATTTAGCAGCAAAAATGGGAATGTGAAAATATAATTGGTGAAAATGTGAGAAACACAGTGAAACAATAAAAAACAAAATGAAAAAAATCTCTTTAATGGCACTTCCAATCTTCCAGTTGATATGTATATTCAGATGTAGTAAAAAAGAGAGAGGAAGGGAGGTTAGCCATAGAAATATCAAGAAGATTGCAACTGAGTTGAGGGTTGACACAGGAAGAGAGATTTGCCCTGATAAGCAGTCTACGCAGAGGAGAAGTGTGTACAAAGGGAATTTTCTGCATCATTTCTAACAGCAATGCTATGAAGATGGTATTATTGTAACCTCTGCTTTGGAAGTGAAGAAACCCGCTCAGGATCACTCTTTGTGTGTTGATGCAGGCCCTGGCTCATGGGTCTGACGCATTGTGGATGAGTCACACGGGCTACCAAGTCCTGTGGAGGAAAAGGGACAGCATAGCCCTTTTTGGTATTTATTTATTTATTTATTTATTTATTTATTTATTTATTTATTTATATTTTATTTTTAAAATTTTATTTTAATTGTTGTTCAAACATAGTTTTCTGTCTTTTACTCCCATCCCAGCCATCCACTCTCAGAAGGAGAAAAAGCCTTGGCCCTTGCCGTGACAGGCCTTTATTTCTTTTCTGGGCACATTACATGATGGTCCTCATTTACTATGCACTGGTTTGCTTTAGGTGGTTACCTCATACAGAAAACAAAGGAGATGATATCACTAATCACATCACAGAAGAAGGATATTTGCAAATGAAAAGAGAAAAGTGGTTGAACTGGTTACACTAGTCCCTGGAAGGTTTAGCATGGATTTTAGGAAGTTACTTTGCAGTAAGTATTTGCTGCCTTAATTCAGGGTGAGGGAATTTTGGCAAAAGAAAATCTCATAGCAGTCTAGGTACAATGCAGGCCTGATTCCCCATGGGAGAACCTATCCGTGGGCATGGGTCCTATGCATTGGACCTTGCTTTCCACTGGGAGCTGGGCCCACACCATGCAGAATGGTCTCCTACAGTGTGTGATTTGCCTCGGGCCAATCTAACCCCCTAAACTCATCTTTTCACCAGGACCACCTCATATATAATTGAGCAGGGTGAGCTCACACAAGTGTAGTGGCTGCATTCACACAGGTTGTGAGGTTAGTGGTGCCCTCTAGAGTTGGGAAGTACTAATGTGGCCAACTGCACATGCAGGTTCATTAACCCTTCAACCAAGGGGAGAGGTGCAGTATACTTCAGTAGTAGGCAGTAACTTCATTCCAAAGGACCTCCATACTCAACTAAGTTTGCCAGACAGTACTAGCTAATGTTCCCACAAAACACCATTTTATTTTCTGATTTTGTGTAGCCTACAAGAAGTTAAAATGGATTCTGCCATGCAATTCACTTCTTTCCAACTTTAAGGATAAAAGCCACTTACAAATAACAAACCAGGCATTATGGAGGCAGGTTAGCAGCTGCATTTTAAAGAAATGGGTTTTCTAAGTGTCTTGTCTGAGTGACAGATAAAGCCAAAAAGGAAAAGTCACTAGAGAAACCAAGCTCAGCCAGTCTGGGATTTTAGCTCTTAAGACTCCTTGGGAGTTTTTACAACAGAAGCAATGAAGTTCTGACAGAGAATAAATTGGTTGGGACACAAAGCTCCTTATAGATTACAACCTCCTTCCTTGCCAATTACAAACTTGGCCATCACTTGTTTGTTAACCCGATGGCTTGCTACATTAAAGAACATCACATATTTATAACACAGAGATAAAGTTGTAGTGTTCAAAATCACTAACCCCATCTGTCCTTCCTCACCCTGGTCCCACACTCTAAAGTACTTTTGAAGATAATTCATTGGAACAGTACTATTTAAAAAGTTTAAAACTTTCT
This sequence comes from Phyllostomus hastatus, assembly GCF_019186645.2. Classification (NCBI taxonomy): domain Eukaryota; kingdom Metazoa; phylum Chordata; class Mammalia; order Chiroptera; family Phyllostomidae; genus Phyllostomus; species Phyllostomus hastatus. The sequence continues at coordinate 1,797,803 of NW_025334030.1, forward strand.
CTTGCATTGCCTCAGGGAAAGTTTCCCCGTTATGTGTGTGTATGTGGAGGGGGGGATGGGGGCAGGAGTGAGTGATAGGGTTTGGCCCCTTAAATTCATTCTGAGGAGGGTTGGTTAAAACTTTTACATATGGAAATGCTGTGGCTCAGTCCTAAGTGGCTCTCCTCACTGCAACCCCCACTCCCCACTGCCACACTCAGACTTCAGCAGAAGGAGCAAAGCTAGTATTAAATGCAGACTCTTCTCCACTTACCATGACCCCTATAATTCTGACATTTCTGACCACCTCACCCATCTTTAAAGCTTAACTACCATCTCCACAAAGATGCCTCCACATCTAGATTCTTTGGCTGCACCCTGTCTCCACTCCTGGCTCCCCCATTTCCATCTGCCTTCCAGATACCTTTGTCTTCAGCCACCGGATTCCCAAAGGCAACCTCTCCGGGATGCAGACTCACTATTCTAGGAAACAAACTGGCTTCTCCAGGTGAGTTGCACTGTTTTGAAATGAGATGGAGAAAGGCAAACTCGAAAGCGAGCATGAGACCAGTGAGTGGCATATTGTACAGTTCAGCTTCAAGGATATTTGTCATGGACTAATGTGGAAAACGAAGGTGGAGAGAGAAGTGAACACAGTTTCAGAAACCCTTAGGAAATATTTTGACGGCAGTGCCTATCAGAGTGCCTATCCCCAGGCAGCAGTCTAACAAAAATTTTCCTAATAAGCAAATGTAAGAATGGATTATTGAATTGTATTATTCTGCCATGGAAGGCATTGGGCTGAGGGTTGGGTGTTCAGCTAAGTGGGGTGTTTGGAGATCCTGCCCTGGGTCCCTGGGTAGGGGTAATACCATTCTCTGAGATGGAGGAGACTGGGCGAAGAGGGACGAGAAGAATGGTCAGGAAGGCCCGTCATCTGCTCTCCATTCCTCGGGGAAGAGTACTCCCTGGCCCATGAGACAAACTAAGCCCATCCATTTTCTCACTGAATTTATTTTTGTTAGAACTATGGGGGAAGATATCTCTCATTCCTTGGAGCCACAAACTTAACAGCCACATAGGCATAGGGTTGCCAAGGGCCATTTTCCTATTGTCTACTTGTCCACATAAGAGCAAGCAGGGCTTACCCCTGGAGATGCACCTGAACACAGCATTTGGGTTTCTACATTCAGCCATACTTGAAACAAATGGTCTTTTCTTGCTGCAGCTAACTAGAATCTACTTTCCCTCTCTTTCAACTGGGAATATCCTAATAATGTATGAGCCAGATTCACACTATCCAGTATGGTAGCCCTCACCACACCAGGTAGCTACGGTGCCTGGGATACTGCTGGTCCCCACAGGGAAGTGCTGTGCGTGTAACAGGACCAATGGATTTCAAAGGATTCCTATGGAAACAGGAAGGCAACGTATCTCCTCAATGTTGACATAGATGAGATGCCAAAAGGATAATACTTTGGATGCACTGAATTAAGTAAAATATATTATTGAAGTAATTTCACCTGTTTCTTTTTTTTTAATGTGGCTCCTAGAAAAAACTAAAATGACATATGCAGGTTACACCATGTTCTATTAGACAGTGCTATTACAGATAAGAATTGGGGTTTTGAGAATTTGAACCCTAGTCAGTCCTACTCAAAACTCACAATACTTTTGCTGTGGTTGCCTCCACCTACACCCTACTACTAGGCAAATCACCTCTTGCAACACTGTGCCATCTCTCAAAGGGTGAGCAGCATATTTCAGACCAGTAGGTTGCCTGTATCTCATTTCACGTTGAGCACAGGTGGCTGTACCTTCTGCCAACTCACAAAATTGCCAAGTGATTCACCTTAAAGGGCCCCTTAGAACAGCCATCCATCTGGCCAGTAGCCGCAGGCCATTCCCTCTCCAGCTTCCCTTGACTCTCAGCTGTGTACCATCCAGCATTCTGATCTGGCTTGTGAGCTCCCTGCCTCAGAGATATTTGCTGCACCATCTCCAGGGCTGAGCGAGCTTAGAGAGAATCAAACCCACACTTAAGATACCAGGGAACTATTCCACTGAAACCCACAACACTATAATTACCATAAACCCTTCAGCACCACTGGCTCTGAGAGGTAAAAGAAATTAAATCAATGGGCAGAGATCGAATCAGGAGCAATTTTATGGGAAATTCATGTAAATGCACAATCTTACACTGGAAATGAGTTTTAAGATTAATACCCTTCACAAATGAAAAGGTACAAAGAAGCATGTAGAGAATGTGCTGTAGCAACAATAGGTCCGCCCTTCTCTTTATGAGCTTCCAGCTACATTGTATGAAGAACTCATGAAGCTTAACACTCTCAGTACTTTTTTTTTGGTTAAACCCTGTAATGCAAATTCTTCAAGAGAACAACAAGTGATGCATACTTGAAATTTATTTTTAAATCAAGAGCAAAATGAAACCCTTTAATTAATCTCAGAGAATTTAGCTCTTTCCCTTACAGATCTGTCTTTTGCGCAGTTAGATGTTTAAAATAATTGCAACCGCTGGTGTGAAACTGCAGCCGTAATTCAAGTGGGTTTATACTTGTGCAACTTTTTAAAAACAGGCCCTAAAACATTCATCTGTTGAACCAATTTACCGGCTTTCAATGGAACATCTTTAAGATACTTTCTGCTACATTTATATGGCATAAGCTATATTATTTTAATAATCTGTGCTTCAGATCTATGGTGATGAGGGAATTATCGCTCACCTGGGGAGATAGTGTAATTAGAAAAGAGGCACAGTCTGGAAATAAAAATGATTTTTAAAACCACTTGCTGAAATTAACCAGCCACCGCTACCAGGATGCTACGATGTTGGCTTTAGTTGTTGGGGAAGCATTGGAGTGAGGAGCCGAGAAGAGGGAAACCAAGCAAACTTCTGTTGCCTGAAATAATTACAGTTTCTTCCCCGTCATTTTTCAAGGCTCACAGGGAGCGAGGCTGCGCACCCATCCAGGGCAGACAAATGAACACGTTCCCCACAGCCAGTCCAGGGGGCTGCCTGAGTTGAGCTAATGTGCTGGGGCAAGACGATGGGAGCAGGTGTAATTATACTAATGATTTATTGAATGTTTGATTAATTGGAAATTAAGTGAATGCATAGTGGCAGAATTGTCATAGCAAATTGCTCAGCTGTTGGCTTAAAAGGTGTTTTATTTCCCTCCAGTAAGGCAATTAAGAGCATCTCAAATCATTGGGGGAAAATATTGGCATGAAATTGTCCAACACCGGGGTGGGAGGAACATTGCAGAAACACCTTCATGGCCCCTCCTTGGGTGGCGTCTGAAGAAAGAAACATTTTTCACAAAGCTATTAGCTACAAAAATGTATCATTTTAGAAGTTAACTCTCACCTCATTTTTTTAAAGACTTTATGCATTTATTTTTAGAAAGAGGGGAAGGGCGGGAGAAGGGGAGGGAGAGAAACACCAACTAAGCCACACCGGTCAAGGGAATGCCATCTCATTAAAGAAAAGAGACGGAGAGTAAGAAAATAGATTATGGGCTCAAGGTGGTGGGTTTTGCTTGTGGGGGTGTGTCTGTTTGTAACCGCCCTCCGGTCCTCTGCTGGCTCACCCAGTGACTTTGTGCACAGGGGAAAGTGGTGGTGGCTCCTTTGGGAGCACTCAGCACCAAGAGGGCAGGGCTTGGTGGGAGAAGACGGGCTTGACCTTCAGCCCCAACCTGCCTGCTTCATCCGCCAGGTGTCCCTGGGCAGAAAAGAAACACAAAACTTCACTGCAGCCTTTCCTACCACCCATGCAGGAGGAAACCAAGATGAGGAATAGTAAACGGCCTTCCGCCTGGACCTAGGGTTTTGAGCTTGTACCTCGTGTGATCCTCAAGAGTTTGAACTGATTATTATTCCTAGATTTTATCCATTTCCTCCATCCTCCCCTCATCCCCTCTCTTAGAGTCACACAGCCAAGAGTTACAAGTTCAATGTTTCTGTGTGGTGCCTTGAGCTTAGGGAAGTAAAAGGCTGATGCAAATTGAATACATAAATAAGAATTTAATAAACTTTCTCATTTCATCTCCTATATCATCACTAAAGTTGTATAACCTGGAATTAAAAGTGTACTTCAAAGCAGAAAGGGGGTAGGGGTGGTCTTACATGTGTCTTGCAGGTTTGTAAATGCATGCGATTTTTGGAGAGAGCAATTCACCTAAGCTGGTTCAAAACCTTAAAATATGCATGCGTGGTGACCTCTGGTTCTTCTACAAATTAGTTCTAAGAACATATTAGATATACACAAAGATGTATATGTAGGGATGTTCACTGTGGTGATATTTAAATAGCAAAACAAAATAAAACAAAGATGGAAAACTATTTAGATCTTCAATATCATTTTATGGAGTATAGTTTAAAAAAATGGTTGTCAGAGCTCTTGTCTTATAATTAAGAGGAACAATAGTAATTTCCCTGAATAACATTTTTACATTTAAACAAAAACTTTAATACAGGGATGTTCATTGTGTGCTATCAGGAGGGAGAAAAAATACATATATTGTCTCAGCTTAATTCTCAGAGCACAGACCAGTGGGTACTAAACTTCAGAGGAAGAAATTTTAGGAAAACCTAGTATAGACTTGGTTCAAAATCCATTGCTGAGATCAGACACTATGTTAACAAAATAGTATGCATGCACAATCCTAGTTGTGCAAACAGATATCACATCTGTATAAATAGCTATATGTGAACAGACATGTGTGTGTAATATGGAAAGATATCATATCAAAATAATAATGCTTACCTCTCAGTTGAAGGATGACTAATGATTGGTATTTCTTTGTGCTTTATGCTTTTTTCTATTTTTTGTAAAAATAACACACCTAAATTATTTTGTTTTTGTTTTCTGTGACTATTCAGTTTGCTCACACATCTAGCGCTTTATTGTAATAAAGAAGGGTGCCCTGGGACACAAGGAGGAAATAGATGTCTTTGCCAGGGTTACTGTGGTCACCTATTATTACAGGTACAGGAAAGAGGACAACTCCCAGATATTTCTAAGAGCCTGTCAACTCTGGCCATACATCTTGTAAGACTGAAACTCTGCTATCCAGACTATCAGGGAAAAAAGGCTACCATGTAGCAATTATAGCAACCCAGCCAATTAAAAAAGTCTCAAATGTGTAACAGTGTTGTCCTTCAAAAAGGTCTGGGTTGGCAAGACCAGAAAAAAAGTACAAGTCTGTTAGATTAGTGGCACATCCCAGCATCTAGAAACAGGTAAATCTGTTCTGTTCCCATGCGCAGAAAGATACAATTAACACGGCTGCAAAGTAAGTGATACTGCCTCATTACCAGCCATCATGCTGTCCTGCAGGGGCCCCCATCCAAAGCTGAGAAGGGAGGTTACTAATTATCATGCCAAATTAAGCCTTGATTATTCCCCGAGAGACACCTGTTAATTGGGCTGCTACATTACATAACAGTTCTGCACATTAATAATTGAGTTGCAACGACTTGATTTTCTCCTTGGAAATGCGATTTATTTTTTACTCTCCTCATTTCAAGTTGCCCTGTCTTCAAAATTGGGCTGTGGAATCCCAGGCAAGTTGCTGTAGTTGTGAAATGAAGGAGAGGAATCCAGGTCTCACCAACTCACAAGAGCAGCAAGAAGATATGCAGCACAAACCCTGGCACAACAAAGTGTATCGGGTCAGCCATCAGGCCCAAGCACCTGGTTTTAACGAGTGGTCAGTGCCTGTCCACCAAACTCATGTTAAGCCTCTTCATTTCTCGTTTATGAGACATACTGCATCATGGTGTTTTTATTGCTGTTGTTTTGAGCACTTCCTCACTTTCTTGAACTATAAGCTGTTTAGTACCAGGTTCATCTTGCATATTTCACGCCCTGTCCTAAAGCAGCCATTTCTCCAAGGAGCACTTGTTTCCTTGATTGGCTAATGGTGTTAGAAACCAAGATCTGGGTGCTAGGTATGCTCATTGTTGCTGGGCTATCATTGCTGCTAGTTCCTCTTAGTTGATAGAACAAGAAGAAATGAGTGCATATTCATCCATATATATACATATATATGTATATATGTACACTATTTCTATATTTAACCATCTGTGTCTATACAAAGCTAAATATGACTTCATGTCAATGTCCAACTTTCACTCATTACAATATGGGTCATTCCTTATTCTCCCCTTGCTTATTTGTAACCTCTCAGCTCAAACAGGGAGAAGCTTTGCTCAGAATGTTCTTAGTAACCTCTCTGGAGCTTCACTCTCCTTAGGTGAGTGCCAACCCATTTGTACATTTAAATGGACTTTGGAACTGTGTAGCAATGACTGGGCTTGGACCACCATGCTCATCTCACAGAAGCATTGGCTGTGAAGGCACTGCCAAGAACCTCTAAGACCACAGGGTCCTACTGCTTCCTCATTACTGATCATAAGGCTGGTTGGTTCATCTGGTCGGAGCATTAAACACACACACACACATATCACTCCAAGTTTCCAGATGAAGGTTAAAAAACATAGTCATGTGGGAGCGGCTTGCCAAATAAAGAACCTGGCACAATTCTGATTAGTGAGAACTGGTATTTCTTTTTAAAAACTAAAACCCAGAAACAGCTAAAGGAGCAAAGAAACTGAAGGCAAAACAAACCCAAAAATGCAGCCAAGAAAACATGATGGAAAGCACAAAAAGGTTGAGAAAGGAACACAACCAAATTAAATGAAGCTACAGTTCTTGGGAAGGTTCTCAGAGACCAGATGGCAAAAGGAGTGATTTATCCCTTTGCATATTTCTGCAATACTGAATGTTCCAAAATAATATATGGATTTGGGATAAATACAGAGGCAGTAGGCAGCCTCTCTCTCCCTTCCTCCCGCCCTCCCTCCCTCCCTCCCTCCTTCTCTCCCTCCCTCATCCCCGCACCACCACCCCTTGGCTCCAGCTACGTGGAATGGAAAGCAGCCATATTACACATGGTCTGGTGTGCCTGCCTCCAGCAGTGTCCAGACCCAAGAGGGCTGTAGCATTCCGAGGCAGCTGCAGTGGCCTCAGGGTTTGCTACTCAGCCTGCTGTGAACAGGGGGGACCTGAGCCCAGCTAGAGCCTGTGGGCAGAGATGGGAAGCAGAAGCAGATTCAGGCTTTTAGAACTCCCTCAACTGTGTTTGTCTGGGACTGGCTGGAGGGGTGTCTCTTAACTCTGAGACATTGTATTTATAAGTGGATCTGTGCAAGAGGCAGCACTGCATCACTGACTGTCTATGTTCAATTCTGCCACTTATTAGCTGCGAATCCTGGGCAGGTATTTAACTTCCAGGTGACTCCATTGCCTAACCCACAACATGGGATGATAATAATAATACCTGCACCATTAGGTTAAGTGGGGTTAAATAAATTAACAATTTAGGGAAGTAAGGGTAAAGCCTGGCATTATAGGTTTCTTCAGTGTGAAGGGGCTCAACAAGGAGGAGGAAGCTGATGGAAGTCAGAGGAGAAAGACAGACAGACAGGGAGGGCTCACATTGAAGGTGGGCAATGGAGTCTTGCAAAGCTCCCTGTGCTGGAAGGGGAAGCCCAGCATCTGTTGTACGAGATAGCTGTAGCCTGCTGGAACCTCACGTGTGACAGAGGATACCAGTCTTGTCAAAGGAAAGAGGTGAAAGACATCACAGTCAAACGCTTGAACTTGGAGTTGAACAGATGTGGATTTGTTTGCTGGTTCCTTACCCCTTGATCCGTTTGGGTTTGCATTTTCTTATCTAGAAATGGGATTTAAAGATACCACCTGCTTTGATCTCAAAGAGATATCTATATCTTCGTATTCATTGTGGCATTATTCACAATAACCAAGATATGAAAAAACCCATGTCTCTCAACAGATGAATAGATAAAAGGTGGGAGATTATGTTATATATTGAATATAATTATGTATGGAATATTACAGATATAAGATTGTCTATGCCATATATAATCTTATATACATTATATAATTTTATATATTATTTATCATCTTTTATCATATTTAGATGTATATTTATTTATGTTTATATATTTTTATACATTTATATGTATATACATATATTATATATAAACTATTACAGAACATTTTTGGCCATGAGAAAGAAGGAAATCCTGCCATTTACAACTAGGATGAAACAAACTTGAGGGAAGTATGCTAAGTGAGGTAAGCCAGGAAGAGAAAGACAAATACTGTAGGATATCACTTACAAGTTGAATGTAAGAAAGCTGAACCAAGGAAAACAGAATGGAATGAGGTGATGAGGGTAGCCTTTGATAGGGGGAGGGAGAACTGGGGAGATACTGATCCAAGGGTGCAAGCTTCCAGGTATAAGATTAACAATTGTGAGGATCTAATGCACAGAGTGGCTATTATAGCTAATAACCCTGTATTATACACTTGAACATTGCTAGGAGAGTAAATCTTAAGTGTTCTCATCACAAAGAAAATGTAATTATGACTAAATGAAGGTGTTAGCTAATGCCATGTTGGTAATCATTCTGCAATATATGAAAGCTGTACAAGTTGTACACCTTAACTGACACCATGTCATGTGTCAATTGTACTGCAATGAAGCTGGGAAAGTTTTTGAATAATAGTACCTGCTTATAAACTGATGCTCATAGCCATGTTATTCACAGTTGCTAAAAGGTGCTAACAACTCAGATTTCCAAGGACAGATAAATTTTTTTTAAAAAAATTTGCTATATACATCCAGTGGAGTATTATTCAGCCTAATAAAGGAAGGAAATTTCTGACATCAGCTACAGCATGGACAAACCTCAAAGACATTATGGTCTGTGAAATAATTCAGCCACAGAAAGATATTGTATGATTCCACTTAAAAGAGATACCATATGTTGTTAGTATTCTTCTTGTATAAGTAGTCAAATTCACAGAGACTGGAAGTAAATGGTTGCTGGCAGGGGCTTGGGGAGGAAGGGAGAAATGCAGTTAGTGTTTAATGGTATGGGGTTTTTATTTGGAAAGAAAAAAATCTGGGAAGAATGGTGGTAATGGTCACACAACAATATGAATGCAGTTAATGTCAATGAACCATACACTTGGAAATGGTTAACATGGTAAATTTTATGTTATGTATGTTTAGCACAATAAAAATAATTTAAAAAATTAGAGGCTCAGAGAAAAAGACAAAGAGAGAGAGAGCAGTATCTGCTGTATAACCTTAAATAAAAGGATCATCAGGCAATGATTCCCTCCAGCCACTGGCTGAGCATCTTAAATGTGTGATCTGGTTTAATGCCCCCCCGCCCACAACTCCATGGGCATAGGGATGGTTGTCCTCCCTGCATGGAGCGAGTGACACAGAGATGCACCAGGACCAGCTGCCCAGGTGTAGGGAGTGAGGTCAGCAGGGAACCGTGCTGCCAGCTCCTTCAGGGTCTGCCACAGCTAGAGGGAGCCTCCTTGCTCAAGGTCACACATTTCTGTCATTTAATGACTGAGAGGAGTAGGGGATAAAGGCCCAGGTAGTTCTGCCCAATGCAGAAAACCGCTGATGGAATGATATTCACTCTGAGCTCCCCAGTGACTTTGCCATGTTCACATCACGGTCTCACTTCTCCCTCTACCCAAATCTGCTTCCTACTTCTTTCTCTCCCAGGTATGAATCCCTAAAAAGCACCTTAAACCCCAAGTGCCTTTTGTGCATCTGCTTCTGAAGAACCCAACCAGCAAGAATAATTAGGTAGTCCAAAAATTTGACTAGTATAAGGGGAAAAGAGGATATTTAGAGTGTTAAAAATATATTTAAATAAAGTCCTTACTGCAGAGCTAGGTTCATCATACATGCTCAGTGTTGTTAATAATTACTTTTAATGAATTACCAAGATATTGTATAGAAAATGTGGCAAATGTAATACTAAATGAAAATGTGAATTTCAGGAAGGTCTTGTCTTACTAAGTGACTAATTTTAGAAATCCACTTACGACCATTTTGATGGCTGTACCCATTTCTCATTTCAATGAGCCTTGGGTTCATCTACTGAGAGGAAGGCCTGAGATAGGTTGATAATGAGCTATGGAGCTCTTCCAACATTCCCCAACCAAACAGAAAAATTGAGTAAGTCCCCAGCTCTGGCTTTGATCACCAAACAAGTCACTCTGGGGAAAGTGCTTCCATGATCCCCAGGTGCCTGCCTACTTTGTTCAGGGCTGCTAGGGCTGGGGAGAGAGAGTTATTTAATGAGAGAGAAGTTTTAGGTTTCTCTTGCCAATCCTAAGAGAAGGAAGTGATACCCTAAAAACAATTATGAAGCTAGTTCATTCCATGTACCAGAGCAAATTATGTCTTGACTCAATAACTCAGAACAATTTGTACCTGTCCAGCAATTCGACATTGTCTTTGAGCTCGAATTAAAGAACCTGTGGCAGAATGGCTACACTTAGTGCGCAAACCACTCATTTGGCACTTATCTATGGCCAACTATGACGAGTTTCCCTTTGCTGTGCCTGTAAGTGTTCATATATTTAAGTTGTACTTTCCCAACTTGATCATAAACTCCTTCAGGGCAAGGGCCATGTCTGATAGTTCATTTTATATCCCATGGTGTCAACTCAAAGCCAAGTTCATAATGAGCGCGGGGCAAAGACTGACTGACAGGTGGGTACTCGTGCCAAAGAGAACACCCTGCCCATTGTCTAGTTAAAAGAGCCCATTTGTCAGCTATGACATATCGCTCACTTGGTGTTTGTTCCCTGAGTGCTTGACCAGTCAGCATGCACAGGCCCCCCACACATTACATAATGTGCTGAAGTCAGCTCAGTTAATGTTGCCAAATGGCTTGGCTTTTAAAGCCAGTTTTCTCCAGAAAAGACAAGCAGCACAGTCTTCACTCTCTGAAAAGTCTTTGCTTCTACACTTAAAAAAAAGAAAAGAAAAAATCTTATATACCATGACTGTTACTGAGAATCTTATTTTAGCAGCTGGTCCTCACAGCAATATTTTTCATATTGGTGTTATTTATTAATTCTCTCTCTAAAGGGCACACTCTGCTTGACAAAACTGTCACAGTCATCAGAAACCAGCCCCGGAGCTCAGCCTCGCTCAGCTGATGTCATGTGTATGTAGCCAGTCACTGCTCGATCGAAGGAGCCTAGAAGTGCCCGTGCAGTTTAGCTGGAGGTGATGGGAAAGGATCACTTCTATCAACCTCCATGTGGGAGGAAAGACACACCAGGAGGACACAGACCACAAGGATTTCTGAGGCGTGGACTCTGGACAAGCGAGGGAGACAGGCTGGCTTTGGGCCACAGCGCTCGCTCCTGCCTCTTGGTCCAGTGTGCACCTTGGCTAGAGGTGGTGAGCTCTGGACTCAGTCTCGGGTTTACAGCAATTTGGAAAGAAGTAATAGAAGGAGGATGACAACTGGGGGCTGGGGGGAACAAACCTGAATGCAATGAACTTGGAAAGAATGCAAGGCCAAGGCCCACCAGAATAGTAGTTGGTCTTCTGTCTAGCATACTGATAACAGTGTTTTGAAAATGGACATGACAGGGGTGCCTGAATGTGCTTTTGAAATGCGTTGAGGATGCTACTACTAATGGTGATGCTGGCTGCCTGCTCATGGTAATTATCACTCACCTGCCTATTCTAATCCATAGATAACAATAGAGTATCCACTTTTGAGTACTAAGAACTATGTCAGACTTGCTACCTTTAATTGCACAGAATTTTCACAATCATCATCTCATGCTCTAGAATGTACATATAGCATAGACATGGATTATGCCTCTTTTAATGGTAAAAGAAAAAAATGGCTCCCGAGGTCATGTAACCCTGAAATTGGCAGGGCTGGGATTCATTTTCTGAGTATAAGATCTAAATTTTTCACCATTGCATAATGCTTGGAAAGTCAGATCATGAAAGTGGACAACAGGGCCGAACAGAGCTGTGAGATCTGAGAATGCCTGGAAGACAGCAGATGGGAGATGCTGAAAATAGCTTGGGATAATATGATTCAAATCAGAAAGGGGTGGTACCCCCACATCTGCATTGGTGAATAACAGCTGGAGAAGTACCATGTTAGACCCTATAGAACCCCAGCAAATATTAATTGATGATGATGACTTCAGAGGAGCAAACAAAAATTTGAAGAGACAAAAGAAAGAGTGAAGTATACACGAGGAAAGATAGGGGCCAGCCAGGGGAGTTGATTTGGGTTAGAGCTGCCACAAAGACTTCACGGGAATACACTTACTCAAGCATTTCAAGTTTTCTGTATCTGACACATCCATTCTTCTCTCAAAAAGTTACACTTGAGGATTAATGTAGGTTTTAGCACATTCTTGGATATCTTAGAGAAATGAACCAGCTTCGATGTAGGAATAGATGTCCCCACACTCTTTGCTTAGGTCCTCATGCTGTGTCCTTTCACCTAGTGATATTTACTTGAGCCAACTGACAAATTGGAGCATGTGAGAAAATAAAAATTTAAGGGAGTTAGAAGAATGTAAGTAGATTTCTGGCTTCCTGCTCCTAATTCATCAGTAACAAAATGCATATTTTATGACCTCCAAAGAGCTGAAATACTCAAAATTCAAAGACATCATGATGTGGGACAAGAAACAATTCTAGTTAGTTCAATTGCTGAGGAAGGTGATCAATCAGGACGTAGTTATTGAGTACCTATCCTGAGCCAATTGACTCTCTGGTTGGTTCCTTAATAGAAATAGAATGGATATAAATAATAGGATTTTGGTCTTTGGGCTACATCCTGCACTTGGAATTGCTTTTCTGGTTTCAATCTGGCACCCTTAGAGTTGGCTGAAGACGGGTCATGTAGGGACATCTTCCAATACCAAGATTGGGTCTTCTGTTAGACATCTATTGTTTGGTTTGTCAGTCATCTATGTCTCTTCCTGCTGTTGACAACACTGTTGTTTTTGGGGAGAGATCATCCCAAACTCCATTTGTTAAAGATGGTCCACCCCTTTCTTTAGCTCCAAGGTAAACAAAGGACCTTGGCTATGTGTTTCAACATATTCTACCCACCTATCACAATAACTAGTTCAGAGGTAAGCTGCTAGAGTGTGAATGAGTCCAGTGGCTACACAAAGGACACTGGACTTATAATAAGGAGATGCTAGATTCTGGACAACAAGGAGTTTATGGGTTCTTCTCTCACTGCAGTTGATTATCCCTGGCTTTGTCATATGAACCATATAATTCTTTTTTATGCTTAAGCTAGTTTGAGTTAGGTTTCTGTCACTTGTACTCAAAAGATTCCTGATTGGTAGAATATGTAATATGAATTTCTTTGGCAAGTGCCATAAGCAATATCAAAGGCCATGGATAAAGTGTATAGAAAAGGACCAAAGATACGGTAAAATTAAGAACATGGCATGTGGCTGCAGCTCCCACTCTACTGACCAGTGTTATCACCACCAAAGTAGTAGCCTGATGCATCTAGTAAATGCCTTAATATAGATATGAATGATAAATTAAGTATTCATTTTAATTATAATGAATTAAAAGCACAATGTATGTAACCATATAGTTCATATAAATACATGTTATATACATTTTTCCACATGTGTAATTTATGTATGTGTATATATCTTCATTACCTGGAGGAAAATCTGAAGGGAAAGGAATCAAGAATCTTGCATTGTCCAAGCAATAGTTTGAAATGCCCAAGCTTTCCTTTATGGAAGTTTTTAGATGCAGTCACTTTTGATTTAGTACAGAATTATAATCAACTAGAGGCTACAGGCATTTTAAGCTGCTGGAGTTTATTTTAAGAGTTTTGCAAGACAGCAATCTCCATTTCTTAAACATGTGCTTTAGTAAGACAAAACACTGCTTCTCTGCAGAGCACTTCCTTAAAGAAAATCAATGTAAATGTTATTCTACCTCTCACCTCTTTTTCCCTATAAAACTAAACACTCCAAAACATGGCACAGCAAACTCTATTTCTAAAGATTTTATAAGTTAAACAATCCAAGGAAGTTACATGAAAAAAATCCCCTTTGAGATATGAAAGTGTTCATATTGAAACAAGATTGAAGAGATAGCAGAAGGGAATACAGTACAATATTTGATGAAGAGAAGTAATTATCATTTATGAATGAGGAAGCTCAATGTTTTCCTAAATTACTTAAATTAAACCTCAAATAAATATTTGAAGTTCTCCGTATAATTCAGCTACAATGAAAAATTGAATCTCATTACCTTTGGATTTACATCAACCTTAATTTCAAAGATTATAGTTATTACAGAAAGGATGAAAAAGCATTTTTCAGTAGGAAGAAAATGAATTGAAGTTTCAGTATAAAAGAATACTCATTGCATATTATAAAGAATGTATCATTCTAAAACTTTCTTCCAAAGAAAATCTTTAAGAAAAACTCATGGATATTTCCCTTAGCTCAGAGATTAAAATGTGTGATATACATAGCAGTTGTTTAAAGAAATTATCATTATGAGTATATAATGGTGGTATATATAGATATTGCATACCTCACTTTTAGCTGATCTATTGTATAAACCAGAAGTTATTATTCACTTTACAAAATAATTCCCTACTCTACAAAAATATTCAGAATAGTATTTCAATTAATAATGAGTTCCCCAGTGTATTCTACCTGTAATTCAAGTCAATTTTCAGTTTTTTCTGTACAATATTGCCCCAAGCAAGGTAAACCTCTTTGTCAGTGCATGTGCACACAGGGTCGAACACCAGATTGCTGTGTGTACTCTGGACATCTCTCTTAAAGCTCATTCACTGTGATGAGCAAAATAATAGTCGACTGATCACCATTTTCAGCATAGCCATTCTCCTCTCATTGCTTCACAGTCATATGGAGATGTTCACCAGAAAACCCCCTTAGATTTCAAGCAGGGAAGACAAACACAAGGAAAAAAACCAGGCCCTCACAACAAAGATGAAAAGACACGTTATTTATTTTTGGTATTAGATGGAGCAGACTCGCAATTGTTAAACTACATTTCGCAAAGTAAGTGATGGTTCCTCATTCATTTAACAAATATTTATTGAGCACCAACTGCGTGACAGACACTATGCCAGGCTTCTACCAAGATATTCTCCCTGAAGACAGGAAAAAAATACAAGACTGCAAGAGAAAATACACTTAGAGCACACACCATTCTATAGCCCAATCTTGGAGACTCATAATAGGTGTGCTAATCTCTTAAGGGTTCTGAGAAATTTTGCAGTAAAGAAACATACCTAACCCAATAGTTACCAAACACACTTAATTGTGCCACTTGATTTTTTTCTTTTTAATATACTTATTAACATCCACCGCGGCAAGGGTTTTCTAAAATATCAGTCATCTAAAACGTATATGTATGTATTTAAATCATTTTTTATGTTCAATTACAATTGACATACATTATATTAGTTCCAGATGTACACCCCGGTGATTAGCATTACATAACTTAAGTGATCATCATGATAAACCGCATGCCCGTGTGACACCATACGTCATTACAGCATTACAGCATTACCAACTATATTCCCTGTGCTGTACTTTATATCCCCGTGACTGTTCTGGCAGGCTCATCAAGAGCCTTCCTGATTTAATACCAAATCTTTTCATGCAGCTTTTTGGAATCCTTACATATTGTTGTTTTTTTTTTTTAATTTTCTTTCCAACAAATACTTCTACCTGAGCGACAACCATGGTTTTATTTGTGAAGCATACATTCCTCCAACTTCTGGCAGTAATTCTTTGGTCCTACTCCTCAGGAATGCCTTCTTTCCCATCCTGCCTTGTGGTTCCCAGGGCTCCAGGAGTTGGGATATAGACCAGATCTATCCAATTAGTGTGTCAATCAGAGTGATTGACACAGAAGAAAACCCATGTCCCAAGTTGGTCAAATGAGAGGCAACTCCAGAACTTCCTTTTTATAACTGCTAGCAGTGTAGTTGGTGGGAGGATACAATGGAGCTCTGGCTCCTAGTATTTTATGGAGGAACAACAGCAATTACAAAGCCAATACAGAGAAAAGCAGAAACAAGAAATTGTGGGAGACTCTGGGTTAATCTGTCCCAGTTAGTAAAGATGCCCTTGATAAACAAAATATCTACAGGAACAACTTTAAAGGGATATAACTAAAATACAGGGTCCAGCACAAATAATGCTCCTTTTCTATTGCAAAATATTTTGCTACAAAATCATAAGCATGCAACTGTGTAACATAATAATATCACACTCAAGCACATCTTATGACATTTAAGGGAAATACTCAAATTAAAACTATAAATTATTGCCCTACCAACCACACTCAAGCAGGCCTTACTTCTGTACTTTGGAATTTCCATGGGCTAGGTTTTCTTTAATAACATTTCCCATTTGTGTCCAAAATAAATTATGCATGTTTAGCCTAGAGAAGCCAGTCACCTCATCTCTCTATAATGGAATTTGGATGAGAATTCTGCATATAATCTACACAATTAATCTGTGTCAAATCCAAATTGTGGATAATCCCTTAATTTTTTGTCAAGATAAATAGAATAGAAATTTGATTCATGTCCCAGCCTCTGCTCTAGATTAACAGACAGTGGAGAATTGTACAATAGATAGTATATTGACAATATAATATAATAGTAGCCAAGCCAAAGGGTGATATTTATTAGGGGCACAAAACTACACAGATAGTAGATGCATTATAGTTGCATCTCTATGCCAATTTTTCTGTCATCACATATTCCCTCTGACCATAGCAAGGGAAAGCCTCAGCTTTTAAGGACTCTTGTGAATGTTGGGTCCACTTGGATAGTTAAGAATCATGTGCCCATCTCAAGGTCCTTAACCACATCTGCAAAGTCCTCTTTGCCATGTAAGGTGACATACCACAGATCCCAGGGATTAAAAGGACATTGGAAGGGTGCATCCTTCTGCCTGCCACACTCATTTCACATCTGTGTACGTAAGGCATCTCAGGTAGAAGGGGCACACATTCTTTCTTACTTCTTAGGGCTGATATAAAGGGGATATGAAATGCATGAGTATAATGCACATGACGGGATACCTGCTACACAGCATTTATTTAGAATATGTTTTTCCAGACTTGGGTGGCAGCCACAAAAACAAATAAATATGGAAACCAGATGCACCAAGAAGGTAGAATTAATAGGCCTTGAAAGTGACAGGTAGGGATCTGAGGACGACGGAGAGTAGAAAGGGAGGAAGAGGAGTGCAGGGGGACAGCCAAATAAGCATTCTTGAGAAATCTGCTCTGTTTACTGTGGGACTATAGCTCCCCACACCCTGTGCCTTCCCCAGCCTCACCACAAACACACGCAGTTGTTCTGGGAACCACAGGAACAATTTCACAGGGATGGGCAATCCTCCTCTGATGGGAGTGACATCTGCCCCCACACAGCTAAGCGCAGACTCTTTCTGATGCAAAAGACATGGTTGAGAGGTTTCTATCCAGAACTCTATAATCCATTTTACTTTTCCTAACATACATCAACGCAAAGTGGCATCTTCATGTTAACAATCAGAACAAACACGATGTAACATGAATAACAAAATGGCTGGATGCTGCATGAGCTGGTACTTGTTTCCACCCTACAAATAGGAAAACATTTCCCTTCATGGTGATCCCAACCAACCTCATCACAGGTTGACAGATTTCGCTGGATGTGGAAATGAAAACCCAACCTTGCCAGTTTTGTTTCAGAGCCCAAAGCGGGAGGGTCCAGCACTGGGAATGAATAGGCAGGAACAGGGTGGCCTGGAGACAGTGCACTCAGTGGCTCGCGGTTCTTCTAAAGCCAAGAAAAACAAACTTGAAATTTCTTGGAGTTGTAAATGTATTTTCTGGTTCAGCCCGTTTCTTACTAGATGGTAATTGGTTGAAAATAGAGGTTTATGGTTCACAACCAGTTAATCAATGAATCTCTCTCTGCCTGGTCTTGCTTAATAATGATGCATCAGATCACCTTAGTGGTTATGGTTTTGAAATGATGATTTTTGAAGTTTTATCTGTCTTTCACTACATACCATTTTTTTAAATAAATGGGTTTATTTTATTTTTTCTTTAATGTTACACTATCTTAGGCAATGTCATTCTGTATTTTAAATAGCTCTAGGTTTTTTAAATGTGATGATTTTTCATGTCAATTCATGTCAATAAAACAGATTTGTGAATTATCTTTTATAGAGAGGCATATTGAATAGATGATGTTATTACTCTGCACTTTAAAACATGCATATTATCATTATTCCTCCACATTACAGAATGCCAATAAAATGAAACAAAATATCTTGTTAGAGAGTAATGTTACTTAAAATAAACTGTTGATGAATTACCCCATTTTAAGCCATGGGTAATATAACATGTATTAAATTCCTCATAAGCTAGAGGCTCAAACCTAAGAGTGCCTCCTAAGCACTTTTATTTGTCAGGAATAATTCCCTCCAGGGAAAAGAAAATAAGATATTAATAAATAAATAAGGCAAGGTTTATTTTCAAAAGATTACTCAAAGAAGATTAACATGTTTATAATCAATACCCAAAACTAATTTTCTATCAGCTTGTCCATATGCTCTGGGGACCAGTCAGCTCTTCCACCTCAGAGTTGCTGATTCCTAATTGACAAACACTTGCACACACTCAAAAGCACAACACACAGAAAAATAGCATTCAGAAACTAATCACTCTGTGCAAGATGAAGCTTATTGCCCTGGCTCGGGAGTTCTGTGCAGTGAGTCTCTCCCTCTAGGAACACAGAGAAATAAAACAGCTGGGCTTTCTGTTTATTTCTATGTTGTGGGAGTTGCAATGAGGAACCAAACAGAACATGAATGATGGACGTGTCACCGAAGTACTTCCAGAGAGTTTTCTTGACAACTGTCCCCAGCAAATATGTCTATATTCAGGAAGGTACCAACCACAGAAACCCTTTGATATCACTCATAATGAACATTGCCCTGGATAGGCTGGGGCACTTTTATGAAAGATACATCCCTGATAATTCTCTCTTATACAATAGTAAAATTATTTTGTGCATTAAATAAAATGTATTTAAATGCATGAGTGTAAGTTACCATTTAAAAAGTTGAAACTTTTTCTTTTTGTAAAAGGAAGAATTATCCATAACCCACATCTAATAAATCTAGATTTTCATTAAAATAAGTAAAGAGTAGGTGTGAGCTCTCCATGCTCTCTCCTCCCCTCTTACTACAACCCTGTAAACTGACTTAAGACATAAGTATAGCTATATAAAATAGAAGCACCCAGAACTGATATTTTCCCTTGGAAGCTAACTGCCTTGAGAAGATGTAATATGAAGTCTGTCAGGAAAAAGTCCAACCATTGTTAAAGTAATGAGAATACTTTGAACAACATCAGTGTGACCTGGCTGCCGAGAAGAGTGGGCTGGAATGCACATATATGAACAATTACAACTTCACTGTACTAGTCAGTGGGGGCAGTAGATGCCATTGTGTGAGTATGTGTACTGTGTGGTTGTTGCATTCAAAATGACTGAGCGAATAGAGCAATGAATCTGCATCAGATTTTGTGTTAAGCTTGAACATTCCCCTGCAGAAACAATTTGGATGATTCAGAAGGCCACAGTTTTGGGCAACTGGTGATTGGCAGCTTCATCATGACAATATGCCTGCTCATGCATCACAACTCATGCAGAACTTTTTGGTGAAACATCAAATCACCCAGGTGACTCAGCACCCCTACATCCCAGATTTGGTGGCCTCCAACTTCTGGCTTTTCCCAAAACTAAAATCACATTTGAAAGGGAAGATTTTGTAGACTGTCCATGAAATTCAGGAAAATACAACAGGGAAGCTGATGGCAATTGGGAGAACTGTGTGAGGTCCCAAGGCGCCTACTTTGAAGGGGACTGAGGCATCATTGTCCTGTGTACAATGTTTTTTATATCTTGTATCTTCAATAAATGTCTATTTTTCATGTTACATGGCTGGGTCCCTTCTGGATAGACCTTGTATATGCACTGGGCTGTGTGTGGAAAGAATAAATTTGCAACCTGTAAGCCTATGACATATCTGGGCATACTGTTACTGTAGTGCAGACTAGCCTATCCAGATGAACACAGATTATCTCCTGACTTTAACCCAGGAACTCAAAGGAATGTCAATTCTAATGTGGGTTTCTGTGAACCCCCCAGGTCACAGAAATGTCTTTCTTCTATAAATGTGATTCTTTTAGAAACTTGATATCTGGCATTCTTATAGGTTTATAATAATTCAGAGATTTGTGAAATGAGTTTAGCAAGGTTTCTCCATGATGTCATATAATATTTGTTTTTGTTTGCATAATGAATATTTTAAAATCATATCATCATGAGCAGAATCTGCACACATATACACACGGTATAAATCAGTTACATAAAACTATTCAATCAAAAGCATTTTGGGGGAGATCATTTATCATTGTCATGGTCATTCAAAACACAACAGAGTAACAGCAGTCTAGAGAATGTTGAGGAAGAACATGAAGTTTGTATCAGCAATAATGTTCATGAGACTCTTCATGTGTGAAGAGAGGGTAGAAAAAGCGTATGATGGAGAAGACTGGGGGAAAGGACTGAGCTGCTGCTGGCTGCATTACAGGAAGCTTACGCTTGCATTTTAGTTTCCTTAGACTTTTACGCTTGCATTTTAGTTTCCTTAGACTTTAGTTTCCTTTGTGTCTCAGCATGGCAAGGAGAGATAGTGGCCCTCTTTAGGATAAGCTCTATCAAGTCATGTTGTGTCACCCCCTTTGAAGAGTGTGCTCACCCCTTTAGTAACTGGAAATGTTCCCAAGACGTATATAATTTCATGGATGGGAGAACACCAATTTCACAGAACTTAAATGGCAAAACCATGTAGTGCTTAAATTATGCAAAAACAAGCTATGTCCAGGTGGCAGGGAGGTCCGAGCAAAGCAGGCCTGAGCCACGTGGTCCTTGGGTGCGTTCTCAGTTCTGTGCAACCAGATGGCCCACAGGGCTTCCAGAAGCATCTACAGAGTGAAAGGGGAGGGACTGAGGCTCAGAGTAAGCTGATATGATTCTGCAACTTTGAAAAGTAGCTGTGGGGCTGCTGTGAAAGGCCCCAGGCCACCGCTCAGTCTGGCCTGAGACTTGCCCTAGGGACACCCTGGCTGCTGAAAAAGCAGGTCTGCGACGGCGGGAACCAGCCCTACAGTTCGGAAGGGATTCGCTCCTCACATTCTCCCCATTCACTGTGTGCAGGGAGTGATCACACCCACCGCTGTGGCTGTGGGATTTGAATGAAATAACGCAGCTGGCATGCACAGCCCAGTGTGCAGCATGTGATACGTTTTCAAAGCACATTCTTATTGAGAAGTGACATCTTTTTTCAAATGCCAGGGAGAACCTATTTCTCCCACGCTGGAACCAACCTAAGTGTACAAAAATAGAGGAACAGCTTTTTAAAAAAAAAACTAGGAAATATTCATATAACAAAAGAAAAGAGGAACCCATTAAAATGGTGGTATTTTTAGTAAAAAAAATTTATTTAGGAAGCAGATGGTTTCATGATGTAATGCAGACACAACAATGAGTGAATGCTGTTTGTTAAAATTATAGGTGATTTGGGAAAAACAGATAAAAGCACCAAACTGTTAAAATTGTTTGTTATTCCTGTGTGCCAAGACTAACTTACTTTCTTGTACTTTTCTATACTTTTAAATGTTCTACAATGAGCACATACTATATTTATGTAACTAAAAATTATATTTAGGCTTGATTCATTTCAAAAAGTATGATTAAAGTAACCTGAAGTGCTCCTCTATCAGTATTGAATTAAGATCACGTATGGCCAATGTAATGATCAGAGACAGGTCCTGCCATTACCCCTTTCCCTATGTGCAGGAGGCCGCATAGGAAAGGAAATGACAAGGGGGTCAGGTTGGAATCTCACCTGTAACATTTTTCATCATCATGCAATTTTAGGCAATTTACCCACTGTTTCTGAGACTCAGCTTCCTTCCCGTGTAAAACAGTACTAAACTTACCAGTTGCACAGGTTAATTTGAAGATTACCCCAAGTACAAACAGAAAATGTGTAAAGTGACTCTGGTACTTACTACGTGCCTACTGAGAACACACCAGCTCCTTTCACCCTAAGCTTTTCTCACTCAAAGAACAAAGAGAGCAAGCAGAGGAGAAATCATGCTTTAAGGAATTCTTTTCCCCCAGCCTGCCATGTTTCAATTACTTTGCCGGCCAGTTAATGGCAATTCATTACAGGGGGCTTAGCCATCATGTACAAATTTAAGCCGATCTTTAATTTCTTTCTCTACGGTTCCAGATCAACGTCTGGGACATTGATAAAGAAGCCTGCCCCAGATCACGGAGACTGTCTCCCAATCTTACCCAAAGAGTCTGCTGGATTCCTTTTCAAGGACACAGAGGGTTCCTGCCCTAGAAGTAATTGATAGCTCCATGCCTCCTTCCTTCCCCTGCAGCAATTTCTAAGATGGCACAAGCTGATGATGTTTGCAAGACTTCAGTTCAGGGGGGTTGCCTTGGCCAGCAATTGATTGCATCTTGATATTCTCTCTCCTCTGATACTTAAACCAGGGGGAAAGGATGAAAACATCTGCCCTCAATGGTTGTTCAGGAAAATTACAAAATCAAAAAGTATATAAATGCCGACCTGTCTTGCTTTTAGCTAATTACTAAAACAGTGGCCAGCACTGAGGAACTTTTTCTTTATTGTACACTGCCATCTTCTGGCCACATGAGCCTCTACACCAGCAACCACAGGCTCCATGCAGAAGACTGCTCACAGTCATCTGCAGGTGAGTTTAAAATCAGATCTTAGGGCTGAACTCTACAAACACGCTAAAAGCCCTGGAAACAATAGAAAATTCAACCACTGTCTCTCTGTTTAAATACATCGCACACATACAAGAGAAATGGTAGCAAGTGTAACATGCCCATGATGAGGTGGTAATAACTGGGTACCCTTCATTATCTCCCCAGCACTTGGACAAGGCCACCTAACCGGGAGAAAAAAGGGGACAAATCTGAGCAGACACCTACTTACTACACGACGGATGCTTTCACATATATTAGCTCATCTCTTCTTACAACCCTTTCATGCAAGGGGGAGCGTGATCGCTGTTTTACTGAGGCTTCCAAGTTATGAAACCCATCAAGAAGCAACTTGCTGTTGCTGGTGGCAGGAGGATAGAACCCAGGTGTATCTGGCCACAAAGCTCCAACTCTGATGGTCATTACCTGAGCCTCACCACCCCTCATGCCCATCTGTACTTGCACCTGGCTGTGCAGACCTGAGGGTTTATTGTCACCTTAGACCTGACAGGATCCTCTTGGTTTGTGCAGCTTGTGTACACACACACACACTATGTGTGTGTATAGATGTATCTGTGTGTACATGTATATATGCACACACATACATGCATACATAAATGTATCCATGTGTATATATCTGTCTATAGCTATTGATCTCTTTTTTTTTTGCGAAACTATTTGCAGGTAAGTTGTAGATATTTCACCCCCAAATGTCCTTAATAAGAACAGTTTCCTATATTACCACAATTCTATTATCACACTGTAGAAAAGAAACTTTATTCAAAATTATAATTAGATATCTAATATCTAGTGTCATATTTAAATGTCTCAATGCTTATTTAGAGTGTATGTGGCAAACACAAGGCCCGAGGGCTGAATCCGGCCCTCCACCTTGTTTTATCCAGCCTGGCAACTTGTTTCTACCCTGCCAGGAGTAGTTACATCTATACAGTCCCAAAATTGCATTCAGCTCTTTGAAGGCAACCTCAAGCCTGATGTGGCCCCAGGTGAAAATAAGTTTGACACCCCTGCTTCAGAGGCTTTCCAAAAATAACCTTAGCATTGAATTTGACTGTTACACCTTTTTTTGTTTAATTTAGAACAAACCCTCCCAGCCCTTTGTTTGTTTTCATACCATTTTAACAAGTCCTCAGGGAATGTCCAGTGAAAGACAATGGTTCACTAGTTAACTCTTTTGTCATTAAATACAGATTAAGTTGAAGTAGAGATTTGGCATCTGCCTATTACCATTCCTCTGCTAAAGGCAGCTCCTCAGGCTGAGAACTGTTGTCCCCCCACACACACCCTGCTGTTTAGACCAGGGCATCTGAGTGGGGCCTGGGCACCCACACTGCACCCGACGTGGCCTGTCTGTCTGTGACATGTAGTTCTCATAATTTGTTTTTTTAATCTTTTAGCTTTCTTTCTTTCTCTTTCTTTCTCTCTTTCTTTCTTTCGATTGTGGCAGTCCCCCTCCCCCTTTCTCTTTTTGCATTTATTTTACCTTTTTTATTTGTTTGTTTGTTAAACCATTTATACGTTGTAGAAATTTCACCCCAAAATGCTTTATCGTGAAATGAATGTTTCCATTAGTTCTACTACTAATGGAAACATTCTTTTACATCAGTGATTCTCAGCCAGAGACAACTTTGTCCCCCAGGGAGCATTTGGCCCAAGTTTCTGGTAACATTCTGAGCTCTCACGACTTGAGGAAAGGGGGATGCTACAGGAATTGAGTGGGTGGACACCGGAGATGCTGCTGAATGTCCTACGATGCAAAACACCCATCCACAACAAAGAATGATCTGGTCCAAAACGTAAATAATGGCAAAGTTGAAAAGCCCTGTTCTGAAAATATCATTATTAAACACATGAATGATAAATACATTTAAAATGTAACCATTATTAAATACATTTCTAATTTTATTTTTCCAGTCTTCATAATTCCACACAGAGGGGGCAATAGGGGCAAAGCCTGAAAACAGCTGTGAAGGGTGCCTGTAGTGGCAAGTTAGGGCAACTGCACCTGAAAGCTCCATTTTTCCCTGTGGAGATCCGTACAGCTGAGCTTCAATATCTGAAAACACAAGCTGAAAGCCCTGATTCTGTTGTGTTATTATTTGCTGTTTTTGCTTTTTGTTTTTTAATTACCCTAGTCTTAATGCACAAATGATGTAATTCATATGCAAAGCAATCCATACTCAAGGCACAGGAATTTCATGATACACCAGGAAGAACTTTAAAAGGATTCTATATTTGCTCTTTGGAGAAAGCAAAGTAGAAAATAGGCAATAGCAAAGATTTTGGAGTCAGGAAACCATACATATTTTTGTAATAAGCTCAAAATTTGGAAGAAGGAATAAAGGTTTTTTGTTTTTTGTTTTTTTTTTAAAAAGGAAAGATGGCAACATCAAAACTTGTGTTAAGGAGCACATGTTACTTTTTCCAAGCACAGTGCTGGTGAACTGCACAAAGGACTCAGTAAATGTTTACAGGATTGATTGTCCAAATAGCACACTTCATCTTCTAGACAAACTGGTTAAGTAGAAAGGACAGCTAATATCTCCACCTTACATATATGAGAATTTAAAGATGTGAGAGTTAATTTATGACACCAACATTATCTGATAAAAATTGAACATTTAATCCATTAGGCCAAGACTGTCTGTTGGTAAAATGACTTGGTTGTGTAGCATGTGGAGGGGACGGGCATTGAGATTATGTGGTTTTTGCCTCTTTGTGCCTTGAACTAATGAGCCAAATTAATAATTTGTTATTTTATTTTCTCACCTGACTGTATTTTAGGAAAGGAAAATACTGTATATGACACAAAGTCCTCAGATTTAGCAGAACTACTTCTGCTAAAAGCAGAAAGTAGTTCTGCTAAATCTGGTTATACCTCTGAACCCTTCTCAACACAGTTTGCTGGACAAAAATTATTGTTTGATTAAAGTTTGCTATCAAGATAGGAAGCAAAGACTTTTTTCACCAAGACAGGACAAAACGTAGACTTCCACTTACTCTGAGACTAGGACAGAAACATGAAGTTTTCTATGAACTATGTCAAAAGTTACTCAGGCCCAATTCCTATGCAGCTCCATTTGCATTTATATTGTGATCTTTGTATAAGCATTGATTTAATTCTGTGCTCACCATGGTAGCTGAAACAGCAGAAGGCACTTCATTAATGTTTTGATCAGGAAGCTTGGGATGTTTGCTGAATGAATAGCTTGCAAAGTTAGGTGGCCACCTACCATCCTCTCTGCCTTACAGAGACTAAGTGAATAGCTCAGCCACAACCACAGCAGCCATTCTTGTTACAATTACCTGTACTCCTGTTAATGGTCAACTTGATTTGACATTAGAAAAGTACAATAAGAGGGTAAAGTCCAAATGTTATTTTAGAATAAAACCCAAGTCACACTATCCTCTAGAAGTTCAAGGAAATGGATGGAAACCAGTAGTAATAATGATAATTCCACCACTTATTGAATACATCATACACAGCCTCATACTAAGCACTATCCACTTTTAATTATCAATCACAATCCTATGCAATCCTATCTTCTCACCCCATTTTACAGAGAAGAAAAATAAAGTTCAGAGAAGAGAATTTTCTCAAGACCACATTGCTATGAAGTAGCAAACCTATGTTGAATTCCATCATAGACAAGAGTCTAAATGTTGAATCACTCACTCTGTCTTGCCTCTCAAGCAAACAACAACACTGATTTAATAAACTCCAGGGAAGCATGAAGTAAATCTCAGACCAATACAAAAGAAAACAAAACTGCTGAAAACTGGTTTTATGAAGAGAGTTCTAGTATTTGTTTAACCTTTCTCTCTCTGATGAGTTAGCCATTAACAAATAGAACTGGAAAGCAGAAAGGAAAGGAAGAAGTTGGATATACTCCCAAAAAGACTTTTTCCTCACACAACACTCTGGGGCCCTCTTAGATCGTTAGGCAGGACTCATCTGAGTCCACTCTGCATAAGCATTTCAAATTTTTGAGCAAAGAAAATCCTCAAAATACATTCCTTCCTTTCCAATCCATGAGCACTTAGCATAAAAAGATACAGCGGCCACTTCCTGGAAGGGAGAGGTACCACTGTAAATATTCCCCCATTGGTAGCAAAGGATTTCAAGTGCTATATCCACAAGTAGAGCGCTCACCACCAGGAAGCATCATTTGTGGAAGGGCTAGTCAGGGAAACAGACCCAGAAATGAAGCAGTGCAGCTGATGTCTGGAATGAGCAGAGATAAATCTCCCCTTTGCATCATCAGTACAAAGTGAGTATTACCCAAACTTCAGTTTATTTGCTTATCAACTTCATTGTTTTTGCATTATACACAGGTCACATTTGCAATTATCAAGTTATTAGTTCTCTTTAAAGTGATTTTTTTATGCTTCAATAAAATTTAAAACACTATTTTATATCACCACCAAAACTGAAACCCTGTCTAATTTGCCATAAATAGATAGAGACTATCACACTAAATGGGTTGAAAACACAGAAATGTTTCTCAGTTGTTAAATTCTGGCTGAATATTTTGTTTGCTGAAAGCCCTCTCTCTACTGAAAAAACTTAGCAAGGGTTGCAAAGGTATTAGACACATAATAGTAACACAGAGAGTTGTTCTCTTTGACATTCAAAAAACTAAAATGGGTTTGAAAAGGAAATTGTATTCTCGCTTTATGATTCAATTACGTTAAATAATGAATCCATGCACCACTCAAAATGACTTCATCTGAGAATGGGAAATACAAGTTATCTACACTTGGGAACACTATATGAACCACCAATCTAGCAAGCCTCCTGGATGAACTATGTAACAAACCTTATCCACTATTCACATCAGTGATTCACTTGGAAAGCATTAAGTGGGGGAAGATGTTAGCATTTCTTGAAATCAATGGGTCAGAAACTCTATACTGAGATATGCTGGGCTTACAGGGTTCCTACCTCAGTTCAGCGTATCCTCCGTCTTAGAAGCATTGGTTCCCAGATGCACACCACTACGGGAAAACCTGGTATACAACCGTTTCTCAAAATGGAAACACTTTTGTTATTGGAAACCCTCCAGAGAGATCTCTCAGATCCTTGGATTCTCTTTTAAAAGACAGGATGCCTCAAACCTGTGCTGCCCCATACGGAAGCCACCTGTGGCTACTCTGCACTCGAAACTGAGTGCTCAAACTGCCCAAATTGAGATATCCTGCAAGTGTGAAATGGATGCCACATATTGAAGACTTAGTACATGTATGTTAAGCATATAATATATATATTAAAAATTTATATTGATTACATGTTAAAATGCAAATGAGGCATATAGGTTAAATAAAATATATTATTAAAATTAATTTCATCTGTTTCTTTTATCTCTTCATTGTGGCTACTGCAACATGTAACATTATGTGTGTGGCTTGCAGTCTGTTTCTATGGGGTTAGATGGGAGGTGTCTATAGGGTTAGTGCAAGGTTAGACACTCTCTGTGGTTCCTGATGGTTGATCAGTCAAGTTACATATAAAAATTATTCCCTAAAATCACAACAGACTATGAAAATAGGTCTTTTCATTTTATGATGGAAAACTTGCTGGTAGGTATTTAAAAAGCTTTCCTATCTCTGTTCATTCTTCCTCTATATTAATAACTCAACAGTGATGTCAGAAGATAAATAGCTCACTGTCTTTAAAGTTAAAAAAGAAGGGAAAGATTTCACAGCTCATATGAGTGTGGATAACGTGATCCAATTTTGGAGCAGTCCAAACTTCTTCCCTAATCAAAAATGTACTTTTAATGAAATTTTATCTTTGATTGAAAATGTAAGGCTGTAATGAACCTCTGGGTCATTACTCTGTTTCTGGGCTTAATTTTTATTTATTCCAGTTCCCTGATGTTTTTGATATGAAGCATTTAATTTATGCTGGATATTTAAAGCCTTCTTTTTTGGATCTTTTGATATAGGTTGACTTTCAGGGCAGTTGGTCTGTTTTGAACTTCTGGTAACAAAATAAAGGCATTTATGTCACACACATCTGTGTTTCTATATGAACTCATACAGGTCAAATGTTACAACACAGCCTTAAAGACTGTGAGGTGTGTAGGTTGCCCTGAATTATGCAGCAGCTCGAAGTAGCTAAAAATGAGTGGTCTTTGGGGTTAGGCAAACCTCAGCTGTCATCGTAGCCTCGCTACCTACTCATTGTATGAGCTTGGAACATTCTTTTAATACTTCTGGAATTCCACTTCATCATCTGAAAAAAGCTATCTACTTTTTAGGCAGGCATGCAGATTAAATGGATCATGCTTATAAAGCCCTTAGCACTGGTCTTATACATAGAAAATGTTATTACTTGAAAATAGTTGTTACCCTTTTTGAAGCCTTTTCCTCTTCTGGTTCTGGGCAGGAAAACAGGTTATCTGGAGAGTGTCTAGGTGTTTTTTCCCCCAAGGGTAAGGGTCTAGGTCAGGCCCTTACACTTTCCCTCTGGGATGCTCTGACCTCTTTATTTACTGTTGAGAGTTTACCTGGGGCCAGGACCCACCTGGAGAAGTGCTACAGCTGCGAACAGGAAGGGCTCAGACTTCCCAGATTGGCGGGCCCGTGGGGTGGTATTCTGTCTCCACTTCACCTTCTTCCACAAACTTTTCAGATCATGGCAGGCCTTCCTGGGAACTTTCAGTAACTACAGTTCTCACCTCTTAGGCCACTGTTCTTAACCCACCTGCATAACCTTCCTGCCTGCACTCAGGGCTCTCTACATCTGATCCCAGGCAACCTAAAGAAGGAACTGTGTATGCACAAGCGCATGAGGTATGCATGCACCTGAGTGCATTTGTGTGTGTTTTCTCCTGTGCAGCATCCTTCCATCTACTTCTGAGGGGACCATCCTTGCCTCTCACGAGTTTTCCTTTTGGAGACCTCTCTCCTCCTATTTCCCTTAGAATCCACATGGGGCTAACATTTGTCCCAAGTTCCAGGGATGCACACAGCATGCAGGCCTGGCTACAGACAGAATCCCATACCCACAGAGCCAGGAACTGGTTCAGCAATGGACACGGGACCTAAGCCTGACCAAGCTTTTGACCCAGGTCACTAACTGGGTCAAAAGTAAGTCTGGAATTGATCTTTGGAGCCATTTTGCCTCATTTGGGAAGAGCCTACCTGAAATGAAGTCAACTTCAAGATAAAAGAACCCAAAGATGGAGACAGGCTCCTGATGGCATTAGGAGCACCTGGATCTAGTCAAGCCTGAAGCCACTGGCCCTGGATTTTCAGATGTGGGAGTTCATTGGTTCCTAGGGCTGCCGTAACAAATCACTACAATCCGGGTGACTTCAAACAACAAAAATCTATTTTCTCCCAATCACGGAGACTTAGAAGTCTGAAATCAAGGTGTCAGCAGACCCATGTTCCCTCTGAAGGCTCTAGGAAAGAATCCCTCCTTGTCTCTCTTATCTCCTCGGAGCTGCCAGTAACCCTTGGCTTTCCTTGGCTCGTAGTTTCATCGCTCCTACCTCTGCCTCTGTCACCTCACTGCTTCTATTTTCTGTATCTACACCTCCAAATCTTCCTCTCCTTGCTTTTATAAAGACACCAGTCACTGGATTAGTGCCCCCTGACCCCTAACCCAGTATGACCTCATCTTAACTTGATTACAACTACAAAGTCTCTATTTCCATGTAAGGTCATATCCACAGATACTGGAGATTGGCATTTTCAATATATCACTTTGAAGGTTATTATTCAACCCATTATATAAAATTAGTCAATTATAGTTTCAGCTTGAGCTAATTTCAGTTGCATTTCTATTAGAAACATAGGAGAGCTGAAATTCTCACTTCTTTCCTAAAATAATCCTAAAATACTATTTCCTTAATATGTCCCTAAAGGAAGGAATTCTGTTCATTGTTTCTTCCTTTCTAGATCCCCTTTGCTTTGTACTCTGTGTAGGCAGATACCTGCTATCAGGGCTCGTCTTTCAGGGCCCACCTGCTGCGGTCCTTCTCCAGTAAGTTCTTGTTTCTCCTCTAAATTCTACAGCCAGTGTTACCTCCATCACTGACTTAGTTGTTATCACTCTCTGTCCAGAGTTGTATGTTGGCCTTTCATTTAAATATAAATATCTCATCTCTGGTATGGACCACACATCTCTGTCTTTGTATTCATTCTTAGCCTCTTCTCTGCCTTAGGCAGAAAAACAGAGCCCAATACCTGCATCTTCTGCCTTTGTTCTATTCATACCCTCTACTGACAGAATGGTGCCCATCACATTGGACACATAATCTACTTTACTGAGTCCACTGATCCAAATGCTGATCTCACCTGGAAATGCCCTCATAGACACACAAATGAGTAAGGTGCAACCTGGGCATCCCTTGGTCAGTCAACTTGACACATAAAATTAACCATAAGCATGATTTACTTTCTAATTCTTAAACCATAAATTAATAAAATTATGTTTGAATATTAAAAAATAAATATTTCTTTTCTTATACAAATTTGATACATGATCATAAGCAGAAGCACATGCTATCTTATAGGATATATTTCTATTCAACATTATGTCCATTATTAGTCCTTAGACCTCTTACATAACCAATTAATCATTTTTAACAGCCATGTAATACTCCATCATGATCTGTATTCAATTTAATAAGCCATTCCCTTAAGATTGAGCATTTAGGTTATTGTCAATCTTTTGACATTATAAATAAAGGAACAAAAGTATTTCTGTTTATGTGACTTTTTGTTTCAATTAAAACAAAATACAATAAGAAAAATTCATAATAACTTATAGGCTTAAGATTTTTATCAAAGGAATAATTATCTGCATGGATGTTCACAGGAATGGGGATTCTGGTTTTTAACTGATTTTCACTAAATTGCAACAAAACCATTAAAAAAATGTAGAAGCCAGATCCATGGCAACCTAACCAGTATGCCAAGAGGTAATAGTCTCATTTTATGTTAATGTGGCTAATTTAGTAGGTAGAAATGCGTGCCTCACAGTGGCTGTAATTTGCATGTTTGTACAGCTCTCAAGGACAGGTATTCGCCATGTGTTGGATTCTACAATACGTGGTTTCCTTTGAGTGAATTTTCAGTTAGCTCCTTAGTGACCTCTCTCAGGCTTTTTTGATTTCCCTATGAAAACATTCCTATCATAGGGACAAAATTAATACTCATCAGTGTGTGAACTGATGAATTGGGTAAACAGAAAAACTCAACCTGAAGGGGCCAAATTAAAAACTATATAGATTTTCACTGTTGCCAGTTAGGGTGCTATTTTCATGGGATGCAGGGATGCATTTCACGTTTTCACTGAGTTCTTGGACTTGATTGTCTGTGTACCACAGGAACCAGTTACTTAACTGGCTCAGATGACTGAGAGGAACTGCGACCCTTCCTGGCCAAGCCAGATCCTGCTAGCAGGCTCATGACACATTTGCTTCCTTACACTTTCTCCCTGCACCAAAAGCCAGAACATCTTCAGCTTGAGATCTTCTCTATTCTCAAGAATCTGTCTTCCAATCTACCCAGAAAACATTTTGGTTACAAAAAAAGCATATGAAAAATTTCTGGTTTGCCAGAAGATTTTGATAACTTTCAGTTTGCAGCAGCCACAGTAAAAGATACTACATTTTTGGTGATTTTATGCAAAAACAAATTCTAACCTACCATTGGAAAAAGTAGCTCTAGTAAAATACAACTCAGTATAAAGTGTGCACGGGCTAGTGTGTGTGTGCATGGGCACATGTGTGTGCACACGGTATGTTTGTACATGCATGTGTGTGTGTTGTTTCCACCCATCCTGGCATTCTGCTGCTGTTGCATCAAGTTCTGTCAAAAATTACTTCAGCATCTAGCTGTTGAGATGGATGGCATAATTCCTGGGTTTTCTGACCTTGATCAACACGAAGAAAATTTCAGCTGAACTGTGCAAAAGTGCTGGGACCACATAAATCACATTTGGACAGGGCATGCTTTCTATCTAAAGCATAAAGTCGCCCAGCACATATCAAGAGGTAGGATAATAAAATACACCAACTCGAGAGAAAAAATTAATTAACGCT
This sequence comes from Phyllostomus hastatus, assembly GCF_019186645.2. NCBI lineage: Eukaryota > Metazoa > Chordata > Mammalia > Chiroptera > Phyllostomidae > Phyllostomus > Phyllostomus hastatus. Next base: position 1,830,694 of record NW_025334030.1, read on the forward strand.
TACTCCACTCATCACAAAGAGAACTGATGGCCAATTTTGTTTTTTAAAAGAAAAGGTGACAGAACTTCCCTGGAAAACTAGTTCTGCACTTAATTAAGCATTTTCTAAATGCATTTTAATTCAGAGTTTAAAGAAAGAAGTAGCACTAAAAATTGCACAGAAAGGATTTACTTGCTTCTTTTAAGTACAATAAATGACAGATGAAAATAATAGCTATAATTAATGGTATTAAAATGTAAGCAATTTAGTCCCAACTAATACATAACTGCAGAGAGATAACAAATATCATTATGAATAAATCACACTTTTAAAATTAAGATATCAACCCTGGCCAGGTGGCTTGGCTGGTTGGAGTGTTGTTCCGTGCAGCACGAATGCTGTGCATTCGGTCCCCAGTCGGGCAGTGTGTAGGAGGCAACTGACCGATGTTTCTCTCTCACATCTCTCTCTCTCCCCCACTCCCCTCTCTCTAAAATTATGAAACATATCCTCAATTGAGCATTAAAATATAATAAAAATAAGAAAAGAATTAATGTATCAAAAATATAACCTTACCTATCTGAGGCTGAAGTCAGGGAAATTATCACTAAAATCAACAAAGTAGACTTCTCAAGGGCCCAGGAAAGTGTGTTACACAGGCCTGGTATAAGGCTGTTATGTGCTAAATTGCTTCCAAGTCACATGCTATCTATAAAAACACCAGTGCCTTCATAGACACAAATCTGTAACATAGTAAGAGAAACAGGTATGCCTAAGGTAAAGACCATGCAGTGAATGCAACAGAAACATGAAGTGTCAGTCTCCTCTTCATCTTTGGGCTTAAATATGGAGCATTTGGGGTTTGTTTCACTCATCAGTTGCCAGATCCTCTGCCAGAAACAACCTATTCCTGGAGCACTCACTGTAACTCCCCCTCCTTCACCCTTGGCAGGCATCACTAATCAATCATGCACACTTTCTAGTAGAACCCACATGTTAGACTCCTCATTAACACAGCATTCTATGCAGCCACTATCGATCTGTGCTGACACCAAAGATTAAAGCTGTTTCCAGTCACAGATTTACATGTTTAGCTCTCCCCTTCCTTCCCTGGGCACCTTCACCCAGATTGATACGTACCTGCAGGATACACAAAACCCACTGGAGACCTGGTATCTCCTTTCAGCTTTATTATCTACTTTGTTGCTGACTTATCTGGTCCTAGTGTAACTTCTTTGATTCAACCAAAGATCTAAGAAACTGCAACAAGGATTAAAGAAGAGAAGGAAGGCAGCAAATATAAGAATTTCATAACAACACAGCTTGCATGTATTGTTGCAAGCCAGGATGCTAAATCTCTGAAGTATATTAGCTCACTGAACTGCACCATGACCCCAGAAATTATCCTCTCCCATTCTCTCCATTTTATATGAGGACTTAAGCATCTGAGAGATTCAATAACCAGGAAGCGGCCAAGCTAGGATTCAAACCCAGGCCTTTGAGAATCCGGAGCTAAACCCCTTAGCCACTCTGCTGTACCCGTGATTTATTAAACTAGCTTCCCAAAGCCAACTTCAAGGCTGGTGGGAGGGTGTGTCAGACGAATGTCCTGATCTGCCTCAATAGCTCTTACTGAACTCTCTCTGTTACATCTTTGCCAACAGCACTGCTGAATGTGCCCAGCACCCCTCATCTCCATCAGAGGCTAATTTAAGTCCACACCACATCCATTTCGGAAGCTCTGCCCGTTTTTATGTGCCTTCCCCATGCCCCACCCCACCACCACCTTCAAATTTTCCTAAAATAAATGAAAGAGGAAAGTGTGACTATCATCTCATTTTCAAAGTTTCATAAAAGAGATAGCATATAAAATATAAAACATAAAAGGCAAGTGCAGAGACCCATCCTGGAGTAAGAAGCTCTGGTCTACAAAAATAACTCTCAGTCACGCAGAGCAGCGAGGCACCGACTGGAACCGTGAGCCTTTTGATCTTCTGGAGGGCAGACCCATTGAGGACCTCAACGTAACACCTTAGGATGAGTGATTAAGAGGCAATTAAATGCAGAGACACATTGCAGAAGGCCACTTTGCATTGGCTTGGCTTATTTATGTTCCACTGAGGGCTTTGTAACAAGAATTCTCATAAACTGAACTGTGTGCCAGGCACAGAGCCTGTGGAGCATTCAAAGGCCACTTATTGCTTTCTCCTGAGCAGCATTTTTGGCAGAAGTGGTATAGCCTGGTGGTGGTGAAGACTCACACACAAAGCACCTGGGCTTGAGTGCCATGCTGCGCTTACTAACCAGGTGATCTCAGGGTCATTGGTTAACTCCTCTCACCCTCAGTTTTCTTATCTGTAAAATAAGGATAAATATTGTGTGTATCTTAAAGGATCTTTATAAGGACTCAATAGTTGAATGCACATAAAGTGCTAAAAGCAGTGCCTGGCATACCATAAGTGCTCACTGCATGCTGGTTGCAATTATTATTGACCATTTTCTCTCCCGGAAAAACAATCAAGGTTCCCTTTAGCATCCGTACTTTCAGTCTGTTTAAGTTGCTCAGCTGGGGCCCATCCTACTTCTGGTTGTGGGAGGAGGCAGACAGAAGGGCAGAGGGCTGGTGTCCACAGCTATGTAGTATGGGCTGAGTCAGTGAGGTCATCCCCAGGCAGATGCTAAAACTACTGGAAAAGAAGTTCTCTCTTTCCACACGTACAATTTAAGCCCATATCTAGTGGTCACTATCTTTACCGTCTCATTAAAATTTAAAAACTAGGATCCAGCACAGCCAGAAGGCAGACCAATTTTACTGCCATTTGACTCAATAGCTGTCTTTTTCTCTCTGTCTTTGAGCTGGTCCAACTTGGTATGCTATTATGCTATGGAAGATGTCCTAACCAATACAGCCCACAAAATACACATGGCATGTGTTATCTACCCCCATGTCACTGATGTGTGGCTGGGAGTTAGAAAGCTAATGTGAGTCTCCCAAGACCTCTCAACTTATAGAGGGTAGAGCCCAGATTCAAACCCAGGTCCACTACACTGTCTTTTGAAATTAAATTATGTATGATAGAAGTTAGCAAAAATACTGAGAAATTCTTGGCAGCAACCAGTTTGTGGGGGTGCTCCTTTGCACAGTTAACTTCCCTCCCCTCCTACCTGAGGTTCCAAATGCATGAGTCTAAACACTGGGATATATCACCTCCATTCTTGGCTAAGTAGAAATAATGTTGAGTCTGGCCATTGGTGGCCACATGTGCCTCTCTCTCTCTCTCTCTCTCTCTCTCTCTCTCTCTCTCTCTCTCTCTCTCTCTCTCTCTCTCTCATGGTATTCTGCTTCTTAGCAGAAAGCAGGGGTTTCTTTGTGATGTGCACACCAGACCTCAGCAAGATCTCAGCCACAATTCCTTGCTGAGCAAAGGAGCTGAGGCAAGTCTGCAAACATGAGTTGCTTTGCTGGTGCCAAGAGGCACCATTCTTTGGCTGGAGAAAGGAGGGAGAATGAGCTGCTGCCCTGAATGCAGCCAAACCACAGATTGATGAGTGGCCATGAATTCACTTGGAATGAATGCCTGCCAATAGAAATGATGGGTAATAGCCACAAAAAGGTTCACAGTTCTGAGGAATTTGCAAGAGACGTAGTCTCTTGGGACCAACAGAATAGCCAAGCCAACAGACAACGGCTTTGCTGGTGTTAAATGACTCTGACCCACGCCTTGGCCAGAGAGAGTGGAGATGTGCGTGACCTGCCAGAGTTCTTACTGGCCAAGCATAAGCTATGAGCAAGTAGACACCATGAGGCAATGGAATTGTCTGTGTGCATCTGGTTGTTTCACAGGGTCAGATCACATTCCATATAAGACAGATTTCACTCCATGATAATGGACAAAATGCTCCCCCTGTTTATTAGGCTTCAGGTGACTTGGCCCTTGCCTGCTTTCCAGACTCCTCTCCAGCCACACACCTCTAAACAGTTCCCAAAGCATGCCATGCTGCTTCCTGCAGACTTCCATGTCTGTGCCCACTTCCCCTGCAACTGCAGCTCAAATATCATTCACTGGGGACATTTTAGTTTTCATTTCCACAGCTGTGGGGAATCTTGGAGTGTCTTCCCATTTAATGCATACATATAATCAGCCTTAAACAAAGGACATTTGGAGCAAAAAGGAAACCCAATCCCCAGATGAATTCTGTGAGTCTCAGCAAATGGTGCTCACTGCAGGCTTTGCCCCTGTCTGCCTTGAAGATCTCATTTCGGTCTTTAATGAGACACTCATCCATGAATGCTTCCCATCCCTGGGAGAGCCACTCTGAGTAAGGAGTGTGCCTTCTCCCCTGTCTTTGTTCTGCCTGTCAGAGCCCAAAGGACTAATCCACTCCCATCCCCACAGCAAGAGAGCAGTACTAATAGAAAACCAACTCTGGTGACAGCTTTGTGTTCATTTTCAACCTCACTGGCAGCCAAGCTTCTAAAATCCAGGAGATTAACTTATTGTCCGTGTTTATCAACTCATCTACCCCTCATGGCATCCGTTGTACTCAGAAACTTAAATGGGGGCCCCCTCTGAGATGTTCCTGTGAGGAGCTGTCCCTGACCCATGGAAGAGTCCCCAGACCACATGCATACGGCTGATTCACTCTCTCACAAACCCAGACCTTCCTCTGCATCTCCTGCATGGCTCCATTCAGACTCAAGCCCTCTTGTCTGCACTCTGGTATAGACCTCAGTTCCATCCTTGTCTCCCTTGCACACAAGCAGAGTCTGAAACTTCCCAAGTGCAAATACAAATTTCTCTTCTGATTGCAAACCCATCATTATGAGAAACAGTGTTTCTTAAATTCTAGTTATTTGCTATCCATGTACACAATTTTCTAAATCAATCTGACTTTCATTAAATTAACTCAGATCTTTTGTTCTTGGTAGATTTATTAAAATTATAAAAATAAATCTTGAGTAGAATTTTTAAAAAGGAAATAGTTTACTGAAGTCAATAGAAAGAGAAGTATCCTTTGTCATTTGTAGAATATAACCCTAATCAAAAATAAAACAATGTTATTAAATTATAGTTAAATATTAGAATTACCTGTCAAGAGTTCTGGTTCTCTTGGTTAAAAAGGTAGATTAGCAAATGTTTGAGACCTTTGGGTTTGTTAAATAAACAGAATTCCAAATTACTTCTCCTCGATATAATCCCAAGGCCTGAAAAATAATTGACAAGAGAATCACTTCACTTCTTCACTAAGTGATTTGATGCCATGTCCACAAGCCACCCGGAGCTACCCCATTTATCATCTGAAATCTGAGTCTCACACTTGGGCACTGCTGGCCTGCAGGCAAACTTGGTCCTCTTCCGTCACACATCTTGAAAGGGGGATACCTGGCTGGCGATACAGCCCCATTATCTCTCAGAGTCCTGGCTGACTTCACCTTGCTCCAGCCCAAGCCTCTTCCTCACTCTTGTGCTGGGCCGAGGCCAGCCCCTGACTCCCCCTCTGTGGGCTGTCCCCAGTCTTTCATTCCCCATGACTCTCTCTTTGTCTGAGTTAGTCACACAGTTTCATCTCCTTGGTTCCATGCAAATCTGGCCCCATCCAGCAAAGACCTGCCCTTCCTTACTCTCCACTTCCACTGGGAAGGGAGTCTGGTGCAAACCCCATTCCATTTGCATGACAAACACTGCCCTTCACATCTTCTACTGCTCACTGCCCCGTCTCCCACAGGACCACCCAGGATATGCACACTAGATCTTAATCTGCCCTAAACAGGCCACATTATTGTAGCACTGTATGGTATCTCAACCTACCATCAACACGCACCTCTCTGTGCATCTGCCCAGGACGTTCCCCCTGCCAGGAGGGCCTTCCATACATAGCACCTCAGGAATCAGGCACAGAGGAGCTTTTCCTAATCCACAGAGACTTAGTTTTCAGGTCGTAAGACTTATAAGCCTATAAACTTCTTCTGTATATATGTGTTTCATTTGGTTCATGCAGCGTTTTATGTTTATTTTTTATGTTTTTATTTTTACCTTTATTTTTATTGTTGATACTATTACAGATGGCCCCTCTTTACCCACCTCCATCCAAACCCCACCCCCTTCCCTCTGGCCAGGGAATAGCCAAGGAAGATACGTGTACAACCCATAGACACAGACAACAGTGTGGGGATGGCCAGAGGAGAGGTTTATAGTGTGTTTTAAACACCAGTAGTTTTACATTAAAAGCCAGACTTTCATATTGATTTAGGAAATGGTGACACTGAACTGCACTCCACATGGCAAAGGCGGCGGGACTCGAGCCCCTGCATGAGGGGCCATGGCTCTGGGGTTGCTGCTGCCCCCCCACTGCGGGCTGCCCCACAGTCACCCTTTGTCTCTCCTCACCGACTTGGGATTTCAGCCCTGGCCTGGCACAGAGGGAGTGTGTTGTTTCTGGACATAAGCCAATAATCTCTTCCTCTCCAAAATATTCCTGAAGCCTCCTCCACCCCACTGGGGGCCCGTTTCTCTGAACCCCTGTAGCACTTTCTTTTTAAAGGAATTTAACTGTAAATACCATGGGATGCCTGTGGGTGCAGACACTAGCAGAAACAAACAAAAAAGTAGCTACTGTTGGTTGAGTTCTTATTTTATGCCACTCGTTACCTGTACTATTTTGCAGTCCTGCCGATTCCTCAAGTCGACTTTTCAAGTGGTTTTTATTATCTCCAATTCACAGATAGGCCAATGGAGACTGAAGGAAGGTAAGAAAGCTCCAGGTTACAGAGCTGCTAAGTAGGACAAGTAGGATAAAAACCCAGGACTTTCTGGGTCCAAAGCCTGTGGTTTTAACTGCTGCATTATGTTGACTCCATTGTTCTGAGCATGAAATGTCTAATTATTGCAATATACCCTGCTGGGAATGCACAGACTAGGAACCAAACCAGGTCTTTGGGAAACTGAAGCCAGGCTGTGCTTTGATGTCACTGTCTCTAGTCCTCAAGACCAGAGAAGCTGCCATCCCACAGCCATGTGCGAGTGGCTCACCAGAGGGTCAGGAGTAATAATGCCATGATCAAGCTTACTGGGAGCCAGCTAGAGCTAAAACATTGGGGGTGAAGGCTGTCCCAAGTTGAAAACTAGATTATTTGCTCGGTAGCGGGTAAAGGTACCAGTTTAGACACAAGTTCTTCCATTGGAAAGGGCAGTTCTCATATTGTACAAATTTAATTCTCTGTGTCTGTGTGTAAGGCAGTGCAGTGTAGCATTAGTGCTAAGAGCAAAGCCTCAGAAGAAAAAATCTCTGAGTTCAAATCCTGACCTGTGATGCAACTTGAGTGATCTTGGGTAAGTCACTTCGCCTCTCTGAGTGTCTGTCTTTTGCACCTGCACAATGGGGATCATGCTGGTACCTCCCACATAGAGCTGCTGTATCTGGAGGTACATACGACACCTGATCTAGAGTGAGTACTGCAAAAGAAAAAGTTCAGAACTCTCTCAGTGTGAACCAAGGCACAATCGTGTCTACATCCCAATCACAGTCAGCCTCAATCAGCCCCAATCTGAAAGTCACCAGAACTTTAAAAACCATTCAAACCACTTCCGTGCAATTTCATAGCAGCTCTGAAACTGTTTAGCCACACCAGGCTGGGCGGTAAGTGAGAAGAGGAAGCCTGTTTGTGTTTACAGCCTTTGACAAATGGGCTCTCATCTGCTCCTGGCAGATTCTCCCCCTGACTGATCCGTCAGCCTCTCCTCTCATCACCTGAATCGCAGTCTTCATAATAGTATTGAAATTCAGATGGATTCTACACCACAAACAAAAATGAATTTAAATGCCTCTGCTCCCCACCAGAAACACAGGTCCTGTAAATGTCAAATTCATGTGGTTTTGCAAGGCCTTACAGCCATTCTGAATGATGGGTTACCTCCTGTTGCCTCTGCTAAATCTGCATTAGCTCTGGGCATTCACTTGCACAAGGAAACTATCCGTGCTTCTACTTCCCACTGAAGGGTGTAAAACATGACCAGCCACTCAGATCTCCCTGTGACATCCTCTAAGTGCTGCCCAGGAGTGGCCAGCAAGCCATCTAAGCACAGCTCCTCTCCAGGGGCTCTACTAACCAGTGGTCTTGGAAGCAAAAGATGCATGTATGACAAAGCCACACTCTAGTTGTACCATGAGTTTCTCCATAAACAACCAGGAGAGGTTCTCCAGACACAATTAGCTTTCTGCCTGCCAGTGGAAAACGGGCATCTAGGATAATGGAAAACAGAGAAATACGAAGGAAAGTTCTCTTATTCTGTCAACAGTCTCAGAACAAACCCAGACTGTGTGCTGACCAAGAAGAGCGATTTTCCTTATCAAGACGAGGGCTCTCTTCAACTCTTGTAATTCACTGTTCACCCTCCATCATTATATCTGATCTAGATTCAAGGGGAAAATGATTAATCTCCAGGTAAATGGCCCCACCCATGGGATAAGGTGTGCTGTTGGAAGGGGCCGGCAGAGAGACTGTATTAGACTTGACAGAAAACTTGAGACCCTGTGTTTTCTAAAGTTCTTTTATCAAGAGGATACTCAACAGTTAGACAGACAAAAGTATAACTGTGAACACACATGTATATCCATAGGTAGACAGGAAGGAAGGTGAAAGAAATATTAAAAACCAGGAAAAAGAAAGTTTTTCTCAGGAAGCCACCAAGTCCTAGAGACATCATGATAAGCTTCCTTAACTAAAGGAAATGGAGCTTTGAGGAAAACATGCTGGTTTTCCTTCAGAGCACTCAGCATTCATGAAAACTCACCCGGGACCAAGGGGCAGCCTCTTCAGAGGCAGGTTGACTTATTATTTTGGCACCTCTGTCATCTCTTGTCACTTCAATTCCACTTTATCAAATTACTGATTTTGCCAGAAGCACTCGGATTAAACGGAAAAGGACACACACACTTGCAGGAGCAAGTGCCATCACTTCAACAGTGAAGTTTCGTGATTATACGCCAGGGTGACAGAAGTCCCAGAACGCTTTCGGAGGACTAGGTGAGGATGGCTCCAGCTGCCACAGCTGCTGTCGCATCACTGTAGGGGTGGGGGTGGGGGCTGGGGGTGGGTGGGAACGTGCACCTCCTAGGCCATTCGGTTTTGCATGTTGACTTTTTCATTAGGAGATGGGACCCTGATATACAAACTACCTCCAACAAACACCTCACTTCCACTTCCAACCACACGAGGAGACCCAGAGACACAATAGTGCAAATGTACACACCACAAAAATAAAGAAATCAGAAAAGAATTTAGACAGGAAGAAAAGTTGTTGAACAGAAGAAATGAAAAGTCCTTAGGGAGTAAGTCAGTGGAAACAGAAGTAGATATTCTAGTAAGTGTATCTCTAGGAGTCATCACCATTAAATGTAGCCAAAGGTTGGGTTAATTCATATATCATTGTCATGCGAGGTCAAGTTTAGAAAACAGAAGGATGCTTTAGAAATGAGTCTTTCTTTGAAGTGTCTGACTCAACCCACCAGTCCATGACAAAGCATAGAAATGTGTGTGTGGCATGTAAGTGTGTGTGTCTCTCTTTTTTTTTTGGTAACAGCAGAAGCCATGTGCAGAATGATCAATATGCCCTCTCCCCACCAGTGGGCACCAGAGTGGCCACAGGCCTGAGGCATCATTACCATCGTGACATGTGAACCAAAGGCGGTTTGGGGAGGTAGACTGAGCTGTGTGGCTGGCTTTCATCACCTAGAGCTTATCTGGGTTGCTCATTTACCTTGTTGGTGGCAGAACTGATGCTGTTTTAACAGCATCAGTTCTCCTGGCTCTTTCCAAACACTAGTCACAAAGAAAATAAAAAAGAAAGAAAAATTATGGGGCAGAAACATGCCTGTGAATTCCATAAAAACCCAAGAGAAGTAGAAATGTCCTGAATGGGGAAAGGAGGACAGAGAACGGGCGTTCGCCGTGACGTGAGCAGAGTGGCTGAGGCAGGTCACTGATGGCAGAGCTCGTGGGAACAAATGAAAAAAAATCCATGCACACACATTCAGCCGGCGTGGCAGCTCCATCTGCCCAACTCACAAAGTGCATGCACGCGCGTCTACCAGCCTGTAAACACGCTGTGAGTGCAACTCTGGATGGAGACACGTTTGCTGCAACCCAGGGCGACACATAACTCCAACTGAGAGACGATCACGCAGACTGAACTTAAGCTGCCATATCATTGTTCTTTTCCATGTGAGGAGATTAACACTCTTTAAAAGAATGCCTGGTGATTGCCTTTTATTGAAAAGCAAAAATTTGTTTTGGGAAGTTTCCTTCCACCTTATTCATTGGCAGGTGTCCGAGCTATCACAAAGTCAGGGCTGAAAATCTCCGCTTGAAATAATAATGGCATTAGACAATAATGGTATTGTTGCAGAGAGAAACATCTTTCAAAATTGTGGAATGATGTCAAAAGTAGCCAGGAGATACACACCCTCAATTCATTTATTTGACCTCTTTGGATTCAAGGCATTAAAAATAAAATTTGATCTGTTCGGATGTTCCTGGCCATAGAAACTTGTGTGAACTCTTGTCAATAGAGAGAGACCGTGAGGATATTGAAGTGAAGAACCTTTGTCTAAGAATGGCTTTTCCTGAGGGGATCCACACCAAGTGTAACAAGAAGATAAATGGGGTGAGGGGAACTCTGTAGGAAACCCCTTCCCCTTGTTGCCTCCAAAACATCTCATGTAAGTAGATTTACATCACTGACAGTTGCTGCCCCTGTGAATGTGTCATGGTGGAAAGTGAGGCAGAGCCTTTCAACCCAAAGTCATAGATCAAACACAGGGACGTGCTCTGGAAACCCCAGGGTTATACATCTTATGTATTCTATTTAATATTATTAAGTATGTGACATGTGACGGTATATGGAAGCATCAACAATATTCAACTAAAATGGAAAATGAGTTAAAGGACAAATGGTCTGTTTTCCTGAAGAGAAGGAGATGACTAAAATAAAAATCAGCACCAGTTCTTAAAGTAAATTATATTACTCATTCTGCACTGAAGTCATCAGAAATAACACAGGTTGCAAGGCGCAGGACGATGAGCAATTTGAAGTACGATTGTCCTCACATGTGCGACATCAGCACCGCGTCACCTTCGCCAGCCGCCGTCCAGCAAGGTGTGCCTTGAACACTCGGTCCGAATCACTGAGTTCGTGTTTTGTTAGAAACCAAAACAATGAAAAATATTGACTTACCTTTCTGTCCTCTATTTCCACGCAGGTATTACAGTCTGCTTTGATATCCTGAGAGGAGGAGAAAAGAGAGAGAGAGAGAGAAAGGACAAGAGTCAGACTCATGGTCAGGGAACACTCAGCAGCGTCGTTGAGATGCCCTTTAAAATAATAATGAGTTTACCCTCCTAGTAGGGTTTCTCGAGCCATTGCTCTTTATAGCGCTTTTTAGAAGTACATGCCTTGGTGTTTGCATTAGAGACATATGGATGTCATAACAAAGCTTCATTACATGCAGATGTGGGGAAAAAGCAAAAGCTATGGATCAGAGGCCACAACAAAGAAAAGCTGATGGTTCATGTCATAATATGCTCCCCAGACACTTTCGTTCACATCAGCAAAGACTGCCCTCAATCGGACCTGCTGTCTCTTTCCCATTCCCCACTCAGGTTGGTCAAATCATCCTCCCTTCAACACACAACCATCACCATCTATTTTTTATCTTTCTCTCTATCCACCCATCCATTCACCATCCACCCATGAGCCCATCCATCTGCCCTTATTTATTGCACACCTACTTTTTAATGCATTTTTCCCTTGCTACTCTTGAATGTAATGGTGAAGAAAAAACATGGTTTCTACCCTCAAGGAACTCACTAGTTTGACGGAATGGTAGACACACTCACGAGCAACTGTGGTATTCATTTATTCATTCAGTAAATATGCATTCAGTACCTATTGCTTACCAAGCCTTGCTCTAGGCACAGGGGACCCAATAACATACCAAACACAGAGAGGGCCCTTTCTGACACTCTGTTAGAAAAGCATACAGAAAGAAGAATGTCAATACATGTTTGCTATGTCAGAAGAAGATACGTATTATGAGGAAAATAAAGCAGGGAGAAGAGGATGGGGAATGCTGAGAGTAGGAGAATAATATTTTAAGTTATAAGCAGAAGCACAAACTGAGTAAAGGCATGGTGAAGAAAGCTGGGGATGGGCCGTGGGGCCCCCTGGGGCCACCATCTCGAGGCAAACGAGTGGGACACGGTCGGGCTGGAGGAAGAGGGAGGAGGCCATGCCGCAGGAGGGAAGGAAATCAGGACAACAGCAGGAGATATGAGAACAGTGCGGAACCACTCGGAATTCCTTTTTTCGTGTTTGAATAAAATACACACAACATTCACTCTTTAACCATCTCTCAGTGCACAGTGCAGCGGCATTGGGCACAGTCACACTGCCGTACAACCATCACCAAGATCCATCTCCACAGTTTTTCATCTTCTCAGGCAAGAACTCGACCCCATTGGACAGCAAGTCCCCATCCTGCCTCCCCACAGCCCCTGGAAACCACGTCTTCCTTTCTGTTTCTGTGAGTTCGACTGCCTGTGCCAGGCTGCTAGGGCTGCCCTATCAAAATTCCACAGACCGAGTGGCTTGAACAACAGAAATGTATTTTCTCACGATACTGGAGGCGAGACGTTCAGGTGCAAAGTGCCATTACGAGTGTTTTTTGGTGAAACCTCCTCTCCAGGCTTGCAGGCAGCACCTTCCTACTGCACTTCTCCTCCTCTGTCTGCACTGAGAGAGAGAGAGATCGGGTGCCTCCTCCTCTTTTGTAAGGACTTATCAGATCAGCACCCACCCCCCGCCTTGTGACTTATTCACCCTTAATTACCTTCTTAAAAGCACTATATCCAAATACCGTCACATTGGAGGTTAAGGGCTTCAACTGAAGAGTAGGGGGTTCAGTGCCTAATTCAGTCTATAACACTCATATAAGAGGAAGGATGTAATATTAGCTCTTCCGTGTCTGGCTTACTTCATTTAGCATAATGTGTTCATCCAAGGTTTATCCATGTAGTAATGTGTATCAGAATTTCATTCCTGACATAGTTCCAACCATCCATCGAAGGACACTGTGTAGTTTCTACCTTTCAGCTACTGTGAATAATGCTGCTGTGAACACAGGTGTGCATATATCTGCTCAAGTCCCTGTTTGCAAATCTTTTGCGTATGTGCCCAGATGAGGGGTAGAGTTGCTGGATCACAAGCTGCGTCTGTTAGAAGCTGTCCTGCTGTTTTCCACAGTGGCTGCCCCCTTTTCCCACCAGCAGTGCACAAGGGTTCCCCTTACTCCACCACATGCTCATGAGAACTGGCTGTTTTCACTCAGAGGTTTTGAAGAGGGGACAGACTGATCTGGCTGCAGTTTTAACAGACTAGACCGTTGAGAACCAGGAGTGCAAGTGAGGAGAGACCAGCTCAGGCATTGAGGTTTCAGATGATGGTGGCTGTGAAGTGGCAGGGTGGTCAGGGGGTCAGAGTCTGGACAGAGTCACCAGGTGTTGTGACAGGTGGATGAGGACTGTGAGGATAAGATGAAGGTCAGGGACCATTCCTAGGTTTCTGGCCTGAGCTTGCAAGCCTTCCAGAGGCAGGGACTCTGGGTGTGGCAAGGTGGTACTGGGGTCTGCAAACCACAGTGGCTCAATCTGGAGTAAGTTAAGCCTAGTCTCTCACCAAGCAGTAGTTGGCTTTATTCTGCTGATGTGTCATTGGAATAGGTTGATAAAAGTGGAAGGCCATCGCCATAGTGATTTATCAAATGCAGCAAATTCTAGATATGTGTGAATCAAGAGCAGAACAAAATGGAGCCATTTCATAAGGCGAAGGTTTTGTTTTCTTTGTAAGAGCCTTTGAGATTGGCAGAGGGGACCAAGGCTGTGGGTAGGGGTTGAATGCCCCTGGGGAGCCGGGAGAGGTGCAAGGTGTGGGTACTGGCCTCCAAACTCCCCACGACCAGACAAGGAGTCAAGGTTGGCAGTGTTAGTTTTTACTGCATGAAAATTGAGATGAGTGATCGTATAATTCACCCCAGAGCCTAAGTCTATACCTAGGAGGGGCTCCTAACATTGGCACTTTGCATTCTTCTCGGGCAATTTTATTTATTTTATTCAAGGTGGCTGGTCAGTCTGGGCAGTGCAGGCCCAGTGTCTCACTGCTTCCCCTGCTGTGGGGAGGGTGGGCTGCCTACAGCAAAGTCATCCAGGGAAGAGGTACGGCCCTGGTTCTCCAAGGGCACACCTCAGACCCACAGGACAGCGATGCCTGGGAACTCATTAAACATGCGGATTTTCAGGCTCCACCCCAGACCTAGCAAATCAGAAACTCTGGGCCAGGGTCCAGAAGTCTGCAATGTTAGCAAGCCCCCCAGGGGCTTCTGCTGTGGGCTTGGGGCTGAGATGCTACAGGCCAGTGGATGGCTAGTGAGCAATCCCCACCCTGGTGTCAGATTCCAGCCCCTGAAGTGTGACTTCACCTGCTAATAGCTGTGCAGCCTTAAGCAAATCTCTACCTTTCAAAACCCCAGTTTCCTCATCTGTTACACAGGGGTAATGTGCAGAACTTGCTATTCGAAGTGGGGTCTACACCCCAGCAAGTACGCTCTTATCGGGGAGCTTGTTCAAACGCAATGTCTCAGGCTACATGCCAGATATCCTGAATCAGAATCCACATTTTCACAGGTGTGTGGGCTGCATATTTGTGTCCCCCTGCAAAGAAACAGGTTGAAGCCCTAACTCCCAGTGTGGCTGTATTTTGGAGAGGGGTTTCTAAGGAAATAAGGCCAAATGAGGTCATAAGGGTGGGGCCCTGATCTGATAGGATTAGTGCCCTTATAAGAAGACAGACCCCAGAGGTTGCTCCCTCTCTCTCTCTGGAGGCACACACAGAGGAGAGGCCATGTGAGGACACAAGGAGAAGGCGGCTGTCTGCACACCAGGAGGAGAGTCCTCTCCAGAACCCAACCATGGTGGCACCCTGATCTCAAACTTCCAGCCTCCAGAACTGTAAGAAAATTAATTTCTGCTGCTGAAGCCATGCAGTCTGTGGTATTTTGTCATGGCAGCCTGAGCAGATTAAGAAGATTCCCAGATAATCTGCAAAGCACAGTCGAGGGACCCAAGGTCACGGTTTTCTCACTCATGCTCCTAATTTCAGGGCAGAGGTCTCTGATGGACCTGGACACTGAGTCAGCGAAGTGTCCCTTGCTCTTCCTAAGGACACTCTCTGAATTTATGCTCTAAGAACCACGAGGAGAAAGCAGAGATTAACTGGGTACAGGAGTGAGGAAAAGCACAGATTATTCTTAAATCTAAGAGGTGCCATCTAGAAACAAGGAAGAAAGGGTAGCTCCCTGCGGCTGTTCTTGTCGTTTCAGCCAGGGGAAGCACGCATTTCCTTTCCCTCCTCAAGTGGAAACACGTTGAACTCGAGGCATAGGCCCACATCTGGTTTTGACTCACCCACCAGAAGTGGCGGGTGTTAGTCAACGACCTGACAAAACTCAGTAAACCAAAGGCAGGGCAAAGGCTTTGTTTTTAATCTGCCACTGGGGGCCCATACAGGGATGGAAAGAAGCCACCTGGCAGCACCAGAGCTCTTGCCACAGCCCTAAGATTATTCAATTGATTCTTGTCAGGATTAATTTACTAAGCCCAAGCCGGATTTTTTATTTAGATGATATTGTTGGTGTGTTGTCCGCTGCAGATCCACACAGGAGGCGCCCCAGGGGGTGGCACGTGCCTCCGAACAGTGTTAGACTCAAATTGGAAAACTGTCACTTTGGTGGGAACAAATTATTGTCTGAGTCGCTCCACGTAGAGCTGGTGTCTCCAGACAGGTTCCCACCTGACCTTCTCTGAACCAGCGGAGCTGCGTAAAGGCTTCCGTCCCACTCAGAGGCGTCCCTGGGAAAACAGCTCAACTGCTTATGTGCCAAGTGTGAATTAGGAGCCGTGCACTTACCACTAAGTGATCGACTTCCCTACAGAAGCCAGCCATTCTCCTCTGCAGCCAGAAAACCCCGAACAGTGACTCCGTCACGGGCAGAAAACAGGCTTTGGCCCACGCTAGGGGGTCACGCTGCTTGGACTCTGCCACGCTAGTATGAGACTGTGCCTCAGTGTCCCTATCAATGCCATAAGGATGACAATGGCAGTGGCCTCATTTGTTGTGAGGGGAAGATCTCCACATGTGGCAAGCCACTGATCAATGTCACTGTCACTGATGGCAGCCTCCACGAGCCTTTGTGAGACCAGGTTCCAAGCAGAGTAGGGAGAACTTAAAAACCATTCTATTTTTAAAGTTTTCTCTTCTAAGGCTTCTCAGTTCTTCAGGCTTTCAGACATCAAAGCACTCATGTGTCTGTTCTTTTCAGAAGCTGTCCTCTCTCCCGAGAGAGGTTTCTTTTCTTCCGCACTTGTGTGTTGGTTGTTTCTAAGGAGTTTTGTAGGTCAGGGCTGTTTATGTCCACCTTGCAAGGACACCATCCTCCTGGACTGTGGTTCAGTGTCACTCACAGCTCTGAAGTCCCCGAGAGTGAAAGGTCCCCACAAACAGGTGGAGAGAAATGTCTGCTAATGAGATCCAGGAGGCCCAGAGGATTTGGAAGGTAGGAGTAACCCCCCAAAAGGTGTGCCCAGATCCCCATCCCTGGACCTGTGAATGTGTCATTATTTGGAAATAGAGCCTTTGCAGATATAATTACAAATCTTTCGAAGCAATCACCCTGGATTATCTGAGTGGGCCGTAAATCCAGTGACAATACCGTCCTAAGAGAGAGAGGGAAGAGAGGGACATGTGAAGACAGAGGCAGGGGCAGAGTGATGTGTCCACAAGCCACGGAGCACCCGCAACCACCAGGAGCTGGAAGAGGTTGGAAGGACTCTCCCATGGGGGCCGTGGCTGACACACAGCCCTGCCGACACCTTGACCTCAGGCTTCTGTCTTACAGAACTATGAGGGGATGCATTCTGTTGTTTCAAGCCACTAAATCTGTGATAACTGTTTTTACAAATCCCATAGGAAACTAATCAAGAGCTGTGAGGATCTCCCAGTACAAACCTCTTTGGTCTGAGACTTGGTGACTTATTGCAGAGAAAGGAAGGTGTGATCCTGAGACCACCCCAGGTAACCCATGCCGGGGGAGAAGAGAAGCCCTTTAATGAGAAACCCCAGGCAGCCACGGGCTGCTGTGCTCTTGGTCCCTGTGTTTTCAGAAGACAGTCCCTGGAACCTCTGAATTAATGATTTCAGTTATCAGTCCTGGAAGTAAGGGCAATGGAAAGACCAGGGTGCTTATATTTGATGTGAGAGTGGAAGAAGGACAATGTGTCTTGGACGCGGCATTGCTCTCCTGGCCCCAGGCACTCAAAGAGTCCCAGAGAGTATTTTGCAGGAAACACTTGCAGCTTAAGTCATCTCTGGGGATCTGGCAGAGACAAAGCCACAGATTCATCTGACAAGCCCAAATCGGCCTTCTGATCAACCTCCCTGCTGCTGGGGAAGAGATCTGGGTGTTTTCCTCTCCTCTTCGAATAGAAAATAAATGCTATGGCAAGACAGTTTGTCACATCACACAAAAAAGTGCATTTTCACTCCAAAAAGAATTCAGAATCACATTTTAAATTTTGAATCAAAGTTACCTACAATAAGAAAAATAATTTCATCCCTACACTTCCAGCTTCTTGGCTGATGACTCCCTCCATAGGAAAAGACAGATTAACAGGAGAAAAACAAACAGAAGTTTACTAACATATATAACTCCTCTACGAGTTAGAGAGAGCCAGGAAAACTGAGTAACTCCCAAACTGGTCCAAGTCGTCACCTTGGACGCAATCTGCAGTAAAAATAAAAGATGGTGCATGGAGGCCAATTGTGGGAGGTCACCAGGAAAAAACACAGCAAACAGGGCAAGGTTGTTCTGCAGATTCAGGTTATTTTGTCTCCAAAGATAAGAGTTTCTAGAGATTTAATCATCCTTGCTTTCCCTGGTACAGACAGAGAGGCACTCTTTTTACAAGTGGATACTTTCCTTATAAATATAAATTTCTCTTACAAAAGAGTAACTTCTACTCTGTTTTCAGAGCTTCTCTTTTGTCTGCATCTTCTGAAAAACAATCACCCCCAAATAATCCATAGGCCAAAGAGGCACATTTGGGGGTGGCACATCCTGCTCCCCTGAAGTTATACATGGTTTCCTTCCCTCCAGCAGTGTTTCTGATAGTTTAGACACTTGTTCCCTATTGTTCTAAGAATAACAATTGTTTCTCATTTAAAGGAAGCCAACCAATACGAGTTTAAATTGTTGGGCTTGGAATACAATGGTGATTTACTACAACCTGAATTCTTTCTTTTGTGACCTTAATAAATACACAGACTTTAAAAATAAACATAAGCCATAAGGCCATGAAGGCTGTTTGGCCCAGTGCTTCCATTTGGCAGATGAGAAAACAGCTTCAGAGAGAGGGCAGGGAACTGGCTTTGACAGTTAAAGACGCGAGAGGGATTGAAATCTATCTGGCTTACCTGCTATGTACTTTATGTTTTCCTATACACCACATATTATCTTTTAATCTAAATATTTAAATCATTGACCTAAATGTAGTTACCTTAATTAAGGATAATGATTTTGATTCAACTTTTTAAAAATTGAATGACTATATTGCCTTATAACCATAGATGGTCCAAATTTGAAGTTGTGCACACCTTTCAGCTTAATTCTTTGGCCTGTGTATTCAACTGAAAAGACCAAGTTCCAATAATGTAGCTTGAATACATGAGTAGTCTAAAACATATGCACTGACTGACTTTACCCACCACTTCATGACATGCATCCATTCACAATGTTGCTCAGTCCCTGCAATAGCACATGAGGCCAACAGATGGCAGCAAATAACTTCACAAAACATGAAAAGCTCATCGCAACACACTGGACCATCCAATTCACTGGGTCTGTAAACTTCTTGAAATACAGTCTTTCTGCTCCTTCAAAACTTCAGTCTCAAATGACGATGTGTTTTAATTAATAAGCCTTAATTACTTGGCAGGAATGTGATAATTCGAGAAGGCATTTTATTAGCACATGATAAAGAAGTTTCAGTATGACAGAGATCCATGTTTCAAGGCACAGCTTACTCTGAAAACACTAAAGTTTCGATCTAAATGTGAGGAAACCCAAGAATGTAATAGCTGTTTCATCTGAAATCATACAAATGGCAAAAAGAAATCTTTAAATTACGATGTCAACATAAATCCATTCAAATCAACGGAGTCAAATCTACCTCATTTGGCTAGGTCAGAATGCAAAGTTGCTGACTTTATAAACACTTGGAGGGATTTTAAGGGGTTTCAGGAAGTATTTTCTTTGAGAGGGGGTAGCAGGAGAGGTCTGAACACCCAGAAAGACCACAAAACAATTCCCAAGCCCAGCGTTTATGCAAACAATAGCAGGGCACTCACCCAGAAGTTTGTCTTCTTTCTCTGGGGATAACACCCTCACAACCATGAATTATTTTGTTCTCTATATTCTTTTTTTTTTAGCTTGGTTATCAGGGGACAAGAGCAAGCTGGCAGGAGCCCTGGCAACCCAGGGCTGTTGGCTCCACACAACTGAATTTGATACGGAGGAAGGCTGCGCCCCTCAGGTGGGAGCGGTGTGTCAGGAGGTGAACTCAAACCCTGGGTCTGTTTGCAAATACCAGCTATGCATCGGCATCACAGCAGGAGTGTAATGAGAGCGCTTTTAATTAACTGTAAAAGTAATTACCCATATTAGATGTAAATCGCACTTGTTTTTACATGAGGTGAATAATTTCAGTGCAGCATTTAAGAATAATACTTCTGGAGGAGCTGTCGGCTGCAAACTCTCTCAAGTCAGTGTGCTTACGAACACAGAGGGAGAAAAGTGCCAGCTCAGGAAGCCCTGGCTTTCCACCTGGCTGCTTCCCTTTTCATTTGTCTCAGGCCCCAGCACCTGTACACACTCTCTCTGCAGCAGTTGTAGACTCAGAGAAGCACCAGAACAAAAGCTTCTGAATCTTATATGTTTGTTTGTTTTTAGTTTCTGGCTTTTAGCCTCTTGGATCATCCCCAGCACTTCCTTTGATGGGCTCTTGTGAATATTTAAAGAATAGGAACCAGAGGGAAGATGGAGAAAAAAGCCTCACAGGCCAGTGCTGTGTGCCCTCCATGAGCTGAAGTGGACACAGCAACCAGCAAATTATGAAGGAGGTAGCAGGTGCGGGAGCAGGCGAGCCAGCCTCACAGTGATCCCAGGTGCCCGTCACAGAGGCTGGCGATTGGACCTGAAAGTCCTTGGGGCAGAACTTCTGATGCGGATAGATGTCTGCCTCCACAGCCCCAAAGCATGAAGGCCGTGCTGCCTGGGATTCATAAATAGCAGGAGAAAGTGACAGAGGTCCGGTGCTGGGAGGCAGCGAAGGTGAAACCGCACTCCTTGGGTAGGGAGCTGTGTTCAGGTGTCCTCTGGGCTCTGAAATTCCCCTGACTTAGAAAAGACTGAGGTGGGCCCCTGAACCTCCCCTGTGAACTGAGGTGGAGCATAAACAGCCAGGATGGAGTTTGCAAATATGAAATTACTGGGTAATTATTTATACTTCGATAGGCACCTTCATTAAGGGATTTGAGGATGCAATTATCAAATTGAAGTTTAGCACACTCCAGTTAAGCAACTGATCTGAAGATCAGGAAAGAGGGCTGCAGAAAGGCGGGTGTTTCCCAATCCAGTCCGCTGGCAACTTTGGAGTCAATCAGGTTCCTTCCAAAAAGGAACTTGGCCTTCCACTTGAATAGCATGACTACCAACGTGATTCTTTTCCTGCCTATCACCTCACTTCTTTGGGGCTTTGGTTGCGAGTGTGGTGTTATTAGTGCTTGTTTTTGGTCTTTGCCTTACAAGGACCCCAAGAAGGAGCCAAAGCAGGGAACATACTGGTTTGATACGATGCCCAGAGAACCGAATCCTGTTTAGGATCAGGCCGGAGAGAAGTCAGAACTGGAATTTGTGTCTCCTACAGGAAGCTTTTTGCTTTTTTTCTATAGGGCCTTGCATGTTTTCTCAGGTCTCTTATACCTGATACACCCTAAATGCATCTGCCTCCCACACGGTCCGTATAAAACTGACGTTCAACCCGAGTGCTGCAAGCGTTTTTAAACCTGCAACACCTGACTATTTAGTCCAGGCACTGACCTCTTTTCCTGTAGATTGTCAAATTAAAAAATGACAACAGCCAACACATCAGTAACCGTTCAGTGTGAATGGATTAAAACTGTACTTTTCTTTGTGTGAGGTTGGCAAAAAAATATATTTTTTGGTTTGCTGCAGAATTTTAGTAATTAGTTTATGGGTTCCATGTAATGAAAGAGTTTGAAAATTGCTGATCTAAAGACTTCAAAATAAGAAGGAAAATAAGAGAATTTAGCCTAGCCAATTAGTACACTAGCTTGTGAAGGAAATGGGTGAGCGTTGGGCTCTGCTGAGACAGGGAAACAACCCACAATGACTGTTGGAGAGAGAGGGTGCGGAGAGGGCCCACTGCGATCTCACCTCCCCGCGCAGGTCCCGGCACTGGAGAGAGAAACCTCAGGAGCGAAGCCGCCTCCTTGCAAACCCTGACTCTCCTGCTTCACAGGCACGTGGCTCTCCAAGGCCACTTTTTTGTGCCTCGGTTTCTGTCTCTGAGAAAATGAGTTAATTTTTCCTGATACCTCCAGGCCGGTCTTAATACAGAGATACAGTGAGTGAAGTGCTGTCGCCTAGTTAGGGGTCAGAATGCTTATTATTACAGCTGTGACTTTTAGTTTAATTTTACATATATCAATTATATACAATTCTGTGCATTGTATGTGGAATTTTATTGTAATTCTTCTTCCTTCTCAATACCAGGTGCCTCTGAACCATGCCTGTACTCTTCTGGGTCACAGCTATTGCAGTCCATTACACGATTTCCTACACACAAACAAAGATGCAGTTTCTAGGAGGACTGACTGGTCTCTACCTGACCGGTGTGGCTCAGCTGGTTGGACATCTTCCCACCAAGTGAAAGTTTGCCAGTTTGATTCCCGGTTACACCTGGGTTGCGGGTTCAGTCCCTGGCTAGGGCATGTATGAGAGGCAACTGATCACTGTTTCTCTCCCACATCCAGGTTTCTGACCCGCTCTTCCTCTCTCTTTAAAATTAAATAGTTAAAAAATAAATAAGTAAAAGGACTGGTCTCTTAGGAATTGATGCTGAAAGATGCCTATCTCAACATCCACCACTCTTGTAAGGACCCTAACACAAAGACTAAATAAAACCACTCAATTGAATATTTCATTCCCTCTTAAGAATCAGATATTCTGTAAAGACATCCAATGGTCAAGGCAAGGTTTATGTCAATCAGAGAAGGCACAGCACAGTTGAAGTTCCAGAGAGCTGTGCAGACTGTCACCTATTGCACATGCAGAGATACGCTGCCCGTGTCCAGGAAGCGGCTCTGCTCTGAGATGGTGATGGAGCTGTGTTGGCTGCTGGGTGGGGCCACTCTGCTTGGTAGATGACACTCGCAGTGTCCACACGGGTGGTAGTCATTTGTCAAACTCCGTCTCTTGGGAAACAATATTTTCTGTCCCTGAGACGTTGGTTTGGCATTTTGCTTTCTGGTAGAAAATGGATAGTGTAGTCCCTTCCACAAGAATAAGGTGCCGACTCCTTGTTCCAGCAATACAAACCTTATTGTTGACGGCCTTGAGCAGTCTACATGGTCAGAACGGCCATGCTCAAACCAAACCGGTGCACACTTGTAATAGCTACAGATGTCTCTCTGCTTCTGTCAATATTCTATTCGCTGGAATGGGTGTTGGGAAGAGATAACACTAACTATAGAGTATTTGCTACCATACAGCTAAACATTGTACAAGCTGCTGTTATAGAAAGAACTGTTGTGATTCAGTCTTTGTATATATCCCTTCATTCATCAAAGAGCATGGGGTCCGTTTCTTGGTTTAGCTTCCAGCAGAATATTTCTAAGTTTGACAGCATAGGCCTAAGAGTTGATACATAAGAAATAAATGTTTACTTTTTATTATAATAAATGTTTAAGTCTAAATACTTGGACTCTGAACATCTGATACCCAAGAGTGAATGAAGAAATCGCCAGATAAATAACCATGTAAGCTTTTTCAGAAGAGTGAAATAGAAAGGAAAAATGCAAGTGTGCTCTTTCCCATGACACGGAATGTACCAGCCACCCTTTCTGCACAACATTTGTATCAGTTCCTACACAAGTATATGTGTATATACGTGTACATATATGTGTGTGTGTGTGTGTGTGTATAGTCAGTTTAGGATAATCACATTGCTCTGCTTTCTCTCCCTCCTTCCTGGATGTCTTGCAAGACCTGCCATTTGGTTTTTATCCATAATACAAGAATTAAGAATATCCCCTTCATTGTCTAACCATTGAATTATACACTCAAAACCAATATAATAATAATAATAATAATAATAATAATAATAATAATAATAATAATTGACTCAAAACCCCAAAACACTAATGACTACAAAAAAATGAAAAAAGGAAAGAATATCCCCTTTCAGATTTGATTACTTTCTCTTCTGCATTGCCAGGCCCATCCAATTTATAAGACATAGACACTGTGTTGGGGGAAAGCACCAGAAAGCTAGGATACCCCTCAGGATGTCTTAAACATCTCAATTATTCATATTGTACTGAGATTGAGGTAAGAAAATAAATGTTGACTTTTTGAAATCATGAAGGCTGATCTCCTTAAACACAGAAAAACTCGTTTTAACCATTCAGAGTGAAATCCCTATGAAATATATTTCATTGCCTTCACTTGCTAAAGCAGGAAAGGTTGATTTTGTTATTGCTAGTCAGTACAATACCACCTCCCAGCTTCTAATGACCTTCGAATGCCCTGCCCTCCTGCTAAACACTGCAGATTGCCCTGTTCTCAAAGAGATGCAGGCGGATTTCAATGTTCCCCTGGTGCCTGAACTTTCATGTAGTTCAGTTCCTGGTTATTCACAACCGGTTATCTGGGGACTGCTTTAGAGTTTCAGTCTCTTAAAGATAAATGTTATGTTTCGGTTTTTTGTTTGCTTGGTTCTTTTTAAGGTTTTATTTATTTATTTTTAGAGAGAGGGGAAGGGAGGAAGACAGAGAGAGAGAGAAGTATCAAAGTAGGAAGAGACACATTGATAGGTCGCCTCTCACTGCCCCCCAACTGAGGACCTGGACCCCAACCCAGGCATGTGTCCTGACTGGGAACTGAACTGGTGACTCTTTGGTTCATAGGCCAGCTCTCAATCCACTGAGCCACACCAGCCCGGGTTGTTTACTTGCTTGTTTGACTTCCAGATCTGTGAATGTCAGTTGATCAAATATAACAGAAATCAGTCTGATTTCTGGTATGTTCCCCTTAAAACTTAAAAAAAAAATTGTTTTCTCTTCAGATGAATTACATATTGGCCTAAATGTATGAGCTTGATTTGTCAAGAGCATTAAAATAGTTTATGCTGGGTAAGATATATAAATAATCAAAGTAAAAATAAATCTCCTTTTGGTGCCATAATTACCTGAAAATAATTTTGAATTGACAAATGCATGAGGAGACTTGGATTTATTTAAATTACAAATCATGCTCTGACCAATCCTACCTACTTTCTTTGGCTCATGTTCTACAACATCCTTCCCTAGAGCCTAGACTCCGTCAGAATATATGTGTCCATAAACATTTTTCATGTTCCAGAATCTTAGCTCCCTGTGTCCCCTCAACCTACTCACCCACCTTTGTTCATGTAATCATTACCTGCTTCCCAAGTGCATCTCCCTTCCCCCTCTGCCCCACCAACCTAGCACTGACTGTGCTTTCTGGCACCTACTCCCTGTCCTGCATCTCTGCTGGGGGGCTGATTTTGTCAGGATCTGTATTTCCAGTGTTCCACTTTCTATGTGCCTGCCTCTTTCATGAGGTCACCAGCTCCTCAAAGGAAAGGCTATTAACAAAAGCTAACAGTCTTCTAAAAAGCCATTATTAGTGATGATATTATGTGTATATAATCTTATGCAGAATAAAATCTGCATAAGATGTATTGTTACATATTAATAGAATACTATAATGTATAATAATATGTTATGTATTGCCCTGGCTGGGTGACTTGGTTGGTTAGAGCATCGTCTATACACCAAAAGGTTGCAGGTG
Source organism: Phyllostomus hastatus (assembly GCF_019186645.2). Classification (NCBI taxonomy): domain Eukaryota; kingdom Metazoa; phylum Chordata; class Mammalia; order Chiroptera; family Phyllostomidae; genus Phyllostomus; species Phyllostomus hastatus. The sequence continues at coordinate 1,855,954 of NW_025334030.1, forward strand.
TGACCCCTGATTGGAGGGCATATGGGAAGCAGACAATTGATGTTTCTTCCTCTTTCTCTCTGTCTCTCTGTCTCTATCTATCTGTGATTCTATCTCTTCCTTCCTCTCTCTTTAAAATCAATAAATATATCCTTAGGTGGGGATTAAAAACAATAATAATATGTATATAAACATAATGCATGTAACATTATGTATAAGTATAATTATCTTAAATAAATATAAAAATTTTACTTACTTCCATGAGGCAGGCAAAATAATCATCCCCATTTTCAAGAAAAACTTGGACAGTTCAGAGCTTTTGCCCAAGGTCAGAGCTGAAGTGTTGGCCCTGGAACTTGAACCTGGTTTGCTTTACTCAAAAGCTGGTGATCTTAACTACTCAGTCAATCTTCTTTCCTGTTGTACTTACCACCATTCTCTTAAAATTATAGCATAGTCCACGGGGGGAAGGAATTGTTCTTAATGGAGGATTAAATGAATGCACAACAAAATACAGTTTTTATTATTTATTAGCTTTTCTAACCATCTTGAGCTTCCATCAGTTACTCAGTATAATTGGTATAACTGTGTGTGAACATATGCATCCAGTTTGTGAATATGAGAAATGCACATAAAGAATTTAACACAGAGCCTTGATTTTAAAGTCACTAATACATAAGGCCAATTACAGTCATTACTAATCATTACTGATTGCCTTGAAACCAAGTAACTACATGTTTCTCTAGCCAGGCTAAAGAAGAAACTGGGGATTTAAAAACTCAAGAACATTTTCAGCCTACCTGTGGAAGGAGAGTCTTTCTGAATCGATAGCCTTGGTCCATATTAGGGTCACAAGCTTCGTCTGTAAGATGTGGGCAGCCACCTGCAACCTCCTCCCAAAGGCTTGAAAAAGGCACGCCCCCGGAGGAGAGACTGGCCAATCCCAGGGAAACACACCAAGAATTTAGTTCCAAGCTTGTGTCTCTTCACCCCTCTCACTTTTAGTAACCTCCACTCGGACCCTGAACAGCAGGAAGCTCTCAACCTATCCTCGAGGTGTACAATGTCCCACTAGCCTCCTTCTGAGAGCTCAGATGGTCCCATCCCCTTGTATAAGGTTAACATGTTTTAAGAAAAATGATCCGCTCTAGTAATAGCAAATATAATGAAAAAAAGAGCCACAACTGATAAAGTCAGCCTAAGTTACTCTCTGAGGTCACAGGGCTCCAGGCCGCTTAAGATTTATCAATAAATTCCAGGTTGGGAAGGCCTGGCGGGCAGACACTTGAGCTGAGAGGTGCTTGGCTGGGTGTCCTGTGGGCACTGCATCATCAAAGGAATACCTCAAGCAAAACACCCATGCCAGGCAGCTTTCTTGCCTCTTTTTGTTCTGCAGAAATCCATCCATAGTGGCAAGAGGTGCTATGTCTCGGTCTCTTCCTCAAACTGACTTTCATGCGTGTGGATAGCAACCACAGACATGTAGGCACAGAAATGCAGTAACATTATCCTAATAACCACAGGACTATCGTCTCAGCGAGATAACTGATAAAAACAGACATCTGGCCTCCACACAGTTTATGGAGTCTTTTTATTTCTCCACAGAGTTCAGATCTTCTGTTTTTCAGATCTTGATAACAATTGGTCCAAGGTTCCCCAGTCTTTTGTTGTTGTTTTGACTCTTAGCTCACCTGCAGTGAATACTGACTCTTTGCCAGGCACCACCCCCAAGTGGTTCACATGCATCACTTTTGAAGTGACCAGACGCAGTAGATGTATTATTATCTGTACATTAGGGAACAGGAAGTTAAGGCACAGAGAGATGAAATAATTATGTTCAGGATGTGCAGTTAACAAGTAGCAAACATAGAAATTAAACCTGGGTGTAACCTTGTAAAATTCATCAAACTATGGAATGTCTCTATTTGAAACTTTATTGGATGAATAAGTGGGTCCTAGAGCAAATTAAGCCAAAAACATTGCTGGAGGCAGAAATGACAAAACTAAACCCATCCTACTTTGTGCACATCATGAGAAGGTGAGGTTCTCGGGAAAAGACAATAGTAGTGAGAATAATGGAAGACATCAGGGCAAGAGGGAAACCAAATATGAGTTGGACTGACTCTGTAAAAAAAGCCATCAGTCTGAGTCTACAGGACCTGAGCAGGGCAGGTGAGGACAGGACACTGTGGACATCACTCATTTATAGGGTTGTGAGGAGTCAGAGCTGACTGAACAGCACATAACACAAACGTCTTCCTATCCTATTGAGGATGAAACCCATTTCCTAGTGCTGTCCCTGCCTACTCTTGCTCACTGTTTTTAGCCACACAGAACTTCTTTCAGCTTCTCAAATGCAGTGGGCTGATGCCCACTTTGGGTGTTGATTGCACCTATGTACCCTTCCCTTGCAAAGCTCCTATCTGGAACACCCCTGTGGCCGGCTCCTTCTCTCCATTCTCAGGTCAGTTCGAACGCCAGCTCATCAATGAGCTCACTGATGAGCTCTGCCCCTCCACCATTTCTCTCAGTTCGGTTTGTTTTATTGCACTTATATCATTGACCTTGTTGCTTATTTTTCTGTCTCTGCATTGACTAGACTCAGCTCTGTGAAGGCAAGGCCTTTTCCTTGTTTTCTCCATGTTGGATCCTCACGTAAGATCAGTACCTGGCTCTTAGGTTCACTCAGTAACAACTGGAGTAACTTAGAGAACATGATGTCTCTGCTTGTTTTTACCACCTCTCTAGACAGCTTGCCCTTTATTGGGGTTTTGCCCCCAAAATTAAGTTTCATAATAAGACAGTTTTAAAAAATTATTTCTCCTTTATTTTATTGATAACATTCTTCCTTTTTATTAAAGATGAATTTTCTCTCTCTCTCTCTCTCCCTTTCTTTACATGCCCATACCTTTTTTGTTGTTTTATTCTATTTGTTGCTTTCCTTTTCCTTATCCTCCTACTTTCCTACCCCTTAGCCTCTAATTTTTTCTCAGATCCACAATTTCCAAAGTCTATTTAAATTACTATGGGTTTGACCTTCTAAATTTCTGTCTGCCTTTTCATGTTAGTGTTTCTTTCTCTTCTTTTGTGCAAGCACCCTCCCTCCAATATCCAATACCCCTCTCTTCTACTTTCATCCATATTAAATGTCTTTTCTGGTTTATTTCCAGCCAAGTCAACAACCAACTAGTTAAGTCCAAGTGCATCCCCTCTCCCCACCAAATCCATATATATTCAACAGGGTGCAGTTAAACATTTTTTAAATTGAATTTAATTGCACACACAAAGGGTTATATGTTATAGTTGTTTGGTCCCATGTCCCTGGGGGAGGACCACTGCCCTAGAGGAAAGTCAGCTTTCTCTATTTGTCATTAGTAGACCAAAAGACATAGGTAACCTGCCTACCATTTGGACATCCTTCTCATGAAATTTTCATTATAAACCCAACCCACCAATTTTAGGAACATAAACTTGAGAGTATAAATACACAGATATCTAACAGAGATTCTCTTGTTATGATGAGTGTTAAGGATCAGGTAGTTACAGGTCAGATTAAACTCTTGATGCCTATTAGTTATAAGATTTAAATAAATCAGTTAACAACACATGTTAGCTTTGTTTGTAAAGTGGAGATATTACTAGTGCTTCCCTCACAGGGCTGTTATGAGTACTAAATAGGATCATGTAAACAGTGCCTTGCACACAGTGATAACATCATTATGCTCAAGATAGCAGATCTTATCACCTCCACTGTCAACCTCCTCTTCTTTTGAGTACAGTCCTATTAAAACAAAACAATCCAGTCCAGCAACCAATGGACTGGTTAAGCAAATAATATCCTCACATTTGCTCTCTCTTCCTTTCTCTTTCCTTCTTTGGGTGTGTGCAGGAGAGAAAGAAGAGGCAAGAGGGAGTGGCAGAGGGCAGAATGAAGAAGCACCCACATCTCTCTCTGTCATGGATGGGGAATCAAAGCTGAATAATACATTCAATGAGTTACTTAATTAACTGGGTGAAGGTGAAGCTGAAACAGCTGAGTTAAGTAATGAGATGTCAAGCACAGAAGCTTAGACCAAGGAGGGATTTGAAAACCTTCTTCCTGTCAGAAGAAACCACAGGATTTTTCAGGCAGATGACACTAAGGGGTTTAATCTTTCCATTTTTGTCCTTTTGGAAAGCAATGGTCTTCAAAAAAAATTACGGAAATAAGGCCAAATGTAAAATTAGCATTTATGTAGCAGAGGTCATTAAAATGAGTTAGCCTAGACCCTTTATAACATTAAACCAGTACTAAAATGAGAAGAATAAAAAAATAAATAAACAAAAGGTCCAGTTTAAAGGATCTTAAATGGAGAGGCTGTTGCTATTAGCAAGGCTATCTCAGAAGGACTAATTAAGCTAGAAATAAATGTGGTTCAAAGGGAAAGGCTATTGTGTGATCCACCTAAATGTCAGATGGCTGGCCACAAGACTCACCTGCTGTTAATTAAAATCTAGTTGTCATCTCTAGTTAAGGAGCTGTGAGCATCTTTCTTGATGCTCTAAGACTATTGCGGAGAGACCCCCGCCCTCCACACCCTCATTCATTCTGCCAATTAATGTTGATTTTCATGTTTGTGTTTTGGGGTCAAAAGATGAAAGCATAACCAATTTTTGAAGGCAAGACAGCTGATCCCAACTCAAGTATTTGTGACATTAATGAGTACTTAAAAGTAAAATGTAAATAAAGGCTGACTTTGACAAATTGCAGCTGTTGGTACTCTCAGAACAAAAAGTTGTTAAACATCCTCAATTAGATAAGTAACAGTGTGTTTCGTTCCATTCATTTTGGACATTGTATCAGTGTAGCCTTGCACATTTTATATGTTCCTGTTCTTCCTGAAGACAATGCTAATAGGATCAGGTTACCTCTTCCCTACATCTGTCATTGCCAAATACAGGTGTACTGATAGCACACTTACAACTTTGCCACACCTGCATGCCACCTACACTATGTATCCAAAATGGATTATACACATGCATATATATGTATACAAACCAACATATACACAGATATTTACTTTTTAAATTTAAGCTATCCATGTAATCATAGGTTTAGTGTGCAAACGGTTTTTCAAATACACATATAAATTATACCTAAACTTTTAGGGAATGATGAGTCTCTAGTTTCACACAGGTTTATGTTATACAAGAGCACACAGTTGTCAAACCTCATCAGATGGTGTATACTTCAGGTCTGTGTATTTCAATATGGATGTATTTTTACCTACAAAACAAGCCACAAATAAATAGGGCACTCTGTTAGAGATCTGCATCCTGAAGTTTTCAAGAGAGAAGGGTGCTAGGGTCAGAAACTCACTATAAAAGCCAAGATATGGTGGATTGCTATATGGATAGATAGATAGATATGTGATAAAACACATACCGTCAAAATAGTAATTGTAGTATCTTGGTGGTGGGTATTTGGGTGTTCTTGAATGCTTTATATCTATATATTTGAAAAATAACATAAAATGTTAAAAACACATACTTAAAGCTCAACAAAATGCTTATCCATATCCTATGAAAATGAAGTCATATCCCACTGTGGGGATACACTCTGGTCTTTGGAGAACCCAGGAGTTTGATATCAATGAACTCTTCATGGGAACATGACAAAATTTTGAACAAGATAAAAAACTTACTTTTCCTACAGCTAAGTATACAGTGTTAAGAGTATCCTCCAGAGAGACAGGTGAGCTGAACAGGAAACATAAGCCATAAGAGGAAGAATGGGTCATGCAACCATATCCCAGAACAAAGCGTCTTCTACCGTAGGTGGGGGACTTTGTCTCATGAACCATTAAGGCAGCCTGGTCAAGCTCCTGCACAGATGACCCGCAGATGCCCTATGGACACAAGGGGACACTACACTTGCAGCAACAGTTATGTTTTTATTGCTGTTGTCAGTTTTACCAATGTTTAGTGTGGGCCTTGAACAGAAAAAGGTTGAGAATGACTACTTCAGAGAGTGATCTTTCAAGCTACTCTGTGTTATAGAATGCCTGAATGTCTCATGACAGGCCTCCTGTAATACTGAGACATTCCTCTTTATTCAGACATTGTCCCTGCCTTGTGGGACACACCTGTCCATTCACAGTGTAGCTCCAGCTTCATCTTCCACCAAATCCCTGTCCTCCATCCAAGCTCATGGGACAAACCGTTTACCCTTCCCACTACCATGCCTTTGTTTTATTTAGAAAACATTGTATTTTTTTCTGGAAATTCACTTCATTCATCACATGTTATGGATTCTTAAGATGCAGTCTAGGTGTTAACAATTCCCAACACCTCTTTCCTCTGCACACTTCCCCATGATGACAAATTAGAAACTAACTTCAGTCTCCTCTGTGTTGTGAGTGTTTTGGGAAGCAACAGTCCAACTTTCACCCTCACCCAACCTACCCCATGAAGGCTGGAAAGAATTCTTTTCTGATGGGTGTGCGCCCTCTCTCTCTCTCTCTCTCTCTCTCTCTCTCTCTCTCTCTCTCTCTCCTCTTTTCTTTTCCCTCTTGTCCTGGTCCTTGTCCTGGCCCTCACCCTTTCTTCCTCTTCTTGCTACCTCTAAATAATACATGTTTTTCTATTGATCTCATCAATAGAAAGCTCCTAAGCTCACCTAGGACAGGTAAGCACACTTAGGACAGGGTGCAGAGCCCTATCTTCTAGAGGCCAGCTTCATGTTCCACCTCTCTGGATCTGATTCCACTATGGTGAGAGGTGGATCAGTGTCCTCCACACTTCTCAGTCATGTCCATGACTTAGATGTGGTGGTCGGGAGGAGGGGTGTTTAGTGATAGACAGCTGGCTTCTTCTTGGGGAAAAGGAACAGGACACCATGTTTAGAAGCATGGACTCTGGGGCCAGACCACCTGACTGGAACATTTCACATGCCAACTGCATGGTATTGGGAAAAATATCCCAGCTTTCTGTGCCTCAGTATCTTTATCTTTAAACTGGGGGTGTGAGGGTAATAACTGCTTGTTTTTAAGTTATGACAAGACGGTTTGTGTTTGTAAAGTCATTTAAATTGTATCTGGCACAAAATAATGATTAAATGAGTGTCTGCCAACAAATACAAAATCAGTATTTCTAAGGTAGCCTTGTGGGTAATAAAGTGAGTTCTGTTCTTTAATTCCCACTGGGTTTGTGTGCTTATTTTTGACTCAGTTGAGAATCTTTAGGGGAAGAGGGAGGATGAATGATGAATCAGCTCCCTCCGAGCTCAGCACTCCGCTGCTGAGTTTCTGCTCCATTCCACGGACCTTCCCTCCTATTCTGAGGAGCTATCTAGACCTAGTGCTGTGCCCAACACGAAGGACACCCAGTCAACTTGTTCTGAACAGAACACAAAACTCAAGGGGCATACACGTTCAATCTGATCTGTATCAGAACATCAGGAGTACTCAACTGCTGTGCAATTTAAAAATTAAAAAAGAGGGAAGAAAAAATCCTTACAGAATTTTAGACCTTGATGAATTGTTGGTACAAAACTCAGAGATGCACATTGGTGTGACTTCAGAGACAGGCAACACTATAATCAGCAACTAAATTACATGAAGCTGTTTCTTTATTCCTGTAATTTGATTGCACATAAATCAATTTTGATTAGATTCAAAAATTACTGAACATGCACCTCAATGAGCTGTCAAGTTTTATCTGATAACATAAACTTTACATGGGATCAGTGCTAATTTCTACCTAGAGCCAATGTAAGAATCCCCAACAACAATGGCAGACATCATTAAATGCTGCAAATGTAGAAACATAATTAAATTAGCTGATAATCATCATTCTCCTTCTATAGAGGCTCTAATTTAATGCACTTGCAAATGTAATGAGGCTCGCTGGATTGAAAAATATGGTGGAAATAACAGAAACAAGATTACATTAATTGGGAGAGATACTGATAAGGCAGATTGCTCCACATTTTTCTTTTTTTTTGAAAACCACCCAGTTCTGAAAACTGCAATGAGACCGGATTTCACCATCATTGGAGAGAACGCAGGAAACATTAGTGTAAGGAGGGATAAAATAAGAGGGAAAGAGAGAATGATTTCTGAAAGTTCTAACAAAGTGAGTTAATTCCATCAGAAATACCTGCAAAAAGAAAAGAGCCTCAATTTTGTATCCCATTTCATAAATGTCAGTTTGGCTACAGAAATATTTGTATTGAGCATGTCTTCATACCATCCACACATTCATTCATTCATTCATTCATTCAAATTGTTGTTACTGTTCTTGGCAAGTATCTCCTATGTCTCAAACTGTGGAATTACAGAAATGAAGAAAAAAAGCTGTGTTTTGGGTCTTCCTAATTTAAATTGACTTGTACTTCTCACATTAGCATTTAACCCACTTGCAATTAAATAATTGACTGTGGACTTGTTTGGGGAATGTACCTGTCTCTCACTACCCACCAGGATGTGATTTCTTAGAAGACAAAATCTGGTCTCTAGGGTCTTTCATTTTGGTTTACACATTGTATGTGCTCATTAGGTATTTACTGAATAAATTTAGGAAATGAAATTTAAATTGACCCACAAGGGCTTAACAATACAATGGTGAGAAGAGAATCCAGTTTTCGTTTTCTCCTGTTATGGTTGTACAATGACCTCTAGGATTTTCCGGTGACCTCCAGCAATGCCACAAAACTTGCCAAACAGAACTATTTCCCTTCACTTTCATTTAAAACACAGCTGCCCTGTGGCTGCTTTCGGAATAAGACATTGTCTTGCAAAAATAATTCAGAGTAAAGTTGTTATAACTCCCAAGAGACAGCACATCCCTGTGACCAGAGCACAAGTGGATGGAAGGTGAGATGTCTGGTTCTGCAGAATGTGTTACAAAAGCTCCAGAGGGTCCGTGGCTCACTCACCATCATCACTCATTTCTGAGCCGCCTGACAGATAAAATAAAGGATACAGGCCTGCAAAAATAAGAACAAAAACAAAAAAAAAAACAAAACCCGATCTGGCCAAAACCAGAAAAATAGCCAAGAATTTCAAATAGGCTAGGAATAGGCTTTTCTCTTCCCTTAAAGGAGTTGAGAGACAGACTATACATGCACAGCTTTTTAAAGAAATGAGACATTTCACTGACCCACTGTTTCTTTCCCTGACTTGTTTCATAGAAAAGAGTGGAGCCCTGTCAGCCACACATACCGCTTATCTCTTTCTTCACATGCAAGGCGCATTCCTTTGCATACTGATATATTTTTTCATGTTTTCCTTATACCTTCTTTTTCTGTGGTATGTGACTGTGAGACAGACCACAGGATACGATTTCCATGTAGCAGTGTACAGCATGGTCTCCCTATCAGTGGCTGCATAAAACTGACAACAGACACCTTCCTTGCTCCACTGGTATGATATGGCCTCTGCTCCCTGACACACCACCACAGCCCAGCACACACCAGCGTTCACAATTCAGGTTAGCTCATCTTCCCCCACAAAGCACCCTTTCCCCTCAATCTCCTGCCCCTGAGATCTCATATTTATTAACTTAATTTGTCTGCAGACATCTTTTTAGCTCTTCCTACTAGAATGTAAGGTGCTAATTCAATATGTTCCCAGTTCCCATAATACTTCCTGGGAAACTGTCGGTGCTTTATAAATACATGTAAATGGCAGGCTGACAAAAACCATTAAGTAATACTACATTTAGTAAAAAAAAAAGCATTGCTAAAGATGTGGCATGTCCATTTAAGTACCTTTCTCTTTCATTGCTTAAGGATGTGAAAGGGCCTAAAGAGAGAGCTCCATAATGGAATTAAGTGCATCAGTGAGCACCTTCTAAGTGCCCACCATGTTGCCCACCTTGGTAGGATAACAGTGTGGACAGAAGCAACAAAAGCTGGATTCCACATTTTCTCTGTGCCTGGAACTGGGCTACTAGTTTTAAACATATCAATGTCATTGGTTATTATAATTCTTATATAAAAGCAAAAATCCAAGTACTATTTAGGGAAACTGAGGAGGAGAGAGAGGGACAAATGTCTATTCACTCACTCATTCATTCAAGTTTTTAATTATTTTATATTTATACATTCATTTAATTTTGTATTCATTCACTCAATAAACACTTTAAAGGGTGTCTATAATACATCAATAACTGAGGAAAAGATTCCAATGTTCCATAATTGTTCCTTTTCCACATAGATAACCACTCAAATCAATCTATCATTCTTGGACTTTTTCATGGTCTGAAAATGAGGTAAGCACATCTGGTTAACATGAATTTACAATAAGTACATAGCATTTTTATGTGATTGTCTTCCAAGTTCACTTCCTGGTTGTTGTTTTTTTAAATCAATTCATTCACATGGAGTGCACATCTTGGTTAAGTATTCCTCAGGCTGTTATGTCTGATCTATGTGCTCTTCAAACTGGTAAGATCTTTATCTGGGGCGGCACGTGTCCTAGGATGGGCCAGGAGAGCTCCGAGTCGTTCTAGCTGCAGGGACTAGCATCGGAGTGGATCTAGCCATTAAGCCAGGTGATCAGAGCTAATGAGCACCAGCCTGAGACTTCTGAGGTTTGCGCTGTTTGTATTAGGATTGTACGCTGGCTGGGTTAGTGGGTTGAATTGATATAATTCAACCAAAACCCCTAAATCCTAACCCCTGATTCCTGTGAGCGTGACTTATTTGAAAAAAAGGTTTTTTGCATATGTAATTAAGTTAAGAGTCTTGAGATAAGATCATCCCGGATTTAAAGTGGGCCCAACATCCAATGACTAATGCTTTTATCATAGAAAGGGAGAGGAAATTTGAGACACACAGACACACAGAGAAGGAAAGAAGGGCAGACTGGAATGATACAGCTACAAGCCCAGGAAGGCCCAGGTGACCAGCAGCCCCCAAAGTCAGGAGAGGGGTGGGGATCAGGTTCTCCTTCCAAGCCTGCAAAAGGAACCAACCCTGCAGACAGAGTTCTGATTTCAGACTTCTGATTTGTAGAACTGTGAGAGAATACATTTCTGTTGTTTGGAGCCACCGGTTTGAGGTAATTTGTTACAGCAGCCCCCGGAAACTAATATAGCAGGATACAAGTCTGGAGTTTCCAGTGACCATATATAAGTAACCTTGAGAATGAAACCAACAAAGCTAAAAGCAGTTGTGAGAAATAGGGAAACAGAACTTTATACTGGCACCCAAGGTATAGGCATGCCGAAATGCCAGTTGTACCCTGAAACTCCTTGGTTTCATGAGCATGAATAAATCCTTTGAGTTTTACTTGGTTTTGCATCAGCCAAGTTTAGTTGGAGCTCAGTCCACTGCAGCCTAAAGAGTTCTAACTAAGCAGAAAGCCATACATTTAATGGGAAAAGAAGTCACTGGAGGACTGGTTAAACTGTTGTTGATGTAGTTTCACAAATTGGTCTACAGGAGAGGGTACATCACCAAGACAACCTTCTTTTATGAGAGACTTGGCAGGTACAGTGTTGAGTCAACTAGACTGAATGCTTTCTCTTGTGTCAAGATGTGCTAGCCATAGTGATGAGGGAACCAGCTCATCATCACAGAACCTGAAATTATTAGAGTCGTGTTGCAACACCAGTGTTAGACAGGGTGCCTCTCTGCTTAAGGGACAGAGGTGCAAGACATCAGGAGTTGTTTTTCCTTCCCAGCCAGCACATGTCATTGGTCTGTAGCTAAGTACTGCATGTGTTAATTGTCTCCAAGTCATTTTAATTGGTTTGCAACCCTGACCCTTTGGGAGTCTTTGTTGCCACAGTCCACTGTTCTCCCTGGTTCCTGGGAAATGATTAAGCAACTCACGCACTGTCTTTTCAGCTTGGAACTCTGCACTATAAATAACCCCTGTGCATCCTCTGTATTGTGTTCTCACCCTATAACTCTGCTTTTGTGGATGGCTCTGCTCATTCCTCATCTAAAGGAAGGACAACAGCAGGAGTAAACACAGTGTTCCAGGCGGTGAATTCTTCAACAAGAGAAGCAAGATGCAGCCGCACCCAGCACACAAATCGGCTCCAAGGACACAGCATCGGTGAATTGTGCTGAATGTTTACCTTGAGCGGCCAGCTTTATAATAGGTTGGTGAGGGCTTTATTTTTTCCTTTTCTGATGCCAACACACCATATGCAGGTGTGGGGGTGAAGACGAAGATTCTGGAACCAAGTGCACATGAATTTGAACCCCAGCTCTGTCATGCACCAGTAGTATGATCTTGAACAAGTTAAAAAACATTTCTGAAGCCTGATTCCCTCCTCCAAGAAATGAGCATCATAGTGCTCCTTCTCCAGTGGGTTGTGTGAGGATTAAATAAAACAACCCACATTGAATGCTTAAAATAAACACTAGGTAATTGTGTTTGTGTGTTATGATTATTGTGAATGTGGGACTTCAGACACACTACTCTAACCTTCCTGTGGTCTACTGTCCTCTTCCATGTAACAATAGTCTAATTCATATAGTTATTGAGTGTTTGAATGGGTTTATACATGCTATGTATTTGGAACAGTGTACTAAGTAAATTTGCAGTATAAATAGTATCACTTATAATCAATGATTTTATTGCTATCATTTTATTTTTCTAGGAGATACACACAATTACATTCAGAAATCATTATGTATCAGTGATGGGCAGGTCACTGTGTGGGTTGACTAGAGGGAAGATGGACAGCCAGACTCAAACTACCCATTCCTTGTGCCCATGTAAACACATGTTATATAACACTGGGAGTGCAAGTGTTCAAGATACAGTGGAAAAAAAGGAGTAACTAGAAATCCTACCTAGGGTGTTGAAAGCATCACAGAGATGGCAGCAGTTGAACTGAGTCTTGCATGACAATGAAAAGGTATTGGCCAAGTGGTAGGAAAAACCAGGTAAGCCTCCCCTGCCTGTGGGAGATACAACAGGCACCAAAGCACAGAATGTGGAGCAAACACTGAATGATTCTAGGAAATTGAATAGAAGGATGCTTGGAAACCTATCTTAATGTTTGAAAAGCTCCACCCCGGCTGTTGCAGCTGCCCCAGGCACTCTCCAGAGCTCCATGTTGCTTTCTATCCTATCCAATTTCGGGTCACCTCCTCAGGGAGTCATTCCCTGACCTTCTTGAATAAAACAGGGCTCCATCACTCACTATGCACTGCCCTGCCTTATGTCCTCCAGCTGAGATTATATAAAATATCCATGTTGTGTCTATTTACTCATTGTCGGTTTTCCCCCCAACAGACTACAAGATTCCTGAGAGTCAAAACCTTGTCTGTGACATGCACTGTCTTACCCTTTGCACCTGGAACACGTGCAAACATTTAAGAAATGTTTATGAGTGAATGAGTGCAAGACGTTGTGACTCCTAGTTGGAGGTCTATGCATTCAGACAGGCCTACGCCATCTAGGTAAAGGTGAATCTTCAAGGCTACAAGATCTCTAGGGAGTAAGATCAGGATCGGTTTCCTTCACACTCTGGACATTAATGGTTTCATGTAATCAATTCCAATTTGAATTTTCCCAATGGAAGTTTACACAGAACCCTATGGAGACATGAGGTAAAGATAGAGCTGCCTTTGTAGAAGTGTTGTAAGAATCCATCATCCCACCAGTTACATCTCCAAGACCCCTTGTGGTGGCTCAAATCTCCTCTAGGTTCTTAAGTACTCTGTAAGGAGTGGTGGTGTAGGCTAGTGAACAACAAACCTTTCCTGTGAAGGAGATGTAAATATCTTCAAAGTCAGGCCATACAGTCTCTGTTGCACAACTCAGTTCTGCTTTTAAAGAATGAAGGCAGCCACAGACTACATAGAAACATGTGAGTGGGCCTGTGCTCCAATAAAACTTTATTTAAATAAACAAACACAAGGTAGCTGTAGCCCATGGTGGTAATTTGGCCTCCTCTGGTGTTAGATCATCCCAGAATTAATCAGAATAATGACGTTAGCTTACTATCATGGTTTCTTACTATTCTTGAAAAACTCCTGCCTCTTGTAGTAAAATAAGAAAACTTATTACAGTAATGTTTAGCACTAATCTCTGAAGTAACAGGAAGTCACAACAGTATTCTATTTGTGACTTGTACCTGTGGTTATTATGTGAATGGTAACTTGAGATACATTAATTTGAATAAAATATTAGAGAAAATATGGATCAAATATTAGGCCACACAGATTTTTTAAAAATCCAGTTATAGTAGATTCTATTCACTCTTCCCCCAAATTCCCATTTTTCTCTTCTTCTGAAGTGCCCAGCTAGATTGTATTTCCCAGCATCCCTTTTCGAGAGGTTTTCCATGTGACTAGCTCTCAACAATGGAATATGAGCATCAAAATGTAATTTGATTCCAGGCTGAGGCTTTTAAATGAACAGATGTGTCTTCCAGGCTCTTCTAGTGTTCTCCATGATTTTTATATCCCCCTTCCACTTGCCAGATGCAGATTACAATGATAAAAATGATGTTGGCGATGATGATGATGATGATGATGATGGTATTCTAGGGGAAGGCGGACCCCAAAGATGGGTAGAACCTGGACCTCTGAGTCACAGCAGGGAAAAAAGCCACTCACTGATCAAACATGCCCAACTTGGACTATTAGAAGACTGAAAAAAAACCCACTTCTATGGCATTTCAGTCATTATCTTTGTGGGAGAGGGTTCTACAGATGATAGCAGATAGTTGACTAAACTACTTAATAAACCAACTTTTTAAAAGAATGTAGAATATAGGCACATATATGCTTTTCTTGTTGGCTTATCAGGTGCCCAAAGAGTAGAATAAAATACATGGAAAATGATGAAATAGCTGCTTCTGCAAAAAACCTGACAATTCCCACAAAAGACTTTGTAGTTTCATCATAAGTTTCTACCTCCACGTTAAAAGTGGCCCAACTTTCCTATAAGTGAAACTGGGCAGTGTCCTTGTTTCTATATATAGATTGAAGTTCAAATTCAGCAGGTCAAGCTATAATGTCAAGGGACTGGTACAACTGGCTCACAAATGGTTTCTCGAACTAAGGGAGATTACAGGGGGTGGGGTGTCTCACATCACATGAGGATAAGCAAGCTGGAAGCAAAATTCTGCACGTAAGGCAGGCAATGTCTGTGAGAAGGAAATGTGGCTGAGCCTAATCCATCTGCTGTCAGTGGCAGTGCTGACTTCTCCTGTGCATGCCAACAGACAGAAGCTATAAATAGAGGCTTTCAAAGGAGGAAATATGTGGGTGTTTACATTGATATTGTCCTGGATCAGGAAAAGGTGATGGAAATTATATGGTCATTTCATGTAAGAGAAAAAGTTTTTTATTTTGAGGGAATGAAGATGTTTCCCATGACCATGCTTATTTGGAAGGAGGACCTCACAGGTGGATGTGTCTGAATTATTAGTATCAGTGAATGAAATTCTAGTTTAAGTCCTCTGAGGAGCTCTCTGTATAAAACAAAGTAGTTATTCTTTAATAGCTTAGAAAATGTCATGTTTAGAAAGAAAATTAGCCACTAACAAAATATCAATTTTGTACATGTAAACTGCATTTCAGGAGTTGATTTGCATTAAGCAAAAACACAGCTAGATTCAGGATACCATCCCCATGGTCCTTAGTCTGCAGCAGGGGGCTTACAAATCTTGTTGTACACCACTATTGTAATTTCTTTTAATACTCTTGACTAGGTTCCGGCCTAAAATATTTAGAATGAGCAGCTGAGATCCAGACATCTAGTGTCTGTTAACAGCAAAAATGTATATTGAAGATTTAGCCCCTAAGACCTCCGAATGTGAATTTGTTTGGAAATAGAGTCAACGGAAATATAATTGTTAAGATGGGGTCACACGAGAGTAGGGTGGGTTCCTAATCCAGTATGACCAGCGTCCTTATAAGAAAATGACCAGGCAAAGATAGAGACACATGAAAACAGAGGCAGGGATTGGAGTGATACATCTGCAGGCCAAGGAATGTCAAGAACTGCAGAAAACCACCAGAAGCTAGGAGAGAGAACAGATCTTCTGTCAGAGCCTCTGTAAAGGAACCAACCCCACGGACACCTTGATTTTGGACTTGTGGCCTCAGACTGTAAGAAAACACATTTTTGCTGTTTTAAGACCACTTTCTGGCATTTTATTTTGGCATCCCTAAGAAACTAATGCAGTATTCCACAAGTAACTGGCTTATTCAGTCCTGGTTAAAACAGGCCAGATCTAAACAACTACAGCATGTCTGCTTTTATTCCCTATAATAACTGTTTACTTCCTGGATAGATACCCACCTTCTTCAAGGAATCTCTCCATGATGTTACTTCTTGAAACTCCTCATGATTGTTAAAGGTGGTTAGAAGACAAAAAGCACATCCAACACAATACTTAGAAATAACTCACTCTTTTTTTAAGTATGTTGGGAACCATCTTGCCTGGTTTCTGGAGCTATTACCTCGCCGACAGGTGAAAAGGCCCCACAGCTAGGGGATCTTGGGACCATAACTCACTAAGGAGATGGAAATTATCCTCCCAGCAGGTGCACAGCCTCTGCCCCCTTTACTTCACCTGCTTGGCCCCTGGAGGATGGCTGGAGAGTCAATGATGGGTAAGATTCCTCAAGGGATGAATAAGCTAAGACAGGCACAGTCACGGAGGGGCCATCAGGGAAGGACTTAGGGGACTATACAAAAGGGGTGATGAACCTTCACCCCTCAGCTTTACTATAGCCTTAGTCATTCTATCTGTAAGAAGTCTCCTAATCTCTTGGCTGCCCACATCCCCCACCTGATTCAGGCCTGAAACAATGCCAAAGGCAGGTGCAGCCCTGTGCCAGAAAGGGCGGTCCCCAGGGCAATCAGGCCTAAGGAAGAATGCATAAACTCCTGTGAAATCCTGTGAAACCTGCTTTGCTAAGAATGCCCTCAATTTAAATGTCAAGGGTCCCAGCATAAAATGAGTTTGTTTCCCAAAGTTTTATGGCCCTTTGACATCACTCTATCTATCTGACCCTGACTCAGAATAAGCCTTTATATTTCTTTGGATGTTATCTATTCCTTGGTCATTACTGCCTGACAATGATTAATGAGCTTTAAGTATATGCCCTGTATTCCTATACAAACCAAACCCAATAAAAGCCCATTGAGAAAGAGGCTTGAGGCCCTTCTCCTCTGAAAGACCAGTCAGCCTTTCCTCCCCAAGCAGATCATGTCTTGGTAAACTTATTCTCATCTGAGGTAGCTAGAAAGCTCTTTGGGACAGAGCTTCCCCACATAACTATATTTTATTGATTACACTGTTACATTTGTCCCAATATTTTCCCTCATTTCCCCCTCCTCCTGGTACCCTCTTCCCTCCAGCAATCACCCCTTTAATTCATGTCCATGGGTCATGCATATAAGTTCTTTGGCTTCTCCATTTCCTACCCTTTTCTTAACATCCCCCTGTCTATTTTGTACCTACCATTTATGCTTCTTATTCCCTGCACCTCCCCCCATTCTCCTTTTCCCCCCTCCCTGCTGATAACTCTCCAAATGATCTCCATATCTATAATTCTTTTCCTGTTCTAGTTGTTTGCTTAGTTTATTTTTGTTTTTTTAGATTCAGTTGTTGATAGTTGTGAGTTTGTTTCAATTTAATGTTCATAGTTTTGATCTTTTTCTATTTCTTAAATAAGCCCCTTTAACATTTCATATAATAAGGGCTTGGTGGTGACGAACTCCTTTAGCTTTACCTTGTCTGGGAAGTACTTTATCTGCCCATCCATTCTAAATAATAGCTTTGCTGGATGGAGTAACCAGGTTGTAGGTCCTTGCTTTTCATCACTTTGAATACTTCTTGCCAATCTTCCTTGCCTGCAAAGTTTCTTTTGAGAAATCAGCTGAGAGTTTTATGGGATCTCCTTTGTAAGTAACTCTCTGCTTTTCTCTCGCTGCTTTTACAATTCTCTCCTTATCTTTAACCTTTGGCATTTTAATGATTAAATATTTTTATCTTGGTGTGATCCTCTTTGGGTCCAACTTGTTTTGGATTCTCTGTGCTTCCTGGACTTGTGTTTCTATTTTGTTTGCGAGATTAGGGAAGTTTTCTTTATTTTTTTCAAATAAGTTTTCAATGTCTTGCTCTTCCTCTTCTCCTTCTGGCATCCCTATGATTTGGAATTTGGCACTTCTGGAGATGTCCCAGAGTCTCCTTATTCTCTCCTTGTTTTTAATGAATTATTGTTTTTTTCATTTTGTTCTGGTTGATTGTTTATTTCTTCCTTAAGTTCCAAATTGTTGATTTGAGTCCTAGCTTCCTTCCCTTCACTGTCAGTTCACTGTAGATTTTTCTTTATTTCACTTAGTGTAGCCTTAATTTCTTCCCTTATGATTTTCTCATATTCAATGAGTTCTCTGAGTATCCTGATCACCAGTGTTCTTAACTCTGCATCTGATAGATTGGCTATCTCCATTTCACTTAGTTATTTTTCTGGAGTTTTGTTTTGTTCTTTTTTGGGGGCCATATCTCTTTGTCTCCTCAATTTGGCAGCCTCCCTATGTTTGTTTCTGGGTATTACATAGAGCTGCTTTTACTTTCTCTCTTAGCACACCTATTAGGTTGAATGGGGTGGAGCCTTCACACACCAGTATTTACCAGGGCAGGGCAACCTGCTTCACCACTTTGTGGCTCTGTATGTGGGTGAGGGGTCAGAGAGGAGACAATGCCATTGAGGCTTGCTTGGAACTCATCCTTTATCCAATCACTTCACCCTCACCCCCTTCCCATATGGGACTGGTGCCCCTCTAGCTGTTGCCAGTTGGTGGTTCCCAGAGTGGGTGGGTTTGTGTTCATTCTACGACCACATGGGCCCTTTAAACAGCCTCTCTCAAGAGACTGGCAGTTTCTTCTGTTACCCCAACCCCCACTGCCAGAAGTTACAGCCGGAAGTTACAAGGCTTTGTTTTGCCAGTGCTGGAACCCTGGGCTGTCTAAAATCAACTGTCTTTATATGGCAATGATATTACTGTTTACTTAACTGTTTAAGTTCTGAGGGTGGAAGACTTTGTGGGAGCCTATGGTTTAACTTACTAACTGCCTCACTATAGTTAGTGAGAAGCTACTCAGCTCTTTTGTTGTGTGCATTATTCCATGGACTTTTTACCTGTTATGAATTGGCCCCCACTGTGGTCATTTGCATGAAATTGTTCCCCATCTTTCCCAAGTTCATCCTTGTAACAAATTATTTTCCAAACTGAGAATCTTTTAGCAAAGATGACAACAGAGCATATGACACAAAGGAGAAAAACTCAGTGGGGGATCCCTGGGAAGTTGATGTGGAAGGCAGCCTTGTGGGGGACCCACACAGCAAGCATAATGCCTAGAGATCGAGGCACATGCACCGTGAGTGTAAAGTATTAATCAGCCCTGACAGTTCCCGTGTCATGGTATTTATCATGTGAATTCCAAAACACACAGATGCTGAGACCAGCATCTGCCTCCCCTCTCTTTGCTCATGAACAGCATGGGGGCTTGGTTTGTCAAGCTGAGTCTAGTAACCTGGACCTTTAGTTTTAAGGAAACACTCCACTGGAACAAACAAATATTTTAAATATCCAGGAAATTAATTGTGTAGCCCATGGAAATTCCAGCTGTCTTGTAAAAGTAATTTCTGTGTTATGATAATACACAATTGGAGCTTACTTAAGTCAAAATATTTAATTAGAGATTTGCACACACACGCACTATGTATATGATATATGTACTTGTTTAATATTTTTAAAAGCAGAGGCAGCATGTGTTCTATCAAAAACAAATAAACAACAACAACAAACAAAATCTACCTAGAGAGTAGTCTATTCTCTGCCGTACAGCCGTTACTTAATACCTGACGAGTGAAGAAATGCATTAGTTCACCTGTTTATGAATGTGATAAAGAAAGGCAGAAAAGAGAGGATTAAAAAGGCCTGTGAAAATTTGGGCCCACTGTAGAAGAAATGTCTGGTTTTAGGACTGGGGCAGGAGAATAGGATGAGCATGAACCCTATTTTAATGCAGAAAGTGTGGAAACTCTCAAAACACAAAGGGATCAAAGGGACAGAGAAGCCAACAGGGAAGGGGTCCCAGTGGCTCAAGTGGGGACTGTTGGCCACCAATACTTTGAGATCTTAACCCAAAGTATAAACTAACTACACATGAGCTCACACTGATAGAGATAAATAACTGCATGAAAAATTGGGAGGAAAGTGACATATATACCTTATCAAAAATTCTAAATAATAAAGGTACACAGAAAACCCTCCTCCTTGGATTCTCCTCACCTTAGTTTGGCTTAGTGCCTAATGTTCAAAACAGCAGGTATGGAAAAGGAAAGAAATCCTAATCAAGTAAAGTTGGAACCCAGTGTGGATGCCACACACTTTCTAATCTGCTGGGCTGGGAGGGGCTTCTCACCCTGTGGTGTTCGCCCCCCCCCCCCCCCAAAATTAACCAAGTCTAATCATGAGAGAAACTGCAGAAAACCTAAATCCAGAAACATTTTATAAAACACCTGATCATTACTTCTTAAAAATGTCATGCAAAACGAGGAAAGGCCAAAGCTGCTGCAGCCGCGTGAACTAGGCAGACTCTGTCACCATGTGGAACGTGGCACTGGCACGCCAGCGGGGAAACTGGTGCAGCAGGCATACACCTGGAGTCTAGTTGATAGTGTCCTACCAATATTGGCTTTTTAGTTTTGATGAATATACTGTGGTGGTACAAAATACCAACCTTAGAGGAAACTTGGTGGAGAATCTATAAATCTAAACTTACTGTAAGTCAAAAATTATTCCACAATAAAGATTTATTAAATAAAAACATGCATATATTCTTAACCATGATAGTGCCTAGATCTATACACTTTTGTACACAAGAGGGAGGTGCTTTTCTGGATGTAGATTTACCAAGCTAACACAAGAAAACAGAAAGCAGTCTAGGCCTTTAAAAAATAAAAGAACTTAACTCAGGGGACTGGGAAGAGTTAAGGAGCCAGGGAGGGTATGGGGAGAGGACCCAGAAACAAGCCTTCACAGGCTGCCACAACCCTCCAAACTGGAGGCTGGGGGGAAGAGGTGATACCTGTAGGGCTTAGTGCCCACCTGCACTGGTAGACAGTGTGCAGGGGGAGAGGGCACCCTGGAGGAGGGCGCTGATCAAGGATCTGAAGATGCCCCAGAATCAGAAAGAGGGAAACATATGCCTTGGCTTCTGCCATACTCAAGTGTTCTGCCCATGCTGCCCTCTGGCTAAATGTACCCAGAAGCCATAGTCAACACAGCCCAAGGTGCACCCTCCTCCTGGACAGAAACCAGAGCAGAGGAAAAAGGAGGAATGTTCTGAGTATCCACAGGCAGCTTTCTGGAACCGTGGAACATGGTCATGAAAAAAAACCATGTTCATTATGGAGTTGTACGTCAGGAAAAGGGACATGGTGTGTTGTACCTGAAAGAGGTGTTCAAAGAGCTTTGACACAGACCTTTAAGAGGTAGAAGATGGGCAGTCTGCTTTTATTTCTATCTTTCCATTTTCCCCCAAGTCGCCGGTGTTGCTACTACAAAAGGTCTGCCTATGCAGGGACGGGCCATTGCACCTACTGGGTGAAATTCACATTGCATAAATTCACTATGGGACACACAAAAGTAATAAGCAAAGTTTTTTAAAAGAAGAAAGTGTCCTTTAAAAATCATCTTCAAAATCATCATCTCCATCTTCAGGGCCTGCTACATGGTGTACTAGCCACTATACCATAGGTGGCAAACACAAGGCTCATGGGCTAAATCCAGCCCTCCACCTTCTTTTTATCTGGCCCAGCACCTTGTTTCTACCTGGCAGCAGCACCAAGCTTTTGCTTAACTGTTAAGGAGTAAGTACATTTATACAGTCCTAAAATTACATCTGGCCCTTTGAAGGCAACCCTGAGTATGATGTGGCCCCCGGTAAAAATGAGTTTGACACCCCTGCTGCCAAGAACTTCAGTCAAAACCAGAAATCATTCTAAGATAGAATGCTCTTCCTTTCAAACATGTCCATGTCATAACCCCCCAAACCTGTGAATATGTTGTATCACATGGGAAAGGAGAGTTCAGGTTGCAGATGGAATTAAATTGTTAATCAGCTGACCTTGCAATAAGATGTTCCTGGATTGCCAGGGTGGTGTTAATGTACTCACAAGGGTCCCTGCGTGGGGATGAGGGTGTGATGTTATGTGAGAAGGACTAGTCAGCCATTGCCAGTGTTTGACATGAAATGGTCCACGAGCCAAGGAATGCAAAGCCTTAGAAACTGGGAAAGAAAAGAAAATGAATTCTCCCCTAAAGTCTCCAGGAAGGAGCACAGCCCTGCTGACAATTCAATTTCAGCCCCAGGAGATGAATTTCAGACTTCTGTCCTCCAGAACTATAAGATGATGATTTTTTGTTGTTTTAAGCCAGCCACTGTGTTTACTGTTATTTGTTACAGCACCAAACTTGAACAGGTGATGACTTGTGTGCCCATTTTGCAGATGAGAAAACTAATGTGTACCAAAATCAAGCAAACAAAAACAGAAAGCAAGAGCAACAGCACTGAAATTTAAAGAAAAGTTTTTCCGGTTCCAAAACATTAGCTTTTTTTTCTTCTCTGAGACACGATGTTGCTTTACTTAGAAATGAAACATTTTATTTAATTTACATAGATAGTATTGATTGTAACACAAATCAATATTACCCTAAAATGAATTGGAGAAACTGTGATTATTCAAAAACAGCGAACTTAAATTAAGCCTGAAGACACAAGAGTTAAGAAAATGAGGAGCAATTGATGAAATAACATTTCTTAATCATCTATTGTTTCAGGCCCTTTCTATACATTGTCTTATTAAATTCTCTTGAAATCCTGTATAGTGAAGGTTATTTTTTCAACTAAGATGATAGAATTTGGAGGATACATCACTAGCCAAAGACTACATGGTAAAGGGAAGAGCTAGGATTTTAGGTCAAGCTTATTTCTCTCTCCAGTTTGCATTCATTCTGTTTCAGCATGGTGCCAACTCCAGAAGCAAAGATGTTTAGGGGGCGAACATATTTAAAAAGTTAAATGAGGACATAGACATCTTAAGTGTGTTCTCTCCATTCCCCTGATAGCCCATTAGTAGGTGAAACTATTGTTTTTGGTCTTTGCTGTTTACAGTGAATTTTGGAACTATATGCTGCATGGGGAAACCATGTAATTCTGAAGTAACTCTGTGTGCCTTATTTGTACACACACATATATAGACAAGTAGACATAAACCAGAGAGAGACAGAGACAGGGAGAATGTGCCATTACTGTTTATAATGACTGGAAATAGTTGTCTGCCTATAATAACAGGTATATTGGATGAATTATTATATACTAGTGCTTGACTTTTTTTAAAGGATCTGGATATCAAAGCTATCCAGTCCCCTTTTAAGTGTAATGAGCACAAAGGAATTATTTCTGGAAGATTCAATGTCTACTCTAACATTTTTCTGTAGCCCCCCAGTGCCGAGTCAGGTGGATGCTTATCTGGTTGCCCATGAATTCTCTAGGAAGCTTGTTAAAAATCTAGAGTCCTCTAGGCAGGCATTGCTCAGTGGATTGTGTGCCTGCCTGTGAACCAAAGGGTCGCTTATTGGATTCCCAGTCAGGGCACAAGCTTATAGGTCTCCAGGAGGGGACGCACGAGAGGAAACCACAGGTTGTTTCTCTCCCTCCTTCCTCCCTTCCTCTCTCTCTCTAAAAATAAATAAATAAAATCTTTAATTTTTTTAAGAAAATAGAGTCCTGATTCCATTCCTAGGGGTATGATTCAGTAGGTCTGAAATGCAGTGACCTCAGACTTACAAATGTACAGCCAATAGAGACATGCAAAATATGAAGCTAGACCACCTCCTGACACCACACACAGAAGTAAACTCAGAATGAATTAAAGACTTAAATTTTAGACTCAAAACCATAAAGCTTCTAGAAAAAAAACATAGGCAGTAAAATCTCAGAAATTTCTAATAGCAATATTTTTTTCTGATGTATTGTCTTGGGCAAGGGGAACAAAAGAAAAATAAACAAATGAAACTACATCAAACTAGAAAGTTTTTGCACAGCAGAGAAAACCATCAACTAAATGAAAAGACAACCCACTGAATGGAAAACATTTTCTTCAATGATACATCTGATAAGGGGTTGATTTCCAAAATTTATAAAGAACTTATAAAACTGAAGACCAAAAAAACAAACAATCTGATTTAAGAAAAGGACAAAGGGTCTTAATAGAGATGTGTCCAAGAAAGACATACAGATGGCCAATAGACATAGGAGGAGATGCTTGGTGTCACTACTCAGAGAAATGTAAACTAAAACCACAATGAGACATCACCCCACACCTGTCAGAATGGTTATCATCAATAAATCAACAAATAAGTGTTGGTGAGGATGTGGAAGAAAGGGAATCCAGGAAGCCCTCATGCACTGTTGGTGAGAAGGCAGACTGGTGCAGCTCCAGGATGGAGTTATGTCAACAAATTAAAATGGAACTGCCTTTATGACCCAGCAATTCCACTTCTGGGAACATGTCCAGAGAAACTTGAAACAGTAATTTGAAAGAATATCTGTACCTCTATGTTCATTGCAGTATTATTTACAGTAGCCAAGATTAGGAAGCAGCCCAAGTGCCCATCACCAAATGAGTGGATAAAAAATTATGGTATATGTACACAATAGAATATTACTGGGCCATAAAAAAATAAAGAAATCATACTTTTTGCAGTAGCATGGATGGACCTGGTGAGTACTATGCTAAGTGAAATAAGCCAGTCAGAGAAAGACAAATACCATATGATTTCACAATCCAATGAACAAAATAAACTAACAAAGAAAATAGAAACAGACTCATAGATGCATAGGATAGACTGATAGTTATCAGAGGATAAAGGGGTTGGGGAGCTGGGTGAAAAAGGTAAAAGGATTAAGCAAAGGAAAAAAGAACTCATAGACACTGACAACAGTACAGTGATTACCAGTGGAAAGGGGACTGGGAGGAAATAAGAGAGGGTAAAAGAGGGAATAAATGGTGATGGGAAGAAACTTGAGTTGGGGCTGTGAACACACAATACAATACACAGACGAATGTTATAGAATTGTACACAAGGAAAGTGTATAGTTTTATTAACCAATGCCACCCCAATAAATTCAATAAAATTTTTAAAAAATTAAAATGAAAAATAATACTAATATGAACAACATATTGTAGACTTATTGAGGGGCAGTTCAGATGCAACATCATTGCCTTAGCATCTCCATGTATTAGGAATCAACATGTGTTCAAATGTTGAACGTGTGTGTTCTCATATCATCTGACTATTGCATGTGCCAAGCAGACAATATAATATAACATACAGTGATAAAGAAGATTCATATAAGAACATTTTTTAAAAAGGAGAATTATCAAAATTCGCTCTGTGAATGCAGAGAATAAAAAAAATGTATAGCCCATTTTGCAAAGTGGTACCTTGGAGTGTTCAGAATACCCATTTGCCTGGATGTATACATTCCGTGAAGAGAGTGCTTTCTGAGATACTGGCACACGAGGAATATCAGAGCTATACTTTACATAATTCCCATCACTGTCTCTCTTGACCTTTCCAAGTCTCTCCCTGTCTTTTGCCCCCGCACTTATATTCCTGTGTTACTAGAAATATACTTAGTGTTATGAGATGCACAAGCATGAGCAAGAGCAGGAGAGTGACTCCAATGACAAATTCATTGGATGATTGCATTTGGGCAAAACACTGTCCCTTCTGGTTTCCCTCTTCAGGGCTTATTGAAGATTGTAAATTCAAAGCAGCTATAAAGCTGATATTGCCACAATGCAAGATCCAGTCCACAGCCTGTGCTTGATAATATCATCCATAAATAAAGGAGAACTCCAAATGCATGTGCAGCAATGAAAACAATGCCAGAAGGCTAACTGTAAGAGCCCACATTAGTTATCTTAGGAAAATGAAATTGTGGGTAATTTTTTCTCTATTTTTCTAACAATTGCATTGTTTTTATTAGGAAACTATTCATGTATATTTTAAAAGTCATCCACTCATTTTCTGCATTTATGTCAGTCTTAAGCACAGCTTAATTAATAGGAAAGAAGTAACTATAAAATCTTGAGATCACATATTCTGATCATATCTTAGAATTCTACATGAGTGTATAATAAAATATTTAAACATGCATGAAATAAAACATTTAAAAATAAGCTCCTTATCCCCACTGCCCATATTCAACAGCAATCAAGGTTTTGTACCTTTGTTTTTAACTTGCTATTTTCTTATTCATTTGTTTGTTAGATAAACTCCAGAGTCCATATCATTTCAACTCTACTTCCTAATCAGTCTGTACCACCAAAAATTATGGATACTTTGTTATATAACCACAATGCTATCATCACAGGTGACAAAATCAGGGATAAGCTTCACAGAGATTTAGAAGTAAAAACCATTTTAAAGATCACCCTGTACTTCTGTGGCAGCTTCCTGGTCCATACTATTTGTATTTTATTTTACTTTACTCTTTGTAGGGCTTGGTCAGGTTATCACAGTGGCTCCAGAGAGCTGGCATGGAAAGGCAAGAGGGATGGTGTAGTGCACGCAGCACGGAGAGGAAGGAGAAGCAGATGGGACCGGAACAGGAGCTGAAGAGGGCTCAGAAATACCAACAGCAGCTCCCGGTGTTTCAAGGACAAGCCTGCGAATTCACAAGGACAAAGGCATCTACACATAGCATCACATTTGGCTAGAGAAACCCCAAGGCTGAGGGATGCAAAGGAGATCAAAGTGAAGAAGCTACGAACAAACTTCAGTGAACCTCCCACTTGCTCCAGAAGTGTGATATATCACAAAGTTTGGGATCAAAACTTTACAGAAGGGACACATAGCAAATGAAGTTAAAGAGACATCTGTCTGTGCCTATAAAATGCCCAGAAAACAGGACAAGAAACAAGACATGCAGCCAATTATCCAGATGTTAACCCTAAGTTTAGGGCCATCTTCATGTCCTGCAATAACAGTCCAGATGTCCTTACTGATGGGAAAGAGGTAGATGGACTAGGATCGTAGCTGCAGACACTGCTTTGTGTCCTGCAGTTCTGAACCCTCCTCTACAAAACAACACCTTGGGGCATTAATGACTCTTAATGCCCTAACCCGACCCCCAGAGACTCTGATACATTTAGCCTGGAGGTGGGCTGAGTGACACATTGGCATTTTTAATGCTCTCCTCATGATTCCAGTGTGTGTGTGTGTGTGTGTGTGTGTGTGTGTGTGTGTGTGTTTTGATAAACACTGTTCTAACTGCAAAAGCAAAGATCTTAAAATCTGTGGCCCATATTCATGGTGTAAACAGATTTGTTGTTTGGTGCAGGAGGCAGCAGCATTCATATTGAATTTTTTAAATTGATTCCTTTAAAGAGTTAAGTCAAAAAATTGAGATATTGCACACAAGAATCCAATTTCCACTTTCTTTTGAAAAAACCGGAAGGTCTGGCAGCTTGGGGTTGTATTCCCACAGGGGCACTCCACCCTTTGAACTGCTGTGTTCTCCATTATCTTGGCCCTGAGACTTCCAAGTCTGTCCAGTGATCTTTATCACTGAGGAACAGGCTGCTTGTTAAAGCGCCTCACATTCAAGCAATAACCACCTAAGACTACAGTGGCAACATTTTCTATTCCCAATTCTTCGTTTATTTATTTATTTATTTTGCATGGGCCACTAGGATGAAAACTAGAGCATGAGCAGACACAAAGATTAATGGAATTATAAGATTTCTTTTCTTTTTTTTCCCTTATTTATGTTGATGATAAAAAGCAGAGAGAAGAGCACTGGCCTGAGTCAGGATTTCCAGTATCTGGTGCTAGTTTTATTGCTCATTAGTTTCAGGAACTAGGGCAGGGCCTCAGCGATTTTACTTGCATGCCAAGGGGGTGGGTTTCAGTTGTCTTTTCGTTCTGAAATGCGACAATTTTCTAAGTGCTAAGTGATAGCAGCAGAAACCCACAGAAGGGAAAAAGCAGTGAGTGGAACAAGGAGAATTGCCTTTCCAGGTCATCTTGAGTGCGGATGTGGTTCGCAGGTGGACATATGAGCTGTCCACGCATCAGTGAGTACCTGACCACCTTGAACATGAGCCAGTGGAACTGGAATGCGAGGAGGCCCTCCCAGGAGTCCTGACCTGGCCTGCCAGCAATCGTGCACATCCCCACCCTGCAGGTGGCCTTTCTGCAAGAACATCATGATATCTCGGGGCCGGCAGTTGGGTACACACTGCTCCTCTCCCCTGCTAGCTGGAGTCTATCCACAAAATCATGAGATTTAGCTGAACTTCCCTTCTTGTTCTCAAAAGGACACCCCAGATTTGGACAAATATACAGTCTGTGGCTGTTGCTATTAACATCTGATGGCCAAAACTATAAGCAACAAAAAGAAAAAAATAGGCACAGTGGACTGCAACAAAATGCAAAATGTTTGTGAATCGAAGGACACTGTCAACAGAGTGAGATGGCAATCCACAGAATGGGAAGCCATGTTTGCAAATCACTTGTCTGAGAAGGATTTGGTATCCAGAATATATAAAGAACACCTATAACTCAACAACAGCCAAACTTAATTTGAAAATGGGCAAAGGACTTGAATAAACATTTTCTCCAAAGAATATATGCAAATGGTCAGTAAAGAGCCTAGGAAATAAATAGTAGAGGGAAATAAAAGTTCAGGCCTCCCTTTATGCCACACCTACTCCATCTATTCCATTCCTTGTTCCCCTGACCCTCCTCGCAAGAGAAAATGGTCCAAACGAATGACTGGACCCTGTTATCAGCAGACAGGGTCACTGTGATTGAAAAGGGATTCTCCTTGGCTCCAGCCTTCTCTCTTTCACATGCCCTGTAGTTCCCCAAGGTAGAGTTGGAAGGCTGGACAAAGTCCTATTTGTTTGAGTCAAACCCAGACATATCTCTTCTACATTCTTTCTCTTGCTCTCAACAAATATATCTGAGAGGAAAAGTCAAAATGGAACCACTTCTATAAACCTGATCTCTTCTCATTGCTCTGAATGTACGTGTGGGTGTGCCACAGTGACCAGTCCTGAGGATCAGATTGGAAACTGCAGGGGAGAATAAAAAAGATCCCATTATGGACTTTTACTAGAGCTGACTTCAGCTCTGGAACACTTAGAAAGTTGCTAGTAGAGTGTTCCTGAGCTTTCTTCCTGGTGTTGCCCCCTGTGCATAGAATTCCCTAGGATTCTTATAGGAGAGGTAAGTTGCAAAGATTGATTCATGACACTGAAAAAGCACGAAAACTCTTACCTTAACCTCCATTAAATTTTCACCAACTGAACAAGAAACTGTCCTGAAATTCTGTCAGAGAGAGTAGCCCTTTAAAAAGCTTAAATGCTAGAGGCATAGCTCTTAGGTGATAACCCAAGTTGGGATCATATGCAGGCTCATTTAGTCATTCGATAAAAATGACCCTTCCATTTCAAGATCTGAAGCCGATTGGTCTTGAGTTGACATTTTCTCCTTTTCTACAGAGTGGATATTTGTTGACCAGCTTTCTTTTGTCATTCTGTCATTCTCCATGATTTTTTTTCAAATATTAGGATTTTAAAAATATATAACATTGGAAAACTTTCCTCTCACTACTATGAATGTAGTTTTCCTGACTGTAGAACTTTGCTGTTTTGAAAGGCTGAGTTGTTCCACCCTTATCTGCTAAACTATCTTTGGTTTTATTTCTCTTTGGGGCTTGTTATAATTTTGTCAATTTAAAGATCATTAACTTTGATAGTGACTTCCTTTTGTCTAGTAGAATTGTGTAAAATATTTAAGTAAAAAAAAGAAAAGAGAAAAGTCCTTAAATTTCAATTTCAACATTCACTTGCTAAATAAATGTGTCCATATTAGTTTTTTAAAAAGTCCTAAATTGGATATCTCGCTCTTTTCTTTTCTTCATTTTAAAGCACAAAGGCTTTAAAATTGTGCTAAAGGCTTTATTTAAATCCCTAAGCTGCTGCTACTCTATAATTTCTGGTGTGACACCAAAGTTTTAAAACATTTTTTTCCTTCATTCCTTTCTTTCAATGCCCTTTCTCAGGGAGTAACTACAGCTCTGACTATAATCACATTTAAGAGGCTATATTTTTGCACGTTTTTCTGATTCAGAGCATTACCTAGGGCATTTGTTTAGTCATATTAGAGGCTTTTTCACAGATCTAATTCCCCAGTTAATATCCCCCGGTGTAATTCATAAGGGTAGTATTTAAGTTCATCTTAAGGGATTTCTTTTCTCCCTTTTTTCCTCATGCTACCTATGTCCTTGATCCACATAAAAGGATATAATCTTGCTTGTTACTTATATTGTCTGTCTGTGGGGATGAATGTTTCATAACGGGGTTGTTTCTTAAATGGGAAATCTATAAACTTGTAATTCTATCAAACCAAGATATTTAGGTGGATTCAAATTTGTCCCATTTGTTGCTTCAGCTCTGATTTCCCCAGAACTGATGACAGGTTTGTAAGTAATATTAACTGTCCTTTGTAGTAAATTACATCTTGTAATCACCGCGGCGTTCATCTCTGGCCAGAGCAGTTATCAGCTGAAGCAAATAAAGGGTTTGAAGACTCTGCTATCTGTTTCCTTTCAGAATGCCAGAAGTCCTCTATAAACACGAGTGTGCGGAATGAGAGGTCATCTTTTGAAAGCTATAATAAAACATGATTGTAAGAGAACATGTGATGGGCTGCTTAGCAGGGCAGCCTCCTGACAGTGGCTCAGCTCGAGCGGGATGTGGGATGGGGAGGGGGCCCTTGCAGGAGCAAGAACAAAAGCACCAGGAATTCTGTCTGCCGAGTGTCATGTCCATCAGCAGCATAATTAATTTTAAGAAAATCTGCCTTTGAGAAGACAAAAATAATCAGAGTCTGTGCCCTGCCAACTTGCACGATGAGTCCCATAAGGTGGTTCAGAAAAATGAGGCTATAGAGACCATGAATGGACTCCCAGACCCCTTCCTGGGCTCGTTCCAAGGCCCCCACAATGACACCCACAGACTCTCGGGGGAAGGGGATGTTTTAACAACATTCCTCATACACTGTGTCATAGCCTACTCTGTGTCATGGCTTATGTTCAATACTGTGCTTGTGTATCTTATTCAATGTGATTGACTGACACTTAGTTACAGCTATTAAACATTTGCTTTATGCTAGGTACTGGTCTAGTTGTCTGTGAACCTTAACTCATTTAATGCCTGCAGTCCTTTAAGCTAAGTGGTCTTGTTTCCCCATTTCAAAGTGCAGAAGTGAGCACTGTATTGTTAAAGCACCTGCTCAAAATTACCTAGAAAGGAGGTGAGTGTCTAGGATTTGAACCCATGCAGTCTGGTTCCACAGTTCTAGCTCGTGACCGACTACTCTATGCACTGCTGCTGACTGCTGCCAAATAGTATCAGCTCCCTTGAGAAGGAGTGTTATGGTCTAAATATGGTCTTCACCAACCTCAAATTTATATGTTGAAATACTAACCCCTAATGCAGAGGTGTCAAACTCATTTTCACTGGTGGCCACGTCAGCCTCACAGTTGCCTTCAAAGGGCCAAATGTAATTTTAGGACTGTATACATGTAACTACTCCTTAACTAGGGGCAAGGAGCTCAGCGCTGCCACCAGGTAGAAACAAGGTGCCGGGCTGGATAAAACAAGGTGGAGGGCCAGATTCAGCCCACAGGCCTGTGTTTGCCACCTGTGCTCTAATGTGATAGTATAGGGGAGCACTTTGGGGGATAACTGGGTCATTAGAGCACAGCCCTTATAAAAGACACTCAAGAGTTCCTTCACCCCTTCCACCATGAGGACGCAATGAGAAGATGCCATCTATGAACCAGAAAGTGGGCTCTCACTAGGCACAATCTGCCAGCATTTTGATCTTGGACTTCCAGGCTCCTAAACTGTGAGAAATTTCTGTTGTTTTGAAGCTACTCAATCAATGGTATTATAACAGCCTGAGCAGGCTAAGCCAAGAGTACACTATGATTATCACCAATTACGGAAGAGAAAGAACAATCTCTGCATGTAAAAAAGGGAAGAAGGCCCCCTACTGGTTGAGATGGGAAGTTGCTAACTACTAGGCACCCGTACTGCCTAGTCAGTGTCAGCCTCTTCATGTATTGTTTAGTCTGTGTGTGTCTCTGTGTGTGTCAAGCTTCCCTGTTACTCTGATATAAGCAGAGGATTCCAATATGGGTGGTATATGGTATATGTTCCCAGAGTACTTTAGCTTTCAAGTGAGAAATAGTCTAGGATTGAAAAATATTAGAAGAGGATCTCCATTACCTTGAATTCACTGAAACCCACATTTTGTCTCTAGAACCAAATACTACCATTATACTTCAGGCCACAATTTTACATGTACACATAATCATTAGAAAACCCTTGATCAGTTGCAAATTTAAAATAAATTTAGCAAATGCAGATTTCTTTTATTTAAACCTCTGTAAAGTAGCAAGAAAAGTGTGGTCTATCAGTACTCATGCTCTATACAATGATTTGGAACATGCTTTGATGTGAATGTTGGGTGGCAAGAGTAAAATTATTTAATACAAGGTCATGGATAATGCCAAATGTCAATGTCAGGTTATTTGAAAGAGAATATATAAATTCTTGCAATTCAATAATCAAACTCAATAATAAGAGAGAAATACCCCAGTTTTTTTATAAATGGATAAAAGATTTAAATACATATTTATTCAAAAAAGATACACAAATGGCCAAAAAGCACATAAAAAGGTGTTCACTGCCATCAGTCACTAGGGATGTGTGAATCAAAATCACAACAAGATACTACTTTGCTCTCATTAGAAAGGCTGTAATCAAAATACAGTAAGTGTTAGCAAGAGTTTGTAGAAATTGGAACACTCAGATACTGCTGGTGGAAATGTGAAATGGTGCAGCCGCATCATTTTGTTTTTGCAGTGTAAATTATTTATTAAATTTGTATTTCACTTTTCATGGTGCAGATACTTCTTCAAAATGTAAATATAGAGGTACTACTATGTGATTTAGAATTCCACTCCTAGGTATATATCCAAGAGAGATGTGAGTATGTTCACAGAAACACTCATGCATGGATTTTCATAGAATCATTTTCATCAGAGCCAAAATGTGAAACAACCCAAATGTCCATCGACTAACAAATGAATGAACAAAATGTGGTATATTCATACACTGGAGCATTCTTTGGCCACAAAAAGGGAATGGAATTCTGACACATGCTGGAATGTGGAACTTCTAAAACCCTGTTCTAAGTTAAAGAAGCCAGGCACATAAGACCACACACTGTATTATTCTATTGATGTGAAGTATCCACAATGTGCAAGTCAACGGAGGCACAAAGTAGAATGGTGGTTGCTTAGAAATGGAGGGTGGGGTGGGAAGTGACTGCTAATGAGTACAAGGATTCATTCTGGGGTAATAAAAAAATGCTAAGTTTAGATGTGTTGGTGTTTGCCCAACTCTGGGAATATAATAAAAACCATTGAATTGTATATTTTCAATGGGCAGATTCTGTAGCACATGGATAAATGAATAGTATGTGAACCTAAACAGCGCAAGTACCATCAGTAGATGAGTGGATAAAAAAGCTGTGGTACATTTACATAATGGAATACTATGTAGCCATAAAAAAGAAGAAAATCTTACCTTTTTCAACACCATGGATGAACCTGGAGATTATTATACTAAGTGAAATAAGCCGTCAGACAAAGACAAATACCATATGATCTCACTTATATTTGGAATCTAATGAACAAAATAAACAGAAAATAATACAGAAACAGAGTCACAGGTACATGGACCAGACTGACAGCTTCCAGAAGGAAGCAAGAAGGGGGGTATGGATGAAAGAAGGTGAAGGGATCAGCCAAAGGGCGTATATGTATGGCCCATGGACACAGACAATAGTGTGGTGATGGCCAGAAGGAAGTGGTTGAGGGCTGGGTGGAGGCAGTCAAAGGGGAGAAAATGCAGACATCTGTCATAGGGTCAACAATAAAAATGAAGTAAAATAAACACTTGTACAACTGTCCATGCCCCCTCCAGAAAAAATGTTTTTTAAACCCAGTACACAGATTTGTGTGTACAGGCCTTTGGAGTTGTGCAGTGTCCAACCTGAACACTTCCTTAGTGGTCCTAGCCCTTTGATGTTGGCCCAGTTAAAGGAATGAATTAGGACTTCTGGCCAAGATGGAGGTGCAGGTAGACACGCACATTGTGCCTCCTCGCACAACCAAAATAAAGACAACAATAATTTAAAAACAAAGTAACAACCAGAACTGACAGAAAATTGAACTGTATGGAAGTCTGACAACCAAGTAATTAAAATAGATACATTCATCCAGACCAGTAAGAAGGGTGGAGTTGGGCAGCCAGGTGGGGAGGGGTTGCGGCACAAAAAACAGTGGCACCAGGTGAGCAAGACAGAAGTGGGCAGACCCTCGGTGCGGGGTGGCAACTGGCAGACCCAGTGAGGTGGCGGCTGTGAAATGAGGCACGGTGTGCAAGGAGGCTGGCTGACCAGGTGGTCGCACATTCACACGCAGATAAACCAGGCAAGGCTGGGGAGTGAGACAGACCAAGCAACCCAGGGTCCCAGCTCTGGAAAATAAAACCTCAAGGCACTGAAAGGGGACACCTGTGGGGGTTGAGGTACAGGGAGAGACTCCCAGCCTCACAGGAGAGTTCATTGGAGAGACCCACAGGGTCCTAGAACATACACAAGCCCACCCACATGGGAATCAGCACCATAAAGGCCTAGTTTGCTTGGAGGAAGCAGCAGAAGGGACTGAAATCCTACCAAAAGCAGAGCAAGTGCCATTGTTCCCTCTTGGACCCTGCCCCCACATACAGTGTCACAACCCAGTAACTGGGTTGCCCTGCCCTGGTGAACACCTAAGCCTCTGCCCCTCATATGTAACAGGTGCGACCAGACAAAAAAAAAGGCTCAAATGGAAGAACAGATCAAAACTCCAGAACAAATACAACTGAGCAACAAAGAGATAGCCAACCTATCAGGTGCACAGTTCAAAGCACTGGTGATCAGGATGCTCACAGAATTGGTTGAATTTGGTAGTAAATTAGATGAAAAAATGAAGGCTATGCTAAGTGAAATAAAGGAAAATGCACAGGGAACCAATAGTGATGGGAAGAAAACTGGGACTCAAAACAATGGAGTGGACCAGAAGGAAAAAAGAAATAACCAAACAAAAAAGAATGAAGAAATAAACATTCAAAAAAAAAATTAGGAGAGGCTTAGGAACCTCCAGGACATCTTTAAACATTCCAACATCCAAATTATAGGGGTACCAGAAGGGGAAGAGGAAGAGGAAGAGCAACAAGTGGAAAAATTATTTGAACAAATAATAAAGGAAAACTTCCCCAATCTGACAAAGGAAATAGACCTCCAGGAAGCCCAGGAAGCTCAGAGAGTCCCAAAGAAGTTGGACCCAAGGAGGAACACACCAAGGCACACCATAATTACATTAGCCAAGGTTAAAATGAAGGAGAGGATCCTAGAAACAGCAAGAGACAAGGAGACAGTCACCTACAAAGGAGTTCCCATCAGACTTCCAGCTGATTTCTCAAAAGAGACCTTATAGGCAAGAAGGGGCTGAAAAGGAGTATTCCAAGTCATGAAAGACAAGGACCTACATCCAAGATTGCTCTATCCAGGAAAGCTTTCATTTAGAATGGAAGGGCAGATAAAGTGCTTCTCAGATAAGGTCAAGTTAAAGGAGTTCATCATCACCAAGCCCTTATTATATGAAATGTTAAAGGAACTTGTCTAAGAAAAAGAAGATAAAAAACATGTATAGTAGCCCTGGCTGGTGTAGCTCAGTAGATTGAGCGTGGGCTGCTAACCAAAGTGTCGCAGGTTCGATTCCCAGTCAGGGTACGTACCTGGGTTGCAGGCCATGACCCCCAGCAACTGCACATTGATATCTCTCTCTCTCTCTCTTTCTCCCTCCCTTCCCTCTCTAGAAATGAATAAATAAAATCTTTAAAAAAAACCATGTATAGTAAAATGATGGCAAACTCACAATTATTAACAACCACACCTAAAGCAAAACCAAAAGAAACTAAGTAAACAACTAGAACAGGAGCAGAACCACAGAAATGGAGATCACATGGAGGGTTAGCCACAGGGGAGTGGGAGGAGGAGAGAGCGGGGAAAGGTACAGAGAATAAGTAGCATAGATTGTAGGTAGAAAATAGACAGGGGAAGGCAAGAATAGTACAGGAAATGCAGAAGCCAGAGAATTTATGACACATGGACATGAACTAAAGTGGGCAAATGTGGGTGGGAGAGGGTGTGCAGGGTGGAGGGGAATGAAGGGGGTGGGGAATGGGACCACTGTAATAGCATAATCAGTAAAATATATTTTAAAAAATAAAAAATGAATTAGTAGATAATTCAAAAAAAGGAAGATTTCACATTGGAAACCTAGATATTTGGCTTTCCTTGGACACTCAGAAGATCTGGCCCATGAACCCCTTCATCTTTACATGTCTACCAATTGCTACACCCAAGCAATCTCTTTACCTGGGCCATTTACTGTCCAACTTGCTGTAGACCCCACCACTCCCTTTTGCATCTTAACCTAAAATTAAAGTTAAAAATTAAATGCCATTTATAATCACACATGCATACTTGCTTTTCTCATAAGATTGTTAAGGACAAATGAAACACTTGATCTGGTCTACTTCCCCAAGTCTGGGTATTGCTGTGTAGATTGTCCTTGTGAAACCTGAACTCTGTTTCCTCTTTTATTTATCAGGCACTAAAATCTTTTTATTTGCTGACTACACCTTCCTGGGCACTTCACCCTCTCACCAG
Organism: Phyllostomus hastatus; assembly: GCF_019186645.2. Classification (NCBI taxonomy): domain Eukaryota; kingdom Metazoa; phylum Chordata; class Mammalia; order Chiroptera; family Phyllostomidae; genus Phyllostomus; species Phyllostomus hastatus. The sequence goes on from NW_025334030.1 coordinate 1,892,847, forward strand.
ACAAAGGCTTTGCCTCTATCTGTTCTTGTTAAGGTCCCGTCATTCCTTACAAATTGCTTCTCCTATTCAGTACAATGACAACACGTTCTAGGGATACAGATCAACTCAAATGTCCTCAAACATTCTTATATCCCCTAGATAGTTAATAAATATTCAGTCAAAACTGCAAATTAAAAGGAGGGAAGCCAGTCCTGAGATGGGTAAGACTGATCCTAAAGGCCATATTAAACAAAGGCAGTGGTATCCCAGTAAACAGCCAGGCAATGGGACCTCAATACCACAACACTTCCCCTAAATTTCCATCATTCATTAGCTGTCTTCCCAATGTTGCTGTATCTGTGGTCCTCATTTAAAACCTGATGTACGCTCACACCACCTGCCTTTTTATGTACCAACCAATTACTTTCACTATGTGTTCCAGTGCTACTGAATGGCATGCCTTTGACAAATAAAGAAAAATAAAACAAAATCTTACATCTTCCAAACAAAATTTTAAAAAATAAAAAAAAAAACTCTTCTCTTACTACCATATTAAAAAACAGGAATGCGATTTTAAAGAGAAGGTAACTATAAAAATAAAAGCCACCCCAACAAAAAACCATGTTCACCAAGTCAGGCTGGATCCCATGACCAGCCTGAGTCCCCAATCTCCCTTCATTACCAGGAAGATGTAGAATTTCATTAAAGGTAAACTATCACCAAACTGAAAATCTCTTCTCAAGGTAATCAGGAGGCTCTTAAGAAAAATGAAACACTGATCATTTCTTTGCTCTGGGAGTCAAGATTATTTTAATCCTTTCTCTTAGTGCCTAAATTCATTGCAATGACCCCTGCTAAACTCACACTGCATATCGAGAAATATACCCTGGGGAAGATGTAAGGTCCAGTGGAGCAAGGAGAGGACGCATGGGAGGAGACAGCCCATATTTTCCATCCGCAATCCCATGCTCACTAAGCCCACAAGAGGGAAAGCTAGTCATCAGTGTCTCGGTAAGTGGGAGACCTGGAAACGCAGCATTAACTCCCAGGGTAAATCTGCCTACAGGACAATGAGCCCACAGACCTTTTTCAGCTGCTTACAGCGAGTGCTTTGTGCATACACACACAGCACAGTCCTGCTCAAAGGACTGTACACTTCATGCACAGACAGACATACAGATTCTACCACATCATAACTGAGCCTCAGTTTCCCCTGTATGTAAAGCAGGAATAAACATACTTATTGCAGAGGATGATTATAATTACCGGTAATGTGTATGCTGCCCAGCACCTCACAAGAGCCTGATATGGGAGCTATTATTCTTTCAATTTCCCTATACTGAAATATTGTAAAGCAAAGGTAAAGAAAGAACAAAAAGAAGGAAAGTTGGTGAGTACATTCAAAATACAGGCTTAGTGAATCTTTCTACCCCGTGATCTGTAGCAGGTGGTTTAACTCCACTTCTCCATTTTCATGTACCTGAGACAGTATAAAAGTGTTAAATTGTATAACTAATAACTATGTAATTAGATAATAGTATGGTTGGAAAGTGACCCAGCACATAATAGGTGCCCAGGGAATATGAATTTTCTATCTGCAGTGGAACTACTTACAAACATAAAAATCCAGATTCACAAAGCAAATTCATTTTCTGATCTTATTTTGCAAATTCCCTCAGAAGGATTTCCAGGCATACAAGATGATCAGCTGATCTTACTTTAAGTAGTGGGCTCTATTAGTGCATTTAAAATTCATCTCCTTTTTAATGTAGAATTGTAGACCCTGCCTTCCAAACATTTGCCAAGTTAAATAAAATACCACAATCTAAGGGAAGAAACTGAGCAGTAGAGAGAGCCAATGTTACCAGAACAGGTAAATAGGGACTTCAGTACTGTGTGTCCCCACAGCAGCTGCTAAGACTAAGACTGAAAGAGATATGGAGAGTTTCTATCATCTTTCTGACAAAAGCAGCAGAGATAGGTTATTGCAGGGTCTGCCCTCCCTGCCCCACCACCAGAAACTCAGGCAGGGTGAGTCCAGCTGCTCTTTATAGAAGAGGCATGGCATAATATGTTGAACACACTGTTCCTTCAATTCTTATGTATAATATGTAATACACCCACTCTTAGAGAAAGAAATCCATGTATGATCATGGCAATTACTATTTCACACTCATTTTCATCCACTACTGATTGTATCTATGGTTGTTACAGGTCTGTACTTGCAAAGTTCAAATACACATTGAAATGGATGCATGCATCTCAGTTACTGACACAGAAAAAGAAGGGGGCACATTGCTTCCAGTACTAGTGGCCAAGAGCAACCTCTAGCCTTGCAATTCACCTGCTGTGGTGGGGCCAGTGGTCCCCTAATCCCTGGAACTTGTGAATGTGTTATGTAACTTGTCAACAGGGCCTCAGATATAATTATGGTTGCAGACCTTAAAACAGGGAGATTATAATGAATTACATCTAATTTAATCACACAAACCCTTAAATAAGGGTATCTTTCACCATAGGAAGTAGGGCAGAAGGAGGAGGCAGAGAGGAGATTTGCTTAGAAGGTGGAAGAAGCCACAAGGCAAGAAATGTGGGTGACCTGTAGCAGCTGAATACAATCCCTGGCCACCATCCAGCTGGGAATCAGGGACCTCTCTCCCACAATCATATGGAACTGAATTTTGCCAATAACCTAAATGAATCAGGAAGCAGATATGCCCCCAGACCTTCTGTTAAGTTCCCAGACTCCTGATACCTTGACTCCAGCCTTGTGAGATACAAAGCAGAGAATCTACCCAAACCACTGTCCTGGAATTCTGACCTACTAAACCATGAAATAATGTGCTTGCCTATCTGAGCTGCCACATTTGTGGTGCTTTTACTATGCTTGCTGTAGCCATCAAATGAATCAAATTCAACAGTGCCCCCAGCGCTGGCCTCCAGATCAGAAAAGTTTGCAAGCAAGTTTTACCTACTCTTTGTGAAATCAATAACAACAACAAAAAAACTGATTGGTATTTTTCTTGTATAGCGAATAATTTGACATAAGGGAGTCAACTCTCTATTCAAGGGAGTCTTACGCTGAGGTTGATGCAGTGGTGACCATCAGGAAAGACAAAATGATGGTAGTTCTATTTTGCCTTTTGGTTGCCTTCCATGTTTTAGTTTTTGGGAATTTTATGGATCTGTGAAATCTCAATGTCTGAGAACCACCACTACATATTACACTTCTTTTCTTTGAAGCCAAGAGTTGCAAAAAAGTTACCCAAAGGGACACAAGAAAGAAATCACTTGGGACATCTGGATTTTGAACTTCTGTTTAGGAAAACAGGTATAATAGATACATTTCTTAAAACTGGGGCTATAAGGTGTTTTTGAATTGTATCTGGGAGCATGTGTGCTTGTATGGGGGGATCTGTGTGTATTTATGTGTAGATGTAAATCTAGTTATATTTCAAAGAAGGAGATAAGGTGCTATGCTAGCAAAATGCTATCCATTCTTTCACTCATTCTCTCATGAACAATTACTTATTGAGTATCTACTATGCGCCAGGACCTGTACAAGGTTCTGGGAATTAATGGTCAACTAAAACAAAGTTATTTCATGGAAGTTAAAATCTCACAAAGAAGATTAAAATCAATAAGTGAATCTCACAAATATATGTCAAACTGAAACTGCCATTAATGATAGAAAAATATACACCTACACCCATGAGACATCTTACAGCAGGGTTTCATTTGGTCTTTCTAGGGCGTCAGAGGTAACTACCCTAAGAGAAAGATGTCTTAGCAAAAATCCAAAGGATGGTAGGAGCCAACTAGGCAAATTGTTTTAGTCCAAAAGTGACTCAATCTCTGGTCTTGGATTCCTCATTTCTGGAGTGTTACAGTGGGGTTCTATGAATTCTAAACTCTACTGTTCTCAAAATCCCAACACTTCTAAATCATCATTTTCAGGAAAAGACAGAAAGAACTGATGTAAAGCATGATAGCAACCGATAGCAACAACTAATTTATTTCAGTGGGCACTTAATATGTGGCCAGACACTGTGCTAAATGTTTCTCATCAATTATCTCATTTAAACCTCATAACAATCCATGACATTTATTTGTTGGCAGCGATTGCTATGGGTCACTAATTACTATGAGTTTTCAGCCTCCGGACACATGGTAGGATTAAAATTCCTAACCCTCTGAAGTTTGGCAGCACTCTATGACCTAAGTCAGCCGAAGATCTGTGAGCAGAATTGATGTGTGCCACTTCTTGGCTGAGCATTAATTTTGGCATTTAACAGAGGAAAAAAGACTCTTTTTCCTGTGCTGAGATGACTGGTGATAATTTAGATAGTAGCTTCTCCGTAAGTCTGGATCCTAGAGTGCATCTGACATGGAGAGTAGTCCATGGAGTTGATAAAAACTGTATCTTTGCTATTGGAAGTTACTGAACTACAAGGCTGATTGTTACTGGAGCATATGTTTACTTGCCCTGTCTAGCACACAATTATATTTATCTGCTCCTTACAAATGCCAGAACCAGCCCTGGCTGGTGTGGCTCAGTGGATTCAGCACCAGAATGTGAAGCAAAGGGTCACCGATTTTATTCCCAGTCAGGGCACATGCCTGGGTTGCAGGCCAGGTCCCCAGTAGGGGGTGCATGAGAGGCAGCCACACACTGATGTTTCTCTCCCTTTCATTCTGCCCCCCTTCCCCTCTCTCTAAAAATAAAATAAATAAAATCTTTAAAAAACAGGCAAATGCCAGAGCCAAGTTCAGAGAGGCTGTGTAACTTTCCAAGGTGAAGAAAATGAGTAAGTGGTAGAACCAGCATTTGGACTCAGGACGTCTGTTTGACTCCAGGTTCTTTCACATTAAGCTAAAAGTACAAGTGCAGGACCCACCATGGCACTGGTCATTTCTTAGAGTTCTGCAATTCTTGCCATGAAAATGCACCCATCAATACGACATACGTATCCCAGCAATGTGAAACAAATGTCACTAGATCTAATACACCCATTCCAAGACCCTTTGGGGACAGTAAGAAATTGTGGAAATTTACACCTGCACTTACTTCCCCCTTCCAGTTTTCTAGAAAGATTCCTAGTATGCATGTAAATACCCTCTGAATTCAGAGATGAAGAGGCCTCCAGCTAGGCACAACAAAGCCAATTTTACTCCTTAAACTGAGCACTGCTTTGCAAAATAATCCTGTAGAACTCTCCACTAAACAAGTTACAAACTAGTCGCATGGGGCTTTCATTGAATTTTCCCTGAAAGCTGTGAAGGACAATTGTCTCTGAACCAGGTACATCAAATACAGGCCTGCTACTGTGTAAAAGCTTGGAATTCTACACCACCTACACACAAAGAAAATTAGCTTTTGATTGAAAGGAAGCACTATTGAGCAACCCCAGGGGAGGAAAGAGAAACAATACAAATGAGTGACACCTACAGACAAATCTAATGGTTGAGACCATTTGGCTAAGGACTTTCTTAGTCTAAAGAAATAGAAAAGTACAGTTTCTGAGGATCATGAAAGATAATCGAACCAAGTCAAAAGAAAAGTAGTCACTCTTGAAATTCTAAACAAAGAGAGTTCAAATATGCCACATGGACATAAAATAAAAGTTTTCCATACTCCATTCTGTGTATTGCTGGGAAAAAATGGCAACATGCACTCAAAGCTTCCATTCTTTTTTTGCTTGTCCCTCCACTTGTCTTTTTTCTCTCTTCTTTTTACTTATTTTATTTTAAGATTTGCAACCAATACTTATAGCTACTTCTTAGTCTTACAAACACTGGTATAAAAAGGAGAGTGAGTTGTAACCTAGGTCATTACTGATATTTTTATTTATGGTCAAGATGTAGCTACAAGTAGAATTCTATCATTTTTGCCAAATTCTGTTGAAGTATGTTTTCTTTCCTGGCAGTGATATTGCAACTGGGTGCTATGATTCTGCAGAAGGGGTACAGCCAATTTTGGGTTTGATATTTTAAATACAAATAAAATTGTATAATTAGAAACACTCTTTCATTACTGCCAATGTAGTGACCAATTCAGATAAGTTATCAATTCAGATAGGTGAAAGATTGATGAGGAACATGATATTTATGCAGTCTCACAGTACAGGCCCACAGATTACTGTCAAGCACTAGGCTGGTTTACACAACGGAGACAGACCTCCACCTTACCACTGCGTAACAATGCAGCAAAGTGACATGAGCACCTCCAGACAATACGCAGTGGGATGTAGTCAACATTGCCCATGTAGTATTCTTGACAGAGTGATGCAGATGAATCTAACCATGGGGAAACATTAAAATAAATGCTGATTTTGAAAGTTTCTACAAGGAAATCACCCAGGACTGTTCAAAAATGTCAATATTATAGAAGATTAAAAATGGTGGAACTTTCCTAGATGAAAGGGGGGAAAGAAATTGTATAAAGGCAATGCGAGTCCCTTAGCTATATCCTGGATTAAAATAAAAATTGTGCTGTAGTTTTGTAAGAAAATAACATGTTTTTAAGAAATGCATGGTGAGGTCTTTAGGCATGTGGTGTTCAGGGTGTCTGCAATTTTCAAGTAGTGCAATATATGTAAGGAAGAGAGTATAGAAAAGGATGGTCAATGTCACAAAATGTTAATAATTGGTGAATCTAGGTGAAAGGTTCATAGGTCTTGACTATACTTTAAATTTTTTGGCAGGTTTGCATTAAAGAAGTTTGAAAAGAAGAGATATTCTTTCCTTAGAAATTACTTTCACACTAAAAACCTATACATTCTAATTGGCTTCTATTATTTTCTTGTCTGCCATGACTCTAGCTTTCTCTAGTATTGAGACTCCTTGAAGAAAACCTTTCCCTTTTTCCTACAATCAGTTCACATGGCTGTGGTGGCATTCATTCAAAATCTTGCTTCTTGGGATATGTGAGCCACTGATGTCTGGCCAGCATTTATCCTGAACCACAGAAGTAAGGTTCTCTTTTCACCAGGCTCCTGAGCTGGTAGGGTACAAGTTCACACCTGGTGGTAGCCATCTTGCCATTTCAAGGGAGCAGCTCAACAGTACAGCCAGGACAGAGAGATGTGTAATCGTGGAAGGAGGTGTTACTGACATCTTCACACGAGCATCTTCATTCGGCCTTGCTCCAAACCTGCTAGATATCTAGATGTTTCATTCACATGAGCCAATATTTCTCTGTTCTTAAGCCAGTTCAAGGTGAGCATACATCACTACCAAAAAGATCTCTGAGTAACAGAAAGAAGAAGAGAAAGCCACAGATGTGTAATGCATAAAATTATATGTTGGTGATCACTATTACGTGAACTTGTGCTACGAGTTTAACTCATTTTGTGGGCATTTGAGGAATCAATGCATCTTCAGCTGTCTCTGCATAATAAAGAGAATACCCTGAGGATGCAAGGTGGACTGTTAAAAGAAAGTGTTGGTTCTCACATCTGTGTTTTAGAGTGAATTGAGATTTTCTTGATACTGTAGGTGGAATATGCACACAGCTGCCTACAGCTGCCATCCATACTACCTGACTTTAAATGTCTAAATTTATCCTAATAAACTCATGGTTTTTGTCAATGGATGAAAAGTAAATGTTACACACTCCAAGTTAAATATAAATGTTAACTATTAAATACAGCTAATGCCTGTTTTAACATATTGCAGTATATAATTTCACTGGTTTGGGGAAATGCATCCCACTGTTTTATAAGTGAAAATCTATGGTTTAAAACTATCTGTAGGCACTATAATTAAAAGAGAGTTACATACAATCTCTACTACATAGGTCTGCAACACTCACAAACACTTTACAGAACTTCCCTAAAATTCTCAATTTTAATGCACAGATTTCTACCCAAATTGTCTGAGCATCAGAGAAAAAAAAAAAAACTAAGTCAGTTTTGCAGTTATGGCCAATGAGGGTGCATATGTTTGAACTCCATTTGAATGGCAGCAAACACAGGCATAGTTACAGGGGCACGTATTTATCACTCTGAGTACTTGCTGTTGTTTACTGCAGTATTTTTGGATGGAAAAAGTTTGTGCCTTTGCTCTAAACAGCTCTCCAACATAGCAGTATCAAGGAAGTGGAAGCGCCCCATGCAGACCATCACAATGAATTAAACAGAGCTCAAAGTCACAAAGGCAAGAGCCTTCCAAAACATGTCAAGATGAAAAATGGAACTTGAAACATTTCTTTTGAGTGTGACATGGGGGATCTCTGATTCTATTCAAAAGGGAGAGAGAAAACAAATCAACCTTAAAATTTAAATTGAAATAAAGTCAAAGTAAATGCCAAGCAAGGCAGAGAAGATTCCGAAGTTTTCAAGAGCGTGAAGGAGCTCCTTATACAGTCAACATGTGTAATTAAAATGTATAATGAGCACACTGCAAAAAATATCTCTTATTTTATACGCATGCACAATGATAATGGTTTCCTCTTCTCTGAGACAGGACGGATGATAACTATTAGGAAGGTACTTAGGGAAAGTATCCCAGAAGACACTAGGATTCCTGGCACAGCCAAAGGATGATTTTTCCTTTTCATAAAAATGACTCACATTAAGGTTCTTACCATTGTGTATAATTAAGGCATATGGAGAAGCAGAGCCTCTCTGCATGTGTGAGAAAGAGAGGTGACACCCAGAGCCCTCACCAGGTATCTCTGTGCTTGGGAACCCCATTGGCTTGTTCTTTGGGTTGAGCACAAGCACTTGATTCCCTTTATCAAGGGGACAAAGGATGGTTGTCATCAGTTTCCAGCACTGTGCATAATCTTTGCCTTGAAAAGGAAGAAAGTGACCACTCTTATCTGTTGTTGAAACTATATCCCAGCATGGGGGACCTGCTGGAGGGTGCAGGGAAAACCATTCTGGCTTGTCCTAGACCACATTGGCCCTGCCACCACAAGTGAGGATTGCTACCTTCCAGCTGAGGGTGGAAGGGCTGGAAATAATGGAGGGGGGTGTTGGGGGGTTCCATTTTCAAAGGAAATATAGCATAAGAAGTCTTTCTGCTGCCCTCACATTCCCATCTCATTGAAGTCAAAATAATGACTGTGGGGGTCTGATCACACGCAGCATGCCACCTTTGCTGGGACCTACAACTCCATCTCACAGGACTGCTGTTATGGTCTGCTGAGAAAATTAATGTGATTACACTGGGCACAATGCTTGTCATACCACAGGAACACAAAACACATCAGGGGACACTGACTCAGGTATGTTTCCTTCTAAATGGTCTTTTAGTACTTGTGATCAATTGATTTAGTTTTTAAAACAGCCCTAGATTCAGGAATCTAAATGTTTAAAATATATTGTTTTTATTTTTTGTGTGTGTATCTTTCTCATCAACCAAACTGTATTGACAATGATACAACCGCCTGTCTTTACAAACAACTGCAGCCAAACTCATTAGCCTTTAACATTTTCCAATCCTATTATTTGTAGATTCTCCTACTTTTCAATGAGTAAATAAAACAAGCTGGGAATAAAACATTTATTTTGGCACCATACCAACCTAATTAAACTGCAGTTTCATTAGACTGTAGCAGGCTGCTGAAAAATAATGTAATTGACCTATTAAAAGTTACTACTTTGGTTCAGTTTTCTGAGCTAGGAGAAATTACAGTGTGATTTAAAATGCCTAGTTACCTTGACAAAACCAGCCGGAGAGCGAAGAACTAAGAGTTACAGACAATGGAGAGAGTCCAATTAGAAAGGAGATAGGTAACAAGATACTCTCACCAATCACAGTTACTGAGGAAAGACATAAAATATAAAATGGAAATTAATAGTCTAGTTATTTCCTCCATTGACTAAATGTTGTTCATAAATGGGGGCGAATGTGAGACACTCTCCCAAAACTTAGCACTGAGGTGGTTTAATGAGCAGAGATTTGTGTTTGTCTAGCATCTTCTCACTTGTTTTGTGCCAGCAAGCCAACTGCTACAGGACTTCAACCCTTCCCCAGACTCAGACCATGAGTCCAGCTGAAGGTAATGCCATGTCCAAGCTGGCCAATCAGACCACTGCATACTCCTGACCACAATGATGGATTCACTCTAGGACCAATCAGAACTACTCCTGGGCCTTCTCCTGAAGTGACAGGAGAGAAGACCTCTGTTGTCCAGCTGGTGTTCTGAGTGGAGAAGGTCTGCATCTGTTGGGAGCCATCTGCTAACTTGTAGGGAGAACCCACTTGAGAATGAAGTCAGTTTTAAAGGGAGAGGCTGGGTGAGGATGAGAGGGAGAGAGACAGAGCAAGAATAATTGAGAACAATAGTCCTGCCCTTGTCATCCTTTAAACCAATACTCCCCTCAGGCTTGGAACCTCTGTGCCAAGTCTAGGCCATGTATGAAATTCTGGATGAGTTCCTTAAGCTTTCCTCACCAGATGCCCTTCTTAAATCACTCAAATCACGTAATTCATCTGTTTATTCATATATTCATTCATTCAACATGTTTCACTTCCCCAGTGGATCAGGCCCTTGGCTAGGAATAGAGGATATAGTCAAAAGCTATCTGCAATATTCTATAGTGTTATAAAGCTTAGACTTGAGTGGTTGTTAGTTAAATGCTCACATGCATAAATACAGAATTGCATGGTGTTGTAGAAACATCTGAGGGATCAATTTTAACACAAAACCATAGTCAGGGAAGGTCTGGCAGAGGAGGTGACATTGATATGGGCATATAGAGAATGCAACATAGCCAAATATTGAATGGGGGAAGCACTAGAAGAGAAAAATGTTCCTAGCAGGGGAGCAGGATGCAATAGAAGACTCATTAGAATGTGGTATTGAGGGTGGAGTGACATGAGGGAAGGTTGGAGGGCAGTAGTTGATCATATAGATTCTGACAAGAACAGAGATGACTATATTCTAAGTGCAAAGAGAACACATTACAAATTATCACCCTACCATAAAAAAAGACACCCTCTGGTGATAGCAGCTGGCAGACAGTCTGCTGGTATGTGTGGAGCTTCTTTAAGGACATCCTAAAACAACCAGTGGTGTTTGCAGGGGCGATTCTTTCTGATCATTGGGCAAATGTTGGCTTAGGATGTCATCATTTCAGTATTAAAATAGGTTTTGTAATCTCTGATTGGTGAGCATCAGTGGGTTCAAGGATATATTGTCCACCTGACTCTGGAGGCAAGATTAGGGTCTTTCAGTTCCAAGGGCATCCAGTAATATTTGAAAATTGAAAAAAAATGTGTTAGTTCAAACATTTTAAGCAGCAAAGTCAAAAATTAATAGCTGCTTAATTATATTTCTCCAAAATGCAATATTATGTCAGTATCATTAATTGTTGAATTTAGGATTCATAAATATTGTATGATGTTGGCAGACAAGTTGAAAGGTCTTTTTTTCCTCTTACAATTATTTCCAAGTTTATGTGCTGATTGCTGAGGAATAGTAGCGAATCATAAATTCAGTGAGTTATTATGAGTTAATTCACTTCAATAGCAAGATTATAAAAATTCCTGGAAGCCTATAGTATAATAAAATTGTGTTTTATTATATAAAATTTGGGGGCATTTTAATATAGCTCATATCAGGTTTTCTCAGCCTTGACACAGACATTTGAGGCATATAATTCTTTGCTGTGGGGGCACTGTCCTGTGCTTCGCAGGAAGTGTAGCAGCAATCTTGGTTTCCACCTAACAGATGCCAGTAGCAACAGTCCCCTCAGCTGTGACACACAAAAATATCTCCAAACATTACCAAATGTCCCCGAGGGAGGGGCAGGGGGACCAGAGGTGCCCTGTTGAGAACAACTGCCTGGCTTATATGAATGCCTGGGGCAAAAGAAACTCTTGGAGTGTGTCTGATTGTGTTAGATATATAATTGATGATTGCTTCCTGGAGAGACATAACACGAAAGCTAAGAATCTGGGACACATTCAATTTTCACAAAGTTTGAGAGTCTCCAGGAAAACCTACCTCTGGTTCCAGGTGACCTCCATCAACACAGCTGAGAGTTCCCCATTAATGAGCCAAGCAGGACACATGAGAGAGGCTCTCTCTGCAGCTGGGGAACCAATAGGTCACCTGTTTATGAGAAGGCTGTGTGGTATTTTCGTAGAGAGGCAACATGACCAGAATGGAACAATCAATAGCTGCCTTCTGAGAGGGAAGGGCCCTTCCCTAATCAGTTCTTGCCAGTTGTTTGTTTCATCTGAGCTAGACCATCAGGCCCATGGCAGAGCTCTAGGGGGGGAGGGCAAGGCTTCTTTCGCACAGCAGCAGTCAACATGACTGAGAGCAGGAGCCCCACGCCAGCTGCCAGGAGCAAAAGCACAGACAGCATGGATACAAAGAGCCCTCCAGGACTCTCGTAAGTAACCATCGGCCCCACTGAAGAGGGAGGCCAGCGTATTTGGTATGTGCTTAACAGTATTCATTAGGACAGCAAAGAGTGGAGCAAATTCTATAGCACAGCCAGACTTTGCAACTCACTCAATGGGCAGCATGCTAGGACAGGAAACCGCGGTGTGTGGTGGTGGGGGGCTTCCTGAAGGACCAGCAGGGCACAGAGAGACCCCATTGGACTCTGGCTTGTCCACTTGGCCCTTACAGTCTGAAGGTTTACCATGGAAAATAGGAGTGAGGAGGGAAGGAAAAAGAAAATAAGGTTGGAGAAACATCTAGGGAATCCTTCTCAAATCAGATTATTTTTGACAGTCTTCATCAAAAGCAAAACATTTTCTTTAAAAGATTTCAGAGGCTTACCTTTCCAATTATTACTTTAGAGGAAGAAGAAAAAAAAAACCCAAATGAGATGCCCAGGGGGTTGTAGCTCTGCTCACTTTAATTCTTGTTCCCTGAGAATTCAATTCCATTCGGGCATCAGTTAAGACTGGATATGTTGAGAAGAGCACAGGCTTTGGACATAACAAATGTGGGTTTGAATTCCAGCTCTAGTCCTGGATCACCTCTGTGGATCCAGGGAACTTAGTGAACTTCTCTAAGCCTCAACTGGTCTCATTGCTAGAATGGTGGTGAGAAGAATACTACTACCTTTCAGATCTATATTTGGGTTTGCTTTATATATTCCACAAAATGCATTGACAAAGAGTGGTCCCTTGATATGGTCCTTATTCTTCATCCTTCTTGTGATGTTTCTGGTTTGGTAGTATTGAGAAAACATGCATTTATGTCTTTGTCCTTATTTATATGTTTATGCATGGGACCATAAGGGATTGTGTTTTAGGGAGCTTTTATTATTGTGTGCTGTTTATTATCATGGCTTTGCACATCAGTGCAACTTAATGATCAACTATTCATTGGCCACATAATTAGAAAGTAGCATTCTTCTTCAGATAATTGGTATAGCTGCATTATGACTCAAAATTACCTGGAAATTGTTATCATCAGCAACTGAGGCAAATCAAAGTTATCCTGGAAAAAGTCAAAGCACACAACTCCTTAACAGGTGGACACATCCATGGAGCTGTATGGAGAATATGTGCTTTAAAGGGGACTGGGGGGTGGGTAGAGAGTTTGGCATAAAGCATTACTTAATCAACAAAACAAACAAATGAGCAAAATAGAACCAGAGACTTGGAAATAAAGAGCAAACTGACAGTGAGCAGAGGGGAGGAGGGAGGGGGGTGAGAGGAAAGAAGGGGAAGGGGCAAGCAAAGGAACATGAATAGAGGACTCACGGGCATTGACAATGGGGGAGATTGACTGTGGGAGTGCAGGGGGGTGGGGTAGAGGTGACCAATGGGGAAAAAGGTGGGACAACTGTAACTGAACAACCATAAATTTAAAAAAGAAAATAAAATATTGAGGTAAAATCAAAGTAGAAGACAAGACAACATCCTTTTAGAAAAGACAGCCTCATTTTTGATCAAGGTTTTCTTTTAGTAATTAAGAAATATATTTAATAACCATTTTATGTTGAATAAATATATTTTATTGCCTATTTGGTTCTGATTATAATAAAAGCTGGAAGAATGGACTTGGAATAGGAAAATACCCTCTCTCTCTCATACACATACACACGCACGCACACACCATAGCAGACAGTTTTCCATGCAGCACATTGTGCAAAGTTCCAGATAGAATGTTTGTGCTGAATAAAATGCAAAACATAGCTTCATTTTACCATGAATCTTGATTTATTTCTCCTGAACACCCTTAGAAGCACATCAGTGATCCATTAACTGTCTAGCCAAGGACAGAGAGAGGAGAACACTGTCCCTCCATAAGTAAAGGAATCAAGAAATACTGTCTCCCTACTGGTGCATTCCAAAGACATTGCTGTGCTCATTTCCCCTCCCCTTCTCTCAGACTCTTGCAACCATTGTCCACTTCTTGGGCCCCTGAGGAAAAAGTTCTTTGCAATGACTTGCAAGAGCTTTCTTAGACCCTCACATCACTACATAAGGACTAATTGTGTTGTTTAATGTCTACAACTGGTCAGAATATAGGTAACTGCTTGGTTTACATGTTTGCCTCCTGCACTAAACTGTAAGATTCTTGAGGGCAGAACATGATTTCATATTTCATTATAACAGAGAAGCAATTCGACAAATGGCTCATAAATGAAATGTCACTCTTGAGTGACATCCTTCATCACAAAACCAACCCTTTACTAATTGGGTAATTTTATCTAAATTGCTTAAGCTCTCTAAGCTCCAGTTTTATCATTTGTAATATGTGGATAATGATAATATTCTGCTATTTGTTTTCCCTTTTCTTCTGAGCACATGGGAGCATCACAGGAGGGCAAAGCAGGACATGTGACTAGCTCTGCCCAAAGGGATTTGGTGGAAATGAAGCATGTCACTTCCTGGAAAAAGTACTTAATGGCCAGTGTGAACTTTCCAGGTCAACATTTTCAATGCAGAGGTTCCTTAAAAATAAAGCCCCTGGGAATGCTGAGTCACTACATGGAGGAGAGCTTCCCTGGAGAGTGGCTCAGATACTCAATGGGCTAATGGACTACCACATCAGGAAATAAACCTGGGCTGAGTTATGCCATTGAGATTTCAGGGTTGTTTGTTACCACAGCATAACATAGCTTTCCCTGACTGAGACAGACTAGAGAGTTGGAAGGAAGATGAAAAGAGATAAGACAAGTAAAAGGCCTGGCATTGGGCCTAGTAATTAGGTTTTATAAGCTATTTTTGTCAGATACTAAGATCATTGGTCCAATACTTAAATCTTTGCTTTTAGTAAGGACTCAGATCATACCAGATGAAAACATGTGACCCATCAGCATTATTTTGGGCATCACTAGCTACTATAACAGATGCTGCCTCCCCGCATTATCGCAGATAGTATAGTCACAGCAGAAAGGGTGGGAGTGGGCTTGAACCATACAGTCAGTCAATTAGGGACCCAGGAATTCCACCACTTTCAACAAATAGCTTCCAAGGTCAAGTGAGTGTCAACCAGAGGATGGAGAGAAGGGAAATGTATAGAGGATCCCAGAAGAGGCTTTCAGGGGCCAGTCCTGGATGTGACACATATCCCTGTTCCCACACCTCACTGGGCAGGACTCACATCACTGCTTAGATGAAAGGTGGGCTGGAAATGTGTCCCTAGATGGGCAGCTACTTGTCAGTTATTTGAATTTAGGGTGAAGGAGGAGTAGAAATGATCAGCCACTGGCCAGACACTTTGCCATAGTATCCTTTCATATTTTCAGAAAGCAGTTTCCCGACAGCTGTGAAATCATTGCCTTAACACCCATTCCTCTCATATTTTGGGGGGTGTTCTTTTATATAGCACACACCTCCAAAGCTGTAATAAAAAATTCTTGGCTTTTTTTTATTTAGTAGGAAAAATATATTTGACATAGGTTAAGTTCAGTCATTGCCTCCCTCCCCTGTCAACAAAGAGGAACAATACCTTGTTAGCTGGTATTTTTTCCCAGTTTTAGTTCCAAAAAGGTTCTAAGTAAAGTTCCTTTTCACGTTTCTTTATAAAACATACATAGGCATCAAAAGAGGGGAGAGAACTATACCATTTCAATGCCCTCAAGTTTCTAAGACCTTTATGAGATTGTACAGTTGAGCATACATTTAAATTTGCAGGAAAAATCCATACACAATGACCAAAATCATGCATATACTTGAGCAAGAACATAACTGCTTTTAGACACTAGGATGTATCTATTTTTATCAGCGTTATGATATGGTATAGGGAAAACGACACAGAAAGAAAATTAGTCTGTGTCTTTCTAAGGCAGATTTTAAAGAATGGGTCAAATCTGATTCTTTGTGGGATAGCTGGGGTGGGGGGAGTCATAGAGGGGAAATGGAGACAACTGTACTTGAACAACAATAAAAAAACTTTTAAAAAATAAAATTAAAAAAAAACACAAAAAAATCTGATGTCCTTGGAGAAAACTGTGAACCCCTGTACATGTCTCAAAGTGACTACATATGGGGCTCCTGCTGCTGGTTATCAAAGGAAGATAGGAACAGAAGATGTTGCTAAACCAAGATCCACCCTTTCAGGCAAACGGGCAGCTTTATCACACATTACAGTGCTCTTTCTTCTGGTCTGAAACTTCTGACAGTGAGCTGGCACGGGTGAAAAAAAACGTTGAAGCAGAGAGCAGCCATCACATGTACCTGGGCTGATCTCAGCAGACCTGGAGTGAAGGGCACAGCTGAAGTGAGCCATGTGTGTTCTCTCAGTTGAGAGTCACCTCAGTTTTATGCTAGAGGTGCTGAGGGTAACCCCATTTTTCAGACGAGGAAACTAAGTCTTAGAGAAATTAAGTGACTTGCCCATGATCCCACCAGTAATAAGTGGCAGGGCCAAAACTGAAACCACATCTTCCTGAGTATGTAGCTCATGCATTAGCCTCCCCACCCCTCACCCCCAAGCTTTCATCTGCCTGATGAAGAGTTAAAATCCTCAAGAGGGGAAGGAAAGGAGATTTACCGACAGACGTGAGAGTGGAGTTGGCCCGTTGACAATTATACCGGCTGTCTCGACACCAAGGGAAGGTGTCTTTTAGAAACAAGCTAACCGAGTAAGTGAGAGCATACCCTGGAGGGACACTAAATGTGTCATGCATGCATTCATCTGTCTGTCCTTCAGGATGCCTGTCCCATCCATACTGCTGAAAATAGGACAGTTGCGGGACTGTCCCTGTGATGCCAGCGGGTGTCACTGCCTCCCCACGGTGCTCAGCAGGGCATCTGCAGCAAACAGCAGCTGATGACACACCAAGCTCTTAGCTCTCACAGGAGCTGAGCTCCCTGCTCCTTGCTTTCTCTACAAACTGTCCCTTTCCTGAGGTGTCTCATCCCCGTGCCTGTCACAGAGCAGGCAGTCTACCTGTGCCAGTGACCATCGCCATTAGTAATGCTATCCACGGTTCCTCCAGCTCTCTAAACACGCTGCTCCTTTCAGAGGTCACACTACACATATAATCAAAATAAGATGGATGGGAAGATTCAGGATTATCAGAGATCTGGATTTATATTGAATAAGATGAATTTGTAAAGCCTTTCCCAAGTCACATTACACTCCTTGAGTATTATCTGCCTAAGTGGCTGACTTCCCCCAGTCCTATTACCTAAGAGACAAGCCAAAGGAAGGTAACATCTTTAAAGAAACTCCACAGAGCAGTAAAAGCCCCAGACTGGGGCAGGATGGAGGCTTCCCTTAACATTTACTTTCCAGCAGAGAATCTGGTGTCTGTAGCAGCATTTAGCAAGGGGTATTTGTGACAGCCACATCCATTCCACCATGCTCCTTGTCCACTGGGCACCTTAATATCATCTACTTAATGGGCAGTGTTCACATGACAGTGACTGTGAAGTCTTGGGTGATGGGTCTTTCTCCAGTATCAGAGCCCTAGGGGGGTTGAGGGCAGATAGAAACACTGTGCTAACTGTGTCTGTAGCAGGTTGATCTGCTCTCTTAACAGAGGGACCCTGCCTAGACTGCAGTATAATGTACTGGGGGGAATGTATTTATTTTGTTTACTTCCAAGTCCCCAGCATACAGAAGAGTGGGAGAACACAGTAGACACTTAATAAATATTTATTGAGTTAATATCCATAGAAGCAAAAGCAGGAAGATGTAAAAATGTACTTGCCTGTCTGAGAAGACCTAGCAAAAATGTCTGGTTCATGCTGAATAATGTAATGCATTGGATAAGTTAAAATACAGCATAACATAACATAACATAACATAACATATACATATCACATATACATTTATATTTGTGTGTGTGTGTGCACGCATGTGTCTATGTCTATATAAGAAGTCCTTCTGGAAAAAGTCCAGTCATTGTTAATATAATGAGAACAGTTTGCACAACATTGATATAACCTGGCAGCCAAGGAGAGCAAACTAGAATGCACATGTGTGAACAATGATGACCTTACTGTACTAGTCAGTGGGAGCAGAAGATACCCATGAGTAAGCATGTGTACTGTGTGGCTATTGCATTCAAAATGACTGAAAGAGAAGTGAATCTGCATAAAATTCCATGTTAAGCTTGAACATTGTTCTGTGGGAACTATTCAGATGATTCAGAAAGCTACAGCTATGGGCAACTGGTGACTGACAGCTTCATTACAATACACCCACTCATGCATCATGTCTTGTGCAGAGATTTTGGTGAAACATTTAATCACCCAGTGATTCAAACTCCCTACAGCCCAGGTTTGTTGCCCTCTGACTTTGGGCTTTTCCCAAACTAAAATCACCTGTGAAAGGTAAAGATTTTTCAGACCATTCATGAGATTCAGGAAAATATATTGGGGGGCAGCTGATGGTAACTGGAAGAATTATGTGAGGTCACAAGGTGCCTACTTTGAAGGGGACTGAGACATCATTGTCCTATGTACAATGTTTCTTGTATCTTGTATTTTCTTTAATAATGTGTCTGTTTTTCATATTACATGGCTGGATACCTTCTGGACAGACCCACACTTAAGACATGTTTGTAAGACAAGAGCCAAATAAAGGTTAGACACTTATTATTTTCATGGCTACAGTTTTGATTTTGTAAGTAGATTTAATTTTTTTAATCCTCTAACATTCTAAAAGTTGCACATACTCATTAAAGAAAAGTGCAGAATACATAATTAGCTAGTCAACAACTTGGGGTGTTGTGAGCTCATTATGTATCCCTTATAGAGATTGATACAGATTAGTTGCTTTAAAATATTAATAATGAAATCCAATTTTGCTATAAATTAGTTAAATAAATGATGTTGAGTCTTCACTATGGGAGGCAATGAGATATTTTGATACACCTTTATGGACTAACACATAAGAGCCTAGGACATTTGCTAAGTATGCATTTGAAGAAAAATACACATTGTATCATTTCACTTATATTTGAGTGAAAGTATATACTTACACAATGTAAAGCAGTAAAAAACATGAAATGCTATCACCAAATTCTTAACAGGGATGAAAAGTGGTTATTGTTTTAGTTGAATATAAAATGATGCTCATAATCATAATAAAGTTAATTATTCTAACATTACCAAGTGTTGTGAAAACTGAAAAAAAAATCGTCCCCCATTAGACCACTCATGATATGACTAGTGTTTTTTATGTATCTTCTTTTAGAATAAATCATTCAAGAAATATCCACTGACAGCTTACAATAGGCCCAGCACTCTGTAGCTTTGGTCCTCTTCATCTGCATAATAACTATTTTCTGACAGACACCCTCCTCTTATTCAGTCAATTGAAGGAGGCATGCCTACTGGAGGCTCAGAGAACCCCAAGATTCTCTGTAATGAGCAGATTATCAGTAAAGATTCCTAGAGAATTTGTAAGCAATAGATTCTTGATTTTCTCTATTAAAACAGTCCCTCCTTTCCCCACACCCCTATACACACACCCCTTGTTTCATCAAAGCAGAATGACTCAAGTCAGGAAAGAAAATGCCTTTTAAACATATTCAACATTAAAATCACTCAGAGCCCTGGACCTCTGCCACAGATCATGGTCACCTGAGAGTGCTTCCTAATGGGAATGGCCTCCCAGGGGCAGAACACTCTACTGTCTTTGGAGCACTGCCGCCAGCACCCCCTGCAGAGTCACCTCCCCCCTCCCTCTGGCCCTCCAGCCCCTCAGCTTGGGTCCCCCAGGCTCTCAGAGCAGCAGTTCACATAGTTAAGGGGAAGAGCCTCTGACAATTTCAAAAGAGGCCTTCTGAGAATAGACCCCCTTTGTCTGTAGTTCTCAAAACAAATTATGCGCTACATGGCTGAGATGATGTTGACTCCAAGAAATCATCCCTGGGGTCCTACAAACTCACAAATGTGAATTCCAGTCTTTTGTCGTATAAAGGCCGATGGAGAGTGCACACTGATCTGAATAGAAGCAGCTTCTTAATGGTCCTAGGGGGAGTCCGTATTTAGAGTACAATAATGTTGTTTTGAAAATGGGGTGCTCAGTGCTCCTGATTAATGAGCTGTAATAGTCATTTAATCCAAGGTCCTCGAAGACTGGCCTCTAACTGCTCACTACCTCTTCCTTTGCCCCATTCCACCCTGAACTCAGGTGACCCTGAAGGAGGATAGTTCAAAGTTAATTGAGTCTTCAAAAGTAAAATAGTTATAAGAATCGAGGAAAAAATATTGGTTATTGCAGCACTTAAACAAATGCCACATGGCACATAAATTCTGCCATCTGCTATAACTTTTTCTCAGTAGGAAGCTGGCAGATATCGCATAATCATCTACATATGACTGGTAATTTTTAGCCAAGTCTAAACAAAAAAGTGCTTTGTCTTCATGTGTCATTTTCAAAGCTAGAGCTATATAAGATCAACCATGAAACATGCTCTCTATTTTCTTATTAAGCATACATATTTCATATATATATCCACATGTGTATATATATATATATATTCCACAGTGAACTCATTATACTTTTTGAGCCTCATTAGAGCTCTGACTGAATCAAAAATTATATACATTTCCATCTTTTGTATAGAAAACACTTCATTTTATCTATTTTGACGTGTTCCAGGAGAGGACTGGAGCACAAGGCTCTGCCTATGCAGGATGCTCTGAGAGGTAAAGCAATAAAACACTCATTTTCAGAAGGAAAGTAGATTTTACAGTGACAGGGGTGCAATACACTGTGGGGATAATTTGTACAAACTGAAAAAGTAAATTCATGGTCAATGAAACCGCGTCCTTGTAGAGCACTTGAAGTTCCCTAATATATAACGGAATTAGTGTAGTCAGATTTCACTGAAGCACTGGGCTCTGCGGCCCATTATTTAAACAGCTCTGTCAGTCATGAAAGAATACTTCAAGAGCATGACAACAAAATGCTATCAATACTGAAGGTCGTCCTCTAAATCAGAAGCGAACGCAAGGGTTTCCTAACGACTTCTTCTCAAACAAATTACCGGCAGGCTGAACCAAAATGAATTTTATTATTGAGAACGAGTGAACTGTATAGTACTTATAGCAAACACATTAGAGGATTAAAATTGATTGAAGGAGATTGGATTTGAAAAGATATAAATAGGCAAGACATGAAAAATCTGCTCCAACTGAACCTATCAAAACTGCTGTGGAATTCAGCCACTGGCCAATCGCCTCTGGAAGGTGTGCTTGGCTTTCCCTAGAGAGAGAAGTGAGAAGAGTGGCTTCTGGATGGTGGTCAAGCTGTGACATTGCAGATGGGCTACGGCCACATGATGGACACACATGGCACAGACACGTGGTGTTGACAGACTCCCTGTGACAAAAATTAGACCCTCTCTGTGCTATTTGACCTGATTGCAACTTACCTAAAAAGTTTAGATGAACTTCTCCTCTGAGGTCTGAGTAGGATGCTTCAGTCCATTCAAGGACAGTGGAGGAAAGCTCACCCACTTCTGCATTGATCAGCCATGGATAATCCAAATAAGAAAAGACCACACTTCTTGACTGCTTTTCAGTGGCAAGCATGTTTCTATGTGTTTCCATGAACTAACTGAATCTTTACAACTCAGAGGTAGGTATTATTAGTATACCCACTTTGTAGGAGAGAACATTCAGGTCAGAGAAGCAAATTATCTATCTATCTATCTATCTATCTATCTATCTATCTATCTGTCTGTCATCTATCTATCTATCTATCTACCTACCTTCTATCTACCTAGATTTTTGTGTATGGCTATCTGTGTATATATATTATATATATATAATCCCTAATTCACATGGCTATCAAGAAGGAGAGACAGTATTAAGGGTTGGGCTGCTGGCACCAGAAGCTGTGTTCTTCATTACAATACTCTCAAAGAGTTATAAACACACCAGTCATCAACACTTCACCCGTATGGCTCCTGGGATGAAACAAGAAGTTGGGAAATGACTTGATATACTAAGATATATGCTCAACCTGTGGCTGTGTTTGGAGAATCCTAATGGGACACACGGCACTGGCCTACAGAGTGGGCCCCCATGACCCCATTTCCTGGTATCCACACCCTTGGACTGATTCCTTCTACTCTGCACCAGGGTTGTTGGTCTGTGTGGCAGAATATGGTAGAAGTAACCACATGTCACTCTGAGGTTAGGTGATAAAAACTGTGGCTCCCATCTTAGGATATTGATTCCTCTCTCTCTCTCTCCTTTCAATGTAGGGAAAGCCAGCTCCAGGTCACCAGGACACTGTGGAGGTCCTGTGGAGAGGCCCACATGACCATGTGCCAGGGAGCTGAGACCTGCCAACATCCACATGAGTGAGCTAGGAGGACCCTGAAGACCTCATCTAACCATTTGCTCCCACTGAGGGCTTAACAACAACCTCACAGGGGACTCGCTGAGCCTAAGCCACCCAGCACCACCCAGCTAAACCACTCTCAGCTTCCTGACCCTCAGACACAATATGACATAATAAATGTTTGTTGTTTTAAGATACCCATCTTGGGAGTAACTTGTTAAGCAGCATTAGATAACATGCTGTTACTGCAGAGCTGAACTTTCAAAGACCTTAAAAAGTGATTCCTCAATGCTTAGTTCATTCTGTTACACTGAGTGACTCAACGAGGTGTCCTAATCTCAGCCCCTGTCCTGATAGACAGGTAGTGAAGTATGTAAATGTGTATTCCCCCACTGAATATCTCTTAACATCTACTAGTGTCAGGCACTGTTACAGTACTGGAATATGGCACTAAAAAGGACACGGTCCCCTTTCCTGCATTCTAGTGGATAGATACTGCAAATAAATAAGTAGGTAAATGAGTGGGGGAAAGAAACAAGAAGATAGTGATAAGTACTGTGAAAATAATACAGAGCAATAAAATAGAGAACTATGGTGTTTTTTCTGGAAGAAATAGTCAAGAAAGACCTATGTGTGGAGGGATATTTGAGAAGAAGCCTGCATGATGAGAATGGCCAGCCATGAAGATATTTGAGAGAAAAGGATCAAATAAACTTGGGTCAGTCAGGAGGTATACATGCATCCTAACACTTGAACTTCGTATTCCCCATCTATTTGTGTGGAACAGTGATAATTTGCCTCCCAGAATAAAGAGAATGAAGTAAGTTCTATATATAAAAGAAACTTGTATATTAAGATATCACTGATTATTGTTCCCCCTTTAAAAATAGCATGGCTGTGTTGGTCCAGCTTCAAATTCACCAAGACTGGGGCAACGTTATCCCCAAACCAAAGGCTATGCAGGGAAGTGCGGACAGCCTGCTGATTTAATAGAATATCAATCTCAAGGAAAACTAACTCAGTTATGAAACAGTCTGACCATTAATTTCAATGATTTGACTGTGTAATATAATGTTTCAATCCTAGAACACAATTTAAACTGGGACAGGTAGTCATTACTTAACTTGGAGTCTGCAAATTCATCTCCCACATGTCATTTTTTTGTAGTCTATGTTCAAAGACTTGCCAGAAAAGATATGGGGAAAATATTTCAAAGTCCATGAAATCTAACATCTCGATATCAAATAGTGCCTCAACTGTTACTGTAGATAAAAATGGTGATAGAAAATTTTTATTAAAATGGCCAGCAAAGGGTAAGCATGCTTGTCAAATGCAGAACCTGAATCACACACAGATGAGAGAATAGGATGGTAGAGATGGCATGAGTTGGGGTGCTGACGTACGTAGCCTGCAGTGAAGTGGGTGGTGGGACAGTGAAAAAAAGCACTAAAATGAGTACCTCTCCATGACACCTTCTGAAGATAATAACAAGAAACAAGTGTTTCAGCCCTGGCTGGTGTAGTTCAGTGGATTGAGTGCGGGCTGCAAACCAAAGGGTTGCCAGTTCAATTCCTAATCAGTGCATATGCCTAGATTGTGGGCCAGGTCTCCTGTAGGGGGCACACAAGAGGCAACAACACATTGATATTTCTCTCCCTCTCTTTCTCTTTCCCTTCTTTCTAAAAATAAATAAATAATTTTTAAAAAATTAAAGAAACAAGCAACTCATACTTTAAAAAAAATTAACCCATGCTTTGAAACTAAAAATCTATTGTACAATAGAGAAAGCTGTAGCTGTGGGTTGAGAGATCTAACATTTGAATCTATGGACAAATGAGAAGGAACTCTGAGGGAGAAATGCAAGTTATAAGGATGACAATGTATCTAGCCATAAAATTACACCAATGGGAATGAAAAGATATGATTGTGTATTCTAAAAGCATTGCTTCTGGTATGATTCTCTTTGGAATTGAGATGTGGCCAGGTATAGCTGTTTCCAGTAGACCTTAGCTACAGTTGACCAGAAACATTTGCTTCTTCAGGGTGAAAGGAGAGACTCTTCCCTGGCCTGCTTGAATTTTCAAATGTCTTGCTCTGGTTAATGAAATGTGAACAGTAGTGACACATGTCATTTTGGGGTAGAAGTGTTAAGAATCAGTGTACAATTAATGTTGTTCTTTCATTGTCCCAATGATTGTGTAAGAATGGACATGGAGTGAGGGAGAAATCCACAGGCACTCCCAGCCATCCTGAAGCATGAGTGAGATTGGGATCTATCTGTTGCTGCAGCATAACCTACCCTATCCTGACTGATGTCCTCAATTAGCTACTTATCCTTCTAGCTCCCTTGTCCAAAAAGTGGGGCTTACACAAAAAGTTAAGAAGAAGGTATTTGACATTTTGGAGGCTCTGGCCTTTCCTATAATGAGCAATTTTCTGCTATCAAGTTGCTTCACCTTCCCTACAGCAACTGCTTTTGACTTTCAGAAGCACATTCTTACTTTGCATTTTTCTTCAGCACTGTGGATGGAAAAATACCTCACCTATTTTTTATTAAAAACAAGATACTATTTTTAATGTATATGGTGTTTTGACAAAGATGCTAAGACACGTTAGCACCCTTGCATTCAGTCATTCACAATGAAGGCAAGGAAGTATGCATGGTTCTTACCCTCGCCAAGCATAGTCTTCTGAGGAAGACAGAAAATTATAGGGGCTGGAACAATAAGCACTGAATTCTATGAGAACACACAGAAGGTGTTTGGAGCTCAAGGTTGCGGGGGTGAAATGGCTAGAGATGGCTTCTTGGGAGGAAGTAAAGACAAAATGGACAAGGCAAAGAAGAGGGGACAGAATAGCCCAGGGACAGGCTGTAGGTGACTGGAGATGAGAAAAAGCAAGGCTATAAGAACAACTAAACTTTGCTGAGTGTGGCTGCCTTGTAGGACAAATGAAGAGCAAGGAGCCTAGAAAAAAACATGAGACAGCTCCTGAAAGCCCTCAAAATCATGTTAATCATGTTAAATTTTATCCAAAGCTTCATGCAAAGCCATTGAAGGTGGGGTAACACAGTTAGGTTTGTTTGTTAAAGAGCATGTTAGCTCCACTGTGAGAAGAGCTTGGAAAGGTTAAATACAAAAAAAAAGAATGTCAGTTACCAGGATATCACAACAAAAGATGATGGTTGTCTGGATGAAAGATGGTGGATACAGTGCTAGAAAGAATATAAAAGAAGTAGAAGAATAAATAATCGAGATATAGTTTGAAGACTGAATTGGAGAAGTGTGATTTAACTTCCCTCCTGCCTTCAGTGGGGTTACATATTTGGAGAGAAAAAATAATTGTAATTCTTCACTCCTTGTTAAAGTTATTTCAATGGAGTCCCTTCATATAAATATAGGATCCTAAATACATCAAAACATATAATTAGGTTCTTTATTAGAACAATGATTTTGTTTAGGATAGGTGTTCCTTCGCAAAAGACTGCATTATTGCAAGCCTTGCATTTGATTGCAAGTCTTCCAGTAAGAAGACTTATCTATGGAAATTACTATGATGTGACTTTTTTAGTATTGAGGTATAATTGATAAAGAACATTTTACTTGTTTCAGATGTACAACATAATGATTTAAAACTTATGTATATTATAAAATGATCACCATAATAAATCTAGTTAACATGTGTCACCATACATTGTTACAAAATTTTGTTTTCTTGTGATGAGAACTATTAAGGTCTACCCTTAGCAACTTTCAAATATGCAAAATAATGTCATTAGCTATAGTCACCATGCTGTACATTAAATCCCATAATTTGTTTCTTTTATTTTATGTGACTTGAAGTTTGTACCTTTGGACTCCCTTCACCCCTTTAGCCCAGTGCTCCACCCCCAACAGGATGCTGAGATTGTTGTTGAGAAAGTCACACAGCATTGTGGACTGTGCAGAATTAATTCAGAAAGCCAGTCACAAAAGAGGAGAATGCATCAACCTGGTGACTGTCAATTTTGCATTAGGTACTACACTGGGGTCTGGAGAAATAGCATTGAATCAGTAGGTATAGTCCATGCTCTTCTGGAGCCTCTGATCTAATTGTGCAGGTGACATCAAACCCATGATCAAAACCATGGCAAGCCTCATGAAAGGTACATCACACAGAAGAACGCACCTAACCAGAGGTTACAGGGGCTCACCCCATAGTGTTCTGCCCAACAAAACAGTCACAGTCATGAAAGAAAAGATTTTTGGCTTGCAGTGGTTTATGCAGACTCAACCTGCAGTGACTTTCTCAATCAGAAAGAGATAAAAAGCAACTTGTGTAGAATATGAACCTCCAAGGAGTTTCGAAGGGCATTTCCTGAGCCATTTCCCATGGTTCCAAGCAAGGAGTTCCAGATTCATGATTGCTTTCTCACTTGTCAACTGAAGATATTTATTAGAGCATGCAGGCTGTTTAGAAACTTGCACAAGCACTTATAACTTGTTAGTGAAACATCTAATTAGATGTCTGGCCTCTTCATTCACTTCCAAACCAAATGCTTGAAGATCTGGGCTACATTAACCTACTACTCCTGTATCACAGATGGAAGGTACACAGAACTATGAACTATTTTGACTAATATAGATGATAGTTGATGACATTCATTAAATATTCAATATGTGCTCTGAAGAGTTGTGCATGATTTATGGGCAGCATTAGTACCTTACAAAGTGGGTGCTAATGTCACACCCATTTTATATGTAAAACAATCAAGACTTTTTTAAAAGAACATATTTTTTATTGAATTTATTCAGGTGACACTGGTTAACATAGTCATACAGGTTTTGGGTGCACAATTCCACAACACATCATCTGTACACTGTATTGTATGTTCACTACCCTGAGTCAAGTCTTTTTCTGTCACCATTTATCCCCCCTATACTCTCCTCTACCTGTCCTGCCCCCTGCCCACCGGCAATCACTATACAAGGCAATCAAGTCTTAAAGTGGTGAACTCACTTGCTGACATTTAAAGAGCTAATGCCCAGGTCATGTGGTTGCAGGGCCACCGTCTTTTGACTACACTTTTACACATCCATGATTCACCTTGAACTATGAGTTCAATTCTCTATTCCTGTAGACAATGGTAGGCTGAACATCAGTTATGATGGAAACTAGTAATACTGCACAGAAAACACAGTGCCTCATAGCCATCTCTGCCAGAATCATTCCTGCCCAACACATCTCAACAGCTGAGGTAAATATGATTTGCTTTTGCTTGACTTACCTAAACTGGAATGATGAATACTCACTAACCAATACTCTCATGGAAGTGTTCACAATATCCAATTGTTGGGCTCCTCTACAGCTATGAGATCAGCAACTGGATCACAGTTGCTAATACATGTTCAGAAGTGTGTACACTAATTGCTTATAAAGCCATATATTATTCCCCAGAATTAAATTATTTAAAAATTTACCCTGGTGTCATTAGCACTGAGTCTTCAGGAACTTGCAAAAAGAGGAGGAGGATAAGGAGGGCAGAGGAAAAAGCAGAGAAGAATAGAAAGAAAAGAATAGGAGGAAGAGATTCTACAACTGCATTAAATTTTCCTTCTAAAATTGGTTTGTGCTACATGACAACTCCTCACCCATCTAAAATTGCACATCTTTTTTATAATACTATGTTCATTTTGAAAACACCATTAAAACTGCATCTATAAGTCAGCCTGATAGACCAAAGACTGGGAAGCTTTCTTGGAAACTGTTACAGCCTATTGGATAAATACATATTTGGTACACATTCTAATTTTGAAAAATGTGTTATTTATGTACTAGACTATAACAGTTCTGCTGAATGGTTATAGGCTACCAGGTAAATATGTATTTTAGAATGCATGCATACTAATTCTGAAAGCAAAGGTCATATACCCAGCAGAGTGTAACACTCTGGTCTGCCTTGGACAGCCCCCACCCCACGAATCATTACCCTGGAGGACCACAGGGATAGTTTCCAGTCATTTGCTTGAGCATGAAGCATGTACTTTTTATGGAGTAATGTCTTCCAAACTAGCATCCAATTTCTTTTTGTTGGAAATATCGAAGTTCATGTATTGCAAATTAGAACAGAACTAATTAAGAACAGTTGCATATAGCTACAATTAGATGGATAATTAAACTCAGGCCTTTGGTTGCGGGGAGGGGTGGTGGGGAGTTGGAGTTGTCTTTAAATGGATGAATAAAAGTAGATCCTGAGCTTGAAATATGCACATTGGCTGTCTGCAGTGCCTGCCTGTGAGGGATGGGTGCCAACTGGAATCGTCTTGATGTGCCCTGTATTCATTTTCTACTTTCACATTAAATATTTATTGAAAATGAGGTGCCAAGCACTGGACTTGATCTTGGAGACTGAGTGAAAAGCAAAACAGATACTGCTCCAGCCTTCTCAGAGCCTGTAGTCGATGGCTGTCAACTATATTAAGTGCCCTTAAAATATGTTCTTGATGCAGAAGCTCAAATTACCCATTTAAAATATAAGCCAAGTCTTTCTTTTGCTTAAGAATCAAAGTCCCAAATTACTTGCAAATCCTACATGACCTTCACCCCCTCTTCATTTTGCTTCCCCCCTCAACTCATTCTCTACCACTTTCTTCCCTGGTCTCTCTGGCCCCCTTGTTAGTTCTTGAACATAGAAGTATACTCACCCCTCAAGTTTCTGGCTTTGACTATTTGCTCACGTGGAATGTTCTTTCTCCAAATATTGCTATAGCAGCTCACTCCCTCAGCTTCTTCTAGTCTTTGCTGAAATGTCACTTTCACAAAGAGACTCACCCTGATTCCCCACCCCCTCCATTTAAAATTTTACCCTATGCCCACCCCTGCTCATAGTTCTTCCCTATCCTTTTTCCTTTGATTGTAGCACTGGTCACCTTCTAACACAATTTGCTTACTTATTATGTGTGATTTTCACAATATTTCTCCCCTACTAGAATGTAGGCTCCATGAGTATTTGTCTACCTTTGTATTTTCATCGATGGGTCCCAAATGCCAAGATCAGTGCCTGGCACATAGGAGGTGACTAACATATACACACATATATACATACATATGACTAGAAGAAAGGTGTAAGTTGCAATGAGACCACATACAAGTAGATTCTCAAGCAGCCTAGGAAGTTGAGAGTTGGGGTGGGAATCCCAGGAAGGACTTTCCCAAGAGCAGTAGACTTTTTGAGCTAAAATTGAAATAGGAAGTGAAAGGTAATTTAGCAAAGGGTTGTTGTGGGCAGAGGGAACAGAATGTGGACAATGGTCCACTCCAGAACAGCTCGATATGCTTGGGGAAATGAAAGACAGTTTTGCCATGTGGCTACAATGCAAAAGCTATTAGGCTTGAAGATTTAACACAGAGAGAGAAAGCATGATTTCTTAACTGAAGACTGCTCTTCATCTTTGAGTGGGAGGGAGAGAGAGAAAGAGAATGGGAGAGTGAAGAATAAATGTACTTCTGCATTAGGGATTTGTTTTGTTCAATTAGACACTTTGGTTATAAGGCACAATTTATCTAGACACTGACATGACAGAGCACGTCCCAGTCAAAAGCTGGACGTCTATCTGCAGGACATGCATTTGAAGGTCATGACAAAGTTCTTAATGAGGCAGCTGATTTCCCAGTGTCCTTCCAACCTGGCAGGTGACTTAAGTTATAGAATTCAAGAAGCCTCCCATTTCCTGAATAGAAAATCCATGTTTCTTAGAAAATGCATAGTTCAGGACAAACCCTCCTCCTCTTCCTAAAAGAGAACATGTCACTGGGATTAGCTCAGTGGCAAGGCCAGCAGCAGCCGCATGCTTCATAAGGCCCTTTTCTCATTCTCAATTTGCCAATGCTTTCTCTGGTTGCATTCCCACAATGGGAGGTGGGGACTAGCCACATCAAGTCATTTCACCCATCACTAACCCAACACACCTGCCCATTCTCCACCTCTATCACACTCTTCCCAGGCCTCCAGGCAGAAGATATGTTTTGAAAGGCTTCTAAGGCACTCATTTGGAGTACATAATAACTTCATATTAATTTAAGGGACCTATACTTAGTGTCTACAAAAAAGAGGGGAAAAGCCTCCATTTATAAAAAATATATCTCAATTTTGCTAGAAAATGTTTCACTGTGACAGCAATGTATCCCATGAGCAAAAATAAGGTTGTTGCAGGAAAGAATTTAATTAAGATGAGTCAGGCTTGCCATGAGCAGTGCACGGCCGAGGGAACATTAGTAAGGTACTTACCACACCAAAGTGGAAAATACACAACATTAAAATGCCCAATAAATTAGCCTACAAATCTACTTAGCTGTTCATTTCTCCTGCATCACCAAATAAAACATTGCCTCGAAATGGAACTACTTGAGATTTTTCACACCAAATCAATTTATACTGACTGAGGAAAATGTAGCTGGTTTCAATGAAGAGGCTATTTCATCCAGTAATGACTGAGTTAATAGAGTAGAGTCAGTCATGTCCTGAGCATCTGTGACCCCAATCCCTTACTTAGGCAGTCAGTATTTAATGTGAATCTATTGAGATACAGACACTGTGCTAGGCACTTAGATTTAAAAGTGAAGAAATGGTTCTAGCTTGTATAGCTCAGTGGATTGAGTGCCAACCCTCAAATCAAAAGGTTGCCGGTTCAATTCCCAGGCAGGGTACATGCCTGGGGTGCAGGCCAGGTCCTCAGTTGGGGACACACAAGAGGCAAACACACATTGATGTTTCTCTCCCTCTCTTTCTCCCTTTCTTCCCCTCTCTAAAATAAATAAATAAAACCTTTTTTAAATAATAATAAAAGTGAAGAAATGTCTAGAATTAGGAAAATCTACCTAAATATCAATGCAACTTCATACAAGTGTCTAAGTAACTAAACATCCACACACTCATGCACACACTAGGTGGGTGATGTCCTTCAAAACATAAAGAACTGAACTTCTGCCCATTGTGCAGTCAAAGGCCATATTCATATTACACCATTACCATACCACCACTGGTATTAGATGGGTTATGTAACCTCTGACTTTGCCCAACAGATAGGATTGCTGTGAAAGGAAATTAATTCAAGAGAGGCCCTTTACTTTATATGCTTGGATCTTGAAGATGCAATGAAGAGAACATTCTCTGGTCCCTAGGAACTTCAGGATTTAAAAGAGTATGTATGATAGCAATGACAGAATTGATTATAACAAATGGACCTCCCGAGAAGGTAAAAACCACATCACGTTCTGGCCCTCTTAATACTATAATGAAAAGATAATAGTTGATGAAAGCTCTTGGAAGCTGTAAAGAGTCATACAGACATAGAGATTAGTCTTAAATTTTAGAGCCAGGGTGAGCCACCGTTGGCAAAGTGCCTCGCATAAGTGGGAGTCAGTGGTGAAGTTCAGACACATTGGCCTTGATCCATAGTTACTTCTGCACTAGAAGTTTGCATCCCATGACACCTGCCTTAGGTTAAAATCTTACATGAACCCAAGTTATTTTTTCAACTGATAATGCTACAGTTGCTATTCTTGAGGGCATTGCTGCACACAAAGACTACAGAGTGTAGAGTGTGGCACACAATTATACTTCACTCCACATGTTTCCATATGAAGGAACTCCCCTAGGGTAATAGTCCAGCTCTTTCCCCAACCTTAAGAAGAAAGGGTTTATTTGACTGGTTGCTTTGGGAAAAGCACTGGGCATTATCAGTTCACTTCCCTTAGCCCCTTTTCAAATTCCTCAGTTGATAGGGTGCACTGGGGTCCTCTTTCTCAGCCAGGAGACTCATGAGTGTACAGGGGAGGGCAGGGGGAGGGCAGGGGGGGGCAGAGGAGGGGAGAGGAAACAGAGAATGTGGGAGGGGTTGCAGGTGTCCACACTGTCAGTGACTGATGGATAAGTTTGAGCCAATTGGGAGTATATGTGAGCCTATTTGGCCTTTATTTTAATTTGGGTTTATCTGAATAAGCTGACAACTTTCTAATGCCTTTCTAAAAACAAAGTCTTCATTGAGATATGTTTCATACACCAAAAATTTCACCTACTCAAAGAAAACATTTCAGTAGTTTTTAGTATAGGCACAGAGTTATGCAATTATCACAATTTAATTTCAGAAATTTTAGAACATACTTGTCACCCTAGAAGGATTCCCATGTAGACATGTGCTGTCACTACCACCACTTTCCCCCTGCCCCAGGCAACCACCAATCTACTCTGTCTCCATGGATTTGGATCATTTGGACATTTCAGGTAAGTAGGACCAGAACCTTGAAAGCATTCGGTTAGGTGAATAAGTTTATTTCCTTTTGTCTCCCTGCTCTGCTTCTTTCTCAGTTGGTTCCTATGCCAACTGAGGAAATGAGGGAATGCTATTTCTTGAACCCCTAGAGGAACCACATATCTTGAATGGTGCCTTTTTTTTGCCAATATCAAATTACTTCTTTAACACTTCACAAATTTCATTTTACATAGACATCAAGCTGCTATATTAACTCAGCATTAATGTTTTCATTTATTTATCCTTTTATATTTCCTGAACACATTTATTGGTCCCTGATATGACTCCCATACTCTGAAGGTCCTGTAATGAATAAAACTTGATACCTGATCTCAGGGAATTCACACTGAGTTATTGGGAATGATGTAGGTACAAGTGTGTATAAAATACATAAAACAGATTCACTAGAATGTAAGTCCAAGGACTCTTACTAATTCTCAAAATCATTATAGGATTTGACACCATTCACAGTTGCTGTCTCTATAAAATTTTCTTTACCTTTTATGGAACTGTCCTCACTTGGTCCACTTGCTACCTCTCTGACTATCTTCATTAATGTCATTCTCTTTTCTTCTTCCAACCATTCACCCAAGTGGCCCTTTCTTTTGGTGAATCCTCATCTCTTTTCCATCTTCCTCTCCTTGGAGACATCATCCAGTTTCACTACCAGCTTTTCGGCAACTCATAAGCAGCATAAAGCTGAGTAACACATGTTAAGAAGGTCTCAACATTTGAGCTGAGACCTGAAGAACACACTGGACTTGGGGTGACACTTTTGAAGCATATGTACATGTGGATTGGCATCAACTTCTGCCAAGAATCTCTGTCTTTCCCTACTTGCCAAAATCAATTAGTTAACTCATCTTAAAAGAGTAAAAATTCTTCCTACCCACGCTTGATACACGTTCACAAAATAGCCCTATCAACCCCACACACTATCTCCAGCATTTGCAGCCTAGGCCTGCACTTTGTGATCTTTTCATCAACCAAAAAGCCACTGTCAGCTCTAAATCTGTGGCTTCATGGAAACTATTGATTTATGGCAATGACCCTTCTTGCCCGTGTGCATCTCAAACCCACAGAGTGAGAGAAGCCCTGGAAATATTTATTCAGACAGATAAAATCCTCCCTATTTAACAGAACTGACTTCCATGACCATGTGCATGTCTTGTTACTTAGGGACATTTCCACAGGATTACACAGTGGGGCCCCAACTGTGACTATAAGCCGCTGCCACTGGATTGTCAAAATAAATAACAATAAAAACCAGCCCTTAGAGAACAAAACCCCCCTCAGGGGTAGCTGATGCTTGTTCTCTAAATATTTTTTTTATTTCAATTGAATAAAGATTCCAACAGAGATACCAGAAATACATGTCATCTAATAGCATACTACATATTTTATTGTATTATGTATAGTATAAAACAGGATATACTACTAAACTTACTCTGTATTACTACAATATATATTAACATATAATATCAATCTAGATAAACTCTATATTATATATTATGTATGATGTATGATGCATATTACCACATGTAATTGTGTATGTATGTATGCCTCCTATATACACTATAGATAAGAAAAAGTATACACACCTATGTGCATATATCATAAAACTATAAATTCTGTGGCAAAGGGAATATAATAATTAGTTTCTTCTTTTCTTTTCTCAGGGACACAAAATTCAGGAAGTAAAGGAATCATTCATCAAACCTCAGAATTCCTCAAGGTTTCTTGTTTATCACAGTCATCAGTGCAGATGACACTGAGATAATGACTATCATTTAATCAGCAATTACCTCTTTGCTGATCATTTTTTGGTAGTATCCCCTTCAGTCCTTGCTTAAAACCCACTAGTTGGATATTGTCATCCGTTTTGCACATGGTATTACGAGGTTTCAGAGAGCTGGGGAGACTGGCTGAAGGTATCCACAGTGTAAGCCTGGGCCTGAGCTTTTATTTGCTGCTCTGACTCCCCCTTGATATGAGCTGTTCTTTCCCTTTTACAAGGAAGGGCTGTCCTCCTTCAGACAATTTCACCATTATTTTAATCACTGTTCTGATTCAACATAAAGTAAAGATTTTTTTAAAGTAGCCAATATTAATGAATATGTTCTACCTTTTCAAAAGGTTGGCACAGGTTGGCTATACACACGAACACTGCTCTCCCAACAAAATGCAGTAATTTGGAAGCAGTTTTTAAAGCACACTCTAAGGCACCAAGAAGGAATGGGAGGCATAGCTATCCTTCC
Source organism: Phyllostomus hastatus (assembly GCF_019186645.2). Classification (NCBI taxonomy): domain Eukaryota; kingdom Metazoa; phylum Chordata; class Mammalia; order Chiroptera; family Phyllostomidae; genus Phyllostomus; species Phyllostomus hastatus. Next base: position 1,928,057 of record NW_025334030.1, read on the forward strand.
TTACCTCTGCGGTTGAATTGATAGATGATCTGAATTGACTGGAGACTGAATATGATGGGAAAAGGAAAGAAAAATCCTCTTTAAATCCAAAGGACTCCCAGTCATTTAAAGATTAGATAGGATCTTGAAAGACGTTGAGCTGAAGGTTTGTCCCTTTCCCAAAGGACCAATGCATTGAGAGCGAGGAATCATCTTGGCAGAATGTGAGATCTAATTTGAGCAATATCACAGTAGCATTGAAATCCAGGTTGGAAATGGCCATCTCAACCACACATAACTGCTTCTTTATTATCAGCCATCAAAAACTGATGAATTGTTCATTTTTTTTGGCTCTAATCTATGGATAGTCCTATAGGTAGCTACATTAAATATGCATTACCAGGTAAATGTTATTTAATTTCACTTTATAAGTGTTTTTAACACCAAGCAACTCCTCTCCAGATCAATTCTGTTATAACTTACATTTTTAATATAATCATTTGATCGATGTCAGTTCCACCAGCCTGTAGGCTTCAGGAGCCAACAGCTACAAGTAATAACTATCGTTTGTTGAATGCTTACTATGTGTTGGGCATTATACAAGCAATTGCTCCTTTAATCCTCATAATAGCTTTCCAAAGCAGCTACTGATCCCCATTTTATTGATAAGGAAACTTAGGCATAGGGTTGTTCAAAGCTAGTCTGAGATCTCACAGAGAGTCAAGAGGCAGCCACAGACTACACCCCAGAAAATCAAGCTCCAAAGATGAGGGCAAAAGCAACGTATATATTTACCATCACATATTACCAGGACATATAAGGTACTCCATGCAATTTTAAGAATAAGTGAAAAGTGGTTTTTTTTTTTCTGAATTGGGCCAGGTCTACATAGACCTGCAAGAAAGAACCTTGCTTTGTTTGAATCTCAGGGAAATGAGCGTGTCCTCCTATAATCCAGAGCTCAGAACAAGTATCTTATGAAATGGGGCCAGATGAGGCGAGTTCCCACAGGCCCCCAACAACAACAAAACCTTCTCTGACTTCTTTTATATCAGTTGACTGTCCTCCTGCACTCTTCCAAACCACCACTTAGTGCCCACACCCTCACCCCCTTAAGCAAACAGAGCCAGACCCAAATGATACTTAAGTTGCCCACATACTCACTTCTTCCTTTTGTTTTGTGTGGGAAAATATTCACCAGAATTAAATATTTATGTGGTTCCAGGTACTGCGTTATTGATCATAAAGTGATTTTAAAAGAATCAAAGTACAGTATCCTGTTTTCAAAGAAACTAAGGGTTACTATTCTAAGTATTACTATTTTTTAAAAAACACACATTTTAATGGAAACACAGAGGAAGAGGAAATTAATTTGGGCTTCTGCTAGAAGAAATTCATGAAGAAACAAAGAATTTAAAGAGTAGCTTGAAGAATGTCAGAGGTGGGTTTGGGTGAACTCCAGGCGAGAAGGAAAGTGTTAGGTCAGAGACACATGAAGACAGTATTTTAGATTCAGTTATTAAGTAGATAATGGCTTAGACTTCTCAGATGAACTTGACGCTGTCACCTCTTTCAGGCAACATTCAGGAAATGACAGGTATAAGAGCAAAGCCTTCCAAGGAAAGCAGCTATAAATTGGCAAGCAAAGCAAACTCAGCTGGGCAGGAGTTGGCTAATTGCAAAAAGGTGGGCAAGAGGGTCTCTCTACTAAGTCTTTCTCAGTTTTATTGTTTTGTTTTCTGATCTGCCCCAAATCCCCTACCTGTGCAAACCACCTTATTCCACTGTACATTTGCCTACGTAATTTAGAGGGAGCTGTGTACCTTTCCCCCACCACTTTACTCCATGGGATGAGACTGAAGACCAGCTAATCAGAAAATCTAGTCCTACAGCCCAGAGACTTACTCAGTAATAGGCACATAACCCAGATTGGTCAACCAGAGCCTCCCCTGAGATTTTTCTGAGGTATCCCCCAAACCACGCTAACTTCTCAGAGAATACATATGGTTCTACTGAAGCCTGATACCGAGAGGGCAAGTGGGTCCCCAAAAGAATCAGAGTCCTCGTGTCATCACTAAACCATTAGACTCAGTGGTGCCTGAAGCCCACCTTTTGTGCTGCCCAGGTCTATGACCCAATCTTTCTTTTATCTTAAGCTTATTTGACTTGCTCTTTTTTTTTTAATTTGTTTTCCCTTGGAACTACAGGAATACTGATAAAATCAGTGCCTAAACATTGTTTAACATGGTGCATTGTTATTCTGCAGCAGTTGTATCTTCCCTTCTCATAACAAAAACTAGCAAGCTTGAAGAGAATCTACATACTTTCCCAATTTATTTGATATTAACAGCCCCTCCTTTTGGAGTCCTCATCTCTGCTCTTTTAAACACCACATTATCTTCTAAATTGCCAAAAGGATTCAAATGATCTCAGATACCATAGCTTGTTTGATGGTTTCTGCCATTAAGCAAAAAAAAAAAAAAAACCAGTTATAAAACTAAAGGAGATTATAAATAAAGTTGCAATACTCAAAGACTAACCATATTCAAGACAGGTCAGTAAAGCAATTCATTGAACTGGCTAAAATTTAAATCACCTTTCACTATGAAAAATATGTATATTCTTTATAGAATATTAATAGTAGGTCCTGCAAATTTCCACATCAGTAAATGGTTAGATTGGGCTTATCGACATGGTAATAGATAATAAGGCCTGATTAAAGGGAACTTCCTGGCCACATGCATTACAGTAGCTCAGCTCTCTTCTTTTCCCAGCTAAGGGTCCACCACAGCTCCACGTACAGAAATAGTCTGGGGTTTAATCAGCATCCTAACTGTGAGGAATTCTGTGAATTAAATACCATCCCTCTCCAGAGTTCAAAAAAGTCACATTTGAAGGCCAAGGTTTAGATGCAAATAGGAGAGATGTGATCCTGAGGAAAAGATATCAAACATAACCAGGAAGGACCCCTGCTTCCTGCCTAAAAGAATGTGTCCCAGAGTAGATTTTCTCTGATCTCTGCTTTAGAGAGATCTGTCCTCTTATCTGAAACCTCGAAAGGCTGTCACATTTTTAATGTTTCTGGGAGCTTGTAAATGATGAATGTTTCTTCCTTTTCCCCTCCTTCAGGAGAAGGGGGAAAAAAAAGGTGTTATTCTGCCTGACTTTTGGAAAGATTTCATGAGTACATCAAAAAAGGGGTAAAAAGCCACAATTTGTCTTTTATCAGCAATTAAAGATACTTTATCTAATTACTATGGAAGATGCACCTTTTGACAATCATTTCTGACGAACTGATCATTATCAGTAATTTATGACCAGTTTCTTAGTTAATTGTCCTGAGGAAGGAAAGCACAAACCATTTGTATAGAAAAATATGTAGTCATTAACAACAGTGGAATTTGTTGGGAATGTGATTATAAATCACCAACCAGGGCTGCTAATGATTCCTGGGAAGAGAAGAGAATGAAGACAATGCAGACACTACATCCAACTTTAGAGGACTATTCTGAGGGAAGAACACTTCATAATGAACTTTCCCCCACCAATTAAAATGAAGAATGGCTTGTCTTCCCTTAAAAGAGTATCAGACACTCTATTTTAAACGCAGTGGAGTTGGGCATTTAAGGGAGGAACACATTTCTGCTTCTACAGGCAGAGCTAGTTATAAAACACACTCAGATAAGTTAAAGTTTGCCTCTCCTAGCCAAGCTCACTTTGCATAAAAATAATGGGCCCTACTTCACTTTTCTCAAAGCTAACTGAATCCATCTGACTTAGCTTTGGCTTTAGGGCTTGAAAATTGTCTGTGTGGTCCATAAACCAAGTATGAACTTGTGAGTCCTGATGTATAGTTGAACTTGGCTTTGCCAATTGCAAGCTGCAGAAACTTAGGCCCACATAGAACCCATGGTTCCTTTCATGAAAAGGGGATGGGGCTCGTGCCTGCTATGGATTGAGTTGTGCCCCTCCCAAAATATGTTAAACCTAACATCTGGTACCCGTGAATGTGACTTTATTTGCACATAGTCTTTGCAGATGTAATCAAGTTAGGATAATGGCATCCCTATGGTCAAATTTGAGCACAGAGACACACAGAAAAGGAAGATGATAGGAAGACACATAAGGAGAACACATGTGGTGATGGAGGCAGAAATAGGAGTTACTAATGTAGGGTATGGTAAAGATTGCTGGCAAACTACCAGAAGCTAGAAGAGGCAAGGAAAATTTTTCCTACTGGTTTCAAAGAGAGTATGGCCCTGCCGCCACCTTGATTTGGGGCTTCCTACCACTAGAACTGTGAGAAAATAAATTGCTATAGACTTAAGCTGTCCCATTCTGGTACTTGGTTATGGAAGCCCTAGAAAACTAATACAATACCTAACAGGAACCTTGAACAGATTATATGAGAAAGAACTCAGAATGTGCCTAGGACAGCTTAGCAGGTGATATGTGTGCAATGAAAATGCTTGTTCAAGTGCTTCATGAAATATAGCACTACTTAGACAAATGATAGTGTGTATACAGACCAGAACAGAGAGTGTCTGGAAGGCACAGTACTCAAGCTGGAAGAGCCCTGGGTTTGGCATCAGAAATCTGAGATTCAGACCCAGTTCTTCCATTTTCAAGCCTTCACCCCAGTGGACTTTAGACTCCTCACCTATGCTTTTGAAATAGTCCAGCATGTGCCTTCTGCACAAAGATTCTGTGAGCCCTAACTGGGATCATATATATCAAAAGCCCTCTGTAGTTTGAAGCATTGTTCATTTAGTGAACCACTAAGATAGGGTTTAGGAATACTGTGGTGAGCAATTCAACAAGAAACCACAATAGTAAATCTGCAATTATAAACTAGAATCAGAATAATACAGAAAGGAAAGAGAGAGAGAGAGAGAGAGGGAGAGAGAGAGAGAGAGAGAGAGAGAAAGAGAGAGAGAATGCAGTGGAATCTGTAGTGGGAGACAGTTATTGAAAGAGTGGTAGAATGCCTCACTGTGGAGTTTAAGCTGAAACTGGACACAAAAGTGGACCTTGCTGGGTGATGGTAGCAGGAAATGCCCTCTGGCAGAATAAGAGCAGGTACCTCTAAGACCAGGAACATGGCGGCAGTGTGGTTAGGGTCCTAGGAATGAATAGTTTAGAGCAGTGATTTTCAATGTTTTCCATCTCATGGCACACATAAACTATTAAAATCCTGCGGCACATCAAAAATATATTTTTTGCTGATCTGACAAAAAACAGGTATAATTTTGATTCATTCACACCAGATGACTATTGTGGAGTTGGCTGATGTTGATTTTTAATTTGACAATTTAAGGGAAAAGAGGTGAGTACCTCTGACTAAATAGTCAGGTATTGCATGTTTTAAAAATTCTTGTGGCACACCAGTTGAAAATCACTGGGTAACAGAGAGGGGGGTTAGAAAGAAAGGCAAGAGGCCAGGTTATACTGCAACTGCAGGCCAAGTTATCCATTTTTATGTTATCTTTCAGTTTTAGTTCACTGTTAGAAGGGTATAAAGAATGTGGTGAAGTGATCTGATTTGAATAGTAAAATGTTTGCTCTGATTATTATACATAAATTGGATTAGCAAGGAATGAAATAGGGAGACCAGTTAGGAGGTTATAGTCCAGATGTAAGTAGCTTAGATCAAATGGCAACAGTGGAGGTTGAAAAAAATGGACAGACTTTGAGATATCATTTGGAGGAAAGCCATTATTATTACTTTTATCTCTTAATGTAATTCAACTCAGTCCTGTTGGAATGACTTCTGCTACTTTCCTGACAGATGGTCAGCCTGTAAAAAAAAATTATGAGTTTAAACTAAATAACCTATGCTCAATCACCCTTTTCCACATCTCCTATAAAAATAAACTCTTAACTAATAATCATAAAAGCAGATGTGTGCAAACAAAGCTACTGTGCAAGATAACGTTCCAAGTTAGGTCAAGTGCAGCAATAATAACATCAGCACTGGGTACCTTTCACTGACTAATTCTATGCACCTAGCATTCTTCAGCACATTACATAACTTATCTCATTCAATTCTCACAATAACTTAGAGAAACTGGTACTACCATCTCTATTTTATAGAGGAGGAAACTAAAGTTCTGAAAGGTGAAGAAACTTGTCCAAAGGCACACAATTAGCATCTGGAATTGTGGGTATGGTCCTACCATGCACCAAATCCCCCATGGGGAACCCTGAAAATAATGAAAAGGGCATCTGATACAACAAAGCTGACACGAAGAAAAAAATGGTCAATTATACTTATCATTGATGATAATGGGACAGAGGTGAACCTATATGTAAACATTTCTACAAAATCCTATGAAATGCTAGCTTGCAGTACTTCCCAAAACATCTATTTATCTAAACTGCACAATGAAACTAAGGAAAAGTTTACTACAGATATTTGCTGTGTGTGTCTCAGACTGCTAAGTGGGAAAAACTTTTTTTATGCCATTAGTAACAGCTCCTCTACTGCCTAGACATTCTTGATTTGAATCTGTTCACTATTCTCAGGTTAATTTCTTGTTACCATATATGCAGTGGCATGGAAGTACCTCCCTTCTCCTAAAGTGGAACCCAAGTATGATAAAATGGATGCCACCTTTAAGTGGGGCCTGTTGCAGCTTGGCAGTCGCTGGGTGGCTCTGTGTTAAATACTCTGCTGGGAATGGGGATGCAGAGACAGACAGGACATTCCCAGGCCTCGTAGTCCATGATGAAAAACCTGGCAAAGCATCTTATGTACTGCTTACTTATATCTGGCAAAGATAAACAATCACAGGCATGGTGCTTTTCACTCTCTCTCCCCTTTAGGCTTTTTTAAGCTTAAAAGGATAGTACCCTGTGTTTTTTGTCTCTCAAATACCCAGATGACCTTTATATCTTGTCTTTCTCTTGACTTTTTTTTTTCATTCAGGGTACCCTGTACAGATGTGTCTTCTTCTCCCAGAATGATGCTGTTATAAAATTTCAGAAAACCCATGTCACACAATGTTTAGAAAGAGACTCTAACTTCCTTTGAGATGCTTCACTGTGAACCTCAGGGAAAATTTTTCACATAACTCTGTAGGTTTCTCCCAAAATGTTTCTCTCTAACTAGGCAAAAATCATCCAAGCCAGAAGGGCATGCAGGTGGAAAACAAAGGAAAATAAAGCAGCAAAGTCCTTCCCTGAGTCACAGTGAGGTATAAAAAGTGCAAATCCCACGGTGTGGATACAGACGATCTCAGAGAGGGAAGAAATAAGCTCCCAAGCTGAGCCAGAAGTCCACGTTAAAAAGGAAAATATTTCTCAGTCAGACCTTGCTCATGACCATACACAAGGGTTAGTATAGCCCAAGGGGGTTCTGCTCTTCCATCTCTTCATGGCAGAGGCAGTAAAGTATCTTAAAGACTGGTAACTGTTACAAAGCCCACGGTTCCTGAATTCATAGGCTGTAGGCTGCAGGGAAGAGACACTGCACTATGAAATTTTAAACATGAAGCTAAGAGAATGTTTCTCCCTACCTAAAGAATTATAAGATGGTCAACCTAAGGCACAGGGTGCAAATGCGCTGCATTTTGAGTATACCTCTCATCAGCTGTTAACCACTGAGCTCATTTCAATTTGAAATGAACAAAACTATTGATCAAAATCAGTTTGGATGTGATCGCTGCCAAAGGCTCGACTCACCTGGGGAAGGAAAGCATGGGAGAAGGAACAATAATCGGCAGAATGTCAGAGAGCAGAGAGATGTCACACTGTGATGACAAACATCCTTTCAAATTGTGACTCAACATGGTGTGGTCCCCATTCACGTATCAAGAGGAAGTGAATGGCAGGTTAATGAAGTTCACAGATAGTCTTGCAAAAGATGACTACAGCACCCAAGAAGGCAGAACCTGTGTCTAACTGCAGTTCCACATGGGGAAGCTGATTGAGCTATTACCCACTGAGACTTGTTCTTTCAGCTCTGTGGTCACTGGCTCAAGAGAAGTGAACAGCAGGGTGCCCCTCCATGGCACACCTGTGCTGATCCCTGAATTTACCCCATTCCACATCCAGCCCTGCATGAGGTGTAATTTGAGAAAGAAAGAAATAAAAATAAACTTCTGCCTTCTAGTCAAGAATAGCTTGCGAGTCTCAAGACTTATTTTAAAAACAGATGTAAATCAATTGTATGAAAGCTAGTTGCAAGGCCTGATGCAAACTTTTCTTGGGTTTATTCATTCAGATGCTCATGCTGAAAAACTAAGGTTTTTGAAAAGTCTTTTTTGCTCACCTCTCACAGTAAGTCTAGAAATGAGTCCTCATATTTATGCATATATTCTATATCTGTGTGTACCTCTGTCCCTCCCACTGCTACCACATTAGCATGGTTACCATCATTTCTCCCCTACTAGTTGATACCTTCCTGCTTCCCCTGCTACACCCATTACAATAGTTCTCACATAGTCATGAAAGGGGTCATTCTAATAGAAATCTTATTCCATTCCTCCTCTATTTAAGACTCTGTGGTACCTTTCCACTGCACTTAGAAAAACCAAATTCCTAACTCCTTACTGTCATCTTCCATTCACTGAGCCCTGTGCGAGGCGGACGTCACCCTGCATTACAGTCATCCACACTTATCGGATCACTGACTCACCTGTATCTTGTCTGATTCCTGCATTAGGACAGAAGCTCCCTGGGAGCAGAGAACTTTCCAGGCTTGCTCACTGCTGTCACCCTTGGTTAGGACGGCATTTGACACTTAGTAGGTTCTCAGTAGTTACTTGTTAAATGAATGAGTGCATATTACAGTCCCCTATACAATGAAGATGGCAAATAGCTTGATCACAAAGTTCCCTTCCAAGACTATTCTACGAGAATCTACAACCAGTTTCCCTGCTGAGCCCAGCACGGGAGCACCTAGAGCCATCATACCAGTATACAGACTATAAGGATTCTAATCTGTGCTGCACCATCACATCATTGGGCCACCTAAAGGTATTTTTCCTTTCTGAAATACAGTTTTCCTTTATTCAGAAATATCTTGGAGCTCTCCCAGCTGTAAAAGTGTCATTATCCAGGATTCCTCTTTGTGAAATACTTTATTCATTCCCAGTTACCATGATCATTGCTTGCTCTCAGTACCATCTTTTAGGGTGGAAGCATTTTGGAGATCTGGGCAGGGATTTCCTCTGATACCTGATAATCACGTACCTAAACTCCAAGAAGTCAGAGAACAAACATTGCAAAGGATTCCCTATTTAAAATTAAAAAATCAACTAGTGTTGTTTTCTGTCTAATAAAAAAGCTACAACTAAGCTTATTTATGAGAAAATTGATGATGAATTTTTGAAATCTGAACATCTTTTAAGCATTGTATAAAAATTTGTCAACACAGACATCACAAACTTGTGATGACCACTTATGAAATCTCAAACTGAGTTTCTTATAGCCAGCTTGTTCTGTGGCTAACTGTGAACAAACAACATAGAAGGAGGGAGTTTCACAAGATGTTTACAGCCAAAAACTGCTTTTAAAAACATTGAAATAGTGAAGTATCTATTAATGTGAAAGTATACCTCTGCAGTCACAGGCTGGATTCCCTGGGCCACACACAGAACAGGTCATTGCTCTGGAGGTGTCAGGTCCCTCGATTGACATGGTAAGTACAACCTGCTTCTCTGTTCCATCCAAAGTGAGACACCTAAGGCCCTGCACAGAGCAGAAACTGTGGGCTATGGGAGGCTGTTGTATAATCCAAAGCAATAAAATTCCCTTTCTTTTAAACACAATAAATTTATCACTCTTAGATTGGCTCTGTGAAGAAACCTTTCAAGAATTATGTTTAAAGCATCTTTGTCTTATTCAAGAAGGTTCAAAATGTTCACAGAGAAGGTAAAGGCAATTATCTTATAGGAGGAAAATGACAAAATTACAGAAGTTAAAAAACCAAGTGTTTGTAATGAACAAGTAGACCCAAACCATATAACATGGTAGAGAATAGGCCAGGGATAAGTACAATAAAAACCCAACAATAGCTGACATTGAATGTTGTGTGTCAGACCCTAGGCGAAGTGCTTTCCTGCATTATCTTAGTTAATCATCAGCCACTCCTGGAAGTATTACATGATGATTTATTTGAGGAAATGAGGCAGAGGGAAGTGGAGTGACTGGCCCAGGGTTAAACACCAATAAAAATGGCAGGATTAAGGCTCACACTCGCATCTACCCCCACCACTCTGCCCAGTGATTTGAATGGAAGTTTTCTGACAGGGCAATGAATAGTCATTGCACAATTACTTTCTGCGTCAAAAGGGGTCATCGTTCTGCTGTGGTCCAAGGAGTCAGTCTTTTGAAGAAAGCCATGGGGGAGCATCCTTAATTTAATCATACAAAACACTGTACATGAGATTGAAAGTAAACCTGGGGTAATGAAATATCTAAGTTTGGGTGGGGGCCAACTCCTCAACCTCCCCACTTGGCCCCAGCTAAAAATAGACAATGGATCATTGTGATGAGAAAACAACCCCTTGGGTCTAAGATAGCAAGTTTGACACCTTTTTACAATGGTTACTATACTGATATGTGCCAAAGGACAACCAAGACAGAGAGAGGCACTTAAAGAAGCAGTGAGACACATCAAGATGTAGTTGAAAAAGACAAAGAAATGCAGTCACCAAAGGTTAATAAGAATTCTGTTCAACTTTTTGAATACCCCCAAAATGTTTTCCAAAGCAGCCGTACCATTTTGCATTCCTGCCAACAATGTATGAGGGTTCTGATATCTCTACACCCTCAACAACACTGTTTTTTAAATAGCCATCCTAGTGAGTATGAAGTGGTGTCTCACTGTGGTTTGATTTTCATTTCCCTAATGACTAATGATGTTGCATATCTTTTCATGTGCTCATTGGAGGTGATGGCTGTACAACATTGGACATGTATTAAATGCCACTGAATTGTACAATTTAAAAATGATTAATTTTATGCTGTGTGAATTTTCCCTGAATAATAAAAGTCCAAAACAGAAATCTAAACAAACAAAAAAATTAACCTGCATGTTACCTCGAACTTCCTAGGATATATTTGATCTCTCCCCATAGGTCATTTTCTCCAACCAGCCAATTATTAGATAATGATTTAATTAAACATATATAAACACATACATATTTCCCCTTGAATTGAAACTACCTATGAGGGCTGTTTGCTAGCCTTCAATTGGACCATATCACCTCCACTTGTCAACTGCAAAACATTAAGGCATGGCCTCAGGTTCTCAATTGGGCTCAATATTTATTGATTGGTGTATGATGATGAAGATGGCAAAACCACAGACACTACACTCTAGAAAAGTAAACTGACTTTTGAAGCAGTAGCCTATGGACACTATAGACATTTACACACGGTCTTGGAAAGCAGGCTAGCTGAGTTCAAATTCCATCTTCACCACGCACTGCACACTCTTGCCAGCTATGAAGCTTGACCATCTCACTAAATCTTTCTAAGCTGCCATACAGCCCCTCCACTGTACATACTGTGCCTATCTATACTGCACTATTAAATAACACAGTCATGAGTCAATCCATGTTAGCTATTATACAGTAACATCTGCTTTGTTCTCCACTGTATGCAACTCTATTGCAGATGTGCTCACATACAAGCATGTTTATTCTTGGTTAAGACCCTGTACAATCTTTCTATTCATTGTGTGACAAACCAGTAGTATCAGTGTCACTTGGAAGCTTATAAGAAATGCAGAATCTTAGGCTTTTTCCCAGACCTACTCAAAAAGATAGGCATTTTAAGAAGATTCCCAGGTGACTCTCAAATCTGTAGAGCTTGAGAAGCACCAGTATAGAACAGGTGAAAAAAAAGACTGCATCGAGCATATTTTCCAGGGCAGGGCTGTGAACAGCTGTAGTGGCACACCTTATAATAAACATGAGTATGCATTTGGCTTCTCTAGGAAAGGCAATATGTAGAGGGAAATCTCCCCAAATTAATGGAGTGTTAGAAAAAATAACAATCACTCCCTGCAAATAGATTAGATATGCCATGGCCCTATCTTTCAAATTATTATAATATTCTGGAAATATTATTTAACTCCCATGAGCAAAATAAGCCACAGGAATGCATAACTGTACTTGACCATGGCAGATCAACATTACTAATCTCCTGCATTATGCATCTTCCTTTAATCTTTCAAAATTTTATCTCCTCTTAAAAGCCATCTTGACTTGTTGGGCCTAAGACACACACTATAAAATCTAAAGATAATCTAGAGATCCAAGAGACCTCACACACTATACTAGCTGAAGAAACACTCTTGTTTGCTGCTAACTAAATTAGACTTACCACACTGCAAGAACAGAAGAAAATTTTTAAAGAAACTAAAACCTCTTGGGCCCCCCCACATTGTCCTTTTGTGACAGAGCTCATTTAAAATGTACTATATCATCAAAGCCACATTACACTGATGATACAGAATTTATGAGGGATGTCCTCCTTCATATTATGCATTAACTTGAAGTCAACAGGGGAGGACAATGGGGGACACAAATTAGAATGTGCAAAACATTTGGAGTCAATCGAATGTACTCAACTGCATGCTGGTAAAAACATAAATTGCAAAGTGATAACTATTTTTTTTCCTTCCTACAAGATTAGCTGGAAACAGTAGATGTTTTGAAAGACTTGAAAATACCTGTGATTTACCTTTAGTCTAAAGAGGCAAATATCTTTATAGTCTAAGATATTTCATTGCATTTATACTAAATGATCATGCAAATCATCTGGGTATCAATGTCTACTGAACATTTGCTTATTAATATCCCTGAATTATTTTTGCTATTTACTGAATGTCCACCCCAGTGTCATAAAAGCAGGGGTCAATATCTCTGAGAAAATGGCCTGGAGAAAATAGATGTGAAGTCAACTCTACAGAGTGGTTACAGGAAAAGAGAAGAAATACAAAAATAAATAATGGATTCTAAAAATTCATATTGTTATCATCCAAGGAAAAGAGACCAGAGTGGGAGATTGAGAACTGGTGTAGCATTCACAAAATGGGCAGTAAATAATTAAATGCACTTATGCTGGTTGCTGTAGCCCCACAGAAATATGGAAGAATCTTCCTGTAAGGGCCTTGCTTCCAGAACCTAGCTCATGGGGCTGGGGCTTAAAGCCTGAAAGATGCATAGGTGTTAGGATTCTGGTCTTTCAAGTAAAGTTGAAACAACTACTTAATTCACTGGGTCATTCATTCAACCACTGAAGCAAATTTTATTAGGCATTTGTGCCAGACCATCTGCATTGGTGGACGATGCATTGGTGAGTAAACCAGACATAGCAACAGCCCTCAGAAAGCTTGCAACCAATGCAAATAACAACATTGAGCCAATGATTTTAAGGACTTTTAAAAATATTTTTAAAATGTATTTATTTTTAGAGAGAGGGGAAGGAAGGAAGAGAGAGAGAGAGAGAGACATCAATGTGTGGTTGCCCCTCACATGCCCCCTACTGGGGACCTGGCCCACAAATTGGGAACATGCCCTAACTGGGAATCAAACCCATGACCCTTTGGTTTGCAAGCCAGCACTCAACCCACTGACCACATCATCCAGGGAAGGATGCTGTTCTTGAGCAGGTATAGTTGATCTGTCCATACTTTTAGTATCCACCTCATCTACTCCCAGGTCTCAGCTTTGCTATTCCTACATCGGTGCTGACAGCTCTTAATGGCTGCCATTTAGTATTTGGACAACCTAGAATGCTCCTGTGTATGTCAAGAGTGTTTTAAAGAACAGACATATGATTCATCAGAAGTAAAATTAGTCTTCTTAGGACTTCATTCCCAAGTAGCCAGAGCTATTTTCTATAATCACAAGTGTTCCTCAGAGACATCAAGAGACTTTTCCTTTGTACAGATAGGGAGTAAGAAAGAAGTGATGGGTGATGATGGTGATACCAGTGGGCAGGGAACAAGAGTATGGTCTCCTGTCTACATGGGCAGTCTGAGATCTTTGCTTGTCTGCTTCCCACAACATGCACATCCTAGAAACAGAGACAGGTAGCGTAGGAGTGAGGAGGGTAAAACAAATGGGTATTGAGTTCAAAGCAGTAAGAGCAGTTTATAAAAGGAACTCACAGCACAAAGCTGTGTTAACATGTGTGAGTGCAGGAGGGGAACTGTAAAAGAAAAAAGACATTGACCAAGATGTACTCTGAAGGAATGGTCTTCAGAAAGGGAATGGAACAGTGAGGACAAGGAATGTTTAGGAGGCACAGAAAGGGCAGCACTAGCCCTTATAGAAACAATGGACAGTAAATCTTAATACAGAAGCAGACTATAGGATTCTTCATACATCTGAGAAAAGGGAATATGGGCAATGCAGTGTGAAGTATAGACTGAGGCAGCTCCAAACCCTCTCAGCCAGAGGATAGAGATCAGCCTTGTGGGTGAAGAGGGATTTAGCATCATTTCCTGATGCAGCAATTGATTCTCTTTCTTAACAATACCCAGGGTTTTTAAGAGGGGTTTGAGTTCCTTCACTTCATGGTATCTTATTGGGATCACAGATAGGTGCCTAGTCTTTCCATTTTGGAACATGATGAGCTTCTTGGAGGCACCTTTGGTCAGATCCTAGCTCTCTCTGCCAGAGTGGATTCAAGAAGAGGGTATGTGGCCTGAGCTTGGTCAATGGTATGTGCTGTCTGTGGATCTCAAACAGATGCTGAAGACATACTTGAATTCATTTTGCTCCACAGATGAGACCCCTCCATAGCTTTGTAACTCCCATGCTGCCCACACTGTTTCTTTAGCTTCCTCCTAATATTGTAAGCTTCCTGAAAATCACTAACAAATATCCGTTTTGCTTACTATAAGGGCAAAATTGGTTTCTGTTGCTTGCAACCAAAAGGTCTACTTGGTCCCCAAGTTTTAGACTGTCCCTGTAATGAACAGCAATGCTTAATTTCACTCCTTTGTAAACTGGGTTGATATTCTTACATGAAAGATAATTATGTTGTTCTCATGAAATCATTTTTGATGTTATAAATCTCCATTAAGAATCCCTGTTTGGGTCCATGAAAAACTATCTCTACCTCCCCGAAAGGCAAGACAAGGGCTATTACACCACATATGCTTTGAGAATAGGTCATTTATTACAGAGATGTGGAAAATTTGGGACACTTCCACTGAAATACTACTCAGCTTTTTTTTTTGATACACCAAATATAGATATTTTCCAAAGTCCAATGGTATAAAAAACAAAAAACTATGAAAAAATTTTTAACAATTCACCATGTTCCCATATTCATCAGAATCTGTTCAAAATATAATTGCCTTAGGATAGGTATAGGTCTCAGAAGAAATATAGCAATGAGTATGAGGATTTGGGAGAACTGATCATATATCTGAGAGTCTTGATAACTGTTCCCCAGTTCACTTGAGAAGCCACATTAAGAGAATCCCTTGCTAATACAAGGAATGCCTGCAAGAAATGGAATTAAAATTTCTCTTCCCAGTTGGATGTCTGCTGATACAGCAAACTTGATGGGTGTCCCTAAGCACAGGGAAAATTATGATTGAAGAAAGCTGAGGGGTAAAGCAGGAGTGAGAGAAACAGTGGAAGGACTTTCAATCCTACCATTTGGCATTGTAAGCATGGGTGAGTTTATCATCATTTGTGTATTTCCCACAGAAGGAGCTAAGCTCAAGCCACTTTGGTACATTCAAAGAGGGTTTCCTGCAAGGTGAGGAGACCATGACCTGTGGGATATGTTGTTTGAACAGATACCAAGAAGGGTGTTGAATGGAGTTTTGCTGGAGCTGGATTTTCCACATGGAGATATCAAGGAGCTCAGAGACCCCTAATTGAGGTGTCTGTGATACTTCAGCACCAGGGGAAAGTTAGATATAAAATATTTGCCACACAGAAGCTATAAAAATTGCAACAATCAGTAGTAAGAGGAAGATAATGGCATCCTTGAATCTGAGAAGTATGATCCTTCCCTTTTAATACCAGACAAAACAGACTTTATTTTTTAAAGATTCTTTAATTGTTATTCTATTACAGTTGTCCCAGTTTTCCCCATTTCCCCTCCTCCACCCATCCCACTGCCCAGTCCCACAGTCAATCCCCACACTGTTGTCCATGTCCATGGGTCATTCACATATGCTTTTTAGTCCATTCCCCTTCTTTCCACTATTATTCCCCTACCACCTCCCCTCTGGTCACTGTCAATTTGTTCCATGTTTCCATGCCTGTGGGTCTATTTTATTTATTAGTTAATTTTGTCTATTAGGTTCCTCTTATAGGTGAATCCATATGGTATTTGTCTTTTGCCAACCAATTCAAAAGAACTTACGCACCCCTATGTTCATAGCAGTGCTATTTACAATAGCTGAGTGTTGGAATAAGTGCCCATCAGTAAATGAGTGGATTAAAAAAAAAAAAAACCACTATGGTACATTTACATAATGGAATACTATGCAGCAGAAAGAAAGAACTCCTACCTACTGTGACAGTATGAATGGAACTGGAGAGTATTATGCTAAGAACTATGACCCTTTGCTTTTCCTTTTTTTCTTTAAAGCTTAATCAGAAGAAGTGGCCCAAAAATATACAAAATCCTCCTTCTCCATTCCAAGACAAAAGGGAGAGGGGTGAAAATGTACCTTCCCTTCTCCTCTTCAGGCCCAGAACTGCAAGTCTGACTAGTAACAGAGAAAACCTTCAATGAATTATGCTGCTTTCAAAAAGAAAACAAGATAAATTCCAACTGAGACTATACTAACAACCAAAAGTAACAAGAAAGTACCCTGGCTGGTGTGGCTCAGTGGACTGAGTGCTGGACTATGAACCAAAGGGTTGCAGGTTCAATTCCCAGTCAGGGCACATGCCTGGGCTGCAGGCCAGGTCCTCAGTAGGGTGCGTGTAAGAGGCAACCACACATTGATATTTCTGTCCCACTCTTTCTCCCTCCCTTTGCCTGTTTCTAGAAATTAAAAAAAAATCCAGCAAGTAACCAGTAACCAGAAAAATCTGTTCAAGATGTTATTAAGGAATGGTGGGGGGGGGCAGGTATGCAACCCAGTACAGGTTGGGGCAGTGAGTGGAGAAAAAGAAGACCATCTTATGTTTGTATCCCACTGAGCTGAGACTATTCAATTGGTCACAGTGTTCAGTAAAAATGGTATATGTGTGTGAGAGACAGAGATATCTCAATAAGCCATGCAATTTAGATTCCCAAGTGTTAACACAAATATATCCTGTGTGTGCACTTCCATACATGCAGTGGAGTCTAGGAAGTGATAATTCACCAATAGTTATTACTTTAATACACATATATCTCATTTCATGTGATTGTCATGCTGCTATGAAAATGGTAGACTCAAGAGAATGTGTTTGTAATGCAGGGGTAGAAGTGAAAGGTTTTCTTAGACCCCACCGAGGAATAAATGCTAATTAGCCACAAAATTAGGCAGTATGGAGCTTTATTGGGGTTTGCTCTCCCAGGAAAGATTTCCCAGTCCACATGGTAGGGCCAAGAAAGCCGAGGGGAGCAGGGAATATGGCGGGGTTTTGTTCCAGTCGGCCTTCTTCATGGGGGCTGGGGATTGGTCCCCTCTGAACAAAGCGGCAACATATCATTGGTGGTTCTCCTCATGCCCTGGTTTGACGTCAGCCGTCTCTTCCGGGTTGTAGTTCAGATGCCATGTTTGTTTCGGCTGCCAGGTTTGTAGCTCAGCCGCCATTTAGTCCTGCCCCGCTCATCTTGACATTCTGACCTCTTTGATAGGATAAGGGGCACCGTGTTCGACCTGGCTACTTCCTGCTGTCAGGGGGTGTAGAGGAGAGGGACTAGAGGTCGGCCGTTTCTGGTTTGTCAGGGAGGGGCAAGTAGGTTTGGGCCTCAATCCAATCTGAAAACGTGTCAACAAAAGTTAAAAGGTAGAGGAATTTCTTGTGGGGAGGCATGTGAGTTAAGTCGATTTGCCAGCCCTGGCCAGGGAGATGTCCTCTCATCTGGTGAGTTGGAAACTGGGGCTTAAGGCCTCCCTGGGTTGATGTTTTAGAGCAGAGTGAGCATTCAGCATGCACCTGCTTGATGGACTGGAGAAGATTTGGGATGAAGAAGAGGGGATCTAGGAACTTGGACAGAGCCTTGGGGCCAATGTGCAGTGACTGGTGGATTTCTGTGAGGAGGGGAACAGCCTGCTGCTGGGGAATGGCAATTTTTCCATTGAGGAAGATTTAACCTCCACTGCCAATGTTGTCACCCCAGGCATACAGGGAACAGTATTCCTGAGGAGTATAGGAAGGAGGTACAGAAGTGGACAGGAAGAGTATGGGGGAGGGAAAAGCTCCAGTGGTCAGTTTTTGTGCTGCAGCATTAGCCCGGGCATTGGCCTGGGAGATGGGGTCTCATGAGGTTTTATGCCCCTTGCAGTGAACAACAGTTATTTCTGCAGGTAATTTTAAACCTTAGAGATGCATTAATGATGGGAGACCCTTTAGATGTGAGAAACCCACATTCCTTTCAGAGAATAGAGTGGCTGTGAACAATGAGAAAGGCGTATTTGGAGTCTGTGTAGATGGTTATTTGGTTGTTTTTTGCCAGAGAATGAGCTTGGGTGAGAGCGATGAGTTTGGTTTTTTGTGAGGTGGTGCCCTCAGGCAGCGGTTGTGCTTCTAGGGTAGAAGCAAGGGCGACCACCGTGTAGGCCACCCCCTGCCTTCTGTCAGCCCCCACCACAGAACTGCCATCGATGAACAGAGTGAGGTCAGTGTTGGGGAGTGGAATGTCAAACACCCTCTCTAGGGGCTGCCTGAGAAAGTCAAGAACTTCAGGACAAGAGTGAGTGGGTTCAGGATCGATGGTAGGTGCTGGTAAGAGGGTGACCGGGTTGAGCTGAGGAGAGAAGTGAAGGGATAAAGCGATGCTCTCTATAAACAGAAGGTGCAGCTCTTGGAGGTGTGAAGGGCTCAGTAGTGAGAGAGCCCAGTGTGAGAGCAGATCAGGAAGGTGGTGGGGCGAGAAAATGACCGCCGGCTGGCAGAGAGTCAGCTTGAGGGCCTCCTTACCTAACTCTGTGGCACTACCCAGGACATGGGGACATGGCTGCCACCCCCATAAGCAGCCATGGTTGGATCCAGCTGCTTGAAGAGGTAAGCAACCGGATGGTGGGAGGGGCCAACAGGTTGGACCAGGACACCAATTGCTATGCCTTGGTGTTCATCAGTGAAAAGGTGAAATGGATGGGTGGGCTTGGGAAGGCTTAGAGAGGGGGCCTGCAGGAGTGTGTCCCGTAACGTGGTGAAGGCTTTCTCTACCAGCTTAGGAGAAGTAAGGGGTCTCATAGGAGTTCCTTTTGCAGCATTGTACAGGGGCTTGGCCAAGAGAGCAAAGCAGGAACCCAGTGCCTGAAGAACCCCCACTAATCCCAAGAAGGAGAAAATCTGACCTCCATTAGTGGGAGGTTGGAACTCACGGAGGAGGCGAGTGCAGTCTGCAGTGAGACTCCGTGTGGTAGGGGTTATGGACAGACCTAAGTAGGTGACAGTCTGTGTGGAAATCTGAGCCTTGGTGGTGGAAACCTGATATCCTTTGTCTGCTAACAAGTTAAGGAGGAGGGCTGTGTGTTGTTGAGACTCTTGTAATGAGGAGACTGCACAGGAAGAGGTCATCTACATACTGGAGGACAGTGCTTGAGCCTAAGTCGCAGGTGGCAAGATCCCAGGCAAGAGCCTGCCCAAAGAGATGGGGGCTGTCTCTAAAGCCTTGGGGAAGGACTGTCCATGTCATTTGTTGTGAGAGGTTGGTGTCAGGGTCAGTCCAGGTAAAGGCAAAAAGAAAATATGAATCCTGGTGGAGGGGGATAGTAAAGAAGGCGTTTTTGAGGTCCAGAACAGAAAAATGGGTGGTGGTAGGTGGGATGTGGGAGAGGAGAGTGTAGGGGTTTGGGACCACTGGGTGGATAGGGATTATTGCTTCACTAATGAGCCTTAGGTCTTGGATTAACTGGAATGTTCCTGATAGTTTCCGAACTGGAAGAATTGGGGTGATACTTGGGGAGTTGGCCAGAATTAAAAGTTCCTGCCCCATAAGGCAGGAGATGATAGGTTTGAGACCTTTACAATGGGTTTTAGAGATTGGGAACTGGGGTCCCAAGATGGTGGGTTTTTTCAGCATGATGGTGATTGGGGTGTGGTGAGAGGCCACGACAGGCTTGGAGGTGTCCCATACCTGAGGGTTGACTAGGGTGGGTGAGATTGGAGGTTGGGTTAATGGGGTAGGGGTTTTGAGCAGAGGAAGGAGAAGGTGAGAGGAGGGGTTTAGGCTCACTATGATCTGTAAGGAGGCCCCTAGGAGCTGCAAGATGTCTCTTCCTAGGAGTGGAACGGGGCAAGAGTGTATGACCAAGACGGAGTATGTGAAGGGGATATTATCAAGGCTGCAGTTTAAAGGAAAGGCACAAAGGGGGCGTGATGGAGTTCCGTTAACCCCCATGACCAAGATCTAGGAAGGGGTAAGGGGAACAGAATGTAATGGCAAGACTGAATAGGTAGCTCCCGTGTCCACTAGGAATGAGATGGACTTACCCACTATCCATAGTGTTACCCTGGGCTCGGTGAGGGTGATGAGGGTCTTCGAGTCTGGGCCACATCAGTTGCCCATGAAGCCAAGGAGCTCTAAGGCTGGAGAGGAGTCCTCACCTTGGCTGGCTGGTCCCCTACGTGGAGGCACTGGGAACGAGCCTTTAAGGGGACAGGCATCCCTCCAATGGCCAAGCTGCCAGCTGTTGGAGCACGGTTTGGTGGGCATCGAGGGTTTGGACATTGGCAAGCCCAATGTCCTTCCTTACCACATTTGAAGCAGTCTCCTGGCGGCGTTCTTTTTGGTGGCCCGGCCTTTGACTGGCCCCTGGGCTGTGATGTCCTGGGTCTTCAGCTGGCCTCAGGGCTGCTACTATAGCCTGGGTCTGCGGGGCTACCTTCTGCTGCAGGTGCGCTTGGCGAGGAGTCTCAGCATTTTTGTCCCGGTTGTTAAAAACTTTAAATGCCATGTTTACCAGATTCCGGATGGGGGTTTGAGGACCGTCCTCTGCCTTTTTTAGTTTTTTTTCTGAATGCCTGGGGCTGACTGAGAGATAAAGTGGGTGGGCAGCACAGTGGCCCCTGCATTGGATGTAGGATCTAAGCGAGGATGGAGAACTATAGCCTCAGTGAGGCAGTTAAAGAACAGGGCTGGGGGGTTTTCCGGGCCTTGGGTAATTTTTCTGAGTTTGTCATAGTTAACTGCTTTCTGAGCTGACTGTTACATTCCTGCTAACAGGCACTTAACTATTTGGTTACGGTGCCGTCTGCCTGCCTGTCCTATCTGATAATCCCAGTCCAGGTCAGCTTCTGGCACAGCCTCGGCTCCTACCGGCCATAGTAGGGTTTGTAGCATGGGTTTGTCTGCATGAGCTTTAGTGGTAGTTCAAACACGATCACATTCATCTGGAGTTAGAGTAGAGGTTAAAATAATATGTAAGTCGTGCCATGTGAGATTGTAAGCCTGGACTAGGTACTGGAATTCCCTGATAAAATTGGTAGGGTTAGTGGAGAACGAGCCTAGGCATCTTTCAATTGAAGAGAGGTCAGTTAATGAAAAAGGGATGTGGACCCAAATGATGCCTTCTGCTCCCGCCACTTCCCGGAGGGGGTAGACATGGGAGTCTAGGGGCTCAAGGTTTAGGTGGGAGCAGGTGTGTGAGTGGACTTGGGAAGAAAGGTCTTCAAAGGGAAGGGGAGAATCTGGTTGAGAGGGGAGGGCTGGGGCTGGAGTGGCCATTGGCGGGAGCTGATAAGGAGGGGGAGAAGGAGGGGAAGCAAGATCTTTGGGAGAGTCAGAAAAGGAGGAGGGAGGTTCTGGGGCAGTAGGCTTAGGAGGCCGGATGGGTTCAAGGTTCCCTCGGGTGACGAGAACCTGA
Organism: Phyllostomus hastatus; assembly: GCF_019186645.2. Lineage (NCBI taxonomy): Eukaryota > Metazoa > Chordata > Mammalia > Chiroptera > Phyllostomidae > Phyllostomus > Phyllostomus hastatus. The sequence goes on from NW_025334030.1 coordinate 1,949,997, forward strand.
GCTGTGGAGCATTGGGCGCACAGATCTGGGCGGGAGCGCAAGGCCCAGAAGCCCTGAATGTAGGGGACCTCAGACCATTTGCCAGTCCATCTGAAAAAATTATCTAGGTCAGTGAGGGTAATGAAATCGAAAGTGCCTTCAGGAGGCCAGGTTTCACGATTATCGAGCTGATATAACGGCCAGGCCATAGTGGACAGAAAAATCAGCCATTTTTGTTTGAGGCCAGGCACCCTAGAGGTGACTTAGGATCTGGCTTGGACCCCTGCCCACCCCCCCCCATTCCTGATCCCAAGGGCGGAAGATTGGTGACCGAGAATTGGCGTCCTGCAACGTCCTACAACTCAAGTCACTGACCAAGTTGGACAGAAATGGAGTTCAGGGCCCGGGAGACGTCTCCGCCCGTTGTTGAATCCCAGAGGGAGAACAATTTCTCCTGGAAGGGCTATCCCAAGGTAGTGCTAGGAGTCCCGGCAGGAGAGCAGCCTCTCCTGCGGACGGGGACCCGCAGTTGGACCCCAAGGACCGGGAAGTTGAGGGAGGTGGCACTTACCCTGGCTCAGTGCTCAGACTAGTGAAATGGCCATGAGACCTCCTCAGGGAGTCGGGAGCCGAGCGGTCTTCAGCAGACAGCAACTCCTCCCGGGTTTCGGCACCAAATGAAAGGTTTTCTTAGGCTTCTCCAAGGAATAAATGCTAATAAGCCACAAAATTAGGCAGTATGCAGCTTTATTGGGGTTTGCTCCTCCAGGTGAGATTTCTCCGTCTGCACTGTGGGGCCAAGAAAGCCCAGAGGAGCAGGGAATAGGCGGGGTTTTGTTCCTGTCAGCGTTCTCTGTGGGAGCTGGGGATTGGTCCCCTCTGGACAAAGCGGCAACACATCATTGGTGGTTCTCCTCGCGCCCTGGTTTGAAGGCAGCCATTTCTTCCTGGTTGTAGTTCAGCCGCCATTTTGTCCTACTCCACCCGTCCGGACAAGAAGTTGTCATCTATGAGCATGCTTTGGTTTAGAAAATAGTTTACCATGCATTACCCCTCTTTGGTGGTGTGTTTTTTTGAAAATGTTTTGTTATATAGATTGGCTGTCAGGTGGAAACATACCTTCAGTACATTCTGGAGTCTATGAAAAGAGAGAAACTGGATATTTGGAGTGGTTTGCAGCAAATTTTTACCCACTAATCAAGTATTGAGGAAAATGTGTTTCTCCGAAATATATAGTCAGATTAACTGTTCTCAACATGGAGAAAAAGAAAGCTAATTGATATCATTCAAGCTTCGATAATTTTTACATGTTGAGTCAACATTTGTTGAGCTCCTACACCAGTGAATTCTTCCACCAGTAGACATGTGGCAATGTCTAGAGACATTGCTAGTTGACACAACCAGGGTGGGGGGATGTTACTGTCGCCTAGTGTTTTGAGAGCATGGATGCTGCTCCCTCATGCAAGACAGCTCCCCTGGACAAAGAATCTTTCATCCTGTGCTTGTGAAACTCTCCCCTATAATATGCTTAGACCATGCAATGCCAAGATGAATAAGCCCCTGCCCTCAAAGGGCTCACAACCAAGATGTAATTTTGCAATCACATTTATCCTTGTTAAACTGACATAGAATTATAATGGCTATTTCTACCAGTTCCAAATATAGGATGTGTGAAGGACATCTCCCTTTCCCAGCTGTTCATCATGTTCTCCTGTTGCCTTTGGAGATGATACTGTAAATAAAGAGGAGATGAAACATGCAAATACAGAGGGAAGACAAGGTCATTTTTTATTGGCTCTGCAATGACTGTGCATTGATGGTGGTTTTATCCAAACATTTGTAATGCGTGGGAGACTGTTCAAGCAGTTAGGCAGCTGGTCAATTTTCTAATGAGTGAGGCATCATGACTTTGGAAAGTAGAAGTCTAATTGTCTCTGACAGGTGAAGGGCACGCAGCATAGATCTCAGGTGTTTCCATGGAATTAATTACCAAAAGTTCAACATGCAGGGCAATTGGGGTTAGGGGGAAAGGGTGCATAAGAGATAGGGAAATGAAGGGAGAGATGCTGTAATTAGAATTAGGGTCTAGGTAAAAAAGGGGGAAGGAGAGATTCCAGTTGGTTGAATCAGGAAAGGTTTTCTGAAGGTAACAGAACTCTGGCAATCTTTTAGGGTGCAAAGAATTTAAGGTCAAGTGGAAGGACATTTAAGGAAAAAAATTATGTGGACCAAAGCACAGTGTAAGTCATGTATGACACATGAAAAGGGAATACAGATCAGGTATAAATAGAGAAAGGGGTGTAACCAAGGGAGATGAAGTTGAGTACAGCATGGTCTTGGATGACAGGTGCGGACACTTATCTGCATCATGCATGTGTGCATAGGAGGCATAGATATGAATCTGTGTTGTATACACACCCTTCTAAGGAAGCAGCTGCAAGCAGCAACTATCACCTCTCCCAAAAGCTTCTGTTGGTGAGAGGAAACCCAAGGATATGAGTCAGTGACTCAAGACTCTGGCATTGCAGGAGAATCCTCATGTTCTCCAGTTCCCTTAAGCAGGAAGCTTTCAACATGATCGAGGCCAACTCCCAAGATATAATATTCCCACATTGTTTCAGGTGTCTATTATCATGGTCTAGGGAGTTCTAAACAATAAGATAAAAAGGTGCTTTAAGTAGCTCTAACTAGGCGGAGAACAGGCAGAAATGTGACAATCCATAATCCATACAAGTTACACGTTCAACTTAAATATTTATGCATGTATTTCAAAGGCTGGCAATGTGGAAGATAACCAAAACTACATTAAGTAAGCCTGCATCATCACCTTGTGGGGAAAAGGGAAAGGAATACATGTATATCTCAGTACAGACCTACACTGTCGGTGGAAGGCACAAAAGAAACTGATCAAGACTACCTGCTGCCAGGGATGGAAAATCAGAGGCCAGAGATCACAGGTGGAAAGTCTTATTTTTATCTATGTACCATCTATAATTTTTGAATTTTTAAAATATATGAAAATATATTCAGTAAGAAATGAATTAATTCAAAAAGAAAGATCACCAGTACAAAAAATCTTATGAAAAAAAATCAGCCAAACTCCTTTGGGAGCCAGTGTAAACTAATGTTTCAAAGCATAGATTCAAGTTGGTTTTCCAGATTCAAACTGCTCTTCTGTGAATGGACAGGCATGTGACCCTGGCAATGAATTTAATCTCTCAGAGATTATGTATTTTACATGCAACCAAGACTGTAGTCATACCTGCCCCAAAGGGTATTAGATTTAAGCATTAAATGAGATAGTATGCATAAAGCCTCTAGCCCATGCCTCGAACATAAGTATTGCTGCAGCCCAGACAACCACATTCAAAAATAATGTAATGTGGCTGTTACGTCTACTGGTAGAATCTCGGCTGGTGATTCAAATCAGATCAATTTCAAGAGAGTCTTTCACAACATTAGCAAGTGCACTTGCTATCAATCCCCATCCTGTGCAGCAGAAGAGAAATGGCCCCACATGTCCCATTCATAATGACACCACAGGAAACTCAATACGAATTACCCAGTGCTGGCAGAAACATTGCAGGGAAGGGCTCCTTCCTTTTTTAAAACATGGGAATTAATCCATTGATCACTGTGAAATTAGATTCTGCATTTACACTTCCTGCCAGAAGCTTCATTCTATGAGAAGGCTTTTCTGTAAGCAATCCTTGGTAGGAACTGAGTTACTATGATGAAAAGAGTGTGTCCAAAGAAAGCTCAGGTTTACATTTCCATGCAAAAGTTTCATATAATTTTCCCCTAAGAAGAAAGAGTCAAGAGTTAAACAAAGAGAGGAAAGGAAGAGCTTTGAGTGATCTGAAATAAAGAACAGGTGTAATAAACGTGCAGTTGATGTTTACTGACCTTCATTTTAAGTAAACATTGCGTGCCTCACTTTACCTTTTCACTCTTACAAAATTGCACTCCCAAGGGATGCACACTGGTTACTTTAGTGATGACAGTGACACTTTCCATTGTTTAATTCCATGTTTTCCAACCTCACACCCAGAGGTCTTTCAGTCATACTTACCTGATTTTCAGGTTATGCATTCAACCATCACTATTTTCACAAATGCTTTCTTTCCCTCTCTCTCTCTTGCTCTCTCTCTCTCTCTCTCTCTCTCTCTCTCTCTCTCTCTGTTTTCCCTCCCTTTCTCTCTCCCTCCTTCCTTCCCCTTCATCAGGTATTTACTAAATGCTGGCCTTTAATGGACATTCCTCTACAAGCAGGGGAGAGAGGGGTGAGCGAGACACTGTGGAATGAGGACAATAATTTCATGATGCTTACATTCTAGTTGGCAGAAATAGGTAATGAGTAATTAAACAAATAAATAGATTATCTTAAAGAGCAGTATGTACTAATGAAAGAAAATTACTCCTAGAGAGGATCTCCCTCAGTTAGGATGGACAAGGAGGGCTGCTTTGACACCTGGATAAGCAGGACCCAGCACTTGAAAGAACTAGGAACGCAATGCCCCAGACAAAGGTGGGACAAAAGCAAAGACCCTGAGTCCAGAATGAACTCAAGTGTGTTCAAGGAAGAGAAGGAAGATAGTGTGGCTAGACATGGTGTGGAATGTGAGGAATTCGAAGGGGCTAGGCCTTACAAAGCTTGTAGATCAAGGCAGGGGTTTGGATCACATTCTAAAGGCAGATGGAAGGCATAAAGTATATTCATATGCTATCCTTTTTCAAGATATCCCTTCTTATGGTTCACCTTTTCTTAGGTACTTTAGAGGCAAGCTAGTTATTTCACATTAGTTAAATATTAACCTGGTTATTAATATTAACTTACTTAATCCCAATTCAAATTATGATTCCTGAATAGGTAATGTTTAACTTTATAAGCAATACCTACCTCTTCCCATCAGCAAAATTAATAGAAACAGCTCATCCAGAATCACTCTCCTTATGCAAAGCCGAGGCATATTTTGGAGGCTTTTAACTGTCTTATTTTATTGACTGAAGTTGATGTTTTCATAAACAACCCTTTAAAACAGTCCTCCAAATATGATGGAATTATGCATCTCCCCGTGAATGGCCAGCTTGTGTTGAAATTAATCCAAGATGGGAAGGTGGCAAACTGTCAATATTTTAATAAATGATGTCTCAGGCATTATGGCATTCCCTCCCATCACTTCTGGACTAATAACATTTTGCTTTATGATCTCTTCATGGGGGCAGGGCAGAGGTTCATCTGCTTGAGAGACACATAAAACCCTCATCCTCATTTTTCAGGCACACACACTGTAGGTCCCCAGAGCTCCATTAGAATGGCTGCATAATCTTTGGAAATTGATTCCAAGAAAACAGATGCCAGTTTTTCTAGATGCAAGGACACTTTTGCCCTGCTGAATCTCCTTACACCTTCATTAGAAAACAAATATTTGGCTTTGTATCAGCTAGTTGCTAACCTTGATGAGATAGTAATAGCTAAACTTTTAGTTCCTGAGCTTGGATGTCCAGAGCCCTGAAAAAGAATTATTTACTCCCCTTCCAGTAGCTCCAAGTTCCAAACACAGAATGAAAATGGGCTCGTGATAAAGACTTCATTTCCTAGTTCCAACTCTAAGCCCTTTATTTTCAGACTGCATGAGGATTCCCCACTGTTTATATAGTTTTAGGGATCCTAATTTCTTAGAAGATAAAGATGATTGATTTTAAGGTAGTATATTTAAAATCAAGCGTTAGATATTGAGGAGGAGGGTGCAGGGCCCCAAAGAAGGCTGTCACCTGTTAGCAAGTTCCTAGATTAGACCACAAGTCTCCCTTTGAAACACAACCTGGCTTTATGGGCAGGATTGCTGGTGTTATAGATAAAGAAGATAAGAAAGAAAGGAAAGAGGAAATAAAGAAGGGAGGGAAGAATAAAAGAAGAAAACAAGGAAAAGTTTAATCAAAATTAAATGAGCAAAAGAAAAGGTGATACTGGAATGCCTGAAAGTGATGTCTTGGGCTTTAGAAATTAACATATCCATTCTTTTAAAATGTACCTTTTCCTTGAACTAGGAGTGACACCAAGACAGACTTTATGTTTCCCTGTCACAGTTTCTACTTGCTATAATTTAACCACTACTCCATTGTTAGATAGTATTTTCTATCCCCTTTTATTCACTATTATAGAAAAACACCATATTGACATCTTACAGACTACAGACTGCCTGATTTTTGCCACAAATCAGTATTCTAGAAGTGGAATTGCTAGATTAAAGGAACTAAACCTTGTAAAAAAGATTTTGAAACAAATTGACAATTATCTTTCTGAAAATGTATAACAACTTACACATCTCTAGTGGTTTGGGGATGACTTTTTCCCTGAACTCTTACCAACACTATGTATCCAGTTATTTTACTGCTCCCCCCACCCCCACAATATGAGCAATATGTGCCTACTATCTGTTGATTACAGCATCCCAACTTCCTCATGGGGAATTCCCTCCACCTGCCTGAGCCTAGTTTGGTGGGACTGTTAATCAGATGCCCTGGTTTTCTCAAATCAAGGGGAAGGCACTGGACTGGAACTAGCCACACAGAGGCTAAAAGTCAATGCAGTGCACTCTTCTCACTGAGGGTGTCAGGATAGAACTCAGTGGGGCCTCTGCCTCTGAGGCCCCTGGATTTGCCCTAGTTCCTGCCATTTCTAACCTGGTCATGGCTCTTTCCTTTAATCCACCAGGATCCAAACATCTTTTTCACTTAAGTTACCCAGAGCCAGCTTTTCTTGTTTATAATCAAATAGTCCTACTGATCTGCAGTTAAGTTGAGTAATTTCCTTTTAGTACCTTTACCAAGTGTTCCTACTCTATGTGGCAAATGAAGTCCTGACAAAATGAAGCAGATGGTTTTTAAATTAGAACTTGATACACTACAAAGTATTTCTTAACACAGTCTCATTCCAAACCTTAGAGGACAAATGTAAGTTCCTCACAATGATTTGGCAGTTAAAACAAACAAACAAAAAAAATAAACAAAAACACATTATTTAAATCTGCAGTTTTTATTAACCCTTGGATGAACATCACTTTATAGTCTTTATGCATCATCACTTTAAAGAGCATGCTCCACCACAACTTGGGAAGTTTTTAATTTAGAAAAGTTGTTTACAGTCTCCAATTTGCAATGGGCAGCCATAAAGTACCCCACAAATGAAGTCAAACACTGAACGTGGCTGGGCTTTAGTCATAGAAACCTTAGTCATGCACAGTGGAAACACCCATATGGGTTCTCAGTATTTATTTTTGTTCCCCTCACACCAAAGAAGCAAGACTAGTAGTTTACCATCATTCCCACTAATCCAAGGCAGATCCTCCATCCTTGCATCAGGGGGCTAAAAAATAAGTTCAAATCATAGCTCGAGCACACATTGGTTGTCTGAATTTGGGCAAATCCTTTAATCCTTCTATGCCTCAGACTTTTCAAAATGGTAATAACAAACCCTTATAGAGATTCAGTGAGAAATGTATACTGAGTTGTTAATACGGGGCCAAGCACAAAATGAGTGGTGGGTAATTGGTAGCTTTTGCAGAACTGTCATTAGAAAGGAATATTTGGTGGTTTTTTAGAGCCTGGAGCATTGTATGGAAGGCTGAGCTACATGCAGCCCAAAGAACAGAATTTTCTCTCAAGGGAAGTTGGTGATAAAAATAATGGCAATGTGATACAATAATACCAAAAGTCTAGTCTCATTTGGCCTATTCCAGTTCACAAAGAGCCCCCACATATATTTCCATTTGATCTTCATTCAACCCAGTATGCCAGGCAGAGTGGGTATTATCAATCCCATCCTAGAAGTAAACTGCACAGACGGCTTCCTCCCATCCTGATGGTAGAAAGGTTCAGCTGGTTTGGCAAATTGAGCTTTCCACTACATGGTGTGCAGCATTTTCTCACAGAGAAGGGAAAACACAGTTAGAATAAAACATCTATCTTCTCCCAGTTCTTGGGAGCACATGGAGAAAAGAGCTTTCCTTTCATGCCCCTGCCCCTCTGGGTAGTAAGATTTGAACTCTAGCCAAATGTCACCCCTGCTTCTGCTGGATTCAGGGAAAAATGGGGCACTCCTGACACTTCTGCCAACTGCATAAACATAAGTTACACATACATGCATGCACACAAAAACACACACACACACACACACACACACACACACACACACAGAGGCTATATAGTGTCTAATGAGCAAGGGCTCTGGGGAACCCTTGAAGTAAGGCTTAGGCAATGTCAAGAAGATCAAGAGAGGCAATGAGCCCTGGCCGGTGTGGCTCAGTGGTTGGGGTGTCGTCCCATAAATGGAATGGTCAGGAGTATGATTCCCATTAAGGGCACATACCTAGGTTGTGGGTTCAGTCCACAGGCAGTGTGTGTACATGGGGCGGATGATAAATGTTTCTCTCTCATGTCAATGTTTCCTTCCCTCTCTCTCTAAAAATCAATAAGCATGTCCTTGAGTGAGGATAAAAAATATGTTTAAAGAGTTGGAGGCAATAAATTGGGCTGAATTCCAACTGCCTGATGAACAGCTCAGAATGATATAAGATTTTTGAGAAGCAGCACAGTAGAAGATAGAATATGATTTTGCATCTGGATCACCCTGGGACACTTGCATAAGATCACTGAGCCTTGAAGCCTCCATCTATAAAATAAAAATGTTAATTTAAACAATGGGACAATCAGCAGGTCCATGGCTAGTTCTCTTTTCCCCCCTCCAGTTATTCCCAGGTCAACACCATCTGTGAGCCTTGAGATTGAACAGTGACATTGTCAGCTTCCCTTTTCCCCAGATATGTTATCCTTCAGTGATTTCTTTTTGTCCTCCCTAATTCAGACAATGACCTCACTTAACTACCACTTCCTTTTTATACTGTGCTTGGCATTTGCACAAGACAACTCTGACTTTAATCAAGACACTTATCAAGTACCAACCATATGGCAGACTATCAATCTCATTTATTCAGACATCCTAACAAACAAATCCATATTTTCAGCCATTGCAGGAACAGCAACATTCAGGGGATGAGGGATGAGGAATGAATAGAGACTATAAGAAAATCTACAACTTGAACTGGTTCAACAGACACAAATATGAACTTACCAGTCAATGAGGCATCAAGAACATCATTTCGACCCAGGGGCTCCCATTTCTCCTAAATACAAAATGCTCATCATCACCATTATCATCACTGTCATGGTCATATGAGGACCCAAGACCCTATAGGAAATGCACTTCTCATATAATTCACAGTCATGTACTTTTAAGAACTGGAAAATAAAGCAGGAACTAATGAAGAAAAGCCAAAATTCTACTACTTGAAAAAAATCCTGGGCATAAGGGGATGTGGGAATAGATGGAGAAGATAATTTTAAATCGAGTCCACTATGTTGGTAAAGACAGGCTTTGAAATTAAGAATGGAAAAGAAGAAACTGGATATTTTATTTTAGCAACAGAGCTCTGTCTGGGGAATCTTAAGGGTCACAGGCAGTAAATACCCAGGCAAAGCACTCTCTGAAACACAATGCATATCTAAATTCTCCTTGAATATAAATCCTTAAATCCCCTCCCACTTCAGCAGTGGAGGTGGAAGAGTAAATACTGTCCAAATGAAGGCAGTCAGGAGATGGGAGAAGCTGGAATCGGACATGAGAACTCGCCACATCTCTGTCCATCTGGGAAGGAGAAAAGGAGGCCTTGGGGAGTAATTAACTGTCATGCATAAGATTAATTGACGACCCTCCAGTTTTGCCCTAAACACAGATGTATTGGGAGCAGGACACAACCTTGAATATTAAAGGTGAGGGGAGAGCAGTTATTTCTGGATCAGAGCAAACTGAATATGCAGAATTGTGGGCGATGTCAAAACGCATGCAGTGCAGCTGGCAAAAACCATATATCATCACGCCCTTCCATGAAGTGGCTTGTCAGAAACCAGCCAAGGACTTAAATTAGGATCCAGTTTTTGCTGAGAAGATTCTTTATAACAACTGGTCCACAAGATGTCAGTCATCCCACCACTGTAGGTTTGGACAAACTCCTGCTATGTTTCCATTTCTCTATTTGGATAGAAACTAACAGGGAAATTTGTAATTTTTGTATCTGTAATAGTAGCAGATTACGCTCGCAGATTCAGAGCCAGCTTAGTACTTTACCTCTGACCTGAGAGTATGTTTTGTGGGGGAAAGAGACTAGTTTACCCTAGAAGATCTCAGTTTACACTAGAAGATCTCAGACAATAGGGCTCTTTCCCAAAATAACATCCCCATCATAACCCATTGTTTACTTGTCCTCTATGACTGGGCGGTTCTCTGCTGCTGTAGAGTTCTCTAATAGGTATTCAAAGAAATATTGGTTCATATATGCATTTTTTATCTAGGTTATCTAAATGCAGGGGAAAGAGTAAAAAAAAATAAGATTGTTTACTTTATTCACAAATGATTGGTGGTGAGTTACCAAAATTCTTACAATAAATAGATTGTTTTCTAAGTGTCCTTTTCAGTAAAAAAAAAAAGTGTCTATTTCAATTCCTTGAAACTATTGCATTTTATTTATGAACTAGTCACTGCAAAGTGCTAGGGTTATAAAAATTAATGACTCATTCTTGAGGAGCTCGTACTCTGAAACTATAGACACTTTAAGCATATGTATTAAAGTATACATATAAAAATAATCATGATAACAACAAAGCAACAGGTACCTTTTCTTGAGCACTATGAAGTATTTTAGAGTCACCATTATTATCCTCACAGCTATGTGAGATAGGTCTGAAGTCTATGTCTGTTGTATAGATGAAGAAACTGAGACTTAAACAGGTTACTGTAGTTGTCTAAAGTCACATGTTTAGTACCAGGAAAAGATGAAATTTGAACCAGGAAGTTAAATATAGGACTCGGAAATTTCTGTAGAGGTATTTCTATAAAAGTATAAAAATAATACTAGTTATTTAGGAGAATATATATATTCCTGGATATATATATAAGAATATATATATATTCCTGGAATATATATATTCCTGGATTATATATATATATATATATATATATATATATATATATATATATATATATATATATATATATATATAATCCTGGACATATATTCCTTCATATATATATATGAAGCTGACATTTGGGCTAGGTATTAAAGGACAGAGAAGAATTTGCACAGGTAGAGATTAGGATGGTTTGGGCCTTCAGGTGGATGGATGCAAGAAGGAGAAAACAGTAGATACAAGTATGTTTAAGAATAACAGTAGTTCATCCCTGGCCAGGTAGCTCAGTTGGTTGAAGTATCATCCCATGTACCAAAAAGTTGCAGGTGTAATTCCTGGTCATGGCACATACCAAGTTGCAGGCTCAAACTCCAGTCAAGATGCATATAGGAGGCAACCCATCAATGTTCCTCTGTCACACTGATGTTTCTCTCTCTTCCTCTCTCTAAAATCAATAAAAACATATCCTCAGGTAAAGATTAAAAAATAAAACACTGAGGACTTCCAGCCAAGATGGAGGCATAGGTAGATACTCTTTGCTTCCTTGCACAACCTAAAGAAGGACAATAGCAGATTTAAAAACAGAAAACAAGCAGAACTGACCAAAAATTGAACTGTATGGAAGACTGACAACCAAGGAGTTAAAGCAGAAACATTCATTCAGACTGGTAGGAGGGACAGAGATGGCAGCCAGGGCAGAGAGGACTTTCGGCAAGGTGGATTCTGAAGGACCAGAGTGGGAAAGATGGCAGCTGGCAGACTGGGTGAGGTGGAGGCTGGTGGAGCAGGTGGTCCTACACTTGTGTGCAGATAAACTGGGAAGAACAACTGGGGAGTGAGAGAGACTGAGCAACCTAGGGTTCCAGTGTAGGGAAATAAAGCCTCAAAACCTCTGGATGAAAACACCTGTGGGGGTGGAGGAAGTGGGAGAAACTCCAAGCCTCACAGGACAGTTCATTGGAGAGACCCACAGGGTCCTAGAATGTATACAAACCCACCCACCTGGGAATCAGCACCACAAAGGCCCAATTTGGTTGTCGGTAGTGGGGGAAGTGACTGAAAGCCTGGGGAGAGCCAAACAAGCAGCATTGTTCCTTATTAGACCATTCCCCCACATACAGTGCCTCAATGCAGCAATGCACGTTGCCCCACCCTGGCAAATATAAGGCTCCACCCATTACTACATAACAGGTGCATCAAGACAACAAAAAATGGCCCAAATGAAAGAAAAAAGCAAAATCCCCCCCCCAAAAAATACAACTAAGCAATGAAGAGATAGCTAACCTATTAGATGCAGAGTTCAAAACACTAGACTTTCTAACAGAGGAAAAAGTGAAGGCTATGTAAAAGGAAATAAAGGAAAATGTACAGGAAGCTAACAGTGATGAGAAGAAAACCAGGACTCAAATTAATGATTTGGAGCAGAAGGAAGAAAGAAACATTCTGTTCGACCAGAACAGAATGAAGAAACAAGAATTCAAAACAATCAGGAGAGGCTTAGGAACCTCCAGTACAACCTTAAATTTTCCAATATCTGAATCATAGGGGTACCAGAAGGAGAACAGGAAGAACAAGAAATGGAAAACTTATTTGAAAACATAATGAAGGAAAACTTCCCTAATCTGGCAAAGGAAATAGACTTCCAGGAAGTCCAGGAAGCTCAGACAGTCATAAAGAAGTTCGACCCAAGGAAGCACACACAAAGGCGCATCATAATTACATTACCCAAGATTAAAGATAAGGAGGGAATCTTAAAAGCAGCAAGAGACAGCTACCTACAAAGGAGTTCCCATAAGACTATCAGCTGATTTCTCAAAAGAAACCTTGCAGGCAAGAAGGGGCTGGAAAGAAGTATTCCAAGTCATGAAAGGCAAGGACCTACATCCAAGATTGCTCTATCCAGCAAAGCTATCATTTAGAATAGGAGGGCAGATAAAATGCTTCCTAGATAAGGTCAAGTTAAAGTAGTTCAACATCACCAACTCTTATTATATGAAATGTTAAAGGGACTCATATCTAAGAAAAAGAAGGTAAAAAATATGAACAGCAAAATGACAACAAACTCACAGCTATCAACAACTGATCCCAAAAACAAAAACAAAAATGAATTCAGCTAACAACTAGAACAGGAACAGAATCACAGAAATGGAGATCACATGGAGGGTTATCAGCAGGGGAGTAGGAGGAGGGAATGGGAGAAAAGGTACAGGGAATATGTAGCATAAAGGGGGAGGTTAAGAATTGTACAGGAAATGTAGTAGCCAAATAACTTATATGTATGACCCATGAACATTAACTAAGGTGGGGGAATGTGGATGGGAGGGAGTGTGCAGGGTGGAGGGGAATAAAGGGGGGAGGGACTGGGACAACTGTAATAGTATAATCAATAAAATATATTTTTTAAAAAAGGAAAGACTAACACTAATTCAGTGTAGTGGAGGCAGGAAGGAAAGTGAAGGAAAAGCAGGGGAGGATATTAGGAAATGGAATTAGACAAGGCAGACAGATTAAAGAAATAATTTGGTCTAATTCTGTAGGCATAAAAGATAATGGGCAGATTATAATCAGTAAAAAGTCTCTGCTGGGAGAAAATTATCCTTTCCAAGCAGAGGTCCATAAATGGCTGGTCTCAAAGAGTGACTTGGAAACAGTGTAGACAGCCAAGGAGGTTGACAACAACATTAGTTTAAGTTTTAGATTCTAACGAAAGAAAGCCTAGGACCAAGATGGGAGGACTCTAAATCTTAGCCTCATGTGTTTGGTTTTGATGATGTACTCATCTGGGAAATTCTGAAGGTGATTTCAGAAGAGCTACATCAGTATGGTGCCTGAGGAAGATAGCCTGGCAGATGAATGCACACAGATTCATCAGCAGAGAAAGAGTCAAGAAAATTAAGCCCTTTATGCCTCTGTCTCCTCATCTATGACATGTAGATAATCAAATGATTGATCTTGTACAGTCCTAGTGAGGAGGATAGAGGAAAAAGAAAGTAATGTTTTGGCAATGTTGCTTGTTACATAGCAAATCATTAATATATGCTCACTTCTTCCTTCCTTCCTTCCTTCCTTCCTTCCTTCCTTCCTTCCTTCCTTCCTTTTTCCTTCCTTCCTTTCCTCTTTCCTTCCTCCCTCCCTCCCTGTCTCCCTCCCTCCCTGCCTCCCTCCCTTCTCTCCCCCTTCTCTCCTTTCCTCCCTCTCTCCCTTCTTCCTTTCTTTCTTCACAAATTTCTGTGCCAAACTTATTCTCCTCTTACTACTATTACCAATTCTTTGTTTTTTTGCTTTTCTTCTCTTACTTCTCCCCCTCCTCTTCTTCCCCCTTATTATAATGAAAATAATGATTATTATTATTGATGTTTTGGGGAGTTACAGGACTATAGAGGAGGGGAGAGCCTTGAAAAACACTTCAAAGAAAGACAGTCTGTGGTGTCAGATTATATGGATTAGACACTGACAAATAAAGTGGTGGTGAGGCACAGTGAAGGGTATGCTGAGAGAGCACCTATGCACGTGTGTCTACGATTCCTGCTGATACAGCACATTTGTACACATCCCTGGGACATAAAATAAAAGACTGTGAACTAGAAGTATGCTTATAAATGGAAAATTGTTTCATTGCATTAAATATGATCTCAGTAGGGGGCTAAACCTGCTGCTTCAAGGAGTGGGGGATGAATAAAAGCCAGTAGAGGGAAGGTGATTGATTGTCCTTCCATCCTCTGAAAGACTAGGAAGCTTCAAAATCTCCACAAGAAACTCTGGGGAGTCTCAGGAGGTCAGTTCAGATGAATATGGTAAGGAGAGTAGAAACAGAGTGCCAGTGTATGCATCATGAATGGTATCCTAAACAGCTTTTTAGGCAAATAACATCCTCAGTGGATGGAGGATGTGGCTTTCACTAAGTGGCTCAAAAGCAGAAAGAATACAGGCTGGGAGATGACACCAAAGGCTGGTTATTTCTAGGTTCACTCAATTACAGTGGGGCACATTATAGAAGGCCCAATCACCATGGGCTTAAAGAGCAATGGTAATGTGGTCTGTGTCTTGAGGAGTTAATTCCCTATAGAAGACAACTCTCTGGCTCTTCAGTCAGACTTATATGTTCAAAATGAATAAATGTGTATAGCAATTTGCAAAGCACACTGGGTCTCCACCACCTTTCTTTTCCTAATTTTGATCTTTTCCAGCAGCCCTTGTTTTCCATGCTGGGATCTCTTTGAACCTGACTCCCCATCAGTGCCAGTGTTGGGTCGTGTGACCTAGCTTAAGCCAATGAGACCATTTTATCGTCCTGCCTTCACTGACTAGCTCTCCTTTGACCATGGAAAGGAAAATGGCAGAGTCATGGTCTTGGAACTTTTACCCAGAGTAATGAGACATATGTGTGATAACTTACCCTAAAAGGTGTGGTGTGTTGATATGAGGTCAGCAGGGTTGCTATCTGATCACAAAGCTGACATTCAAAGTGGTTGAAGTGGAGAGAACCATTGTCAACAGCCCTGTCTGTCCCAATACTGGCTGCCACTTGCTGAGGTACTAAGCACCCCCCATTCACCAATTTTTTTATTCTTTCCTAAACCTCCCTTCCCCCCAATTAAAACCTGTTGTTCTCATTTGCTAATAGATGTGGTACCTGAGGCTTAGAAAGGTTGGCCTTGTACCAAAGATTTCATATCTAAGAATGGGTTGTGGAGCTAGAATTTGAAGCCAGGCTAGAACTGGCTAACCCAGATTCCAGATTCCTCAGCACTGTGCTCATTGGTACATGAATTCTCAGAGTGGGAAGGGGACATGGAAGAGAGAAAGGGACTCATCACCAAATCTCTCTGTTCCTCCCCTCCATACAAAGACCAAATTCAAAAGTTGATGTCTAACTGTCAGAGATGAAAGTACTGACAAGAAGCAAGGCCAGCTCACAGTTATCATTCCTTTCACCCAAAGTCTCATACTAATGTGTAGGTGAGCAAAATATAGACAATGATGGTCCCCATAGTTCACAGGAACTGGATAAGAGAGGATAACTCTGGAAATGGGTGGCATCCGTTTCCCAAAATTAGTCATGGATATTCATCAAGGGCAAAAGGCTAAATAGAGCCTTTCATCTAATCTACAAAACATCATCACTGATCCAAAAATCTCCTACCATTGTGCTTTGACTGGACTCTGAATATTTCCCATGCCTGCCTTTCAACTCAATGACTTACCTGTAAAGAAAAACATGTTCAGGGCCTGAATGCAGTGCTCTCTACCTTACCCAAGGCTGAACATTAAGCATCTGTGAAGTTTCCTTTTCAGTTATAATATGTGTTTTTATTGAAGATATGCATACATGAGCACTTGTGTTCCCTTATCCTAATCATGATTATTTCTGAAGAAGACTTGATCATTGTGAAAATGACATAATCCCATGGACTTCATCATAAATATTCTTCTATAAACAGATCAGCAGACTCTCTGGTTTCCTGTATAATCAAGACATTTTCAATAGAACAAACCTCTAAAGTCAAGTTCAGACACTTCTAAAAAGAGAAAGACCACTGGTGAAATTTGAATCATTTTCCCTAGACAACAGACTATCAAAACAAATCTGAATAACTATCATAATATCCTGTAGTACATGTAATTAATGCATAGCAGTGGCAATTTCCCAACATCACTTTCAATAAGGCAAATGATTTCTTTCTTCACTAAGGAGTAAATAAATATTAAAATTCTCTCTTTGGTGATCATTCTAACTGGGGCAATTATCCATGAGTACTACTCACCATGGATTCAATTTGACAATAATTACTGTTAGCAATGCCACTTGGTAGTTTCCATGGGCTTCTGGCCTCTGCAGGCATGAAAACTAATTCTGATCCCAAGGTTGTGCATTTTAAAATTCCACCATGTCAGTTCAGAACTTAGAAAGAGAGCAGGAAAATTCCCAGGTCTCCATTTGACATATGATTCTGTGTCTACCAAGAGGAACTTATTTCATCCACATGAGAGACACTGAACAGTGCAGGGCAGCTTGACAAAAGTTGCATGTGCTGAGCTATAATGAAGTCAGGTATACTGGCTCATGCTTCTCTCATCTTGTGGACCACTCTATGCCTTGGCACCAACAACTCCAACTATCACACTCTTCTCTCCTTCCTTCATGTTTCTCTTCATCAATCTTCCAAGGGCCATTCCATCAATCCATTGTTACAGCAGCAGGAGTGCTGGGACTTTTCCACTCTCTTTGCCTCCAGGTAGAAAAGCCATCTGATACACTCTCCCTCGATGATCCCAGCTGCTATGAACCTAAACAGTGCTTTTAAAAATGTACCCCTCAGTCTTCATTATTTTACAGTTTGTTACAGCACTTGATGTTATAATGGAAGAGCAAAGAAGCACACTCCAGGGTTTGGATTAATCCTGGACTTATATGCCTAAAATTGTTACCAGTCAACCACCAGTGAGTATTAAAGAGAACCTGTCTTGATTTTTGTTTCTTTCTTTTTCTTTTCTTTTCTCTTCACACATAAAGCTTTTCAAGGGTGCTGTGCTACTTAACAAATGACAGAAACCTTCAGCAGTCCTGCCAGGTACTGGCAATGAATTGTTTCTCAGTTTTTAATAGGCTGGGACAATGAAGCAGACGTTTCTCTGTTCCCAGATTTGGAGTTTCTCCAACTTTTCAACTTTATTGCCCAATAGAGTATCCAGCTGCATTTGTGGGAGGGACTGAGACCATTAAAATTCATTTGGTACTGAGTATCCAGAGGAATACACAAGCTTTCATCCTACTGACTTCTCCATCACATGAAATCCAAAAGACTGCTATTTCTTAGGGAGTCAGTGAACAAATGAATACGTTGTCATTTGTGCATGTTGTCCCTCCCCTGTTCCTGTCTGAGACCAAAGACAGGATTCTCAGTGAGGGGCCTAACCAGGTCAAGGGACTCTGCATGTTGTCAAGAATAAGAGCAGACCTACATGAGGATACTGGGAATTGGCTTCTATGGCATCACATGTGACCTCCCATGAACAAAAGCAGTTCACATCTTAAAAACACTTCACCTTGAGGCTACTGAAAAGCCAGCTTTCAGAAACACTTGCAGAAAACAAAAATGGCTCTATTATGGTTGTTCAATGCCAGTCACATGAGACAGAGGGGCCAATAAAAATAAATCTTTATAATGAGAAAGAGAGAATACATATATTCCCACTCTTTCTCTGTTTTTTAAAATATTTTATTTATTATAGACAGAGGGGAAGGGAGGGAGAAAGAGAAGGAGAGAAATATCAATGTGAAAGAGAAACATCGATCAGTTGTTTCTTGCATGTGTCCCAACCAGGACAGAACCTGTAAGCCAGGCATGTGTGCTGACAGGGAAAACAATTGGTGCCTTTTGCTTTGCAGGATGATTCCCAACCCACTGAGCCACACCAGTCAAGACACAGTCCTTTCTCTATTGACTCTTGTCAAAGAGCTCAAGAAATAGGAAGGCAGAATCAGAAGCTTCCAATCACTTGGGGCATCCACAGGAAAACTACACCCATGCAGCCACCTCAGGCATAGAAACAGGTATATCCTGAATCACATGCAGCCAATCATGTGAGGATGGCCATCTTCACATTTGCTTTTGAGTAAGCATTCCATTATTCATTATGAGTTTCCTTCATTTTTAGAGCTATAGTTTATTATGTATTTCCTCAAATCTGGCTTCTCCCAATTTTTATTTATTATATTTATTTGTTTGTTTGTTTATTGTTGTTCAAGTACAGTTGTCTGCATTTTCCACCCACCACTTCCCCTCACCCCAGCCCTCCCCACCTCCCTCTCCTGATCCCACCCCCCCTTGGTTTTGTCCATGTGTCCTTTATAGTTGTTTCTGAAAGCCCTTCCCCCTTTTCCCCCCATTATTCCCTCCCACCTCCCCTCTGGTTACTGTCAGTTTGTTCTTAATTTCAATGTCTTCAGTTATATTTTAACCACTTGTTTGTTTTCTTGATTAGGTTTCAGTTAAAGGTGAGATCATATGGCATTTGTCTTTCACCGCCTGGCTTATTTCATTAGCATAATGATCTCCAGTTCCATCCATGCTGTTGCAAAGGGTAGGAGTTCCTTCTTTCTTTCTGCTGCATAGTGTTCCGTCATGTAAAGGTACCATAGTTTTTTTTGTTTTTGTTTTTGTTTGTTTTTTTTTCTTTTTATTAATCATTGTTCATATACAGTTTTCTCCTTTTTACTCCCAATCCAGTTCCCCCTCCCACCCACCCCCCTTCCCTCCCATTACCACCCTCCCCTTAGTCTATGACCATGTGTCCTTTAAGTTTGTTCCTGTGAACCCTTCCCACTGTCCCCCTTAAATTCCCTCTTCTCTCCCCTCCGGTCACCATCAGCCTGTCCTCTATTTCAGTGTCTTTGGTTACATTTTGCTTGTTTCTTTGTTTTGTTATTTAGGTTCCTGTTAAAGGTGAGATCATATGGTATTTGTCTTTCACTGCCTGGCTTGTTTCACTTAGCATAATGTTTTCCAGCTCCATCCACGCTGTTGCATAGGGTAGGAGCTCCTTCTTTCTTTCTGCTGCATAGAATTCCATCGTGTAAATGTACCATAGTTTTTTGATCCATTCATTTACTGATGGGCATCTAGGTTGCTTCCAGCATCTAGCTATTGTAAATTGTGCTGCTATGAACATTGGGATGCATAGGTTCTTTTGAATTGGTGTTTTAGTATTCTTAGGATAGAGTCCCAGTAGTGGAATTGCAGGGTCAAAAGGCAGATCCATTTTTAGTTTTCTGAGGAAGTTCCATATTGCTTTCCATAGTGGTTGTACCAGTCTGCAGTCCCACCAACAGTGCACTAGGGTCCCCTTTTCTCCACAACCTCTATATAGAGAACTTACATGACTGTACTCTAAGAAGACAAGGAATCCAATTAAAAAGTGGGCAAAGGACTTGAATAGACACTTCTCCAAGGAGGACATACAGAGGATCCAAAGACACATGAAACGATGTTCAATATCGCTAGCTGTCAGAGAGATGCAAATTAAAACCACAATGAGATACCACTTCACGCCAGACAGAATGGCCATCATAAACAAAGGTACCATAGTTTTTTGATCCATTCATTTACTGATGGGCACTTAGGTTGGTTCTAACACTTGGCTATTATAAATTGTGCTGCTATGAACATTGGGGTGCATAGATTCTTTTGGATTGGTGTTTCAGGGTTCTTAGGATATAATCCCAGCAGTGGAATTGCTGGGTCAAAAGGCAGTTCCATTTTTAGTTTTCTGGCTTCTCCCCATTTTTAAAGGAAAGGGTTTTTTTTTAATTAACTGATTTATTATTTTAATCTTCACTTGAGGATGATATACTCATTGATTTTAGGGAGAGAAAGCAAGAGAGAAATATCATTCAGGTGCCTCCCATCTACACTCCAACTGGGGATCAAACCAAAACCTAGGCATGTACCCTGACCAAGACTCAAACCCACAATCTTTTGGTGTATGGGATGATGCTCCAATCAACTAAGCCACTTGGCCAGGACTGGCTTCTCCCATGTGTTAAATCTGTTGGCCATCCCTGAAGAAAGCCTTTGACAGAGGATCTTTATTGAAAGATCCTTTCTGTATAAAGGTCTTGGAAAACTTAAAAGAAAACACAATGTATGTCACTTCTTTGAAACAAAATCAGTCCTTTCTCAAGGTCAGTGCCAGATTACAAAATCTCATCCAAGGGAATGGGGCCATTTTGAAGAGTAATCTTGACTATATCCTTAAAATAAAATCCTGACTATATCCTTAAAATAAAATCTACTATATCCTTAAAGTAGAAACTCTATAGTCATTTAGTAATGAGAAACCAGATCTGAGATCTAAGGCATATGAAATTAATAATATTAATGATAACAATAATAAGCACCTTCTTATTATTAATCATTATTATAAATGATAAATGTTTTCTTTAAATTTAATTGACAGACTAAAGTGTGGCAAATAATTCATTCTATGAAGCTAGGGGAAGAGTGTTATGATACAAAGAAACTGCAAATACAAAGGGTTATAATGACCTTGGCATGTGTTAGGATGAATAAGACAGAGAATGGCTTGGGCAGAGTGAACAGGAAACAAACTGATGGGAACATGAGGACTTGGAGGTAAGGTAGCAACAAGATGTCATTAGACCTTATGAACTATAGTCATTTTTTTTTTCTAAGCATAATGGAGCATCATTAGAAAATTTTAAGTAGGGAAGTAACTAAATTGATTTATAGTTTTGTTTTTTTTAAAAAAAGCTGGCTTAAGCTCTAATTTTTAAAAAGATTTTATTTATTTATTTTTAGAGAGAGAAGGGAGGGAGAAAGAGAGAGAAAGAAACATCAATGTGTGGTTGCTGGGGGCCGTGGCCTGCAACCCAGGCATGTGCCCTGACTGGGAATTGAACCTGCAATGCTTTGGTTTGCAGCCCACGCTCAATCCACTGAGCTATGCCAGCCAGGGCTGATTTATAGTTTTTAATGAAGATTTTTATTATTATGGTAGAAAAAATAAAACATGCTATCTTAATCATTTTTTAGTGTACAGTTCAGTATTGTTACATATATTTATATTGTTCTAAAACAGATCTCCAGAACTTTTTCATTTTGGAAAAGTAAAACTATGTCTATTAAATGAAAACTTCCCTTTTTCTCTTTCCTCGGCCTCTAGTAACCACCATTTTATTTTCTGTTTTTATGAATTTGACTCTTCCTGATTAATCACATAAGTGGATTCACACAGCATTTATCTTTTTGTGACTGGCTTATTTCACTTAACATAATGTCCTCACGGTTCATCTATGCTCTAGCACAGCAATTTTCAACCAGTGTACCTCAAGAAGCACACTGGTGTGCTGCAAGAATTTTTAAAACATGTAATACCTGACTATTTAGTCAAGGGCACTGACCTCTTTTCCTGTAGACAGTCAAATTTAAAAAATGACAACAGCCAACACTACAGTAGCTGTCCTGTGTGAATTTTGTCAGATCAACAAAAATATGTTTTTTGGCGTGTGGCAGAATTTTAGTAATGTGTGTGTGTGTGTGTGTGTGTGTGTGTGATGAGATGAAAAAGGTTGAGAATTGCTGGTCTAGCATTTAAAAAGATTGCCTTCTTTTTTAAGGCAGAATAATATTCTATTATATGTATATGGCACATTTTGTTTATCCATCTGTCCAGTGGCATGCACTTGAGTTGCATCTACCTCTTGGTTATTGTGTATAGTGCTGCTATGAAACATGGGTGTGTAATAGACTTATATTCAATATTTCATATAATGTAGGCTATTATGTGGGTACGGGATTGGAAGGGGGCAAACTCAGGTCCTGGGGAGTCCAGGAAGGAAGCTGTTGCTGTAGTGTGGTGGGCAACAGTGGTGGCTTCAATTAAGGTGCAGCAGTGAAAACACTGAGAAGTAGAAAAACAGAGAATGAACCTCAGAGGCAAGGTTTGAGTGATGTGTTGACAACTGAATGGGGTGGATGAAAAAAGGGAAGAATGCAAGTATAAGACCTACAAAACAATCAGCTTGATGCCTGGCATATAGTAATCCTTCAATAAAGTTTAGCTGTTTGTATTTATTACCCTAATTCTAATTGCCACTTATTATTCTTTAGACTGGCAAATGCAACATAAGAGGCAAGGCTAGACTGTATTATAGCTCATTGATGTCACAAGGTTATAGACCGTTTCCACTGAGCCCTAACCCATCTTTGTTAACAAAGCTGAAATATTGGTCCTGATTTGGCTACTGCCTTCTTCTAGTTTTCTGCTTGTTCAGTGTCTTTCCTGCAGCTATTTATGCCTAAGACTGACTGTTCCTTTCAGCTTCCCTTCCTTCTCTGCCTGCTGTTTTTATACGACTCTTCCCCTCCATTTTCTGTCCTTGCCACATGGCTTGCTTTTATATCTTCTACCTCAAAGAATTTGTATTTGCTTTCCCCATCCTGTTGTCTGGAAGTACCAACACCAGTGCCACCACTCTTCCATGTCATCCTTGAGTTAACTCTTCATCACCCCTTCCATTGTCAGCTCAACTATCAATTTCCAGTAGAACATACCTTGACATAGTCAAAAATTTAATTGTATTTATTGAGGATACATTGGTTAATAAAAGTATATATAGATGGCCAATAGACATATAAAAAGATGCTCACCATCACTAATCAGCAAAGAAATGCAAACTAAAACCACAATGAGATGTCACCTCATACCTGTCAGAATGGCTATCATCAATAAATCAACAAACTACATGTTGGCAAGCATGTGGAGAAAAGGCAACACTCATGCACTGTTTTTGGGAGTGCAGCCACTGTGGAAACCAGTATGGAATTACCTCAAAAAATTAAAACTGGAACTGTGTTATGACCCAATGATTCCACTTCTGGGAATCACATATGCAGAAACCTGAAACACTAATTCGAGAGAATATATGCACCCCTGTTTTCTCATTGCAACATTATTTACAACAGCTAAGATTTCTATACAGCCCAAGTGCCCATCAGTAGATGAGCAGATAAAAAAATGCTATGGTATATTTACACAATGGAATACTACTTGGCTGTAAAAAAGAAGGAAATCTTGCCTTTTGCATCAGTGTGGATGGACCTGGAGAGTATTGTGCTAAGTGAAATAAGCCAGTCAGACCTATTCAACTTTAAGTGGGGTTCCTTTGCAATTGGTTTTTCTAGGGCTATGTACCTTTTCTTTAGGACACTTATTTCAGATGGTAAATATAGGCATTTTAGTGATTACTTATTTATCATTTGGTTTCCCCCTCTCCTAATCCCACTCACTTCCTCTCCTAATCCCACTAAACTCTATGCTTCTAGGCAACTAATTCTCTGTCAGTTTTTGCGCATCATTTAACACCAGCACCAAAACAGTGCCCCAACACTTCTAAGGACCTTGACATATTTAAAGTAAATGAATGAGTTTCCAGAACAATCATCACCAAGAAATGCTCCTGTAATACTCCTGTGTTTGTGATTTTTTCCCTTCACTAAACTATTGTTGAATTTTTAGTCTGTACCTCAGAGCACCACCCTTTTCCATTGAGTGTTTCATGAAGGTCTGTTCTTTCCGTTGATTTAAATGGGTAGAATTCTTGAGGACTGAATCAATGCCATATTTATTTTGCATCATTCCTTTTTCTCTTGCTCCCCTTTCCAGACATATGTCAACACACCACAATTTCTGCCTTGCTGTGCTGGGCACTGAGCAGGTGCAGAGTAAGCACATGTCTAGAAAAAGCACTAGAGGATATCTAATATGCTTCCCCACTCTGGGGGAATTTTATCTGGGATTGTAAAAATTCACATTCTGCTGGATGTAACAGGGGTTTTTGTTTACAAATGTTTTCCTGTTAAATAAAAGAACCTTCAGAAAGCTATTTTTCACTAATCATTAACTTGTGTATTTTTAGATTCTTTTTATTAAATAGAACTCAATTGAGTTATGGATGTCAGAATGAGAATATGTGCCTATAAGCTTTACATTTCTGCTATTGACTGACATAGTGAGAGTGATAACTATATAAAAGTGATTGACAATCAACAGCTTAAAGCAGTGATTTTCAACCAGTATGCCCTAAGAATTTTTAATATATGCAAAACCTGACTATTTAGTCAGGGGTACTGACCTTTTTTCCGTTAAACTGTCAAATAAAAAATGACAACAGTCAACACAACAATAGCTGTCTAGTGTGAATGAATCAAAATTATACCTATCATTTTGTCAGATTGGCAAAATACATAATGTATTTATTTTTGGTGTGCCACAGAATTTTAGTAATTAGTTTATGGGTGCCATGAGATGAGAAAGGTTGAAAATTACTGGCTTAAAAAATACTTCACATCCACCCACTGAGCAAGAAACTCTACAACCAGAGAAGAATCCCCAAGTCTGGAGAAGAGAAAAACAATTTGAGTCAACTTTGTTTTTAAGTAGAAGTGCCAATTGGACACAATTTATTCTGCTTTTGTAGAATAAGGTTTGCAAGTATGCAATCAAGTGCGTGTACAGGGAGCTTTCAGAAAAGCAATATGGCAGTGGGGAAATTTATCCTTGTGAGCTCTCACAGTTACCCATCTATCTGCCAATCCCAGTATCAAATAAAACTCAGTGTATCTGAAAAGTAGATAGGTACATCTCAGGCTTAGTTCTACCTGCCTGTTACTTTGTGCCCTCTGCACTTTTCAGTCATTACCATTTAGTTTCTCATTCATTTAAAGGTTACCACACAGCATTGCTCACTTTATCACTACTCTTGTAATCTGTGCATCCATAAACCAACGGAAGTATAAGCTTGTGGCAGCAGAGTCAGAAAAACAAACATATTTATTTCCCAAATGATCTCTAAAAAAAACTAGCTTGTATTTAAGGACAGGGAAATGTGAAGTGGAAGCTGGATGCACCAGCAGCTTTGATCCAAAGCAAACAGATTCCAAATGGGAGGGCTGTGAGGCTGCTCAAAATCAGACACACATATGAGAACACTGGTGGTGGCTCTATTATGCAGGTGTGCGGAACTCCCTGGAGAACTGTGGGTCTTTATCTTGGGGATGCTCTGTGTCTCATGAGGCATGTGACTAACTTACCTCTGGGCTGTCATTCCAATGAAGGAAGAGAAAATATATTAGTGTCATTGCTTAAACTTTGAAAGATAGAAAGAATGTTAGGTATAAGCAAATAGAAGGCTACCCTTATAAAATAAGACATGACATTCTTGGGCTTTGCTGTTGAAGGTAATTTTAGGAGAAAAATCTAACTTAAGGAAAGTCCTTCTCATAGAGTATCACTCCCTTCAATGTGCAGTTTGCCTCAAAGAGGGCTGTGTGGGTTGCAAATAATGTCCACAAACTTATCCTATTCCTGTCTGCACATAACTTTTCCAGGTAAGTTTGCTGTTTTTTTCATTACCATGTATCATTCTACCCCTGATCCTGGGATTAGGTATGTGACTTGCTTTGGCCAACTAGATATAAGCAAATATAATGCAAGCAGAAGTTGGAAAGTGATTTTGAGTTAGAGATTACCCTCTCACTGTACTTGAAACTTTGAGACTGATGCTTGCCTGCTGACTAAGTCTGTGCTAGATTACTGAGAAGGCCACACAGAGAATAATTAAAGCACCATTAAAAATCACCAGCCATGTGAGTAAAGACATTCTAGGCAATCCAGCACCAATGGTATGAATAAGCCCAGGTGCACCTACTTCATGCTGCTGCCACAGAGAAATATGAGATGATAATGATTATGTTTTAGGCAATAAGATGTTGGAATTATTCATTGTGCAGCATAAGCTAACTGTTACAAGAGTATAAATGTTATAAATGCCTGGGATGCTGTAATCTCTCTCATAAAATTTAATCTAGAGAAGTAGAAAAGAGATGAAGAAAGACTTCATAAATAACTATAGAGATGTGGGGGCTGTGTTTAATATTCATTTTTAATCATTATTTTATTGGAAATGTAATGCATTCACATGGCAAAAAAGGTCAATTAGTGCAAAATGGCATACCATGAATTGTTAGTCTCCTCATACCCTGAAGTCTCAGATGCCCTCTCCTAAACAATCACTCCCATCCTTTTTTTGTCTGCCTTTCCAGAATATATCCAGGTGTACACATCTTCATACACAAATATGATCATTCTACATATACTGTTCCATACCTTTCCATTGTTCCACTTATCTACATCTAAGTCTACATTAACATCTAAGTTGAATCAATATTTATCATCTTTCCATAGTATTGCATTTACACCTACCTCATTCTTTAAGTGGCTGTGTAATGTTACTGTGTACAAGTCATAGCATGGGATTGTCATAAAATAGACATAATCCCAGATAGTATTTGGATTCAGTCTAGAACCAGCAAGAACTGAATAAAATAGAAAAATGAAGAGTCTCTGGTTCATGCCTAGAAAGGAAG
Organism: Phyllostomus hastatus; assembly: GCF_019186645.2. Classification (NCBI taxonomy): domain Eukaryota; kingdom Metazoa; phylum Chordata; class Mammalia; order Chiroptera; family Phyllostomidae; genus Phyllostomus; species Phyllostomus hastatus. Next base: position 1,976,951 of record NW_025334030.1, read on the forward strand.
CTGATATAAGTGGTCCATCAAGAGCACCTGTCACCCTGGAGGAGGTGACTCTATGTGGGAGCCAACAATAATGACCAAAAATATAAAGAGGTGAGATACTTAAAAATAGAAATGGCTATATACCTAGGCTTGCCAGCTCAATTTATCCACCATTAATGTACCATCTCTTTCCTCTTCTTGTCCTCTCTCCTAATAGTTAATGTGTATTAAGCAAGCACCTCCTATTATTAAGCATCTCCTATATGCTAAGTTCTTAGGTTCACAGTCTCATGTAGTTCTTAGAGTGGTCTTCTAAGATGGTTTCTATTGCCATCCCATTGTACAGATGAGAAGATGGATACTTACTGAAATTAAATATCTTGCTCAAAGTCTTTAGTGGACGAGCCAAGACCTGAGCTTTTAATTATTTCTATCACTGCTTCAGGAGCATCTTCTTAGGCTTCTCCTTGACCTTCACAGGACTGAGATACTAAGCCTTGAAGGAGGCATGGAAGGTGGGACAGGGATTTTGATGTGAAGCTTCTCTGGGGCCACAACTGATATGTGTCCCTATAGATAGATCTGCACAGCTTCCCATGGGCTAGAAATATCTAATGGAACCACATTCTCTTTCTATATCCTACCACTGCCTCAGGCCAATGCCTTCAAGGCAATTGAGTTTATTTTAAGCTCCAATTGGATAATATTCTATTGAAGGAGGAATAGCCCAACCCATTTCCAGGAAACTAGGAAACCAGAGTTTCATCCCTATGAGCCCCCAATGAGGCTGTCAAAGTCAAGGACCCAGCTCGCCTCAGCTAGAATGTAATTCTTATGAGAGCAAGAGTCTTATCTATCTTGCTCACCACTGTCTCTTCACACTTACAGGGATCACTGTCAAGTATTTAGTGAATCAACCAGTGAGTGAATCCTGAACAGAAGGAAAATCCTAAACGGGGGGTGAAAATCAAGAAGTATTCTGAGCAACAATCATAAGTCTCAAAGAAGAATTACTAATCTTTACAAATTTAAAAAAAGTATGAAAAATAAATACTTGGCACCCAGTATAGCACTCAATAAATGCCTATGAAAGGCCAGAGACTTTGACAAATGAGGATCTTGTCTATAAGAAATTTTAACTGGCAAGAAACAAAGAAACACATCAGAATAGGCTGTAAACTTTGTTAAGCTGGAGGTCCCAGAGTCAGACTAAAGATCAGGGAGTAAGACCAAAGGCAATAGCTAGGATGCACCATGCTGGAGCAACTCTGATAGAAGAGGCTTTACCAGGAAGGGTAGGAAGAAAATACAGAGATATGGTTGGAGCAGCTCCATGAACCCAAACTGGACAAAGTATAGGAGGCCCCTTCCCAAGGGCTGAAATAAAAGGGCATGATTTTACCAGACAAAGTTGGTTTCATGAACACTGGAGGAGAGGAGAATAATAACGCCTTCACATGTGGTCAAGATGTTATCAAATGTTGATATTAGTCTTGAAATCTTCCAAGACCCTTATATTCCTGTGTTCAGTGCCTACTCCCTATGCTCTTCAGTCTCTGGACTGAGAGCCACTGTTCTGGCACTGCCTCCCACCTTGGTTCTTTCCCACAGTTAGACTCCTTCAGGGAAAAAATCTATTACATTCATAAGCACATGGAACACATGTGGAAGGTACTGAATTATATTTCTGATGAGGCTGAACTTTGCAGACATTCTCACCCATTGCTAAGTACTGGGTATTAGATATGCAATTTGGACTTGCTGTTGGTGACTTGACATTATCACGTTAACATTCATTGAAGAACTTCTCATGAAAAGATCTCTGAGTCTGTGTTTGCTAGTGTGGTGTAAGTGTGTGCCTATGTGCAGCAGAGTAGAATGTGTATTCACTGACCAACGGCATACAGAAAGCAGATGGTTATCTTCTTATTGGAAGTTTCATTAAGTGCCTAGGTATTTTACCAATTAGGAAAAGGATGAAAGACCCTGTCTTTATGTCTCAGAATGATGATTAGCTATTTAAGAAGAGTGAGCATGACCAAATAGATTCTAGAAAATGTGACATGACACAGACTTTCAAGAAAGGCCCTCTCACCTTGTTTAAACCAATGGGAATTACATCATTCATAAATATCTCACAAAATAAAGAATGAAACATTGTGTTAATTTGGCAGTGGGGGCTTTCTATAACAGATATCCTAAGAAATGCTAATACCCCTCCAAGTGGAGGCAGATGAACATCAGAGAAAGCCCTCCTTAAAACAGAGTTTGTCTAAGGTGCTCATCTTTATGGCATCATTTTACCTGCCTCCTTTGTAATCCAAGCAGCTGACAACTTCATTCAGTTGTTAGCAACAAGAGAAGGGATCGATTCCTTGTGAATGCCCTAATGACTGGAGACTGGGACACAAACCATAAATGGAGACTTTCTGATTCCAAGTGAAATTATAGTTTGCCCTGTGAGATTGCACAATAAATCAGGGGAAAAACCAGCCAACATAGGACTCTGGGGTCACTGAAGTGATGTTGACACATTACAATAATGAGAACTTGAAATACCTCATGCCCTATTGATTTTTAAGCTGAATCATTCCCACTGCAGAAGATTACAAGACTCTGTCTTGGAATCATGGTTCACACGGGAGATGCTGATGAAAAATACAACCAATCCAATCAAAATGAAAAGCTTTACTTGTACTTATTACAAATCTAATATCATTGTCCCTAGGCTGTGTGATAGGCACTTAACCTACAATGGAGGGGAAAAAGCACATTTTTTCTTTTAATTAAAATTGTTCATACCTTTCCTTATACATAGCTCTTTGCCTTGTCTTACAATGAGAAGTACCCCAAAGAAAGCAAGCACAATGGCTCGATTAGCACAGAAAGGGCAATTTCCTTATGCTTTTCTAATTGCAGGATAGCTTTCCAGTTCTCTGCATCACCATATCATTTTGAAGAATGGAAAAATCATGTGCTAACAACCAACTTATTTCCTCGTCAACAGGGAAAGATGCATTCCGCCAGCACCCTGCATCTACGGTAAACAAAGAATGCCTTGCTGATCTTTC